>NC_136070.1:1014974976-1015596547 GCF_964261635.1 Lissotriton helveticus | reverse complement strand
GAAATAAAAGTAGTGAGGGGCAAGGGTAAGAGAGTTGAGGGGAGTGTGTGACTAGGAAAAATGGTAAGACTGGACGAATAGGAGAGTGTTGAAGATAGCGAGCGCAGTGGTGGCGGGAACACTGAGAAAGTTGGAGAGATGGAGCGGTTGGATAGCAGCAGGGAACATGAGAGACTAGGAGAGAAGCGGCTATAAGAGAATACATTCGGGAGGAGAGGGCAGGACAGGGGAATCCTGAGAGAACAGCAGAGAGTGGGGTAAGATAATAGGATAAGGAGAGGGTTAGAGAACAGGAAAGGCTGGAGAGTAAGAGTATACAAAAGACGATGGTGGGTCAGAAGATAAAAGAGAGGGAGCAGAGTGAGACAGAAGGAGAGATGAGGAAAAATTAGCAAATAGGAGAGGGGGAGGTGACAGATTAGGAGGGGGCGAGTTTGAGATTAGAAGAGAGAGGAAAGAGTGATAATAGTGGTAGGGGGAGTAAAGAAATAGGAAAGAGTATGGAGGGTAAAATCTGGGCCCTCTTCACAGCTTTATAGGCCCTCTGGCAAAGCAGTGCAATGGGTCCTGCCTACACAACCACTCACAGGAATAACAAGCATTTGCAATGCAATAGGTCTCGGATTTTGAGAATTTTAGCTATTGCCGTTGTAAATGACAATGTCTTTTATTTATGTCTTTTGAAAACCTGCAAGCGGTGCCTAAACACACACTTTGTGCTTATAGTCCTTGCTTATGAACAGCCAGGCTGGCAGTAAAGGAGGCGCTGTTACTTCCAGCCTTGCTTCTCATAAGCAACGACTATAAGTACAAAGTACAAATACAATTAATCAATTTGATATGTGACAAAATAATTATTATATTAATTCCAGATTAGGTTGTACTTTATTTGGAGCTGATGACGTGACATTTATAGCAGGTTTAGTATAAATGAGATGTGGTAGGTGCAGTACAGCAAGCTGCACCTAGATGTCCCTAGTGAGCAAGGCACCAGCACTGCTTGTCTAGGTGCAGTAGCACTAGCTGTGCCTAGAGGTCCCTAGTGAGCATCATAACTTTGAAGATATAGTAAATCTACCCTGCCCATAATGCATTGCATGCAAGACAGTACCACAAGTCCATTTAAATTGGTATGTCCATGTATGCACTTAGTAGCTTTGAAATGTGACAAAATAATTATTATATTGATTCCAGATTAGGTTGTACTCTATGTGGAGCTGATGAAGGGACATTTATAGAAGGTCTAACATAAATGTGAAATGTGCTAGCAAGTAAAGTAATCACTGCAAATCTAGGTTAGGGCTAAGCGAGTGTCCTGTCTGAAGGCTTTTAAGAAATTAGAATTTTTTGGATGATGGGTTTTTGTCAGGACCCAATTTATGCTGTGGCGCACACCAAAATGGTGGTTTCACCCAGAGGCCACCTATTTTGGGTAAAGCTTCACATATGTGATTGGTTTGTGCCCTCTTGATTGTATAAAATAATCGGGTAAATCAATCCCAAACGATGCGTATTGAACATAATATATGCAGGACATGCGTATTTGTAGTAGTCTTTTTTATATTTCAAAGCATGTGCTAGATCAAAGAACAGCCAGCACGTGTTTCGCCTGAGGGCCAGCAGAGACATCCAGACGTTCCTTACTAGCTACTTTGCCGGAAACACCTGTTTCAATCAATTTTGAACTACAAACCTAACATAAGATATTTTGCCTTGAGAAAGCCCTGGCCTGCTGGCCCTCGGGCGAAACACGTGTTGGTTGTTCTTTGCTCTTGCACATGCTTTGAAATTAAAAAAAGACTGCTACAACTACGCACATCCTGCACACTTTAACACCTTCGCCGCTCAGCACATTCCCCTGCTGTGCTGGGGGTATGGGGGATTCAGTGCATTCATGACGAGCTGGGCTCGTCATGAGCGTGTGAGCGCCCTGCTTCATGACGAGCCCAGCTCGTCATGAGCGTGGAAGGGGTTAAGAAAGTAGTGCCTTGAGGCTGTAATTAAAACCTAGGGCATAACAAAACATGTAACAGGGGGTGTCCTCATGGGAGGTTACAAGAAGAGACAAGGCGGTACTAAGGAGGGACTACAAAGCCTAATGACCAATGAAAAGCAACCACTTACAAAGGATGGGACAGGAACTATTAAAAAAGATGGGTGGGAAGGAAGTGGAGCTTTATCCACATATCCTGAATACAGCATGTCTCCAAGAGACAGCTCAAGCGCTGCCTAGGCGAGACCTAAAAATGTTGAACAGAAAATTTGTGTTAACTTCTGGTCTGCACGGGACCCTATGCTCATGGCCCCCTGGGGCAACTGCACAGCGTGCCCATGCCTTAAGACTGCACTGGGTAAAAGGATGGGAGGTGCAAGAGCGAGAACGATGATTGAGTGAATACAACAGAGGAAGAGTATGAAACCAGGAGAGGGATGGAAGAGTGGGAACAGAATAGGAAAAGTAGAATAACAGAAGAAAGCAGCGTGAAATAGAAATAGTTGATTTAGCAAAAGTGTAACCTGCTTCAGTTTTGTATTTCTGCTGATGACAACAAAGCCCAGTGGAATTGCCCCTCTCTGACATTGAGCTGTATCTACACATCAGCTCCTGAAGCAAGAATATGAAGACTAGCCTGCTCATCCAAATTATTTACATATTATTGCTACTATTTGAAGGCCGTTAACTAGTTCTCATGATCTTGGCTGAGGTAATTGAGTATAGTTTTTGAAAGAATCAGTAGCATGACTATATTCACAACTTATGAATAGTACTGCATAAGTATGTGCTGTGTTGTTACTTTACAAGTTTGTTCCATATGGCTGTGCCAAGGGAGATTCTGGCTAGCCGACTCTGTGATTTACAAATAATTGCATTTATTTTTTTAATAAGCCCTTTAGGTCTATGATTGGTTTGTGTGGAGATTTTAATTGACAGATCGTGGTGCTATTGGATAAGAATGGCCGGTAATTGATCGGACGCAGTGACCGGAGATGCACCGAACCCCGCACAGCCCCTGGCAGCAAAGGTAAAACGGAGATTCTCCCTGAGGAGCTTGGGAGGAGAAAGGTCTGATGTTTGGCTTGCTGATCAGGTCAGGCAGTGCCCCTGGGATTGGCATTTTTTGAAATGTAAAAGGTCTAATTATGTTTATTGATCTTGTATTTTGTGCTCAGAACTATGACTTGCAATCTGCGCCAGTTACAATGGAATAAACTGGTTTTGGTAGATATGGGTGGAGTTCCAGAAAACTAGGAATTAGAGTGTGTAAGAAATTCATGCTAACATAGTAGGAGGCTCTAGAAAGCGTGTAGTGGCAAACACAGCCCAAAACCTCTAGCACAGACCCTAGCAAATGAATGTGGGAATGAAAGAGATATGTTTATCTACCTACGCCAGAATCTCTGCAAGCCCCAACTGGCTGTGAGTAGAGGTCTCCAAATGCAAAAGGGTCAGATGTCAAATATGAATGTACTTTTATTTTTTTGCAGTTTCATATAGCAAGAACTCGACCCAAAGGTATTGGAACTCTTCACATGAGCTCCAGTTACGTTACACAGCAACACTTTTATTTTTTGGTAGGCATGGAGCTATTAAGTGATTTGCCCAGAATCACAGGATGTTGAGCCAATGCCGAGACTCGAACCTGGTTCCTCAGTGCCACATTTGGCAGCTCTGACCATGACGCCACACCCTTGTACTGCCTTATATCCCTGCATTAGAGCAGTCAGGAAGACCTATAAGTCCCATCCTTTCTCCTCCAGCCGTACTACCAAGCTCCCACCACGAGTTGAGCTGTGCTACATGGCTAGTAAACACCTAAGCAGTTACCCAGGGTTTATTAAGGGAAACTGGGGCAGAAAAAAACCCTGGAAAAAAGGCCCAGCTAATGGGAATCCTGCCCACACGTTGGACAACCAGTATGGTAAAAGCACATGTAGCTGTTAAGAAGACTTTGTAAAGTGCGCTAGTGATGAGAACACAATAATAAGGTACCTTTGATACTGAACGGTTGAATAACCATAAAACGTGATTGAATTTTCGCAGCTATGGGGCCCATTAGGATCACGGGTGGATCGCCACCGCCCGCATGGCGGTGGCAATCCGCCTCGTGATCTGACCCCGCCTGCCACCCATTCCCCCCCCTGCCATATTACTATGGTGGGGGGACTGCGGCTGACGGAAAGACCGTCCGCCGCTTTTCTGCCCGGTCAACGAGTTGACCGGGCGGAAAAGGGTTTAATATGGTGGCGGTGTCTGTTAGACACTGACAGCCATATTAAGATAGTTTGTTAGACGTGTTTAATCATTACTCTCCTGTTATCAATACTACAGAAACCAGTACGTAGGCTTTTCTAATGTCATTCTTTCAAGGGTCATTACCTGAGGTAGAGTGACAATTGAGAACAATATTCATTGGTTGGCAGACAAAAGGTCTTTCAGATTTGTTTTCTGTCACAAAATCATTTTGTTACTATACAAAGGTGGACGAGCCCACTTACTCTAAATTAATGTCTTTGCAGGTGCAATCATTTAAATAACTGGTCATCTTGGAGAAACCAGGGAAGGCACTAGGCCCTAGGGCATGGGTACTCCCAAACATTTCCCCTGAGGCTGCAAAGTACTGTCTGCAGTATTCTAGAGGGCCGCACCGATGCCAGCAATGCGAGGGTTGGATGATGAAAGGTGGGCGTAGGGGGGTGCAAATCAGATGCATGGTGAGGACAACAAATCGAGCCTTCATGTGATTTCTGTCTGCCACCAATCCTCTATTCTCATGTACCAGGAATGAAAGTCAAAACATTAACTTCTAATGTAAAATGTGAGCAGGAAAGAGATACTTATCCTGTGGCTGAATTACAAAATGGGAAATGAGAAAACTTGGTATCAGTCATGGCTTCCCTACTTGATGAAATTGTGTGATCCTTGGAAATTGGTTAATGTCACTTTGCCTCCCATTTCTTCATTACAACATTTAAGAGCCCCCTAAAATATATAAGCTCGGGACGAGTGCTGTACAAAAACGTCTCTTGTGTTTTATTTAATAAACTGTAATGTTGTTCCAATTATATAAAAACCAAGGCTACACACAAGGTGCACCTGACAAATGACTTGCCTCTTGGTTCACTAGTGGCCTTGTTTTTCGAATATGGATGGCAGGAATGTTCACAAGATCATGCTTGAAAACGATCACTGCCAATAACTGCCTCTCAATGTAGTGGTATAATATGATCTAATAAGATAAAACGCTTATGCATATTAATAAAATAAAAATGATCATGTTTTTACATATTTAGTGCAAGATGTCTTTCAAACTAAAGGTGTTCCTAAATATAAGTTGTCTAGGGAAACCTCTTTTCTTCTTTACTGTTATTTTAGGTAATGTGTAAATAAAGTGTTGCCCATTTGTTTCACAGCTTTCTGAATGTTCCTGCTCTGTCATACCAACTGCAGCCCAGTGCTCCTGTTCACCAGGGGGCCACAATTACAGATCTGGAGGGCCACATGCAGCCCCTGGGCCAGACTTTGAGTATCCTGCAATACGGAGAAGGTTAGTTTGAGGGTATTGTGAATTTGGAAAACTGAATGGCTCTTGATTTTGTCTTGGTCTCCAAAGGTGGAGGTTGCACAATTGGAGGTGATGTATGTTGTACTTTAATTCCAATGGCTCTTTTAGCATACATGACCAGAATGATCATAAAAATGAGAAAATGAAAGGACTACATAGCCTTAATGACACCACTGCCTTTAGAGGAGCTTGGATATGATTGAATAGCATTTTTAGAGTTTAGGGAATGAATATTGTTGAATGTATTTTAGCCATTTTCATCATCTGTATTGTTTCCAACTCAAGTCATATTAGAGGCAAGGGCACATCCTAGCAATCAATCAACATTTGTAAAGTGCACTTTGTCACCCCTAGGGGTATCTGGGCGCTGTGTCCCTGTCAAAGAGACAGGTCTTGAGTCTCTTACTGAAGTCTGCCAGCGAGGGTGCCTTACGGAGCTGGAGGTAAATCCTGGTCTTGGCTGTGATGTAGGAAAAGGAGCGGCCGCCACTGTGGGTGTAGAGGAAGCGGGGGTGAGTGCTAGGGCACGTGAAAAGGAGCGTAGGTGTCTAGCGGGTTGGTGGAAGTCCTACCCTTTAAGAAAGATGGATGATGATGCGAGGCATCCAACAGCAGCACTGGTGACTGCCAAGCAGGGAAAACGTCATAAATGGCTACACAGGTGCTGGATGCTAAGAGTTCCCGTGTTTGATCTCACCTTGCCTGCAGAACTTGCCGCCTTGCCACAGACTGTCGCCTGACCCCCCTGGGACCCGCAAGGGGCTGCTTGTCGCTGGTTGCTCCGGGAGGGCGCCATTGTCCAGACGACACGGGGACTCCAATTGCCCTAGCGGTGGGGAAGCCGCAGCTACATCGGAAAGCAACAGGAGGCACATAAAAGGGTGTCTGTGCTCCCGCAGCACAGGACACGTGTGGGTGTGCCTGGGCGTGCCCGGGCGAAGCTCGGGTCAAGGGCGAGCACGTCTGCGCCCGTCCGCAACTGAATGTGACTATACTGGGCCACCCCCCTAAGAAAACTGTTGCAATCTAGGTTTGGGGTAAGCATTTGCTAAGACTGTGTCCCATGTGAGGTGGCCATCTATTGTTTTGACTTATGCCCAGGTGAATTGATTACATCCGTTAGAGTTATAGTACTTGATTCGCATCTTCTGTCACTCACATAGGTGCCCAAGTCTGAAGGAAGAAATGAGTAGGTAAAAGGAGGCCGTGGGCACATTGGATGCCTTTATTGTTAGAGCTGAATCACTGCTAACTCATGAAATTGAGTTGGCAGAAAGACGGTTTTCATTAGAACCCGTAAAGCTCCCAGCTTTTAGACAAGCAAACACCCCAAACTATCCTACCATGTCCAATATGGTACAGCCGAGAGGTTTAGGAACAGCTGCCCCTGATAATAACTTAAATAATTCAATTACTCCTGATTCAGCAATTGTCATGAATACACCATTAACCCATGACCAACCAACTGTCAAGGGGTCTGGTACAACTTTAGGAACACGAGTAGTCAGCCAAGAAGGCACCTACATGAAAGCCAAACAGAGATGTGGTAAGAATGGTCCTAAGAAAATTGTGGGGAAAAAGAAACCAATCGGGAGCATTAATGCATCAGTGGATACTACAATTAATTTAGACCAAGAGGTAAAAAAATGCAACATGGTGGGGACCCAAACTGAGGAAGATCATATTATGCCCGCTGTTAGAATTAATGAGGGACACTGGCAGATAGAACGCATGGTATCATTAATCACTGAGACTGCACTAGATAAAATGACAACCCAGTTTGAAGAATATATGGTCAAAAAACAAAGTGCTATGGATAGGAAGCTAGAGGAACTATATTCCGCCATGGACCAGTTTGTAGTCCTAAGTCAAAACGCCAAATTGGCAGTTGAGGACGGCGTAAAACATATAAATGAGGCCAAAGATACACTAACCATCACTCACAATAAAAAGAAAGACATAAGTAGTGCCCAAAATAGGGAAACACAAGGGGATGAGTTTCTGGACAGGGGTGGAAATATGAGGGGCGTGACAGTGTTAACAGACATTTGTGAAAATGAAAAAAGAAAGAGAGAGAGGCAGACCCTGTATACAAGTGGCTGCTGATTCTACAGCACCGAGCAAATGCCTGGGGGTCATACATAGTCCTATGGGAACAGATTTCATCCCTAACCCTGACATCTTAAACTTACCCCCTGCCACTTGCCCGTATGTTGTAGTTCTATCAGGGGTTCCCACACTAAAAAGAGACCAGAAAGAAACTTGGCATAACCTTAGGAACAAAACAGTCTATTGGCTATCCAAGTTTAAAAGATTTAACACGCAAAAAATATCAGAAATCTTAATGGTCCGTAGGGTGGGATGGGTAGGTGAATCCTCAAAGGCCATCCAAGGGGATTGCATTGTCATCAACTTTAGGAGTCCTTCTATGGGCCACAACCTGCTAAGAACCCAGGAGGAAAAGACAATACATAGCACTAACATTCAGGCGCTACCACTGGGCTATTTCTATAGACCATTAGAAAGAAATGCTGTTGCCCTTATCCCAACACGGAACAGGTTCCAGGAACTGTCAGCGCTAGAAGCTGTCAATTGACATCAAGTTACTGTTTTGCACAGGGAAAATGTTCCAGAAAAAAGGCTAGGAGAAAGAAAATTGAAAAATGATTCCATTTTAACTAAAGGGAGAAAAGCGGTCCATTTAAATATGGTAAAGGCAGAAGAGTCAAACAAAGGAGAAGGGGAACAACGTAAGGAACAGGAGGGTGGGGAAGTCGACTATTTCGTCCATGCATTGAACAACATAGACCATGAAGTAGGATCTAGTAATGTTGAAAATTCGAATTCAAACCTAGGGACTGAACCTACGCCATTAACTTTACAGACTGGCAAGAATATATTGAGCAATATGATATCTGCCTTCTGCAGGACACCTGGGCATTATCGTCGCCACATAGAGTAGGCTATAAGACCTACCATGTTGAAGCAATTCCATCTGCTAGAGGGAGACCTTCTGGGGGCTTAGTAATATGGATTGGAGTAACTCTCGCCATTGAAATATCAAATCTAAGTGCAACGTCTCACGATATAATGGGCGTAAAAATTAAGACCAAAGATGGAAGGATAATACACTTATTCAACATTTATAATAGACCTAGTCCAGCTTCTAAAGAGTCAGCAATAATTGAGCACATGGACTCTATTTTAAATTCGTTAGGGGAAAAAACAAGCAAAATTATTGTTGGTGACCTAAATTGTAATTTTGAACCCATAATAGGCCTCCACAACTTATTTGCCGAGGAGGATATGAAAACAACATTCCTGAATTGGATAGTACTAGTATGGTACCTTGCACGGTGGCGGCAACTCAAATAATCCTCAAAAAAACCGGAGGATCCCCTTATGACGGATGTCAGGGAGGGGGAGTTAAACATGTATCAAGAAAATCCCTGTAGTACGTGGCAGCCTATAATTGCTGAGGGAAAACAATTACTGAGGGGTTTCTGCACAATTCTAGAGGTGACCTAAACAGCAATCCACTATATGCAAGCAACAGAGATGCACTATGACTAAATAATGGGCACATACAAGCAAATAAAATTAATTTCGAAATTTATTCAAACCTCCCAACTGGGTTACAATCTAAAATATACTTAAAACAACTAAAAAACCTTTTCTGAAAGGTATCACATTCAATCATTTACAGTAAAATTTCCAAAAAAGTCGACGCGGCGTTTCAGTGTCTTTCAGTCTTTACACCTTCATCAGGACAAACAAAAATATTTTGGAGTATCTATAAATTAAACAACAGAGATTTAGTGCCATTCTATGTCTCTCTTTTTATTGCAACACAGCTTGCTCAATTTATTTAAGTTTTTTCACATCCCCTTAAGGCTACCTGTCATCATTCACAGAGCCACCGTGTCACCTGTGCAGATTTCTCATTCCCCACAATTCTGCATATTTTCACTATATTGCGATTCGTGAAAAGAGTTCAATTACCTGTATTACGGCTACAGACTAAAGTTTATCAATTTCTTCAAGTCTTTTATCTCGACGTGGACTTTATTATGATGATTGTACCACGTTTAGAAGCTACAGGAAGTATAAAAGGATGTATTATAGCAACAGAATCCTGTGTTTACTCTAGTGTCAAATCTCAATTCATTATATGTTAATGACTTAAGTACTCTCAATGGACCAATTACCTTATGTTTTTACACTCATTGTTTTCTCATTGCACGGAGGAACCACCGGTTCTTGATAAAAAGGATCTCTAAAGTCAGGATATTTTTATTACCCTGTGTGGATAAAGGAACACTTGACTTCCCTCAGTTAACTTGAAGGAACAAAGAGGGAGGGGAGGGAAGGGAAGGAGAAGGGGGGGGGTGGAGAAAAAGTGAAGAAAAAAGGGGGGAAAGAAAGAAAAGAAATAAAAAAGAAAAAACGGGGGGGCGGAGGGGGGAGGGGGGAGGAGGGGGGGAGGCTTTTTTAAGGGGGGGGGAGAGGGGGGAGAAGGGGGAAGGGGAGGGGATACTTATAGTCCCTCCAAAGAATACTCACCAACCCGGGATTGGTTAGGTGTGGCGGTGTGCTCTTTCAATTGTGCACCTCCACTTGGTGGTCTAATTGTCCAGGATAGCGATGTCTACAGGGAAAAGATTTTTTATATATTTATGTTCTACCTGATCAGGTATTATTTACTCCTTCCTTTCTTTTTCCACTATTATTTATTTTATACAGGAGTTGTGTATTTCTATTTTTATCCTCTCTTGATTTTTGGCTATGCCTCATGAAGAGTGGTATATTTTTGTGCATTAGTTAGCATTGTATAGACTCTCATGTGAGACATCCTGAATTTCTCCCTGTAACCTCCCATCGGTTCTAGGAAGGCTTCACTGGGGAAGATATCCCTAGATGTTTGTATCCTTCCCACATACAATATGCCAATCTTAATCTAATAAAGTTCTAGAGTTGGGGTCTATTATTCCAAAGGACTGAGTTCCCCTTCTATATCTAGAGGTATGGTCTCTTTCTTAAACGGTCATAATTACCCCCTTACTTTTCCCGTTTTTCTTAACTAGGAACACTACACATTCACATACCTGTAGTTTTTCTGACGGCCTCCCTGTTCCTCCGTGCGTTCGCCTTCGTGTTCATTCAAAGGGTAAACTAATTCTCTAGGTCGGCGCTTTTATGCTGATTCTGCCCGACTTGACCCGGAAGTTATACCGAAAGTTTTCGGTTTAAATTTTTTTTTTAGTTTTTATTTGCTGCCCCACAAAATATTTCGAATTCGTCGTTTTTTGGACCTTATTAAATATAATTAACTATCAATACCTGTTGACCTATTCTCCGGTCGTTTAAAACTCTCGGTTCCCGCATTACCGAAGAGTCGACCCGGAAGTGGTTCTAGGACTCCTTCGGGAGATAACTTAGTTGTTGAAATAGAACGTGGAGCCTGTACATGGGGCACACATATCGCTCAATAGTTTATTAAAAGCACAACTCTCTCGCTGCTTTTTTGTACGGATTTTTAAACTTTTTTGTTCATTTGAACTTAGTGCGGCCATCTTAGGTTCGGAAGTTGGATCCTTAAACTCAAATAATGAAACTAGTTGCTGGACACGGTTAAAGAGTGTGCAATGGACGTTTACCATCAGATCAGCCAAAGGCACACACTTATTGTAGGAGCAACTCTTGGAGTAAAATAGATTACATAATGGTATCACTAGAAACCTGGCCCTATGTAATCGATTTACAAGTAGTTCAGAGAGTAGAGAGTGATCACGACCCCTCCAACTAACACTATCTGACCAGTTATGCCCCCATTCCATACAGAATATAAAGGATTTTAACATTACCTCCGACGATATTATGGTAAGTAATAATCGTCGGTCTCTGAAATGGGCCCAGGTTTTAAGAAACGTTGAGAAATTGGCTAAAATATATAATACTTTTGCTGATATCTTCAAACTGCATACTGATCTAGTTATAGAAACAGAATGTCTCCTGGAACTGCACAGAGTTTTGGTGGTAACACTGGCCTCAATAGTATCTAAAAACGCAGGAAAGCTGGAAAGAGGAAGCCAAAAAACACCTCAATGGAATTAATCCTTGGTATAATAAAGGTTGCCGCAATGCTAAAACTGAGCTAATAATGGCAGTAAAAGGAGGTAATGTGATCTCAATAAGGGAGAACAGGTTAAAGTATAAGGCAACTATCCAGCAAGCAAAAAAAGCATGGGACGAAGACAAGTGGTCCAACTTACTTAATGCAGCAAAAAGCAAGGACCATATTGGTTTCTGGAGACTAATAGCCAAAAGAAATAATAAAGCAGGGGTGGAAACCAAAGATGTATACCTCGGTGCTGCAATATGGGTGGATCACTTCACAAAGCTGTATGCCATGCCGGCAAGTAGGATCCTCGCATCTGAGGATGGCGTGGTATCAAGTCTCAACGATGCCCATTTAGTTTTTAGTTTGGACGAAACATTACAGGCGATCAGTGCAATTAAGCCAGGTAAAGCGCCTGGACCAGATAAAATTCAAGGTGACCTGCTTAAGCACGATATTAGCGTTTGGGGTCAATATATTAATCCACTATGCAACGCTATAGCATTAGGCGCCGCAATTCCGAAAATCTGGAAAGGGGCAGAAATCACTACAATTTTTAAAAAAGGTAATCGCTATGACCCAGTGAATTATCGCCCAATAAGTTTAATAGATATTTTACAAAAGGTTTTTTTAAGGCATATTTTAAATCGATTAAATATTTGGATAGAGGAAAACAATGTATTATCAAAATACCAGGCCGGTTTTAGTCAAAAACTCAGCACAACGGACCAGGTTTTAAGGTTCACTTGTTTGTGTTGGAAATATGTCAGCTTAAGAAAGGGTCATCTATATGTCGCCTTTATAGATTTAAAGGCGGCATTTGATTTAATCCCACGGGCACTTCTATGGGAATCATTGAAGCAACAAGGGGTCCCAAACAACATACTCGACTTAATAGTAAGACTACACAATGATAATTATGTGAAAGTAAGGTGGGGGATGAGGGGCAAACTAACTGAAGTAATACCCATAAAAAGGGGGGTTTGCAAAGGACGTTTATTGGCCCTCACATTATTCTCATTGTATGTAAATGATATACCAGACTTTTTAAATAGATATGAGAATGATGCACCTAAGTTGGGGGGGAGGGTGCCTGCCCTTTTATTCGCAGATGATACCATACTAATATCCCAAACCCCAATGGGGCTGCAATGCCTAGTTAACACATTCGACAAATATTGTAAAACCAAGGGCCTCGAAATCAATATTAGTAAAACTAAATATATGGCCATAAATCCTCACAAAACATTCCGGGAAAATCTAGCTCTAAATGGTCAAAAGCTGGAGTATGTACAGAGCTTTAGTTATTTGGGTATATCTTTAGATACAAAATTGTCTTGGAAGACCCAAATAGAGAAAAGTAAGCTAGCTCTCATTCAAAACTCAGTCCCAATAATTTATTTATTTATTTATTTTTGACACTTGTAAAGCGCTACTTATACCCGTGGGCGTCAAGGCGCTGAAACCATTATAGAAGACAGTGGGGAAAGAGAGAATAAACAGATTTGACGGAAGAGGAGGTTACTGAGAAAAAGATATAGGAACAGCCACTCAAGGGCTGTATCTCCTGTGTTGGAGGTATTTATATATAAAGCCCAATCTGCTGCACTATATGGGCCCATATCGTAACAAGACTTTTGAAGTAAGGAAAAACAAGTTTTATAGGATGCTTTTAAATCTCCCCACACGCACACCTTTAGTACCAATTTATTTGGATTTAAACGTTAAGTGGACCGACTACTTTGTGATTTTACGACCACTGATGTTTTGGGTAAGATTGTGGTCCACCCCGGCTCTGGTGCACTACAAGGCATGCCTAGAAGAAATTATGGAGCTGGACAACAATAATACTATTTGTTGGTTCCGGCAGGATGTATGACGTTACAACGCATACTTTTACAACGCCTACCTTTACCACGCAATTTTTACAACGCAGGATCCATTACAACGCATGTTTTTACAACGCAGATACCTTTACAACGCATACCATTACAACGTAAGTATTGGTAAGTATATAATATTTTTTTAATGTAAATTAATTAAAATTAATATAATTTAATTTATTTTAATTTAATTTAATTTAATTAATTTAATTTAATGTAATTTAAATTAAATTTTACTTAATTTTTACCCTGTACCCCTGTACCCCAAAACCCAAACCTAGCCCTGAACCCTAAAAATACCCCTTTACCCAAAAACCCAAACCTAGCCCTGAACCCTAAAAATACCCCTTTACCCAAAAACCCAAACCTAGCCCTGAACCCTAAAAATACCCCTGTATCCAAAAACCCAAACCTTGCCCTGAACCCTAAAAATACCCCTTTACCCAAAAACCCAAACCTAGCCCTGAACCCTAAAAATACCCCTTTACCCAAAAACCCAAACCTAGCCCTGAACCCTAAAAATACCCCTGTATCCAAAAACCCAAACCTTGCCCTGAACCCTAAAAATACCCCTTTACCCAAAAACCCAAACCTAGCCCTGAACCCTAAAAATACCCCTTTACCCAAAAACCCAAACCTAGCCCTGAACCCTAAAAATATCCCTTTACCCAAAAACCCAAACCTAGCCCTGAACCCTAAAAATACCATTTTACCCAAAAACCCAAACCTAGCCCTGAACCCTAAAAATACCCCTTTACCCAAAAACCCAAACCTTCCCCTGAACCCTAAAAATACCCCTTTACCCAAAAACCCAAACCTAACCCTGAACCCTAAAAATACCCCTGTACCCAAAAACCCAAACCTTGCCCTGAACCCTAAAAATACCCCTTTACCCAAAAACCCAAACCTAGCCCTGAACCCTAAAAATACCATTTTACCCAAAAACCCAAACCTAGCCCTGAACCCTAAAAATACCCCTTTACCCAAAAACCCAAACCTTCCCCTGAACCCTAAAAATACCCCTTTACCCAAAAACCCAAACCTAACCCTGAACCCTAAAAATACCCCTTTACCCAAAAACCCAAACCTATAATATTTTTAATAAAATTATATACTTACCAATACTTACGTTGTAATGGTATGCGTTGTAAAGGTATCTGCGTTGTAAAAACATGCGTTGTAATGGTACTTCGTTGTAATGGATCCTGCGTTGTAAAAATTGCGTGGTAAAGGTAGGTAGTTGTAAAAGTTGCGTGGTAAAGGTTGTATACCGTTCCGGCATGTCTGTTCATGGCTGAAAAAGATAGGTCTTTCCCAGTTTTGGGACGACCCATCATCAATAACATCTACAGCTAAGAAGCAGTTAAAAACTACTTTTTGGTCTTTTGTTAAAAGTAGCACATTGTATGGCAGAGTGAATGGGACATTAACGTCCAGGTTTCTCTCGTTCAAGGACACACCTAACTTTGAACCATTCCTGGACGAGATACGCCCGCAATTGGCAAAAATGCTGTACATGAAATTTAGATATGGGGTATTGAACACAAATGCTGGTACATCAGGTTGGGGTATGCACCAGTTAGGAGGTGAGGACAAAGATTTGTGCAGACTTTGTTTAGATAAATGGATAGAAAATGATATGCACATCTTATTTTTTTGTTCCGCATATGTTAACCCAAGGAAGAAATTGATTAAACCTATTTGTTTAAATCTAGGTACTAGATCTTGCAAAGAAGCGGAAAGAATATTAAGGTCCGACACAGCACAAGTTATTGTTTTTGGTATCAGTAAATTTTTATTAGCTGTGAGTGTTATGAGGGCCAAAGTAGGATTGAAGCTGTAAAGAATTGTTCCACTATCCCAGCTACTTCCAAAAACGCATGATGAATTGCTTATGGACCTTTATTGTAAATAATATTCTGTATACATTTCTAAACTGTTTTGAACACAATGAAACGGGCCATGAAATATGTTTTAAACATTTGTACCCTCCTCTTTTTAACTCGTATGCCTTTTTAGACTTATTTAAAACTATATTTATGTTTTTAACAAATGGGCTATGCTAATTCACTAATTACCTTTATATACTCCTTGTGTACATTGATACGCTAGATTCTTTTTGTACCACGCATTCTACACTTGTAAATAATTGTTTTATGTATCTTTAGGGTTTATATAACAGAATTAAAGATTTTGATTGATTGTTAATGGGGGACTGCTTACGGTTCTTTGGAATGTTAGGCTGAAAATATGGAACAGAAAGTGAATCAATTCATTCATTAACAGTACTAAGAGTATACAAGTACACAGTACACGAGAGACAAATGGGGGAAAAGAAGATTTCGCCATAGCAAAACTATAACGTGCTTTAGCCATATTTTCTGCTTATGCCAGCAGTGCCCGTAGGGAATGCTCTTCTCTGATGTTGAGCTGTATCCACCCCAGGCGAGAAAACGAAGACCAGCTTGCTCAGCTCCACATATTATCACTATTTTGAGGTCCATTCACTCATTTTCATTGTTTCAGCCCAGGCAACTGCTTGCGGCTCTGAAAGAATGAGTCACATGAATATATTCAAAACATACAAATGCTGGTGTAAAATATGTGCTTTGCTGTTACAAGTCCTCTTCCTGTGCTGAGATAGATTCTGGTTGGTCTACTCTGTTATCCACAGACAATTCATTTTTTTTGGTAATAAACCATTTCAGTCTGTGATTGGCATGTCAGGAGAATTTCTTCAACAGGAGTGAGAGTGAAAAGAGGAGAAGAAGAGGCGGGTACGGGTAAAATAAAAGAGTAATAAGAAAAAATCGGAGGGAGAGTAAGTGAATAAGAAGGAGGATGGAGGGTGAGAAGACAGGTGGGGAGAGTGTGAAAATAGGAGAGAGACGGAACAGTGAGAGAATAGGAGAGAGTGGAAGTTTGGGAGATGCAGAGAGAGTGAAGCTCGGAGAGAGGCGTGGAGTGTGAAAGAGTAGAAGATGGGGCAAATATTAGGAGATTAGGAGAGGGTGATGAGCCTTGATAGAACAGAGTGAGGAAATAGTTGAGAAGGATCAGGAAAGGTTAAAGAGGACTCAAAAGACTGGGGACAGAGTAGAAGGCAGACTGACTTTAAGACAGTGATGGGGGAGAAAGGGATAGAAAGGATGGCAGAAACATAAAGTGGAAGGCAGCCATTAAATGAGACATGAAGGTAATTGCTATAATATAAGAAACCGTGAAAACTGCTTAAAAACAACTAAGTCTGAGAAGAAGAGAGCCAGCCCGAACCATTCGCGGATCGATTTACAGCCTGCCAGCAGACAGTACATGGGTGAGATCAGTGAGAAAGCTCACCCGGTAAACACATCTGTACTGCACTTATAAGTAGAAGAATTATTGATGTGCAGAAAAATTAGCAAATAAAATTGCTTTTTATAGTTCTTATTCTAAAAACCGAAGACCATAGAGTGCTCTGGGCTTCTAATGGCTAGTAGAAGCCCGGAGAGCAACATTCCAATTTTTTTTCTTTTCACAGCTGTTGGTGTGAACAAAGGCCTCTTGTAGCCCTAAGCCTCACGGGCTCTTAGAGGCGTTTGTTTTTACAAATTAGAAAATTTTGCCCACTAGTGGTGGAATGTTCTAATAGCTTTAGTGCCCTCCTAGCGGGCTCTACCAGGCATTAAAGGCCTGCTCCCTTATTAAAGGCCCTTGCCTTCAGCTCAGGCCTTTAACACTGGAGCAGGCCTTTAATGGCTGGTAGATCCCACTGTTGGGTTCTAAGGCTACCTTACATGCCTCCCTTCTTTGGGAAAGGTATTCTATTACTCTGAATCTGGTAGGTAACAATTCATTGCACACATTGCACCATTCAACCTAAAACGATTACAACGCGGCAAGTTCACATTCATCTTGCTCGCAATTAACAGAAGAACTACCAGATGTATTTTCACTGGCAGGAGGAAGACACTCATTGTCCAGTGAATCAGCGTCACAAGTGGCCTCATGTGCACTCATACTGTCTCCACATTGAAGCTCATGGGACTTTTCGATGGCTTGGAGTGCTGTAAGTACAGCACGGGTGCTATTTCAGCACTGGCTGTACTCCAACAACAGAGCAGTCATTTGCTCTTATCACTCGTAAGGGATTGCTGAACTTATCAACCCCAGGAATATCTGGACTCTTAAACTTTCGAAGGCTATTAGTCAGTCGTTGCCTCATCTAACTTGGCTGGAGAACAGCACCACGCCTATTTTGGCTAACATCAACAGTTACTGCAGACCTCAATGTTTCATCAAAGGATTTCAAGGAGAGATCATTTTCCGATACCTTTTTCAGTCTTCATATACTCCATTTACAATCTTTTCCTCATCAGAAGTTAGTAATTTGTTTGCTTTTCTTCATCGACTCCACAATCTCCACATAATTGATTTTAAATCTTGCATAAAACTTGCATGAACCAAGGAAGGATCCAAGCTTCTCCTTGTTTCTTGGTTTTGGAGCTTCCATAATAGCAGACAGCAAAGATGTTTTATGAGTTACGCCTCTGACACTGATAATGCGCCCCAAGTATTCCACAGTGGGCTGCAGAAACCTGCACTTCTCCTTTTTGAGTATGAGCCTGCTACTCTGAATTTTCTGCAGCCTCTCATGTACACTGGCTACATGGTCCTCCTCAATGGCAGGATACATCAAAACGTCATCTTAGAATGCATACACACCTTCTATTTCTTCTAATAGTTTGACCATTATTCTTGGAATACTGCTGAAACAAAGTTTAGGGAAAAAATAAACTTGGGAGAGAAATGGACGCTTTGTAGGCTGTGATCAACTCATACCTTGAGTAATGGTGAAGACATATCTGATGGTAGAAAGCTGTGTAGATGAGAGTGGTAAAGACTTTTATATCACCCAGAGTAGTTACTATTTCATGGATAAGTGGCAGTGTGTGACTCCACATCATCATTTGGTGGTTAAACTGACGAGGATCAATATAGAGACTTATTTCACCACTCTTGTTTTTTACAACTACAGATGGAGACTATCTATTGTGATGCTGAAATGGGTTGGGTTCAGTTATGCCATCGACTTGCCACTTGTCTAGAACCTCTTTTACTTCATTCTACATTGTTAGAGGTATATTGTGTTCCTTCTGTTTAATTGGTTTGCCCTTTCCTTTTTTAGTTATGTTGTGCTGCAAACCCTTACGATGACTCAAATCATATTTGAAGACTATTTAATATTCGGCATAGTATTTTCCACCACAATGATGACATTTGACACCGTACATGGGTTTATTAGCATGTGTAGACTTTATTGCTCAGACCAACCCAAAATGTCTAAACCATGGTGGACAACATACATATTGACGACATTGCACCTTACGTCAGAGGATAATCTTGCTTTGAAAGCATCTTTAAATGGTATCTGCCGGGTGAGGTATATACCAAGACAAAGTCCTTTTTTTTGGAAACAGATATAGAAATCAATCCAATTTTTTTTCCTGATTGAAGCAACAAACAACATCCTTTTAGTCTAACGTCAATGTATAAGTTACTTGCATAGTCCTTAACTCCTTAGTATGTAAATTACGTTAACCAGTAGTTAAAAGCACTCCTCAAATATCAAATTATCCATTTCACCCTATAAAGGTATTGCGCATTGTTTTACTCCGCTCATTTGGAGGTAAAGCAACAGGCCAAGCTAAATGTCCAACTATAATGAAAATGAGCTATGCACTGCTTTTCGTTTCTTTGTATTTACTAAACCGTACAAAGCCATACAAAATGGATTTGCATGGCTTAAAAGCATTTTGTGTTAGGGATGTGCCACAAAAGTGAAACAACCCCAAAACAAAACCTTAGTCAATCTGCCCATCATGTTTTAACTGCAATCCTTCTTTCAATGGAACCACCAGCTTTATCGCCATCAGCATAGCTTTAGATCAGACTGGGCCTGTAACTCACAATGTGCTAATTTAAGGTAACCTGAAGTAAGAACTAGACCAGGTTAGATCAGGATATCACAATCTTCCTTTTGTCAATAAACAATAGACTGGAATGTGGCTAGTGCCATTACCTGTTTCTGAAATTAATTCAAGCATTCCACCCATCACATTTTTGTTTTTCTAAATGAAACACCTAAAGTGCAACCAGTATGCCCAGATATGGACATGGTCTATGCAGTTGATGGTACCGGTGTTGTTTATGCAACAAGATGTGCTTTATTGATTATAATGTGGTGCCAGTGCAGATATGTGTTATATTAGCAGAATAATGATCTATTTGAATGGGCTTTATAGTTAGAGATTTGATGGTATATATGATGGCGCTCTAGAGAAAGGAGAGTTGTCTGCGAGTAGGTGACACATCTGTGGATGTTTTATTTCTCTAGACAATTCAGGCCATACAAATGTATGATCCTTTGCCAATGTAGTAGTTGGGAAGCCTGCAGCCATACATAGTGGCCTACTCTCAACGGCCTTTTGGAATGTGTAAATGCGCAAAGTAGTAAAATCTTACTCCATTACCACTATTTTACATATGCTTACATGCCTTTGTGAAATGCCTCAAAAATGTTCAACTCCCAATTAGTATTGTGCAAAGGGGAAACAGTCCTTTCCGTTTGTACTAATTGTATAGGAATGTTCAAGTTTTAGATGTTTTAGGGCCAATTCAATTCACAAAGGCAAATGAGTACTATAGGAGTATTATTTTACATACTCCAAAATGCCTTAGTGAACATACCCCATAGGGTTTATGACAATGGGTGTTGCTGGTTTATGGGAGCAGGCAAACCAAGAAACACAGTCCATTCTAATAGCCGTAACGGGATCTGGATAAATAATTGGCCTAAGAACATTGCACTTCAAAAACAGCAGCAATCAAGTAGAATATAGAAAAACAGGGCTCTCAAGTAAGTTTGTCAGGGTTTCAGTTGAGATAAACGGTGGCAGACTATAGAAGAGGTTGGTCGTCCAAAAGAAGGAGTTAGGAATTAACTAGGTAGCGTGTGATATTTTCTGATCCTTCAATATTTCTATTCCTCTTAGATCTTCATTAACTTATTTTGTTGAACTTGTTTTTGTTGGCATTAGGTCTCTGTGGACTTTGCCCTTGCTAATCAGGCTAACCTGCTTGTACTCTCTCCTTAAAACCTGGCAAAATTGGCCTATATGTAACTGGTAAATTGAATTGCATGTACGTTCCTAATAAATGGCACTGCCTGTACCAAGGGTTTGTAAATTAAATGCTACTAGTGAGCAGCATCACTCATTGTGCCACTGCGTCTTGCAGTACAGCTTCAAACTGCCATTTATACCTGGTACAACAAACATTTTACCAGGCCTAAAGCTTCCTTATTAATACTTTTAAGTCACTCCTAAGGTAGGCTCTAAAAAACTCATAGGGCAGAGTGGACGATATTTAAAAAGTAGGACATGTCTGTTTAGGTTTAACATGCCTTGCCAGTGAAAAACTGCTGAAGTCATTTTTCATTGTCGTAAGACTATCTCTCCTACAGGGTTACCTTATTTCAATTAATACATGCCAACTTCAGATTAGGAGCAGATAGAGAAATGATGTTTACAATCACATGAATTGTAATTAGGGCTCCCGGTTTTATGGTATTTATTTTTTTGCCATTTCCGTCTGTATTTATCCATATTTATTTTTTGCCCATTTTTTCTGTATTTATCCACATTTATTTTTGCCACAAGCAAAAGACGACGCTACAGCTATTATTTTTCCACATTTATTTAAATTGACAATTTTATTCGTTTTCTAGTACAATATAGTCTATATTGTACTAGAAAACAAATAACAAGCATTGGCATAGCCAATAGGTCTCGCCTTTGGGACCTTATAAGTATTTGGTTATGCAGCACAATATCCTTGGTGCAACAACTGTGTCCAAAGTTTTTAATTTCACACCATCCAAAGAGGGGTTTGATCACAAGGCCTTCAATCTGTAGTGGCACAAGAAAGTACTACCACTGACGGCCCCGGAATAAAAATATTGGCCTGCGCTACACCCCTCTGCCCTCAGCTTAAAAGTTCCAGTCATGTGCCTCAGGTGCCAGTGATGGCCTCCTCTTTTGACCTTGTGGCCTGCGCAGAAAGCCCAGCCAGCCAGCCGTTGCATACATTAATTCAACAGTCACAGTCATTATATTTCCACTTTTAATGTAATACAGTTAATCATTCAGACACTGTAAGTTCAACATATTTGTCTTGAATATTATATAAATTAGATGTATTCTTCGAAATGTGTAACATCCTATGACATACATGTTTAGTGTATGCATAGCTGCCAAGGTTTCAGATTTCTATGTGTGACATTTTCATAATTTCCGTGTAATTATGAGTGACATCTCAACGACTATGAGTGACACTTTCTCGCAAGAAGACAGCAACATATACACATCAGAAATTACACCCGTTTGAGCAACGAGAAAGTCTACGATTTTACAACTGCTGCACAGCACCAGAAATGGAAGGGCACTGTGAAACCCGACTGTACCAACTAGGATGTGAGAGGCCATACTGACTGCTAATGAGCCTCACTGCCCTCAAAACCAGAATCACATGCCTCATCCTCCCTCTGCATGAAGTGATCAAACTGTGCTGAGAAGCCCAGAACGAACCAGCACAAAAAGTGTATCTCCCGCTCCCCCCGCCCGTACCATGTGGCCCTTAACACCACACAAATGTCAGCTCATAAATAGCTTAAGGCCTTAATAAAAAGAAGTGACAGCCAGTCCTGGTCCGGCTCAAATGCTGTGTCAAATTCTCTGTCTGCACATTCACGCTCCTTCCAGTAATAAGCACCTGTGTCTGATCAGGGCTGGACTGGCCTCTGTGGATTATTGCCTTTATTAACTGCAGCAGTTCACAGGTATGTCCTCCAGAACTGGCCACTTATCAGTGGAGTTACACCTGGTTGGATTTTTTTCTTGGCATGAGGAGTATTCTATTGCCTTTACAAAAATTGTGAAAAGCACCTAAAGCGGGTATTTTCCCCTCATTAGTACATACATTAAACAGTAAAAACAAGAAGAATGCACTTTGCAATGTTCTGGAACAGCTAACTTAATGATCACTGGCTGCTAATTAAAGTAAACAGACAGAAAGGCGATTTATAAAAACGAAGAAACTTTATAAAGACAATTTTCATAACATTGTATATTCTAGTTGACTCTTAAATCCTAAAATGAGGTGAACCAATGGCAGGTATTTGTTTGGAGAAGGTGGCAACACTACTTACGAGTGGGTTGACTATGCTGTCTAGGCATCCACGGTAAGGTAGACAGGCACACTATCAGAGGCTGTGTCTTACTGTCTTAGAGCTCAGGACAGTTGTAAATCGCTGCAAATCATGCATCAGTCCAGTTCACAGCTTACTGGAGTCACTCATGCTGCTGGAGAGCAGCGTCCAGTCACTGTGCGCTCGGTGACCCTGGCAGAACCAGACAGGTGTGCCTCGGGCCCCTCGGAAGTACGCAGATGTTTTCTTAGTCAGGTGGGGCGCAGAAGTGCCCCCCCCCCCCCCCCTTCAACACTTGAACAGCTGGGCATATGAAATTTGCTTCCATCGGGTAGTTTCAGGCCTCCTACCGGACGGCTGCGATTGCCAGTGCCACAGCATGGGAGGCCAGATGTCACACAGTGTTTAGGACATTTTACACTAAACATCCTCATTGTCGTGTCCGTTATCAGTGATACCGAGTCATAATCGCGCACTTGCAATAAAAAGTAAATTTGCAGGTTAACACGTGGCTGTCACAGTCTCACTGACACTATTGGCATAAAGTCTGTGCATTAAATATTTTGTCTAATAAAAAGCCGCACTCTGTCTGCAGACTCGTGGCTTGTGCTGGCTTCAGACACAGGTGGTACACTGAAAGAAGGTAAGGTTTTGTTTGACTTTCAAATCATGCTCACTCTGACCACTGCTCCTTTCATCGTGCGGCAGTCTCCGAATACATATGACAGATCATGCACGTCCTGCACTGCCTAGAGAGGGCGACTTTGTTAATAGTCTGTGTAAAACGGTTCATACCTAGAGCAGCACTGCAGTCTGTGCATGTTAAACTAAATGTGCAAATCAAGTGTCTGTGGCCGTGAGTGCGGGTTGTGTGTTTGGTGCAGCCAGCACTTTGGAATTTAAAACATTACAACACCAGCGCGCCGGTAATTGGTTTTATGCTCCACACTGTAGGCACACTTACTTTAGCAACAATGGCCTGTGCCACCGAGAGCAGCAACACGGCCGCCTGGCTCACCTCTCTCCGTGCCTGGTGACAATCTCCACTCGGCTCCAGCAAATGGTCACCGCTACCTCATAGTATGCCCCCTCCTCCCCCACAGCAAAGAAGGAGGCAATACACTAAACACTAGTGAGCCGCCACCGCAGTCAGCTCCCAGAGGCAGCTATTTACTCTCCCGGGGGTCCCGCAGCATGAGCCAGCAAAGGAGGGGGCATACTCTAAACCCCAGTGTTCTTTCTGGAAGCAATCCGCCACCGCAGTCAGGGCCAGGAGGCGCCCTGACAGGAGTTTCTTGCTGCGCGGGATAACGAAGCGGACAAGCCTCACCCGAGTACTTCACAGGTCGTCTTTAAAAAGACCATTCACATGTTAACGAGGCTTTGTTGTTTATTTCACCCCTTCTTGCCAGACTGAAGTGTGGGAAGCCTCTACTACAGCAGGCATCCCAAGTCATTCCAAGTGCCCTGTCGGTAGCAAAATACCAGAAGGCAGCGTGGTAAAATTTGCTAGTATTTTGCCGTTTATAAATATAAATACAGACAAAGGAAATATAGATTTCCGTCTGTATTTATATGTATAAATCCGTAAAAACGGAAAACCGGGAGCCCTAATTGTAATTGAAAGTAATCTTTAATGGTAATGGCAGACATTGGTTACATGTTTGAAAATGCCACCTTTTAAAAGATGCAAAAACAACAATTGATGGACAGAATGCAGAACAATATCTTACATTCTCCCCAGTACAGAGATCGCCTAAATCCATCGTTTTTTTGCTCACCATGCCATTCCAGTTTGAACCCAGCCATATGCAAATCAGTCTTGACCCTGTGGCTCATGTCTCAGTCTCAGCCTCAGTTGGGCTGGACTGTTCCATTGAGGCACAGGGTCAGACTGATTTGCATATGACCATGTCTGAACTGGGGTGGTGGAGTGAGCTAAAGAATGGTGATGGAATAAACCCAGATCAGTTGACTGGGGGTGAGTGTTTGATTTGCTCAAACGCTCCGTCCTTGTCCCCTTTGGCACCTTTTAAAAGAAGGCATTTTCCTGTTTAAAGGTTTTTAGGCCTTTCTAGAGGTTTCCAGCAGCCTAGGTCTGTTAATTGCACACCCCATCAAGAATGTGTATTGAGCCCAGGCAGTGAACAATCATACCTGGGTGTAGGTGGGAGAGGGTCTTCTTGGCAGGATGGCTGGTATGGAGCTGAATCCTGCCCTGATTTCCTATAAAAGGACTTAAGGACCATTCCAACAGCACACACAAAAGGATCTGACACAGGGCCCTGCCCTTAAATGTGTTCCACCGGACAATATGAAAGCAGGACCAGTGGAAGAACTGACCAGTACCAATGGTGGGATTAAATCAGAGAATAACTCCCACACAAAGGCTGGTGCCAGATATAAAAATAGGACCTTCAGAACCATTCTTGACAACACTACTGGTCCTTTGGAAGATTCAGAAGCAGAACTGCCCTGCTGCTGAAAGACTGCATTGCTGTCTGAAGAAGGAATATAGGACCGGTCTGTCGTGACCCCAAACTACCCAGAGTCACTCCAAGGGTCTGTTGGCTAAACTCCTGTGTGAGCTGCAAGGACACATCAAGCTTCCAGGGTCCTCTCAGCACCTACCCAGCTGATTAGCACCAACTTGACCTACTTGGACCTGCCTGAGTCCTGCTGCTGGTCTACGCTGGAGTGAGTCTTGCCTAAGAGGTGCCCTTTGTCCTGGGCCATTGGTTGGCAACAGTGAGAGCTTCTCCACAAGAAGAATGTGAAAATCATGAAGTTTGTACTTTTTGTGAAAGTGAATGGGCCCGTTCACTCCAAACTCTGACACTCGCCACCACCGCAATGCTTAGTGAGATTACTCTTTGTGTTGAGAGCAACCTCTCATTGCAACTGGTAACGCAAGGCCGGCACTTCGTGCTGACAGCAACTGTCGGCGACGATCAATCAACACAAAGCTGCAACAACAACCAGTTCTTCACACTAGAGCAATGACCGTCCACGGTACTCGACCTCCTATTTGCTCCAAAAGCCTCCTCCTTGCGGCCTCCTCTGGCACGATCGGTACTCTTTGAACAGGACTGGAGAAGGTAACTGTAAGAAAATGCCTCTCTTTGCATTATCACCCAGAAAGTTTTGGACAACTGCTGCTTGTTTTACGACTCTGAGAGTGCTGATCAGATCTCATTGCCACTACTCTAACCCTTAAAAGTGTATGTTTAGTTGATTATACACAAATTCCCTAGTACATGGTCCTGTGTGTTAGAGTGTTCCTCATTGACTTCAGCACCTATTGTGCCATCACGAGTGTGACAGAGCAAAACATGTCTCCAAGTCTGCCACTGCAGACTGGTAGAGCAGTTTTAACCCCTTAGCTGCTTGGTCTTTTCCCTCCAGTGCTGATAATTTTTTTTCAATATTTGGGGAAAGACGCGCTTAGGGCTCCATAACAGTTTTGCCACATAAGGTATCCTTGCCAAATTTAGTGACCTTTTTTCCAATGTCCTGGGGATTCTAAAAGTGCCCGTAGTTTGTGTATTCCGCTGGAGAGGATAGAGAAAATAGGGAAAATATAGCTACATTTTAAGTTTTAGGGGAAAAATAGGAAAAAAGTGTTCTGGATAAAGGGTCTAATCTTTTTAGGGTCTTAGCGGAAGGACTCCTATTGACCTTGGTTTTGTCCATCCCTGTTGCAGGCACTAGGCCCAATTACACACGTGGCACAGCTTTTTTATCGGCACAAGTGGGAAAATGCTGGGTATTAGGAATTTTGTGGATTCCGGAAGTTTCCAGCACAGAAATGTAAGGAAAATGTAAGGAAAATGCACGATTTCAAGCAAAGTGTAAGGTTCATAGGACATTGTGGATAAGTCTGGGAACTATCTGGGTCTGGTAGGTTTATCCATATAGCAGCGTACCTAATCCCAAACGGTGCAGCCCTTCACCATTACAAGTGGGAGGATATTGGGCGTTAGCCACACTCTCCTGGCCCATATGTATAAACAACACCCAAAAGAATTAGATATCCTCATGCTTGCCATTTGGTTGGAATACTTTAGTCTGCAGGGAAGCAGGTGAGGCCTGATGTTAGGATGGGAAAGACCCACCCCATTATTTTATTAAAAATTTGTCTTGCTGCTATATAGTTAGATTTCTGTCCCCGCATAAAGACTGTAACCCCATTTACTTGGGGGCATGGCCATGCCCATGCTGGGCAGCCCCGAACCTTATTTAAAAAAATCATCACTGGCTTCTAGTGGGCTTTCTGCCCCCTCAGAGGAGGCAATCAGGGAAAATCACTCCAATCTGCCACCTGAGGGGGACAGAAAGACTGTTGCCCCCTTTAGTTGGGATAGGGGCATTACCATGGCAATAGTGGGCAGCCCCCACCACAATATTTAATAAAAAACTTTCCTTGGAGTCAGTGGGCTTGCGTGTCCTCCCCCCCCCCCACGGGGACAGGTCAAGTGTAATCACCCCATCTGCCCCAGTTGGGCAGAAAGAGTGTTGTCCCATTTACTTGGTACGGTGGTATAGCAATACATAATGCCGGGCAACCACCACCCCTATTTAAAAAAAGAAAACATTCCCTGGCTTCGGGAGGGTGTTTTGCCCCCCTGGGGGGCAGATAGGGGGTAATGACTCCATACCCCAGAAGAGGAGACAGCCTATATCTCTTTCTGGGGGGGGCATGGCAATTCCATGGTAGGCAGTGTCGCGGTTCCTGGGGTATTTCACAGGAGCGAAGATGAATGTTCCACACACTTCCAGAAAACAACACCTGGAGACCTATAGCACGTACTCACAGGTAATTATTCACTAAAAGTGTGGCGAAAAATCTGAGAATGACCACCACTCTTCCCCAGATGATGTAGCTGAAGTATTCTGTAGTGAGCAGGTCAGGAATAGGGTGCACTGTAGGGAACAAAAAGGAAGTATACCATAATCTAGCATACACTGTGCAAAGAGACCTTCATAGACATTGATATATACGGAATTACAGAGCTCCACTCACCCAAAGCGCCTTCTCTGTTGGCCTTGAAAATCCGTAGCAACAGCCTCCTCTTGTATTATAACCTCTTTATGATGGGAACAGGAAGTCCTCATGAAGAACAAGTTAGGGGCTATGGGAGGAGGTGAGGACAAGACACTCTCACACAACATTCACTTAGAATATGCTTGGGGGAAGTACTCAATGAGTATCACCAAAGAAAGGTATAAATATGTTGGGAAAATAAATTATGCAAGGAGGGGTAAATGGAGTGCTAAGTTCTGTGCATAAATATAGGGATAACAACAGAACGTGAACTGAGTACAGTTGAGTGAAAAATTGTTTTTGTAATTAACAGTAGATCGCCGACCAGCTAAGGCACTGGGGAGGGCATAACACCCAAGACGCGCCGTCCGGCTCCAAGGATGAAGAGCGGAACAGCGAGTGCACTTGCAGGGGAAAAAATGTGAGGCGCGTTGTCCGGCTCCGTAGATAGAAAGGAGTGGAAGAAACGCGCCGTTGCGGGAACAAAAACTGGGCTCTTACCGTCCGGCTCCCATACCCCAAAAAGGAGAGGAACAGCAAGTTTGTATGGTAAAAAATATCTGGCGGGCTAAAGGGCTCCAAAAGAAAAGGTCAGACCGGAGCATTCAGCCACTCGCCGAAAAAAAAACCACGAAGCCTTGATACAGCTTGCCCCCCGGCCCCTAACAGGGAATAGAGGCTGAGGCAGAGCAAACAAACACGTACCGAGGTAGAAGGCTCGAAAACCGCTGAAGGAATATCTAGCAATATCCAGGAACAAGACAAGACGGTTCAAAGAACGCCAAAGATAGGTAGCAGGAAGTGAATGGATAGGGTGTGGTCACGACTCGGAAGCAGTAAGCCAAGCGGGGAGTTATGGACCAGACGGGCTCTTTATGAGCGTCAGGGACCGTCTCCAAATTACTCCTCGTAAGGGAAGCACTATCCAGCATACAGCAATGCCGGTCTCTTGCCCTAAGACTAAACGCTTTTCCTAACAGTTCTACCGCCCAAAGGCCTCCTCACAGATCGAGGTCTCGTAGGATGAAGTGTATGGAATCTTCGGACTAATCTAGGGGCATGAATGTTTCTGCTTGTTCCCAAGATCTGTCTTCTGGAGCATACCCCACCCAATCAACGAGATATTGTAATTTGCCTCTGTGTCTACGGGAGTCAAGAATCTTGTTTACTTCATACTCTTCTTCACCTTCTATGATTATTGGTGGGGAGGTTTTTCAGGCTCTGGAGGGGGGGTGTATTTTTTGAGTAACGAGCAGTGGAATACTGGATGGATTTTCATATTCATAGGTAACTGCAATTTTAGGGTCACTGGAGTAATGACTTTTTGTATAACATATTGGCCTATGAAACGAGGTTGCAGCTTTCTGGATCGCTCTAACTTCAGATTTCTGGTTGGTAACCATACTCTCGCTCCTACTTTATAGATGGGATCTGGCCTACGGTGTTTGTCTGCGTGTTGTCTCATTGATTCTTTCATCTTGGCTAATTCTGTGGAGGCTTGTTTCCAAACGGACTTGAGGTTTTGATTATGCTCTTTCAAGGCAGGAATACTATTTAATTCTTCAGGAAGAGATATTGGCCGAAACTTAGGATGTTGTGCAAATTAAAAATAAAAAGGGGAAACCCCGGTAGAGGAATGTGTGCTGTTATTGTAAGCAAATTCTGCTAAGGGAAGTGCTTGCACCCAGGTACCTGTGATTGTGGTTAGTAGGCAGCATAGGTATTGTTCTAAGGTCTGATTAGTGCGTTTGGTTTGCCCATCTGTTTGCGGATGGTAGGCCGTAGAGAGTCTGTGGTCTATCTCTAGGGTCGCACACATACCCTGCCAAAATCTGGAAACAAATTGGGATCTCTATCTGAAATGATAATAGATGGGAGACCATGTAAACACACAATATGTTCAATAAAGATTTGAACAAGTTTTTTAGAGGAAGGTAACTTCTTTAAGGGAATAGAGTGGACCATCTTTGTCAACATATCTACCACAATGTAGATAGTGTTGAACCCTTGACAACATGGAAGATCAGTAATGAAATCCATGCTGATAGAGTGCCACAGTGAAGGGGGTATAGCTGTAGGTTTTAACAACCCAGTGGGTGCGCAATGAGAAGCCTTTTGCCGGGCACAAGTTGCACATGAGTTAACAAAAGGTGGAAATGTAATTTGCCATGTCTTCCCACCAAAACCATCTTTGACATGTTTTCAACGTCTTGTAACTTCTAGGGTGTCCAGCCAAAGTGCTATTGTAACACCACTGCAGTAGCTGTTGTTGCAAGGACACTGTGGGTATATACAATTTAGAGTCATGGTAATACAGATTCTCCTTAATAGTGTTCAGGGGTTCTTTTGTCCACTCCTCAATTAGGATGTAGACATATTGTTCCTTGAGTCGGTCAATAAAGTCTCTTGTTGCTCCTTTCCCATGCTCCTCAACTCCTATGATCTTGCTTTCAGGAATGATCGGAGGGAAGGACTCACATGACACTGATGGATATGGTCCTAACCTTGATAAGGCATCTGCGTTGCCATGTTGTTGTCCCATCCCCCTGGGACGACTCCTGGTGGCCCACCTCCCTGGGCGCCGCCCCAACACCAACCAACCACGCACGCAACCTGGGAGTCATCCTCGACTCGAAACTCACCTTGGCCAACCAAATCAACACAGTCTCCTCAACCTGCTTCTACACCCTCCGCATGCTCCGAAAGATCTTCAGATGGATCCCTACAGGCACACGGAAAACCGTCACCCACGCCCGCATCAGCAGCAGACTCGACTACGGCAACGCCCTCTACGCCGGAGCCCCGGCCAAGCTCATCAGCAGACTTCAAAGAATCCAGATCGCCTCGGCACGCCTGGTCCTCGACGTTCCCCACCGAGACCACATCACACCCTACCTGACAGACCTGCACTGGCTCCCCGTCAACAAAAGAATCACCTTCAAACTCCTGACCCACGCACACAAAGCACTCCACAACACCGGCCCTGAATACCTCAACAGCCCACTGTCATTCTACGTACCCAACAGAGAACTTCGCTCAGCCGACATCTCACTGGCCACCGTCCCACGCATCCACAGAACTTCCTCCAGGGGAAGATCGGTCTCCCACCTAGCCGCCAAGACCTGGCATGCCCTCCCTCTACACCTATGGCAGACAGACGACCCACAGACCTTCAGGAGACTACTCAAGACCTGGCTGTTCGACCGCTAGCTGCAGCCACCCTCCCCAGCGCCTTGAGACCCTCACGGGTATGTAGTGCGCTCTATAAATCCTTGATTGATTGATTGGTTTGAGGACGAAAAGTAATAATGAAATCATACTCACTAAAAAAAATTACCCACCTCATCTGTTGGGAAGTGAGAGCTCGAGCAGTTCCAAAAATTGGAGGTTTCTATGGTCAGAGTATATTGTTATCACATGAGGTGAACCCAATAAATAGTGACGCCATTCCTGGAAGGCCAATTTAATAGCCAGTAATTCTCTCTCTCCTATAGTATATTTTTGTTCCGCCGGTAACAATGTCTTGGAAAAATAGGCATCAGGACGCAAATGACCTGTGTTCTTGTCCTTCTGAGAGAGAACTCCCCTACCGCTTACTGCGAGGCGTCGGCATCCACAAAATATGGTAGTGTGTTGTCTGTATTGTTGATAATTGGAGCTGTGGTGACTATATCTTTCAGTTTTTGGAAGGCTAATTCAGCTTCTTTTGTTCAGATAAACTTAACCACCTTTTTTAAAAGGCGGGTGATTGGGGAGATTAGCTCAGAGAAATGGTTATAAATCTTCTATAGAAATGCGGGAATCCTATGAAGGATTGTATATCTTTTACAGAGCCAGGACTGGGACAGTTAACTATAGATTTGATTTTCTGAGCATCCATATTTATACCTTCTGGTGATATCACAAATCCCAAGACGTCCACTTGTGTGGTGTGAAAGCTACTTTTGTCTAGTTTGGCGTATAGTTGATTCTCTTGTAATTTGTTCAAGATCTTTTTCACATGAATAACGTGTTCCTGTTCGGTTTGAGAGTAGATTAATATATCATCACAATATATATAATTACGAAGATGTCAAGATACTCTCTGAAAATATCGTTAACAAAGTATTGAAAGTCCGCAGGGCCATTACAAAGCCCAAACGGCATCACACAATACTCATATGAGCCAAATTTTGTACGAAATACCGTTTTCCACTCATCCCCTTCTTTTATACGGATGAGATAATAGGCGCCTCTCAAATCGATCTTGGTAAAGATCGTAGCTCCTGTTATCTGATCCAATAACACAGAGATGAGTGGGAGGGGGTACTTGTTCTTGATGGTATTTTTATTTAATGAGCGGTAGTCCAAACATTCGTGTAAGCCTCCTTCTCGCTGTGGTATAAAAAGAAAGGGGAGGATACAGGGGAGGTGGAAGGACGTATAAACCCTTTCTCTGTCATCTCATCCAGGTATTGTTTGAGATATTCTGTTTCAGGGGCTGTGAGAGCATAAACACGACTGACTGGTAACTCTGCCTCTGGTATAAGATCTATTCGGCAATCATAGCTATGATGAGGAGGTAGCTTGGTGGCTTCTTTTTCATCAAACACAGTTTTATATTCCTCATAAATTTCAGGCAAACAAGAGGTTGCTGCTATAGAATGTACCACACAACATAGAGGGTGGATATTTTCACTAGCTTCCTTATAACAGTGTAGAAGACAATACTGAGATTTTAGAGTCACTGCCTAGCGATCCAGTCTATCTGAGGATTGTGGACTTGCAGTCAGGGAAACCCTAAAATGGCACCAAAGTTAGGAGCATCAGTGAGATCAAAGGTAATGGATTCAGAGTGCCCATTACCACACACCATAGCCATAGCCGGTGTTTACCCAGAGGATAATTCTGTGCCGTCTACCGCTCTTACTGGTTCAGGATGTGCTTTTGGCATGAAAGGAATACCGATGTTCTTGGCGAGTTGTATGTCTAGAAATTTTCCTGTAGCTCCTGAGTCTAGAAGGATGACAAGGTTCTTTCGAATTTGTGAGGACACTATGAGCGTAATAGGAAGCGTGAAATGTTTCGGTACCAAAGGCATGAATTAATTGGTGGTTGAGACCTTGGTGGCAGATGTACTTGAAGAAGTGGTCTCTTCATTCTTCAAGTCTCCTAGTTTTCCTCTACGTAGGAAGTACCTTGACTACTTGCCACATTCTTTGGAGGAACACGAGGGCGCACTGGGCATTCCTTGGCATAATGTCCCCCTTTTCCGCAATAAAGACAAAGAATATTTTTCCGTCTTTTGTCTTTTTCTTCTACCAATAGGGGTCCCCTCACCCCTCCAATTTGCATGGGTTCCGAATTATCTTTGGGTTCTTTCTTTTCAGTTTGTATCATTAGATAGCGAGGAGAACTAGGGCTTGCCTTCTCTCCTTTACGCTCATTTAACCTATGATCCAATTTAACCGTTAAGTCTATGAACGCCGAGCAATCTTCTGCCGGGTTCACTATTTGAGATAGGAGATCCTTTAATTCGTCGTTCAATCCCGATAAAATAATGAGGGTCTCTTTTCCTCAGGCCAATGCGTCTCTATAATCAATCGATTGAAGGTGGTAATATAAGGAAGAAGGTCCTTAGATCCTTGTCTGAGATTGACCAAAGCATTATCACTGGCCTGCATGAATGTATGTTTGGAAAAAAGACTTTTCATCTTTTCCTGAAATTCATTGAAGTCATACGAACAAGGGGTCATTATTTTCAAACAATGGCACCGCCCACTCCGCGGCGTTGCCTGCTAGATACGAAATTACAAATGCTACCTTAGCAGCGTTGTCATAAGAACTGTAGTTGACACTAGTTCATAAAAATACTGAACTTGGAGCTATCTCCATTAAACCTCTTGGGCATGGCTAAGGGAACGGGGCTAGGAGTATGTACTGTAACCTGGACTGGAGGTAGTCTTTCTTCTCCTAGTGAAGAGGAGGCAGGGTTTTGAGAGGGAACTGTGAAATGGGCTGGCTGGATGTAGTTCTTTCTACTCTTATGGATGGTACTCCTACTCTCTACTGTTTCTAATGTCTTAAAATGCAGTACTTCTGCCTGTAATCTCTGATTCTCTGATCTTAATCTTCCTACTTCTGTTTGGAGATCTACTAAGGCAATAGCCAAGTCTTCTAAGGAAGGACTCTGTAGCGCATTGTGTAAGATTGGATCTAAGGGGCACTAGCACCGTCAGGATTCATGTTCGCTCTGTGGAAAGTATTCGTGGGCTTGGCTTCCTGTCGTGGTTCCAGCGGTATTCCACAGGAGCGAAGATGAATGTCCCACACACTTCCAGAAAACAACACCTGGAGAACTGTAGCACATACTCACAGGTAATTATTCACTAAAAGTGTGGGGAAAAATCAGAGAGTGACCACCACTCTTCCCCAGATGATGTAGCAGAAGTAGTCTGTAGTGAGCAGGTCAGAAATAGGGTGCACTGTAGGGAACAAAAAGGAAGTATAACAGAATCTAGCATACACTGTGCATAGAGACCTTCATAGACATTGATGTATACGGGATTACAGTGCTCCACTCACCCAAAGGGCCTTCTCTGTTGGCCTTGAAAATCCGTAGCAACAGCCTCCTCTTGTATTATAGCCTCTTTATGATGGGAACAGGAAGTCCTCATAAGGTGAGTACAGGACACTCTCACACAACACTCACTCAGAATATGCTTGGGGGAAGCACTCAATGAGTATCACCAAAGAAAGGTATAAATATGGTGGGAAAAGAAATTATGCAAGAAGGGGTAAATGGAGTGCTAAGTTCTGTGCATAAAAATAGGGATAACAACAGAACGTGAACTGAGTACAGTTGAGTGAAAAATTCGCTTTGTAATTAACAGCGGATCGCGGACCAGCTAAGGCACACGGGAGGGCATAACACACAAGGCGCGCCGTCCGGCTCCATGGATGAAAAGCGGAACAGGGAGCGCACTTGCAGTGGAACAAATGCAAGGCCTGTTGTCCGGCTCCGTAGATAGAAAGGAGCGGAACAAACGCGCCCTCGCGGTAACAAAAACTGCGCTCTTACCGTCTGGCTCCTATACCCCAAAAAGGAGAGGAACAGCAAGTCAGTGCGGTAAAAAATATCTGGCAGGCTAAAGGCTTCTAAAGAAAAGGTCAGACCGGAGCATTCAGCCACTCGCCGTAAACAAAGACACAAAGCCTTGATACGGCTTGTCGCGTGGCCCCTAACAGAGAACAGAGGCTGAGGTGGAGCAAACAATTACGTACCGGGGCAGAAGGCTTGAAAACCGCTGAAGGAATATCTCACAATATCCAAAAACAAGACAAGACGGTTCAAAGAACGCCAGAGATAGGTAGCAGGAAGTGAAGGGAAGTGAAGGGACGGGGCGTGGTCATGACTCGGAAGCAGTAAGCCAAACGGGGAGTTACGGACGAGACAGGCTCTTTCGAGCATCAGGGAGCGTCTCCAAATTACTCCTCGTAAGGGAAGCACTATCCAGCATACAGCAATGCCGGTCTCTTGCCCTAAGACTAAAACCTTTTCCTAACAGGCATTCCCCATCCCTATATTTTATATATATATATTTAAAAAAAAAAAATATATATATATATATATATTATATATATATATATATATATATATATATATATATATATATATATATATATATACACATATATATATATATATACATATATATATATATATATATATATATATATATATATATATATATATATGTATGTATATATATATATATATCCAAGATACCGCGTCTTTACTCCGTTCGCTCAGGAATTCCCCCAGGCAAGGATACGCAGACACGGACCAATTTAGTGCAAATTCTTTACTCAGTACAAGTTAGCGCATGACGTTTCAGCTCTCAACGAGCCTTGTTCACATGTATATATATACATATTCACTGAAAAAACCATAGGTTATAGACCATATATAGTTAGGAATTAGCATTTAAAAAACCTTATTTTACTCACACAAAACCATTGAAATTCCATATATAGTTAGTTGTACTAACTATATATCGCACACCCGCAATCCACTGCTGATCATGTCACATATTACATCATTCATGACATGGTCAGTGACATCACTGATGACATCTCAAATGACATCACTGATGACACCACTGATGACAACATCCAGTGACTGTATGTTTCTGTAAAGTTAAAATATGTCTTGAGTGGATGTATAAGTGTCTGGATGAAGGATTTAGTAGGTGCATGACTGACTGTATGAGTGAGTGATTAAATGTGTCTCACTGAGTGCATGGGTTAGTGACTAAACTGTCTTAATTTGTGCATCATTATGTCTGTTGTTCTGAAAACTGCTGCATGTGTTGTTCAGTAGCTATATGAGTAACTATATGGGTTATTGATTGGTTGCCCAAGTATTTGTATGGGAGACTGAGTGTGTGTGTGGGTGGCTGGGAGGTGTATGACTCTGTGCATAGATGTGTGAGCAGTTGATTCACTAGATGTATGGGTTCAAAAGTGCATGTGGAAACAGCTGTATGGGCGGTTGACTGTGTGCATGAGTGTATTGGTGAGTGAATAGATATCTCAGTGCTACATGTCAAAGTAAGTACATATGTAAAACATAGTACATGTGAGAGTTGGCATATATAAATAACTGTGCATAAGAGCCAGTGAATGTGTGAGTGGCTGTATGGATGATTGTGAACTTGTATTAGGGATTGTAAAAGAGAGTAAATATGTGTTAGTATATGTTTGAATAAGTAAGGTGTGTATAACTGTATAGTTGAGGAAATGGAGGTGTGATTGATTGTTTGCATGACTGACTAGGTGTGTGTGTAACTTCATGGATGAGTGACAATCTGTGAGTCTGTGTTTACACTGAGTGTATCTAAGGTTATATTAGAGTCTGAAGAGGTTAATCGTATTATCACATGAATGATGTCATCAGTGATGTGCTCAGTAATGTCATTTGAGATGTCATCAGTGATGTCATCAGTGATGTCATTTGAGATGTCATCAGTGATGTCATCAGTGATGTCATTTGAGATGTCATCAGTGATGTCATCAGTGATGTCACTGACCATGTCATGAATGATGTAATATGTGACATGATCAGCAGTGGATTGCGGGTGCGCGATATATAGTTAGTACAACTAACTATATATGGAATTTCAATGGTTTTGTGTGAGTAAAATAAGGTTTTTTAAATGCTAATTCCTAACTATATATGGTCTATAACCTATGGTTTTTTCAGTGAATTTTCAAGGTTTTGTAAATGCTAATTCCTAACTATATATGGTCTATAACCTATGGTTTTTTCAGTGAATTTCAATGGTTTTTTAATAGCAAATATCATAAGCTGTCGAATGTCAAGTACGTGGTAAGAAAAAACATTTTCGTGTTTATGCACACTGATCTGCTTTGAATGCTGCCCCCCCCCCCCCTCATTTCTATTAGGAGTACTCTCTCTTTGCAGATAGTGAAAGGTAGTTAACGCAGGCCTTTGCCCCCGTTGTAATCCGTCGTGCCTGCTTCTCTCTCCATTTGATTGTTATCCAAGCATTTACTGTTTTAGAATTGGTTCTCTTTGGTTCATTCTCTATTTACAAACAAGCACAGAGTCGCAATACTCTGTTTAGTCTTTGCAGATAGCGAAAAATCGTGTAAAAAAACAAAAGGAATCGAGCAAAATCAGTAGGCCACTAATGGGATCTCTTTTTGACCTCGCTAAAATAGAAACATTAGGAACAACCCCTCATGACAAATACGAAACTAGTGATATGAACTGAACTCCACACCATGATGGCTGCAATACAGCTCGGCTCCGCCACCCACCCCGCCCAAAATAACGATAAACTCTATGCAAATATTACAAATATATACAACACACCAGCAAAGTAACAGGGTAAAACATTTTATTAAACAACTATTTACATAACTATTTTATACTTTTTGTTGCCCGATCCGGCTAGCTCAATCGATCGAGCATGAAACTCATGCACTCTGATGGTTCAAAGTTTTGAGGAGTGCTTGTAACACTGTCTGAAGCCTATTTGCACTTGCTTCAGCTTCACTATTCTCAAAGTAAAGTGGGGGCTGTTTGAGGACATGACTGCATTTGTGAACAATGTGATGCGGTGCCACCCTGAACCGCTTGACGGAGGCCCCCGAGGGACGGTGTGATGTCGCGGACTCGGAGGGGGCGCTTGGCTCCGGCTCCCTCCCCAAGTCGTGTTCTCCTGGTGTAGCCTGAGATCGCCCCCGACATAGGTGGCCGGCTCCCGGGATCAAGCGGAACTTTTTGCCTTTTGGTAACTCTTCCATTCTTGACCTTGTCCCACAATCCGTTTCACCTAAAGACACGCTGTAGTGGGGCGCCCCTTTACCATTTCAGTTGCCATTCCGCCCGCTTTTGCTACACTGAGCCTCTTCCACTATTCAGCTGTTTACCGCCCGCTCTTTCGACTACAGCGTCTCGCTCACCATGTAGTTGAGTTACTCCCGCTCTTGCGGTGCAGCGATAGGCGGCTGCCACAGGACTCTCAAAATGGCGGCCGGCTCTTCAGATTTGGGCGTGGTCCACTAAAATTGCCCTGCGACACCTTGGAACTCGGACGCTTGTCTGCTAGAGATTGGGCTCCATTCTCGAAAGCGTCCCCTCAGCCTTGAAGATTCTACAAAAGTCTTGGGGGCCCCCGACTCCCGCAGGCTTCTGGTGGGGAGCGGCTAGCATTATTGCTCGTGGAATAGCCACGACGGAGCTACGAAATGGTGGTGCTCTCATGCTAACGCCAGCTTCAGTCTGAAACATCCAGAAACACTGTAGACTACCAATTCGATCAGTTCCGGTAGCGCCCCAACGTGACCCGGTAGAGAAGAACTAGCCCTCCCCTCTTTGACTGATGGTTCTTGTTGCCTGTCTCTTCTGTTGTCATTTAACAGAACTATTTAGCCTGCTGAAAGGGGTTGTGTTCCGACCGCTGGTTGGTGGAGACATTTTGACTATATTCTGGACCTGCGTTGTCGCGTAATGCGTCATATGACGCGCCGCGTTAGCGCATCCGGAAGTGATCCGGGGCGCGACGCGCAGCGCGTAACGTAAGCATAACAGGTCATGTGACTTGTTAATAAAACTTTTCATTGGTTCATTTTACTTTTCTTATTCTAATGATGAAAGGCTTGGTCATATGACCTAAAAATTACGCTTTTTATTACTTCCGAACATTATTTTTTCTTAAATATATGTTATAATGTTCCAGGCTAATGTACTTTCCCGGAAAATTTACAACTGTCCTGCAAGTAAAATATATTCCTTTTTCGAGAAAAAGGGCGTTTCTTCGTCCCATGACGGAGCCGTTGAGCAAAAGAGGGTCGGCCTGCTGTCTTAGTCGCCGATACGCCTGAATATGAGATTCTTATCGATCACTTTATGTTGCAGGAGTAGAAAACACAACAGCCCTTGACCATTTATCTTTACTGCGTTCCTGCGTATTATACCTTTTACCCTTCATGTAATTGGTCTGCTTTATTTCACTTGCCTTTTACTGATTCTAAAACAGTGACTATTATTAAAAACTTTACCAATGTATATACTACTACCATGTTTTCTTTTAAAAACCTTTATTGTGAAAATGTCATTATACAAATACGGGCCTATAACCACGTGGGCCGGCCACGGAGCAAACTGTAATCGTATATGATGAGTAGACATTTACACTGTAGAGGAACGTAACGGGCGGGCCATTAGGTTGCAAGAACTAAGGTGTCTAACAGTTGCGGAATCGGTGGACGTACATTTTATAATTAAAATACGACAGGGCCAGTTACAATAAAATTATCTAGATATACATTTGCGGGCAAGTACCATGGGTGACGTTAATTCGAACTTTCAATAGTACAGTAATCAATAACACATCAGAACTTAATATCAATAGGGATGTCGAAATATTCAATCTATTCTCGTCCCCGCCCGCCATGTGCTTCAAAACTGCATACGTATCTCGTGATATCAAGGTTGTGCAACCAGTACACAACAAGGAGTTACGAGTCCCATTTATTCCGGCGCCATTTTGGGCGAGGACGGGCAGGTCCAGGATATAGTCAAAATGTCTCTACCAACCATCGACTATGATGATGTTCATATGCTGTATTTATTAGAGTAACACTCATCTGTCCACATGAAATTAATTTGCCACAATCTAAACATGTCATTTTAATCTTTCCAAAGTTCTTCTAAATATTTGGGACCGTTTCCCTTGCCTCTGATGCTGTCAGTGCCACTTCTTTGATGAATGTACTGGCAGGTCGGGGGTTCTCCTCCAAAACTCTCTTTTATGCAGCACTATAATTAATCGGTGCCACCTCTCCATATGACGATGCATGGTATAGCTACCATAACTATATTTTTTTTCGGTTCCTCTGGAGAGTACATCGTGGCAGATGAAGCGTGTAACGTACCGGGCATTTACCTTTTTTTGCATTTAGAGGAAAGGAAAAAAAATTCGAGCGTCCGAGTTCTAAGGTGTCCCCGGGCCATTTTAGTGGACCAGGCCCAAATCCAAAGAACAGGCCGCCATTTTGAGAGTCCTGTTGCAGCCGTCTGTCGCTGTAGCATCAAGAGCGGCCGAAACTCAGCTGAATGGCAACTGAAACGGTAAAGGGGCGCCCCACTACAGCAGACGAGCCTCCACCTAGGAAGGCCCGTTCACGCCGCCTCCCCCCCCCCCTTCGGGCACCCCACGCCGTTATTCGGAGCAGGATTGTAGGATGGCCACACCAGTGCGGCAACTTGCTAGACACCACCTCGGTGCTAACCGAATCTCAGCGCCTTGTGGTGTCTTCTATTCAGAAAATATTGTTGCGCTGCCTTTGGCCCCATTCGCTCATCGGTCCGCTACTGCCGCCATCTCACAGGCCAACGGGGCGCCCCACGCCGACTTTCAGCATTGTAGGATGGCCACACCAGTGCGGCAACTTGCTAGACACCACCTCGGTGCCATCCGGATCTTGGCATCTCAGCGCCTTGTGGTGTCTTCTATTCAGAAAATATTGTTGCGCTGCCTTTGGCCCCATTCGCACATCGGTCCGCTACTGACGCCATCTCACAGGCCAACGAGGCGCCCCACGCCGACTTTCAGCATTGTAGGATGGCCACACCAGTGCGGCAACTTGCTAGACACCACCTCGGTGCCATCCGGATCTTGGCATCTCAGCGCCTTGTGGTGTCTTCTATTCAGAAAATAGTTGTTGCGCTGCCTTTGGCCCCATTCGCACATCGGTCCGCTACTGCCGCCATCTCACAGGCCAACGGGGCCCCCCACGCCGACTTTCACCATTGTAGGATGGCCACACCAGTGCGGCAACTTGCTAGACACCACCTCGGTGCCATCCGGATCTTGGCATCTCAGCGCCTTGTGGTGTCTTCTATTCAGAAAATATTGTTGCTCTGCCTTTGGCCCCATTCGCACATCGGTCCGCTACTGACGCCATCTCACTGGCCAACGGGGCGCCCCACGCCGACTTTCAGCATTGTAGGATGGCCACACCAGTGCGGCAACTTGCTAGACACCACCTCGGTGCCATCCGGATCTTGGCATCTCAGCGCCTTGTGGTGTCTTCTATTCAGAAAATATTGTTGCGCTGCCTTTGGCCCCATTCGCACATCGGTCCGCTACTGACGCCATCTCACAGGCCAACGGGGTGCCCCACGCCGACTTTCAGCATTGTAGGATGGCCACACCAGTGCGGCAACTTGCTAGACACCACCTCGGTGCCATCCGGATCTTGGCATCTCAGCGCCTAGTGGTGTCTTCTATTCAGAAAATATTGTTGCGCTGCCTTTGGCACCATTCGCACATCGGTCCGCTACTGCCGCCATCTCACAGGCCAACGGGGCGCCCCACGCCGACTTTCAGCATTGTAGGATGGCCACACCAGTGCGGCAACTTGCTGGACACCACCTCGGTGCCATCCGGATCTTGGCGCGTTGTGCTGCCTTCGGCCTATTCGCACATCGGTCCGCTACTGACGCCGCCTCACGTGCCAACGGATTTTCTACGCATTTTATACCCTATGCCGCATAACAGGTCATGTGACTTGTTTATAAAACTTTTCATTGGTTCATTTTACTTTTGGTTTCCTAATGATGGAAGGCTTGATCATATGACCTAAAAATAACACTTTTCATTGGATGAAAACTTTTTTTTTTTCCCAAACGATGAAAGCCCCACCTTGTTTCTGGATGTTTCAGACTGAAGCTGGCGTCAGCATGAAAGCACCACCATCTTGTGGCTCCGTCGTAGTCATTCCGCGAGCAATCATGGCAGCCGCTCCCCACCAGAAGCCTGCAGGAGTCGGGGGCCCCCAAGACTTTTGTAGAATCCTCAAGGCGGAGGGGACGCTTTCGAGAATGGGGTCCAAGACCTAGCAGACAAGCGTCCGATTTCCAAGGTGTCCCAGGGCCATTTCAGTGGACCAGGCCCAAAAAGGAAAGAGCCTGCCGTCATTTTGAGAGTCCTGTGACAGCCGCCTATCGCTGCACCGCAAGAGTGGGCGCAACTCAGCTGAATTGCGGATTTTGACACAGTGGACCAAAAGCGGACGGAATGGCAACTGAAACGGTAAAGGGGCGCCCCACTACAGCAGACGAGACTCCACCTGGGGAGGCCCGTTCACGCCGCCTCCCCCCCCCCCCGGGGCACCCCACGCCGTTATTCGGAGGGCGGCAACTTACTGGACATCACCTTGGTGCCATCCACATTTCAGCGCGTTCTGCTGCCTTGGAACTATTCGCACAACAGACCGCTACTGACGACCCACCCCCCGGGACGCCCCGCACCGGATACCCAAATCAGTGCGGCACCCAGGCAACATCACCTGGGTGCCGTCCAGAAATCTGGACGTTGTGCTGCCTTGGGACTATTCGCACAACCGACCGCTACTGACCATTGTTCCTTCTTTTTCCCTAAAAATGTTTAAATGTTTTTACTGTTTTTGTTTTGTTGTATATATTTATAAGTTATTAAAGTTTTATAATCCTACTACTTTGTTGGAGTGCTATATATATTTAATGTGACACATAATTGTAAAAACTTTGATGTACAAAGAGTCATCCCTGGAATCTTCCGCTTCAGGCTCGGTCCCCTCCCCAATCACAATACAGGATGGTTTTCAGATAGTAGGAACGCGTGTGGTGTGACGGACTCATCGGGTGTGGGCCTTGATCTACTATAACTCCTTTGAAGAGGGGTGATTCTTTACAGCTGGGGCCATAAACTACATCTGCAGGGCTAGCTGATAGCCTAGGACTGGCCTGGACAATCGGACACAGAGGAAGAGGAGTGTCAGAGGGTGCGGTAGTGAATAGGGCGAAAGGGAGGTGTCGGGCGGGCACAGGGTGTGATTCTCAGGGAAGAGCAGCGCAGATGGGGGGAGGTTTATTGCCCATGCATAAGACAGAGAGCGGGGGTGACCAGTGCCTGGGGGAGATGCTTGCGAGGGTGGGGAGCCATGCTAAGGATCGACAGCGTGCAGAGAGTGGGTCTGGTCAAGGCATCTAAAATGGCTGCCGTGCACGACAAAAGTGTGGCATTTGAAAAAAGGCAAGATGGCGCTGACAATGTTTTTCAACACTTCCTGATTTCCTTCGAATCGAACGGTAACAGACGTTGGGGCATATTACCAAAGTTAAGCGATATTTATCCCTAAGGATGCTTAGCAACGAATTTTTTACCGCTAAGCATCGTCAGAAATTATCGCAGATAAACCTTGCTATTATCAAGGTTTATCGCAAATGCGATAAAAAACAGCCGCAATGCATTAATATCGCTGAAAAGTCAGCGATATTCATGCATTACCGAGCTAATGCTCTTAGCCATGTTATCCACCTCCCATTGGATAACATGGCTAAGAACTGCTCAGGGCAGGTGTTACTTTTTGGAGATATTCGCGCTTAGCGCGAATATCTCCAAAAGTTGGTAATAGGAGATAGCGATGTTAGCGACTGTTTCCAGTCGCTAACATCTTGGCATGCCCACTTTGCATGTCATTAGTGATAAATATCACTGACATGCAAAGTGGGGCCCAAGATGGTCGCTATCTCCTACTAGCGGTCGCTAACTGGTGTTAGCGACAGCTAGGTAATACGGAGATAATTTTATCTCCGCTTTCTTGGCTTTTAAAGCCAAAAAAGCGGAGATAAACCCCCTTGATAATATGCCCCGTTATCTCTCCCACACTACCGGTCCCCCTGGGCTTAAACGCCGAGATGGTAGGGACTGCATCCCGTGGAGATAGGCCGAGACGTCACTCAGCAGAAAAAAAAGTCTATAAACATACAATAAGTTAAAAGTCAATCATTCTTCTTTCCTTGTAGTACACTCCCCAGTCCGCTTCCCGTTACGCTAACCGGGCGCACCCCACCAAAAAAACGATTTATTTTTTTTGCCCCTCCAAAAAGAACCAATTTTTGCACTCTGTACTATAAGTCTCATTTTATAGTACAATCACTTCGCTACAACCTCATAAATTAAAAATAAAAATGAATAATGTCTCAAACAATTTTTGATTTCTAAATATAAATTTATTCTTCTGAATTTTCATAATTTGAAAAAACTAGTAACATGTCCTCATCAGGAATTTCGTCTTCAATCATCTCATCAGGAATCTCCTCATGAAAAGTCTGCAATGATGATTCTTGTAACTCTATGGTCTCCAAACATTCGATAAATTCGCCGTCAAGAGATTGATCAAAAAAATCATTCAAGTCATCTCCTCCTTGTGAGAATATTTCATTATTGGTGCTGTCAATTTCAATAAATGTAGTGGATAATTCAAAAGAAATTGCCACGGTCTCTTCATTGTGATCCATTTTATTTTGAAATTTCTTGCTGTAAATTGCAGAAAAAAATAATCACTTTCATTTATCGTTTTTAGTAATACATAATATAAAACTAACTTTATCAAGTATTTAGTATAACAGAAGGACTGTAAATAAATAACAGAAAACATTTTTCAAATTATCTTAAAGTGTACAACATAGTTCCCCTTACAAATTAACAACTCACCTTTTTGAAAGTAGGAGAAGCGTTAGTACTGTGTAAATCAAACACCAGAAATTAAGCACCAAAAATTCCTCACAAATGTACCTCAGACAGTAGTATCACAAAATGGCTGTGGTTTCCTCTCATTTAACATATATACATAACCAATTAACTTTCATCACACACAAATACAAAACCAAAGTAACATTTTAATTGGTTCTAAATTTCAACACTTTCAAATGTGTTTTCCCCATGCAATTTTCCATAGGACATTTAGATACGTCTACAGCCTGAATGGCTGAACGGAATTACACGAAACTTGGCAAAATGGTACATCAAACCTAGGGGGTCAGGGAGGATCTACTATGCCCCCTTATGGTCATTTGCCCCTTCGCGTTGGCCTCCTCTTGTCTCTCGATCCTACCGAGAGACAAGATGGCGGCCGCTACGGACTGTTTGGAATGTTTACAGACGCCGGAGAACCAATCAGCTTCGCTTCACAAAGCTCCGTTACGCGAAGCGGAGCGCTGCCCGGTCCGCTGTCACACATATATATCTTTTTTTGAACGTTAATTTCTCAAAATCCACTGGAACACATATATTGAGACATAGCAAAGGCACATCGGGCTACCAGTACCTACAATTTTGCCAAGTTTCGTGCAAATCCATTCAGCCGTTCGATTAGTATTTTTCTTTTTTTTTTTTGCCCCGCGGGGCCCTTTTAAAACCTCCACATCAAACCTAGGGGGTCAGGGAGGATCTACTATGCCCCCTTATGGTCATTTGCCCCTTCGCTTTGGCCTCCTCTTGTCTCTCGATCCTACCGAGAGACAAGATGGCGGCCGCTACGGACTGTTTGGAATGTTTACAGATGCTGGAGAACAGATCAGCTTCGCTTCACAAAGCTCCGTAACGCGAAAAGTACGCGAACTGGAGCGCTGCCCGGTCCGCTGTTACAGATATATATCTTTTTTTGAACGTTAATTTCTCAAAATCCACTGGAGCACATATATTGAGACCTAGCAAAGGCACATCGGGCTACCAGTCCCTACAATTTTGCCAAGTTTCGTGCAAATCCATTCAGCCGTTCGGGCTAAAAGTGAGGCCAACCGCCCTATGGAAAACTCAATGTTAAAAACACGTTTTGGGACCCCCCTTTTGTCTCGGCCCCCCCTTGACGAAACCCCCCCAAATTTTCAGGGGCTGCTCAGAAACAAAATGTTCCATTTTCCTGAAAATTTCAGCCAATTCCGTCCACAAACGCCAAAGTTATTAGACATAGAATTTTCAAAAATCCCATAGAGAAAAAATCCTAACTATATATACGACCGCCAGTAGGTAATATATTACCTACTGGCGGTCGCCAGTAGGTAGTTATAGTTAGGATTGATTTCCATAGGGAAATCGTAACATTCTATTGGGAATAACTTTGGCGCCGGTGGAGGAATCTGCCTGAAATTTTCCTCAACTTTGCCTCGCGGCGCTCCGCTCCTTCCCTGAAAGTTTGGGGGGCATTTGTTAAGCGGGGACCGAGATAAAAGGGGGGTCCCAAAACATGTTTTCCCCATGTTAATTTCCATAGGGCGGTCGAACTCACTTTCAGCTCGAACGGCTGAATGGATTTTCACAAAACTTGGCAAAATTGTAGGGACTGGTAGCCCGATGTGCCTTTGCTATGTCTCAAGATTTGTGCTCCAGAGGATTTTGAGTAATTTAGGTTAAAAAAAAATATATATCTATAGCCGCGCCCCGGTACGCGCACCAGAGAGCGCACCGGGCGCGCTACGCGACTTGCGCACAGAAAGCTGATTGGCTCTCGGGTGTCTGTAAACATTCGAAACAGTCCGCAGTGGCCGCCATCTTGTGTCTCGGTAGGATCGAGACACAAGAGGTGGCAAAAAACAAAGGGGGAAATGACCAAAAGGGGGCAGGGTACACCCCCCCTGACCCCCTAGGTTTGATGTGGGGGCCATAAAAGGGCCCCGCGGGGCAAATATTTTTTTTATTTTTTTCGATTTACGCGGGGGAGCGCCCGGTACCCGCACCGGGGGGCGTACCGGGGAGCGTACCATGGAGAAAAAAGAATGACAGAGTTTCCAAAAAATGTAGCATTTTTTTATAAATTGGAGGTAGATCTAAAAAGAACTGTTTTTTTTTTATTGTTTTTGTTGTTTTATATTTTTTTTATTGTTTATTTGAACATTTTTTACTTTTTTTGACTTTTCTGAACATTTTTATATTTTTTTTGTATTTTTTAAGGGGAGAAACAAAAAACAGGGAATTCTAAAGGGCTCAACAAGAGCAAAAAAAAAGGCAGAAAAAATAATGTTTTCTTGGGCATTTGTGGTTATCCCAAGCACGGTTAATAAGTGTGATGCTTTGCTCTCCATAGCATATCGTTTGTCCACATAAAATACAAACCATTTTAAAATTGGAAAATTTTGGTTGTATGGTGGAGCATATCTCCCTAACTTCGGGTCCCGATGGGGTGGGAACATTAGTTTGGGAGGTGCTGGCAGAAGATTGGACAGGGTTTCTGGCCAGTTCCCTGAGCTCTGCCCTTGCATAGTTATTTGGATGCCTGCGTTGCATATGCCTGATCATCGTGTGGTTGCCAAAGGAGTTTTTTTTGTTGGGATTCCCCCTTGACAGCTCCTGATGACATATTAAGCAGGTTGCCTTAGGCACATTTACTTTTTTCTTGTCCTTGGGGATTGAAAAAAACTGCCAGATGATGTGCGCTTTAGGTTTGTATGTAATATTGTCCTCTCGGACGAATCTCCTCTCCTCCTCCTCCTCATCTTCCTCCTCTTCTTGATCTCAACCACTGTGAAGTTGTGGTGGTCCTTGTGGTGGTGGTGGTGGTGGTGGTCCAGAAGCTCCAGCAGCTGCAGCTAATGTAGCCATTTTCTACTGAAATAACTGCAGGTCTACCTCTCTCAAAGCACAAAAGTAGAATGAGGAAAAAAGGTGGGGTCTTTCATCATTTAGAAAAGAAAACTGTTCTGAACCAATGAAAAGTGTTATTTTTAGGTCACATGACCTGGTCTTACATCATTAAGAAACCGAAAGTGAAATGAACCAATAACAAGTTTTATTTTCAGGTCACATGACCCGACGTGCTTACGCTACGCGCCCCGGGGCGCGCCCGTAATCGCGCTCCGGTGCGCGCCCCGGGGCGCGTAGCGTAAGCACGTCAGGATGTTGCGCGATCGTATGCACTCGCGTGCTTCCGGGTGCGCTTACGCAGTGCGTCATATGACGCATCACGCGTTTACGCGAAACATCACGATGTTGTTTTCGTTCGCGAGAATAGCGCTAATGGGACGCTCACCGGTACGCGCCCCGGGGCGCGCCGCAACATTGCGCTTACCCGTACGTTCACCGGTACGCGCCCCGTGAGCGCTCCAGGGCAAAAATTTTTTTTAAAAAAATTACATAATTAAACAATATAAAATTCATTATAACATTTTTGACTTTTTATACCTATAGAGATTTGCTATTAAAAAACCTAGGAAATTCACTGAAAAAACCATAGCTTTCACACCAGTTATAGTTAGGAATTAGCATTTAAAAAACCTATTAAATTCACTGAAAAAAATCATAGGTTTCACACCAGTTATAGTTAGCTGGAAGTTTTACTCGCATAAAACCATTGAAATTCCCACGTTATAGTTAGTTGGACTCACTATAACTTGCGCGTGCAATGCACTGCTGATGACGTCAAATATTACATCACTCATGACATGGTCAGTGACATCACTCATGACAACAGGACACCGAGGAATCTGAAGTTTCTGAAGGTGAGCAAGCCGAAGGCACAAAAGAAAAAACAAAGGCAGCTGAGGTCCCTTTTTTCGACGAGTTTGAGGGTATCAAGGAGACTCGTCTACGCCCCCAACAGAGGAATCACCCTCCGGCGCCACAGCAAAATCAAAGAGGAGGACGCGGAGGGGCAAGAGGAGCAAGAGGTGCGGGACAACAAGCAATGAGCTCCCCGAGAGTCAACAGGAGCGGATTGAACCGCAAGAGACAATAGACAAACAAGAAAATAACATCATTAATCTTTCTAAGAGAATACTAACTGAGGAAGAAATGTCTATTTTGAAAAAAGGCCTAAGCTTTTGTCCAGCCAGTGACTTTGACCCTGTGAAAGTGCGAATCGACTTATTTAAGTACATTAGGAAACTCAAGTTCAAGAAAATTTTCCTTCAATCTGGGAAAAACAATATCATTTCAGTGAACTCTGGTGTTTCTAGCGCAAGTCAAACTGAAACTCAAACATGCGAAGTACTGGGAGAACTACTCTTAACACCTACTCAAGAACCACTTGGTAGTATGCCCAATGCCGAGACACCATCACAGACCATCGTCACACAGAAACGTGACCCCAGCACCATGAAAAATAAATCAAAAAAGCTGCCCATTACGAACTACGATGCTATTGATCTCTTCAATGAAGCAGTTCTGGAAGATCTTGACAAGATTTCATCGGAGACAAGAAATAAAATAAGTCAAAGAACATCGAACATTTCAAAAAAAGAATGGCAAGCCATTAGGTCCTTGAAGGAAGATACAACAATCGAAATTAAACCTTCGGACAAAGGAGGCAATGTGGTTATTTTTGATCGTGAGCATTACCTAATGGAAGCACATAGACAATTGAAAGACAGGGTTTGCTACGCCCCCATACAGAGAGCGGAGTATAATAAAAGCATCTTGTCTTTCCATACTATGTTAGAAAACTGGCAGAAAGAAGGTATGCTCACAATGGATGAGTACTTATTCTTGAGATGTGAAGCGCCAATTGTACCAACATTCTATCACCTGCCAAAGGTACATAAACATGCTAAAAGACCTCCCGGACGCCCAATAGTGTCCAGCATTGGCAGTCTTCTTGAAAATACGTCTAGGTTTATAGACTCATACCTGGCACCCTTTGTTAAAGATCTTTCATCTTACCTCAAAGATACTCAAGATTTTTTGAGTGTCATGGACAGTATCACCTGGGACCCTGGAATGTTGTTGATCACACTTGATGTGGTCAACCTTTACACATGTATCGACCACGAACAGGGTCTGGTTGCCATCAAATGGTTCTTGGATCTTAAACCTGAACAATTTATGAACCATAGTTCCATGATATTGTCTATGATTAGATTCTGTCTGTTCAACAATAATTTTTTATTTGATGGGACAATGTACAATCAGAAGAGAGGTACCTCCATGGGTTCGTGTTTCTCCCCCAGCTACGCGAATTTATTCGTAGGCTGGTGGGAGAGGCACGAGGCTTGGAAGGACTCTAATCAAAAATGGACCGAAAAAATCTTGATGTGGACTAGGTACATAGATGACCTGTTCATAATATGGCAGGGTGATCGTCAGTCAGCAGAAGAGTACATCACAATCTTAAATACGAACACCCTCAATTTAAGGTTTACCAGTACCATCAGCGCCACCAGTATTAACTATCTGGATTTGGAGGTGTTTGTACATAATAACATCCTGCAGACCCGCCTGTATAGAAAACCTACGGCGGGGAATGCTGTCCTACACGCCAACTCTTATCACCCCAAAAGTCTAGTGAGAAATGTACCTTATGGCGAGTTCCTACGTCTAAAGAGAAATTGTTCTCTGGACCGTGATTACAGCCTCGCCATAAGGGAAGCACAAGAGAGGTTTGAGGATAGAGGGTACAACAAGGAACTCCTCAAACAAGCAAAAACTAAAGCCTCTGGGGTCAATAGGAGGGATCTCCTAACTCCGAAGGTGAAAGAGAAGGCACCCGACGAGGTGCGAATGATTACAGAATTCAGCACCAAATCGTCAGATGTGGTTAACATCTTCCAAAAACACTGGCACATACTAACTGCTGACAAAACGCTGAAAAACAGTCTGCCAAAGAGACCCCTGATAACTTACAGGAGGTGTCCTTCGTTGGCAGACCACCTGGTCCACAGCCATTTTAAATCATCGGTCCAACCCATCAAGGTGACAAACATAGTTGGTTTCTTTCCGTGTCTTAAATGTAAGGCTTGCAAATTCAGTAGCAAAGCACAGGAGTATCCCAATAGAACAGGGGAAACAAGACCCAACATCAAAATCAAACAGTTGCTCAATTGTAACTCTGAGTATACTGTATATTGCCTAACCTGTCCCTGCAAGCTGCGATATATCGGCAGCACAATAAAACCAGCAAAACTAAGAATTCTTGAGCACATGCGGGCTATTACAAATAAAGATAAGTCTTATCCCGTTGCCCGCCACTTCGCTGAGCACCATCAAAGTAAATGGGAAAAACTTAGTTTTTATTGCATGGATCAGGTACCCAAATTAGAACGAGGAGGGGACAGGGAAAAATCCCTTCGAGTACTAGAGTCAAAGTATATTATCAGTCTTAAAACCATGACTCCTTGGGGGCTAAATAACAATGAAGAACTTTGGGTCCACTTGTAAGTCCGGTACTTCAGGTATCAGTGAAAAACATCTACTTGCTTTGCCAATCTGTATATAGAGAAAAAGTGTTTTCAAACAGAAGCGAATTTGTCCTTACTAGAACTGTCTGTATTGCTTATTGAATTGCCCATTCAGGGCGTGATAAAGACACTGCTGCACTTTAATGAATGAGGAAAAAATCGAAAATGAAAGAAATATATCCTCTCAGTGCCACTAAACTCAATATAGCAAAAAGTTATTCTCGCTGTGTATATCAACAAAATGAATTCTTGTACATAGAATGGTTAATCCATATGTTTTTAATCACGCACTATGCACTTTTCACTGCACTCGCCACTTTCAAGCCGACAATGTGAATGCAATTTGCACGTTACAAGATGGCCACTGTAATTTTGCAGAGTTGTTGTCCTTCTTTTATGTTTATTAATGTGAATAGGACAATTGGCTTTATAAATGGCGACTTTAACCATACACTGTGTTACACTGACGAAGCCTGCGAAGGCGAAACGCGTCTGTAAGGAATGAGGGGGGTTGGTGCTATTAAATTTTGAAACCGGATACCAGTGTGCCTGCCTTCTTATTTCTGCAACCCATAAGATTGGACACAGAAACGTGCGTTTATATATATATATATATATATATATATATATATATATATATATATATATATATATATATATGAAACAACCACTTCCCTCGTGAAGAAAAGCGCAGAGGCCAGAGGGGAGTCCTGTGGAAGCCCTTTATTTCATGGTTGCATCAGTTGGTAGCAGCAAATGCATTTCGGCTTGTCAAAAGCCTTCCTCAGTGCCCATGCACCAACAGAGAGTCACGCAGTGCTCCATCAAAGCTGCTTCGCTGAGTACTGCGGTCGACACTGGACTCCTCCCCTAAGAGCGTTGGCTCACCTGTTGGCGATCACGTGAGTATATGGGAACTCCAACTCCCAGCATGCAATATGATCTTGCTGCTGGGCCGGTAGTGTGGGGGCGGCAGAAAAACTGGAAAATATATATATATTTTAATTCCCTGTTGTCCCATCTGCCCTGTTCCGACCAGAGAGGACAGAAAGACTGTTTCCCCATTTACTATGGGTGAGGAGCATGGTCATGCCCATGCTAGGCAGCCCCCATCCCTGTATTTAAAAATAAAACAACCCCTGCCTTCCAGTGAACGGAATTGCGTGATAATATTTAAGAAAGGACGCCCTACATTCAAAATCCTGCCCAGTCAGGCTAAACTCTAGGCGAAGTAGAGAGCGGTGTATATATTTTGAAAGGGGAAACAGTATACTATAGTTGTTCCACTAAAGCTTGTTGAATAAAGTGGGAAAAAACTGACATGCCTGTTGACCATAGCTGAGGTTTGGGAGTAACTTATCTCACATGACTCACAGGATGGTGTCAGACGATGACGAATGTAGCTGAGAGTTTAACCCCCTGTGTGCTGCCATCGGCCGTTGGCCGACGGCAGCACTACCTCGCTAGTGCTGCCGTTGGCCAACGGCCGATGGGCCCCGCCCATTTTGCGGAAGTGCCGCACTGCCGCGTAATCGCGGCTGCGGCAAAGGGGTTCATCTACAAAGGTGAATGTCAGAGCCTTGGACTTCCTGGTGATATGTTTACGATGTAAACTGGGTTTGCCTGAATCAGTAAACCAAACTCCAAGATAATTACAATTAGATGTTTGGGAGATGGTTTGGTTCCCCAGCTTCTAAGTTGATTTCAACTTGTTTTTTGTAACTGACCACCAGCTTATTTACTGTGTTGTAGTTGCGAAGCATGACATGCTGTAGGTCTACTTTTGTCTGGTCTAGACTAACTAAATCATCCATGTATTGTATTATAGGGAACCAAATGGTGCCGATCTTGGGTGAAATTGTATTTGCATTTGACAAAATTTGGCCTATGTCACCGGTGTAAAGATTAAGCAACATAGGGACTAAAACACACCCTTGTTTTAGTTCCACATGCCGAAAGATGAGTTATGCAATCTAGAGAGTCGGCAGAATATTGCACTCTGGGATAGCTGGATGCCACACTTTGCAGGAAGTCGTCATCAGGCGGGAGGGGACCTGGCAGCCCATTAGCTAGTAGTTATGGACGAAGAAAAACTGCCCAGCTGTTCCATAAACCAAACAAAGAGAGGCTGCACCGAAGACTGGACTGGACCTGTGGATCTGTTGGCTAGCCAAAAGAGGACTGTGCTTGTGGTGCCTTGCTCAAGTAAAGTTCCCCTACATTTTAGACAGAAGAGGTGAACTCAGAGTCAGTTGGCTGATTTCCTGTTACGGCTCCGGTGGCCAGAAAAGCTGAAGAAGTCGCCTTGGCGAATTTGAAGCCGTAATCGCTTGATCACCACTGACTGGTGAAGTGCAGCCTGAAAACCCTGCCCTGGCACTCAAAAGTTGCACCAGAGTCTGCTGGGCCTGGAAGAGTCATCGGAGTGCAGTTGGGTCACCAAAATGGATACCAGCTTCAGTTAAAGGGAAATGCTGGTTTCGCTGTGACAGGACACCAGTAGACCAGTGGCAACTAGTTTTTGGCAGGACTTCACATGGACTTCGATGGTAGCCATGTTTGTGGACCAAGGGGTGGCCCCAGGAAGACCCCCTTTGACCAGATCAGTATCCTTAGGAACTTCAGCATTCTATATCCCTTGCATCAGGACCACTTCATTGATGTCTATGGAGGTTCACCAATAAAGACTGGTGCTGAACTGGAGACTCCTTTGACTGCAAGGTAACTGTCCTGTTAAGCCTTACTGGCCCCTGTAACTTGCTCCCTTCTGAGGTTGGCCTGAAGTTGTGGTTTCCCATGACTAGCGCCACGAGAGGACTGTAACTGGCACTATTTGCTACTTGGTTCTATATTCACTAAAAACTTTCAAATCCAATATCTCCACTTCTACTGATTGGACTTTTGTTATTCTGGCATAATTTTATGTATTAAAATGTCTTTTATTTTATTTTTTAACATTGTTCTTCTGTTGTGTTTTCCCTTTTTTACTGTTTGTGTGTTGCATAAATACTTTACACATTGCCTTTAATTTAAGCCTGACTGCTTTTTTGCCAAGCTACCGGAGGGTAAAGCAGAGGTCATTTTAGTGACTTTGATGGTTCACCCATACAAGGTCTGTGGTTGTTGCTTGAGTGGGGCTTCCACCATTATTAACCAAAACTCGCATTTATTACACTTCCCCTCTCTCCCTTCCCCTATGTCTTTAAACTGCTAAGAGCTATATGTAAAAAAAAATAGCAATTTACTCATTGCGATGTTTATGGAATAGGAGTAAGGAAACCGCAATTCCGAATGTAACAAAACGTAAAAACTTCAGATAGTTATCTATCCCCTAATGGGGTTCGCAAATAGACCCATTTCATTAATAATAATGAGGTAGGTTGCAATTTGCCACCCATTAGGAATTGCAGTCATCACAGGGATGGTGGCCTGCTGGGCCTAGCAGACCACCATGTTTGTGATTGCTTTTTAAAGAAGTGATTTTTTTTATACAACACATTTCGCTTAAAGAAAAACTGGATGAGTTTCACAAAATAAAATGGAACGTTTTAGTTTAATTTTTTCAGAGTAGGCAGTGGTCCCTTCAATCATTGCATCCTATAAAAAATATTTATTTCAACATTTACAAAGAGGAAGGGGTCCTGTGGGGCCCCTTTTCATTTGTGAATGGTTACCACCATCCTTGACATGTTGGAAAAAATTTATGTTTTGCGACTAATATATAGCATTGCAATTTGGGATTTGGACGAGATGCACTAAACACGCTAAACACAAATTGTGATTTGGTATTGATGGCTTACCGAATCGCAATTTGGGTTTAGTAACAATGAATATGAAAAAGCATTTTTGCTGCACGAATCCGGAGCAAAAATGCTTTTGTACATATACCACATAGTCACTTGGGAAATTCAGAGAGATTAGGGCATGAGGGATAATCGTTCAAATCCAGCATCTGCCAACTGCGCCCACAGGTGACACAGGTGAGTTGTCTAAGGCGGGGTATGGCTGTACTATGAGCGGCAGACATTTTAAGGCATGGGCAAAGTGGACAACTGCCCAGGTCCCCACCTTCCAAAGGGCCCCTCTGAAAGTAAACTTTTTCTCTTCCTCTCTTCTGTCCATTTCAGTGTCACAGCCATTAACATATAAGCCAATATTGTGTGGCTTAAAGGGACTTGAATTCGACGAAAATGGGTAATAAAATAAAAAAATGTCCAATAAGGGACCCAAAATATTCCTTGCACGGGGACCCCAAATAGCTTAAGATTACTCTGGTCAGAGGTGTTGTGTAATAACTTGCACACTGACAACATCCAGTGGTGAAGAAATGTCACCTTGAACTCACGCATTGTGTAATCGTGGACACATTTTCAAGTTTACTGTCTAAATGCACAGATGTGCATCGATGCCATGGACAAAATAGGATTTCCAAGCGAAATTTTGTGCAACTAATAATTTAATGCGCTCTTCACATACTCCTCGTTGTAGAAGGAAGTGCACAATACAAAGTAATGACTGTGTTTGCTATAGTCCCGCTTTGGGTGATAATCGAGGGCCCTCAGGGCTCTTTGGGGTACACTCTTTCCAAAACATTTAAACAATAGGGGCCATATGTACAATTAAGTGGCAGAGTGAGGAGTTAGCCTTCCTGGCTTAATGCCGCTCTCCGCCACTTCGAAAACGCAAGGCTGCACCATATTTACACGAATTTGGTGCAGCCTTGCGTTTCCCCCAGCGATGGCGCTAAGTTTAGCAACTTAGAGCCAACGCAGACACCCTTTCACCATAGTGCAAGATTGTTTGCGTGCAGGGGAGGATTGTTTATGTGTAAGAAAGTGCCCCTTCCTGCACATAAAGAATCCTAAAATGCCATTCTGCCACTTTCATGTGTGCTGCTTCATGCAGTGTGCTGCTTCATGCAGCACACATGAAAGTGGCGAAATGGCATTTTTTTTTAAAAGATTGTTTACGTAGAGGAAGGGAAACCTTCCTGTACATAAACAAACCATGGCAATTTGCTTTTACCCTGTGCTGTACAAAGCAGCACACATGGAAAAAGCAAAAACGAGGAGAAATAATGCATTTCTCCTCGTTTCGCCCACTTCAGACCAGGATTTACCTGGTCTAAATTTTGGCGCTGCCTCCTGCGCCACCCTTGTACATAGGGGGCACCGTCAAATACAATGGGTGTTGCAGTGGGGCGCCCACCACAACACCCACTGCCTCCCCTTTCACGCTAACCATAGTGCGAAAGGGGGCCTTATTTTCAAGGCAGCGTTAAGGCTTAACGCTGCCTTGTGAATAAGGCGAGGCCCCTATCGCCACCACAACTTCGGTAATAGTGACAGTGTGGTGGCAGGGCTTTAAGTGGGCCGGGTCTGAGCTCCAGCAGTTTTTTTAAGGGGCCTCGAAACTGGTCTCTATCGGGCTCTGTTTTGTACCCTTGCACAGACGATCCTTTTTTATCTTATGCAACTAACAACCATTGACAAAGCCAATAGTCCTGACTTGTAGGTATGATGTGACTTCTTGTATCATATATCTGGATGCAGTGACAGGAACAGCAAAATACAAGTCAGGTGGCACGCTGTGCTCAACTCAGATTTTTAGCTTATGTGTTTTTAAGCCACGCCCTTAATTACATTGACCACGCCCCTTTGAGAAACACCGTTTTTTCATCCCACTTACAGCCCTGGTGGTGGGGATAGGGGCTTGTACATATGCCCCTAGATGCTTAAAGATAAGAGAAGAGCTTTGTTCTGTGTCGGCTCCTACCTGCGAGGGAGAGGAGGCGGCGAACCTAGTGACCCAGTGCTTATGTCTGGTTTTATCCCAGGAGGAGGCCGTGTGGGAGACGGAGCTCACACCCGCGAAAGAAAGAAAAAAAAACAATAAAGAGAGCAGGTTGCTTTTTATCGAGAACGAGACAAATGGAGATAAAACAGAGACCGTGTGAGTCAGGAGATGGTACGGGTGAACTGTCTGGGCTGATGCGGTAGGGGGGCGAGCAAGGCCCGATTCATGTTCTGAATGCGGAAAGCTGAGCTGTCTGGGACGGGGAGACCTCCTGGAATCGTGCCACAGCAGCGCCCAAAACTGGGCACGTTATGGTAATGATACAAAAGGTGAACGTCGATCATTCTGATTTTTAAAAACAAAAAGTGGAGCATAAAATTGACATGATGGCATATCATGCGTAAACCAACAAAAAACACACCGGATTAGTCGGGGTATATAGACCTTACTCCCCCAGTTATGTTGAGGTCTGGGAAACGTAATTGTAATTGTTTTGAAGAGTGAAAAGCTTTTGATGTTGCCCTCGTGATTCGATAGTTTCTGTACTCAGACATTTTGCTTCCAACTACTGGGAGCTGGGAGCTGAACAGAGAAGGAATCAAGATGTGGAGCAGCTGATGGAAGGGGATACAGACTAGAGGCAGAAGGAAATGGAAGAAGGGGAGTGATGAATGAAGGGGTAAATGAGATTTCAAAATACATCAGAGGCAGAAAGAAATGGGGAGAGAAATTGATGGGTTGAGAAAAAAAGAAAAGTTTGAGGAAGGGAGTGGAACGAAATACTACAGCAAAAGGATGAGCAAGAGAGGCTAGTTTGGCCATTCTTAGAGAAAAAAGGGAACTACGTGACAGAGAAGGACCAACAGGGCAGGAGTAAGAGGATAATGTTATGGAAAGGGCGTAGGGGGAATGGCAAGAAAGAAAACAGTCGTAAGGGTACACTTTCACTGTAAAAGAAAATCACCAATGGTCCATCGGCTGGCATCGCAAGAGAGAGGGCAAGGATTGGCTGGTCATGGAATCGTTTCTCACTTCTCAGGCACCAGAAGAGGTTTGAGGCATACGTGAGGGAAGGTGGCAGTGACAGGATCTTGAACTTATGTGCAGTTAGAGGATATGGCACTGCTGGGCAATCTTCTGAATGTAAAAAAGAAGGTGCATGTACTCCTAAAACGGAGAGGGCAGGTTTAGGGGGAGGGCCGAGTGGGTAAAGTGTAGAGATATGGGACAATAAACGGTGTGCGTAAGAAACATTTCACCTAATTGAATTTTTCAAGTGTTCATAGTCTTTTCTGCTGCCAATGCTTGGAGACTTGTCTTTTTACCTTTACATGTGCAAATGGATTAATGTAATATTCTCTTTATATTTCCTCTTCTCACCACAGAGGTTCCCATGCCTAGCAGCTCTCAGGTCAGGGTCTGCCTCTCCTCAGGACAGAGACTCATGGACACCAGTCTTGGATACTTCTGCCTCCTGCCCTTTCTCTATTGCAGATTTTTACGTTTCCCTATTAAATTACCTCATACCAAGCTTTGTAAGCTCATCAACAGATTTACCGTTTTGCAAAAAGGAAAACTACAAGTACCAGAATGCAAGGTGCATTCCTGGATTTTCTGGATGAATTGAGAACCAAGGGGCATATTATCAAGGGATTTATCGCCACTTTTTTGGCTTTAAAAGCCAAGCAAGCAGAGATAAAATTATCTCCTTATTATCTAGCTGTCGCTAACACCAGTTAGCGACAGCTAGTAGGAGATAGCGACCATCTTGGGCCCCGCTTTGCATGTCAGAGATATTTATCACTAATGACATGCAAAGTGGGCATGCCAAGATGTTAGCGACTGGAAACAGTCGCTAACATCGCTATTTGTCCAATGTCCAAGGAGTCACTGTAGGCAGTTCAATGCTCAATTCTACCTATTAGCTGGATCCGTGGTCCAAGTCTAAGATCTGCACTTCCTCGTCCTCCCCAGTTTATGTAGGTTAGCTCCTGGGCTGCTCATCAATGCCACTACTACCATCACTTTCTGGCGTTCCTGTTGGGCTCTGCCTTGGAGGTAACAGCCTTACTATGATTTTTGGGCTGTTTTGCAACCTGGAACTATGAGTGTGGCCACTGCAGGAGTGCTGACTCATCCAAAGAGGCGGATGCTGGTCTAGCCAATTCCAAACCTCCTCCAGAGTCCGGAAAACTGTGCCCCTTCCCAGGTTCCCTCTAGACAGTCACACAAATGGAGCTGAAGTGTGCTCTGAATATCCTGATGGACCATCACCAGGCTGATGAGGCTTCCTGAGCTAGAGAAGTGGGAGGAGTTGACAGTGACACCTGAATAGGGCTGTGCCTGTTCTCACACAAAAAAGTCTCCACAGCAGGGGAAAGGCAGGGTCTTGTGCACTATAAAGACTTTTCTTTGAGGTTTGCCTACTTGAAAGGCTGAAATGGGTATAAGTACTGGACCTGTGACATCAGATGCCCAGAACACATCTGGGTTGAGGATATTCTGCCAGGAAGAAGAGCTGTATTGCTGTCAGTAGGGACTCCCACTTTGCTGTGTTGGCCTGCTGCTTGCTGGTTCTGTGCTGGGAGTGAAAGGACAAGACTTTGCTTTCTACGCCCTGCTTCCAAGGTTCTTTGCCCAACATGTTTCTTTCTTGATACAATGAAAAAAGTGAATATACCTCCCCAATGGCTTTGGCTGCCTTCGCTCTACGCGACCCATTGGCGACGTTTCTCCCTCATGTGCAGTGGTCTAAGTGGGCAGGAATGACAGTCCTAATTCTTTAATTTAATAGATTCTGTTCCCCAACTTTTTTATTATAAACACATGTCCCAGGATGGCAGAAATAGCCAAAGCCTACAGATAAGGCACAGTCTTCATGCCCTTTCATGGACCGGTGGGGCGGGTAGACAAGGACAGTGTCCACTTATGCTTTGCCGCAGGCAGCCCCCCCACTCTATTCCTTCCCCTTATTCCCTCTCTTTCTGTCTCGCTCCTCCTCACTTACTGAAAACCGTGACTTCAAGAAACAGTTCTCACCCTCTCTTTCCTCCTTTCATTTTTTTGTTCCTCCGTGAAATGGATCCAAAAAGAAAAATGTTTTGCTGGTAATATCGTTATTTTGAAATGTTTTCCCCAATGTGTAGCCTCTGCATTAAAAGGTTCAAAATAGGAAATATAAATTATTAACTAAATAAAGCAAGACACAGTGATCGCAAAGTGGCCAGACTGATAATATTTACATCCAAACACATTAGCGCCACTTTACAGGGTTTGCATGGGAAGCGCCAATTTTGTTTTCTCGTCTTTCTTTGAACAACATTGTTTTGCCTGGGTGGGGAAGTGCACCATTCCTAAAGGTACTGCAATGCCTGACTGATGGGTGGATTGGAAAACAAAATGTGTAAGGTAGCTTTGTGTTCAGGGATGTGGTCTTTTTAAACCATAATGCTTACGTTTTGTAATAAGTAATGGACATTGAAACGGGTCCCTGCCTGTAGTCATGTCCTTAACTTTTTAAAGAAAAATACTCATTGATTTGTGAATAATGAGTGTAAAGAGCTATAGGAACCCTGTTGTTCCTGCTTAAATTTCACATGCTTTACTTAATCTTGCACTCCCTATGAGTGTTTGCTTTTGTCCTGGATGTTGTTACTTTTTTGTTAGGCAGCATGTTACTCTTGTCTAGTGCGTAATTTGATTTAAATCACATCCAGGTGTTTATAGCGGGGCACAATTGGGTTGTAGTTGAAGGCAGTGCGAGTTTCTCTCAATGGGACAGTATGGTGTTCAATGGGGGAGAGGATGTGGCTCTATGGTCAGAGCTGCCGAATTTGGAACTGGGGAACCAGGTTCAGCCTTTAAGACCAGTCCCCCACTTCACTCTCCTGAGGGAGGTCATTCCCATGCTAAACCTTAGAATCTCCTGCAAGACCTTAGAAGATCAGGGGGCATAATCACAAGGAGTTAACTCCAATTTATCTCCACCTTAACACAGCAAAAGTGGAGATAGATTTAACACCCCATTCACAAGCTGGTGCAAACTGCAGACAACACCGGTATTCTAGCAAAAACTGCCCCCAAATTTATCTCCACGGTGGACACCACCAACTAACACTAATGAGATGCAGAGTAGGTGTTCCTGTGCAAAAACACACGAGAAAACCACAACACTACATTCACAACGAACTGCCAGATCTGCGAAGCGAAGCAAAAATAGGGGATAAACCACGGTAGCACCAGGGATTTTACACCTGCCTTTTGCTGGTGCTTAGCAGGATGACTACCCACAGCATGAAAGTGAGGCCAGCCAAGAGCCACACCTGAAGACCCACAGATGCCATGGAGGCAATGAACATGCAGCTCCGATACCTATTAGGGCCACACCACCCACTACCACCCCCCCAACCTCCCCACTGCCCCCCGACATACACATGACCGGGGAACCTGCAGTTCAGTCACAATAGGTTGTTCCAGGGCTGGGCACTGTGGAGGGGCCTAAACCAGTGACACCTGGTAATTTTCTCATCAATTATAGCATAGAAGGAGACTCGTGCTTCACTGTGTGGGCTCCTGTTTTTTCCGTGTTTTTGTGCCTCCTGTGGGCGCGCCAGCAGCACGTGCACAGCGGTAGTGCCATAGTTGGCATGCACTGCGCTGACCTTTGCGGATTCTTTTCCACCAGAGAATGCCAGTGTAGGGCACTAACAGATGCGGCCTTTGGTCTGAGACATGAGGTGAGCACTGATCACTGCACTTTACTGTCCAGAGCCAACATGGACATAGGTAGGTCTCCCTGCCAGAGCGGACTTGCAGGGACGTGTTCTCTGCCCCCCGCTCATTAAACTTAGGGCACCCGAGAATGCTCTGTGTATGCACTCTTTGGGCACAATGGCACCCCAGGATATGGTGTTTTCCTGACTTCTGTCCACCACATACTGATAGCCGTTCCTACAACAAGCGGCATGATGGTGCACTGGCTGACAGCACACTATTGCATTAAGGTGCATATTCACATGGCAATATCGCCGGGAGGGATGATGCGACTTTTCGGGTGATAATGTGCAGATCGGCAGGTATCGCCGCCTAATGATAGATTTCACATCACAATCGCGATGATCTTGTCATTGATATTTCCACCACTTCCCTGTTACTATCCCCCTGTAGCCTGGGCTTGATAATACCAGGCTAACATGGCGATAATAATCCGGGTTAGGCGGCGTTAACTTTTCTGGTGTTGACTGACGATGGCGATAGTTATCGCACGTTCTCGTGAATATACCCCTGGGTGTCTTTGCACCAGCAGGTAGACCCTAGTGGTGGCAGTTGTGGGTTAACCTTGAAGGCCTGTCCACCATAATCCACACTGAAGTTTACCTCCAGTCTAGGGTGCAGGCTTATGAAGCAGCACACTCTAGAGCTAAAGTGACTCTGTCACTGTGACTCTGTCACTGAGGTCACAGGTCCCTTGAGAAGGTTAGAGCAGTGCAAATGGTGGGACTGCAATGGGCGCTGACTATGGCTGGGGACGTAGTGTTTGTAAGTATATTGTGGTTTTAAAAGCACTTGCTGCCTCCTTCCTGGCCCCCAGCAATTTTCGGTAACAATACAAATGTCATGATAACTCAGTTGATTACTGTTCTTACTAGAGAGAGATGGAGTTTTGTCAAGTGGAAGTGTTGACTCATGGAAAGGTAGTGCAGAAGGCTAATGTGCCTTCTGCAAAGAACATGTACCATCCAGATCTCAAAGTGCACATAATGTAAATAGGTCAGTGGGTTAATGCTTTTGTTAGTGAAATCCTTTTGTTACTTGCAGTTTATAAGTCAAAATCCAAACACTGAATAGTGAGCCATTAACTTTCATCTAAGAGCTGCATGTTTATCCTCCAGTCTTTGATTATCCTAATGTTGCAAAAAGGGTTCATTTGGATAGAAATCAATTCTGGTTATTAAAGAGAACCCCCAACCATGGTAGTACATTCTAAATTCAGAGTTTGTGTTTCTCCAGACCAATCACTATTAACCTAAACTGCCCACTAGTATGGAAGTCATGTGACTCCTACACCTTGTAGTCCTTTGTCTCATGTAACATTTTCTATACAGTGATTAACACACATATGATTAATTGTCTCTGTGTAATGTGTGTTATGTAAAGTGCTCTGACACCCTACACTGGTATCAGTGGTGCTGTAAATCAAGTTAAATGCATCCGAGTGAGTGTGGTTATGGATACTTGAACAGGAACTTTTAAAGAATGGTAGTGAGGGAATCAGTGGCAGAGGGAGTCATTGGGGGTCACCAACAAACATTGTCGCACAGGGCTCCACCAGTGATAAAGCCGGCCCTGCCCTTGAGGCCAGGCTGCTTCCCCCATTGGTACCTCTATTGGCCTTGTTTCAGCCGTAGTAGCTTTAACTCACCAGGGTTGGCAATGCAGGATTTGCACGCACACCAAACTAAGGGGTCCATTAGGATGGCAGGCGGATTGCCCCCGCCAGGCTGGCGGTAGCCACCGCCAGCCTGGCGGGGGCAATCCGCCCGCCATCCTTCCCTGTATTCCCCCCGCCATATTACGATGGCGGAGGGGACCGCAGCGGTGGGAAACACCGCCCGCCTGTTTTCCACCCCGATCGCCTTGCGGCCGGGGCAGAAAAGGGATAACATGGTGGCGGTGTCTATCAGACACCGCCAGCCATATTATAATGGTCATTTTCAATGCCTTGAAAGGCAGGCAGGCACCCAGGGTGAAGCACATTAGGGTGGTGCACACGGGGGGTACCTATGGTACCCCCCTGCATTTGCACCGTGTGGTGCCTGCCGCTTTCATTATGCAAATGCTGCAATGCATTTGCAGCATTGTGGCGGGCGGTGCTCTCTGCACCGCCCGCCACAATGCTGACAATACAGGATGTGCCCGCCACTGTGGCGGGCACATCCTAATGGCACCCCCGGGACCCCCGCCCTTAAGGCGGGCGGTCCCGTTTTCCGATAGGGTGCGCCATCCTAATGTGCCCCTAAGTTCACAAACATCATGGTATCTCTGCTTCATGCAGAAGCACTTTTTACATGTGCTACCTGCTTTGGGGGCACTGGAATTATGCAGCAATGGAGGACAAAATGCTGCTGCAGTGTTGACTAAATTAAACAGCATAAAAAAGGCTGCTGTATAATGCAGTATATTTTCTGATACTTTAATATTTTGACATTTTTACAGATGCTAACAGTCTCTGCAAAGATTTTGCCTTATTAGTACCCGTGTAACATTCAAATGCAGCAGTAAGATAAGGTGAACAGCCAACCTTTGAAACGGGCCGTCCACCTTCCAGAAACACAAGTCACATTTTTTTGTAACTTTTGATCCGTTTGAGCTACAAACAATTTATTAGTTAAATTCGTCAAATTATGCAGCAGATGATGCATTATGTGGCAAATATTGCAGAGCCATAATTATTTTAGAAAACATGTGCAAACTAGGATATTTTACCATTCGTGCTTGAACTGCTATAGTGGGGAAAAGGGAGGAGAAGTACTGATGACAGAAACTCCATGGCTCGGAGACAAAGGGCTTGTGATTCCACTTTTAAGCGTATTTGGGGCATTCTGTGATTGGAAACAGATCACACTTTATGAATGTATTTTAATTTCAATTTTTAAACCTTAAATACACGTGAATTCATTGGCTGATTAAAATAATGTACTAAGATGGAACCTGGGAGTGAAATGCCAAACAAATACTAAAAAATAGAATGATTTGCTCTTTCTGGCCACACCTCTGACTCTGCCCACTGACCCATTCCTCTGGTTATTCCTGCCCTCTGATTCTCCGCCCACACTTACCCTACTTTTCCCCCCACTTCGACCACTGCTTATGCGACATCACTTCCTCCAGTCTCATGGTGATGTCAAGTTGTGATAAGATGGAAGGCAAGCTTGAGAGGGACATTATAAGAAAGGAAAAATGCTAAACATCCCGATTAGTATATTGTATACATCCTGACCGAAACATAAGTGGGAAAAAGCAAGCAAAGCCCCTGATTGGCCCTTTGAATGACTTGTTCTGGGTTTATTGTTCTCAGACTAGGCCCACAGAAATGGAGCTGTAATCAGCACTGCGGGGAATGTAAAAGAGAAGACAGGGTTCTGCATTCCCCTCTGATAACAATTAGGACAAAAGAAGGATGGGAAATAAAGAGATCTCAGGCACTCAGGGGTCTGGGAAAGAAAGGATTCCTCTGAGGCTGCGAGGGCTTTTAATGAAGAAAGCAATATTATGCAACGATTTTGCAGCACATTCGTTTTGAAAAGAGCGCAGACGCGGCTGACAGATGTGGCACACTCAATGCTATGCATGTGGGTCCTACAGAAAGGGCTGCGCGTGGGAGGGAGCAATCCAGGGAGCTGGGTGCGGGGGAGTGGAACAGCTATGATCCTTGCATCTGTGACCTTGCCTCACCAGCCCCTGAGCTGTGACCTTCAGCCTGCTTGTCCTGGGGCTGTGACCTTGTCTCCAAATAGCTCTGTGAATGTGACTTTCTCTTTACCAGCCCCTGAGCCGTGACCTTCAGCCTGCTATTCCTAGTGATGTGACCTTTTCTGTAGCTGTAACGTTCTTCTTACTAACCCCACAGGGTGAACAACCTTTACAACGAAACTTTTACAACGCACTACCATTACAACGCGGTCATTACAACGCAAACTATTACAACGCATTGCTCTGGGGGGCGCTCTAGGATAGGGAATAGGTTAATTTACTATCCAATAACCTTCCCTAGTGTCCACGGGGACTGGAGTTGGAATAGTAAATTAAACTATTCACTATCCAGCACCCAAAAGCACTATGCGTTGTAATGGACTGCGTTGTAATACTTGCGTTGTAATACTTGCGTTGTAAAGGCTTGCGATGTAAATGCATGCGTTGTAATGTCATACATCCACCCCAGAGCTGTGAGCCTCCACCTCTCAGCCCCGCACCCGTGTCCTTGTCTCCAAAAGCCTTCTACCTGTGACTTTCTCCTTACTCGCCCCAGAGCTGTGACCTTCAGCCTGTTAGGGGTGCTGTGACCTTCAACTTGCCAGTTTCGGTGCTGTGACATTTTCTCCTAACAGGTCTGTAGCTGTGATTTTCTCCTTACTAGCCCTCAGAGCTGTGAACCTCTGTCTCCCAGCCCCGCAGCCATGTCTTTGTCGCCAAAAGTATTTTGGCTGTGAGTTTCTCCTTACTCGTTCCAGAGCTCTGGTCTTCAGGCTCCGTACAAGGGAGCTGTCACCTTTTCAGCTAAGAATTCTGTAGCAGTTATTTGCTCCTTACTAACCCCCAGAGCTGTGCCCTCCAGCCTCCCAGCCCCTGAGCTCTGACCTTGCCTACTAAAAGCCTTCCAGCTCTGATTTTCATCTTGTTGCCCAGGAGTTCTGACCTTTAGCCTCCCAGCCCAGAACTGTGCTCTATTCTCCTAATTGTCCTGTAGCTGTGACTTTCTCCACCCTAGCTCCAGACCTCAAGCCTCCAAGCCCCCAAGCTATAACCTTGTCTCCTAATAACCTTAGGGATGTGACTTTTACAAAACTGTACACAGAGCCTCAGCCTTTAAGCCATGGAACCGTGATTTTGTCTCCTAACTGCTTTCTAGCTAAGACTTTCTCCATAACTAGCCACACAGCTGCCATCTTCAGCCTCCCAGCCATGGAACAGTGACGTACCCACTAATAATAGTCGTGTAGCTGTGACTCACTCCTTTCTAGACCCAGAGCTTTAGCATCAGATCCATGGAGCTGTGACCTTGTCTCCTGATTGCCTTCTAGCTATCACTTTCTCCTTTTTCACCCCAGGGCTGTGACCTGCAGCCTCGCAGCTTTGGTTTTGTCTCCTAATAATCCTGTAGCTGTGACATTCTCCTAACTACCCCTAGACTATCACCTTCAGCTTTCTAGCCATGGAACTATGACCTTACCTCCTAATGGCACTGTAGCTGTGACTTTGAACATACTAAACCAAGAGCTTTTACCTTGTTCCTTGATAGCCCTAGAGCTGTGATCTTTTATTTACGAGCCATAGAGCTGTGAACTTCTCCCTTCCAGCCATGGAGCCCTAGCCATCTCTCCAACCATTCTAGAACAGTGATATGTCTTTCTCACTAGTAGCGTCCTAGTAGGGAGCTACTTAGCTGTCCTATAGCCGTGACCCAGCCTTCCATCTCCACTCCAATCTGTCGCCTACCCAATCACTGGAGCATGGTTTTCTCTCCTGCTAGCACATCAGCAGTGACATTCCTGGTGCTGGACTTGATGAATCGACCCTTTATTTGCCACCTTTGGAATTATGGGTCTTTTTGACATATGGTTTCAGACATCTATTTTGTGCCATGTGGCAGCTGTGTTGAGTGTCCAGTTGAAGGCCTTAATTTGTTATGGAGGAAACAGCTGACCACAACCCTTTGTTGTAAAATTGCTTGTATTATGCCCATCATGCTTCTAATAATCTACCCTTTACTAGAAACTACTGTTCACTTGAGCAGTCTCCTGTAATGACCCTTCCTCCTGAACTAATGGCTCCATGTATAAATACACCACCCAGTTTGTCTCTTCTCCGTGTGCACCACACCAGTCTTTCCAATGAACATTACCCTGTCCCACTGGAAACGAATGCCATTCTGATGCATCATCCATTGTTTTTGATGAATCAGTGTGCTTTGAAACCATGAGGCCATCCAACTGAAGCTGTGATCTTACTCGTCCTGTCAGGCAGTAGTCCTGGCCATCAGCCAGAAGACTTCCCCCACTATTTCTCCACAATAGATTCCAGCCTTCCTATCAGTTAGTAAAACACAGGGCATCTCTGATCAACGCTACTACCTTGAATAGGCTAAACTAAATCAATGTCTTGTGCTTACCATGTGCAGGCTGTACCAAGATCCAGTTTCAGTAGATACATATCTCTCCAAGTAGGGTAAGTTCACTTGCCATGGGCACATCTGTTACTCAAAATGAAACACTCAGCTTCTAACCAGTGAGGTCCCTGGATATATTTTACGTGCTGACGATGGGCCATATGGATACTATAGGCAAAGGTCACTTGCACTTTAGGGAGATTTTCAGGGAAGATAAGGCGGTCAGAGATCTAGGATCTGTCTTCACAATCAGCCATCAACAGCGTAAACCAAAAACAGAATCCGTGTTCAGTTCTCTTAGTGTTTACTGCATTGGGCTGTCATCCTCTTTCTCTCACCAAGAAAGGTAGGGGAAAGTTCCATCTACTTACATTTTGGCAAGTTTTCAGTACTCTTCTTTGTAAGGCGTATTAGCATTCAGATGCATAGTTTAGAAAATAACCTGGGGGTGCATCATTGAGTCCCTATGGAAAGCTGGGATGACTGAATGGGTATTAAACGGAACGGTGATGGATTAAACCCAGATCTGTTGACTGGGTGTGAGTGTTTGATTGGTTCAGATGCTCCGTCCATCACCACCCCCTTTTGTACCACTTTGAATGGGTATTAGACACTCCACGAGGCTTCATTCCCACACCATAAAGCAGTCTAGTGTGGATCTACGTGGTGCTTAGTCAAAATTCACTTCTAACATGACATAACATAGGGCCGGACGTACAAAGATCTTTTGAGACCAAAAACCATGTAATTCCGAAATCCCTGCGCTTGCGACCACAAAATTGATTTTTTCTATTTACTAAACCCATTTTGTGACTTGGGAAAGCCTTTTTGCCTCATAAAATGTGTTTTGCTATCCATTCCAAAGCACAATTAGGAGAACAATGGAAAGGGGATTCTCTTAATTGCAATACACAATTATAGTTATCAATTGCTTGAATGAATGAAATGAGATTTGTATTGAATGAAATGAGATTTGTATTGCGCAAACTTTGCCCAGAGGCATCAAGGCGTATAAGATGGAATAACTGAAAACTGAGCAAAACCGGGTGGAGAGTCTATAGGTAGGCTTCTGTATAGAGCCAGGTCTTTAAGACTTTGCGGAAAGGAGCAAGAGACACAAGATCCTTGAGATTGTTCGGCAGTAGGTTCCAGAGCTTCGGGGCAAGGGCAGAGAAGGCCCTCCCTCCCCATCTGGCCTTCGCCGTCCGCGGGACTGATAGAAGTTTCTTGTTTGCAGAGCGCAGGGCCCTGCCAGGGGTATAGTGGGACACAAGAGACCTAATGTTTTCTGCACCGGATCCATGAAGGGCACAGTGGGTAAGACAAAGAACCTTGAAATCTGTCCTGGACTGCATCGGGAGCCAGTGGAGATGTTTTCTGATAGCAGAGCCTGAGGATCGTCTAGGGGCGTTAACAACGAACCTGGCTGCTGCGTTCTGCACAACCTGCAGACGTTGAACCAGCCCCTTATTTATGCCTAGATAGAGGGCATTGCAATAATCTAGGCGTGAGAAAACAAGGACAACCGCAAGTTGCTTTCTTGAATTCAGGGAGAGGTAGTTAGAGAGTTTTCGCAGAATCCTTAGGACCCCACAGCGGGTGGAGACGGTTCTATTTACTTGCTTGTCCAGGGAGAGTGTAGAATCAAGTATTACGCCTAGATTACGAGCTGCAGAAGAGGGTGTGGGGCAGGTTCCAAGAGCAGATGGATACCAGTCGGTCGACCAGATCTCATGTTTGCCTCCAAAAACAAGGACCTCTGTCTTTTCCCCATTTAATTTGAGGACATTTTTGGTCATCCAACCTGCTACAGATTCCATACAGTTCCTAAAGTTAGATGCCTCAGTCTCCACAGATTGAGTGAGGGAGACCATAATCTGGGTGTCGTCGGCATATGATAGTACTTCCAGTCCAAAAGATCTTACTAGCCTGGCAAGTGGGGCCACATAAATGTTGAAAAGGGTAGGGCTCAAAGATGAGCCCTGAGGGACCCCACATTGCACAGGTTTGGCAGGGGAGAGGAAATCACCCAGTTTGACCCTCTGCATACGGTGGTTGAGGAACGAGGCCAGGAGGCTCAGAGCAGGCCCATCCACTCCCAGCTCAGTGAGACGGGTAATCAGGATGGAGGGGGACAGGGTGTCGAATGCAGCTGTAAGGTCGAGCAGGATCAGAAGGGTAGTCTGACCACTGTCGACCTTAGCGCGGATGTTGTTGACCACCACTGTAAGCGCTGACTCCGTACTGTGCGACTTCCGGAAGCCATGCTGAGAAGAATCTAGCAGGCAGAAGTTATCCAGGAAGGCGCTTAGATGGGAGTTAAGGTGGGCCTCGAGCATCTTGGCAGGAGCAGGGAGCAGGGATATAGGACAGAAGTTTTTTAAGATGGAAGGATCTAGGGAGGGTTTCTTCAAGAGAGGCTTGACAGTGGCCATTTTCCAAGATGCGGGTAAGACACCCTTGGAAATTGCTTGATTCATAATCTCCAGAAGAGGAGGCACCAGGACCTCTCTTCAGTCTTTCAGGGTTTTAAGAGGACAAGGGTCCAAAGGGGATCCGGATTTAAGTTTATCAAGAAGTTGATAAAGACTTTCCAGGGTAAGAGGGGGAAAATTTGTCATGCTGCCGCGAGGCAGGATTGTCAGGTCCTGGGGGAGGGGGGTTGTCGTGAGAGGAGCGGCCTCAGGATTGAGGTTACAGTTTTCTAAAGCTGTATAGATATCCATGATTTTAGTGTGGAAGAACGTGGAGATCTGGTTACACAGCTCTTGGGTTGCCACAATAGAGTCGGGTAAGTGGGCAAGGGAAAAAGCATCAACGATTTTAAATGGTTCTCTAGGCGATCTAAGGGAGGCCGTAAGGTTGGTGAAATAGGACATCTTTTCAGCTAGAACTGCAGCTTTGTTTCTTTTAAGCATATCCTTATGTTTAGTTCTCTCGTTGGGATCAAGATGAAACCTTCAGAGTCTTTCTTGCTTCCTACAGTCTTGTCTAAGCAGTCTGAGGGAATCTGAGAACCAGGGGGCAGAGGGGCGTTTCCTGGCGGAATAACAAGGTTTAGCCGGGGCCAGAATGTTTAAGGCATTCGAAATAGAATTAGAAAGCTCAGAGGCAGCCAGATCGATGTCCGATATGAAGGAGAAATTGAGATTAGCGACAAAAGGGCCAAGGGCCTTGTTCTTCAGGCCCCTATAGTTCCTTTTGAGGACCTGATGGTTGATGTCTTTGGAGGGGAAGGCCGAGGGGCTCAGGGAAAGCTCAAGAGGGACAGCCATATGGTCCATCCAGGATAGGGGAAAAGGGAGGTCCTGTGTATAGCCTGGAGTCGTTGGAGAAGACTCCATCCAGAGTATGTACTGCCGAGTGGGTAGGACCTTCTACTTTTTGCGAGAAGCCGGAGGATGCTAGGGAGTCTAGCAAAGAGGTAGTGTCAGCCGAAGTGGAGCTTTCTAGATGAAAATTAAAATCACCTAGGATGGTAAGGTTAGGTTTATCAATAAAAGGCTCCAATACTTCCAAGAGGTCAGGAGTGAAGGCGGCGCTAGAACCAGGTGGCCTATATATGAGGATGCCAGCAAAGGAGGCCGTAGGGGAAGGGTTTAGCATAAAGTACAGGGCTTGGAAAGAGTCCTGCGGGGAGGGGAGGGGCTCAATACGGCAGTTAATAGAGCATTTATGTAAAATGCCAATTCCCCTCTCTTTACGCCTTTCTCTATCCAGTCTCACGAGGGCATATCCCTCGGGAATGGCATTGGCTAGCTCGGGCCCGGAGGAAGCAGAGGCCCATGTTTCGGTAACAAAGAACCACGAGGGCTTCCTTTCCGAAATAAAATCTCTTACAGTGATGTTGTTTTTAACTAGGGATCGGGCATTAATTAAAAAGCCAGTTTCCTTGGAGGAGGAGGAAGGAATATTTATAGCATTCTTGGCTGAGGGTACTCGCGGGGCATGAGTACTGGGCCCATCAGTACTACAGCAATTGAACACGTCTCGCAGTCTCTGGGGGTTAACCTATGATGGCAGGGTTTCCAGGAGGGTCTTAGGGCTAGGAGTGCATCCTGAGAGTAAAGCGGGTTTACTAAATCAAGAAGGTTTTTGTCAGCATCCTCCCTGGCCCCTTGCGGTTCCTTGGCGCAGACGGGCTGGACTCAGGCGGGACTCCGGCGCTGATGTGGCGCGACCGCTGTTCGCGTCCGCTGCGCGGAGACATGCCCGTCTCCTTAAGTAAGGAGGACTAGAGCGCGAAATGTGCTGGCGCCTCCCACCCAAGATGTCAGCTGTCTAAGTTCTCAGCCCGGGTCTCGGTAATCAGCCCCAAAATCGGCTGAAACCGTCCAGGGAGCGGGGAGAAAGGGAACGAAACAGTTGGGAGGTCAGCCGAAGGTAAAGTAGATAAAGGGGGAGTAAAGTTACAGTTTTTAAAATTCGCCGTTTAAAAGTGCCAATCGCGCTAGTAATCAGCACAGAACACAGATTAATAATAATAGTACAGCAGTCTACCTCCCGGCTTCCGCCTCAGGAGGGAACAACCCTTTAACAGTTATGCAGCAGGAATCTCGCGTCTGCCTCTAGTAAGCTCCTTAGATAAGGAGGACTAGAGTGCGAAATGTGCTGGCGCCTCCCACCCAAGATGTCAGCTGTCTAAGTTCTCAGCCCGGGTCTCGGTAATCAGCCCCAAAATCGGCTGAAACCGTCCAGGGAGCGGGGAGAAAGGGAACGAAACAGTCGGGAGGTCAGCAGAAGGTAAAGTAGATAAAGGGGGAGTAAAGTTACAGTTTTTAAAATTCACCGTTTAAAAGTGCCAATCGCGCTAGTAATCAGCACAGAACACAGATTAATAATAATAGTACAGCAGTCTACCTCCCGGCTTCCGCCTCAGGAGGGAACAACCCTTTAACAGTTATGCAGCAGGAATCTCGCGTCTGCCTCTAGTAAGCTCCTTAAGTAAGGAGGACTAGAGCGCGAAATGTGCTGGCGCCTCCCACCCAAGATGTCAGCTGTCTAAGTTCTCAGCCCACAATTGCAGCTGCCAACCAGTAATTCGTTACCAACACCTCTAAAATAGTAAGTGATCCATAAAATGGAAGGTGTCTTAAGGTGACATCTATTAGGTGACCTCAGTTGAAGAAGGCAAAGATCTAGGTGACCACTGACAGATCCGCCAATGGTTTCCTACCTAGGAACCCTTTTTAGGTTTTGCCTTAGTCAGTAAATGCACTGTTGGAAGATATATTATTATCTTACAGTGGTCTTACAGCCCACCCATTGTTTAGCATTGGTTGGCTTCATTGTCACTCCCATTTGCTTGATTTTATTTGTTAGGTGTGTGGGTTTTCCTTTCTATTGCTGTGCTTGTCCTTCTCCTGGAACATGGTCACATTATTATGACCTTTCACTCCTCACTTTTTTCAGGAGCTATATTGTTCTTTTTGTTTAAGCACTCTACGAAAGTGCATGTGTTTTCTCTCTGTCTCTTTTTTTTCTTCTTTTTTTTAAAATCGTTTTATTGCAAAGGAAACAAAATCAATTGGTCATCACATACAGAGAATACAGTTATTACATGATTCGCATTGGAGACTCTCTGTCTCTCTCATGTGCCTCCCTCTACCCCTTCTGCTGTGCATCATATCCCTCTCTCTTTTGCCCGTGTACTTCTCCCCCACTCTTCTGTGCTCCCATCTCACCTGTTTGCTTTCTCCTCGCCAGTTCCATGTTCTTATTTCACCTTTCATCCCCACCCATGTTACTTCCCCACCCATTTCTGTGTTGCTTGTGCCTCGTGTTGCTTCCACCCCTGTTGCTTTCCTGCATCTGCTTTAAAAAGCCACCCTCACCAGCGTTACTGAGCTGCTTCCGCCCCTCATCCCCTGCACTGCTCTTCCACCCCTATCTTGCTCTCCAAAAAGAACCCTATTGTGTATTTTCTTTCTTTATAGATTTTGACCCAACTAGGACCAGTAAGTAAAAAATTTTAAAAAGTTGTTGTCCCATTTTATAGGCACGAATGTGTGGGGAACACGCCCACAATGAGACACATCTGCCCTTATCAAAAACTTTTCCTTTAAAAATTCTTTTGTAATGCGGCACAGCATCGGGAAAGTCTATCCCTGCCTGGGCTCTCCCTGTTAATTAGTTGGCCCACCCACCTCTAGATGAAGCATGGTTGACCGTGGAGGTCTGGAAGTAGCAAAGTGGTGTCTTTATTTCTATAGAACTATTGATGTCTCTTCATTAGAATCCTTGAGCTGAGACTGCACACCGCTCCTTCCTGTACCTATGACATTGTTTCACATACCAGTCCAGGATATCTTGTCTCCCTGCCCCTTACCTCAGCTCTGCAAAGTTCCCTAGGTTCCTGGGTGACCAGCTGCCACTGTCGAGGTTTTTTCTTTGAACTTTAGGATTTGTAGTCTTGTTAATTCCATTAAAAAACTGAGACTACCAGATCCAGAATTCAAAGAAAAAACCTGATTGGAGCAGCTCATCATGCATGGTCCTGGGAAGGTTGGCAAGCATCCTCTTCCGCAGCTTGACATGTGATCAGAGGTTGAGTGGGTGGGATCAGAGGGGCATGACTGGCCCATACTGTTTTGATTAATGAAATTCCGTTGCTCTACGTTTTGAAAACAGAAAACCATCCTGGAACGGTTAATTCAGGTAATTTAAATGCTTCCGCTGAAGTGTCATTCAGGGAGTCTCCCGTGCTGTGAAATCGAAGCCGGGGAACCAGCTAAGCAAGAAACAAGCCTTGCCAGGGCATCTGCTTGCCTGAAAGAAATGCAAATGTGTGCAACAAGTGAATTCTGCAAATGTAGATGGTAATATGCATATGTAAAGGATGCTTGGTAGCTGCATCGTATAACTCGAAGCTTTTCTTTTTGAGTGGCGGGGCAGAGTTAACAACTGAGCTGTGAGGTGCATGCATACGACTTACTTCCCCATATAAGGTGCTGAAGGGGTAGATATGTAAAAAACAAAATTGCTTTACGTACAGTCTCGGTATTATTAAAATCGATATTTCGGAAACACCTTTTTGTCTGAAATCTTTTGCCGCAATTTGGAACAGTCTATCTTATAATGTGTGTAATGCAAGTTTAAAATAATGACTTACTTATTCACAGTGTTTTTTGTCACAGGCTGTGATCTTTTAGCACTAAAAACACACAAATCTTTATTCTCCACTGCACCAACTAATATTTAATTTTGTGGCTCTCTGGTTACACACAGACCCCTGCAGTGCAGTAACTATAGAGGTTTCAAACGGTGCTGTTTTGTATTTCCCACTGAGTAACATCCGTTTTTATTTATTTTTCATTTAAGCTACGCCTTATTTTATATGTAGCTACCTGATAGTGAAAGACCCCAAAAAATCCAGAATATTTTGATTTTACCCACACCTTTGACTGCGCCCCTGATGGCGCGCGGGATTACCAGCTCAATAATCATACTCATCTGGGCCCATAAACATTCACACATTTGAACCGGAAATCCTGCTTCTACTTACTGCCTATCAGGATTTTATTTTTCTTAGGACTTATACCTGTACACCATGACTTACCAAACCTTTGTAACCTACACTGTAAGTCCTAGGGATTCGAAAGCATAATAGATAGCATTTAATAATTTACCTTTCCTGCAATAACCACAGACTCAGGAGAAGTTTTAAACACTTTATCTATGCAAATTTTGATTGAGTCAGAGGCCACAACAGTGTGACCAGAAATTTTACAAGTAGGAATATAATTAATAAGACATAAAGTTTGCAAGAAATTATAGTAACACCTTTAGACAGTGGTACCTGGGAAGGGTGGGAAAGGGAAATTGCACAAGGACATACCACATGGATTATATTTACCTAGAATCATGTGGGGACAACCCTGGCCATGGGCTGGGACAAAGAAAAGGCTCCCGACTAATCAGGAGCCAACGGGACAGGACAGGTGCAGATCAGGACAGGTAACCACCACTAGTGCAACGCCAGCGTCACACCCCTCTCTATGGAAAATTTGATACCCCGACTGGGTAATCGGTACTTCTCCCTCAGCACACCCGATTCATCAGAGTGCTTCACCAGCACCTCTGCTCTTGATTCTCCTTCAGCATGCGATGGGTCAGTGACAGGTCTGTGACAAGTTGGACAAATTAATTAACTAAGCCTACCTTAATTATACCATTTCAGAGTGTGTACCACCCCCTAAATGTTGCAGATTCTATGTGTTTCCTTCATTTGAGTGATCAGAAAGACGAGGAGAGGTCATCACACCATACTAAGATGAGATCATTTCAGCTCAATATAGTTGATCAATGTTCCCGCCGATAATTTATTTTCCCATGTATTTATTCCACCCACCAATATTATTTCATTTTCATATACAAAGTTTAATTAAGTTGCAAGTTTTCTTCCTTTCCCAGGTTATGGGTTGTGATTCCCAGGCGCGTTGCTGGAAAGACAGTCACTGGCGTCAGTTCAATGTCACTACTCGAGGTCTCTCAAAGTTTAGAACATGCGCAGAGCAGATTCAATATGGTTGTTCATGTCACCCTTAGGCCCAAATATGAGCTATTAATAAAGTCAAAGAGAGACACATTAAAATACAAAAGTTAATGAATGCACTGTATACCACTTATTTCTGCTCTAACCCAATTTCTTTATTTTAACTATAACATACATAGTTAGGCAAAACACACAAGTTTTGGAACAAGCAGGAGCATGTGCATTAGTATGAGAAAGCATAAAGCGGCCATCTTGACACTAGTGCGCAGATGCAAGAAATGCCCACCAGAAGCATTAGACGTTGATGGAGCGAGATAGAAAACAGAATTTTGTTTAAACTCGCGAAGTCACATTTTCATAACATGAATAATAAAATTAATGATTTGTGATGTATCGTGTTAATACAACCTAGATTAAACTTTACACATGGGGGGACTAACATGTGTGCTCATAAACGTGCATAAGTGTTGCATCTTTTTGTTCGTGCAAAATAATAAAATAATTTATTGTTTTCGTTTTTGTCATTACTAACTGCAGCAAACTTAAAAGAAGCATGTGCTTATTTTGCTTTTCCTTGTCTATGTGATGTCATTTCTACTATTCTAGGTGCACATAAGTTTCATGGATTCATGAAGACTGGTAGATATAAACGCTGCTTTATTTGTTTGCATTTGCTAGGTAACATTAGACTAATCGGGAGGGTTAATTAATTAGAAAACCTAGGGTGGATACATAATCAACAATTATTTCTTACATTAATACTTTTCTTGTGTTTGTTTATTACTAGAAAGCATAAGTTGCCTGCTTTTGGGCCTAGTTTGCTCGAGTTGCTAAAAGCTGAATTTTACTTCTGCAAAAGTCACGAGATGCCCATTCTGAAAAAGTGTTCGTCAAAGCTGCATTCACAGAGCAAATCTGACGCGTATTCATCTTTCTGTCGGACGTGGCCAAGGTCGAAAAGAACATTTTGTCAGCCTTAACTTGGCATCCGCGGAAGTCTAATGGACGCAGCGAGAACATTAATTTACATTTGTTGCAAACCTAGGAAGCTCCTAGTCACGTTTGGAAAAGACAATGGTCCTTAAGAAATGTGACCTAATGGAAGTTTTGAAATGTGGGTGACATGTCACTTGTCACTCTCAACCAATGGGACATCGTGGATTTATGAAAACTTTCCTTCGCTTAGATTAGGGGTTAGGGGTGAATCAAGCGGAGGCCTCTAGGCTCCAAAGAGTACAAAATGCCGCGGCACGAGCCATTGTGGGCCTCCCCAGACATTGTTCAGTGTCTGGTACCATCTCGGCCCTGCACTGGCTCCCGGTCAGACAGCGAATTAAGTTCAAGGCGCTGTGTCTGGCCTTTAAAATTTTGAAATCTTCTTCGCCGCCGGCACTTGCCCCTCTCCTTACGCCCTACACACCTTCGAGATCCCTGAGATCGGAAGGGCTTCATTTGGCCGTCTGTCCACGCTTCAAACTGAGCAGAATGGGTGGCCGCTCCTTTAGGGTGCTAGCGGCAGGCTTATGGAATTCGCTCCCGGTACACATTCGAGCTCTTGAAGATCTGCTCGCCTTCAGGCAGGCGATTAAAACTTTCCTGTTTCCGGTGTCTAGTTAATTTCCTTTCTTTTATTGTGTGTTATGTTATAGCATCTGTCAAAAGCGCCAGGACGCCCCTTTGCTGGGGCAGCTGCGCGCTATAAAAATATAAATAACATAACATAACATAACATAACATTAGCTAGCATAGAAAGGTATAAAAAGTCATGCCCTTAGGGATGGACTGGCTGCTGCTTTCTGACTTTCCGATGAGGGTGAAGTGCTGTCGGACTTTGCGTGGAGCACGTAAGAACTCTCAAAGAACTTTACTTTATTTTCCATTTATTTAGCTTAGCTAGGGACTTAGGTTTTAGAAATGCTAAACTTTTAAATACTTACTTAAACTTTGATTCTTTTACTTAAATTGTATTTTTCTCATGAAGCTTTTCAAACATGCTTACCTTAATGCTAATAAAATTGCATTTATAAAACTACATTTCGAAATACCATAATTTAGTAAATAAAATCTTACTTTTGACAAACAAGCTGGTCTTGATTATTCAGAAGTGTAGGTTACTATTAGCTAGATCACATCGCCAATGGTGGTCATTTAAATAATTAGGATTTGTTATAATGACAACATTCTTTCCGCAGATGTATAAAATTGTATATAATTTGTAAATAGGGTGTATATAGATTTAATCTGACCACCTGATTCAGTAGGCCCAAATATGTCATGTTTATAAATGGGTCCATAATTTAGTGTAGAATTTTGTTCATAGGTTATGAAGTTGGGTAGCGTTGTTTATGATATATTTTCTATAGGCCGCTGGATCAATTCTCTGGTAGCAGAAATTGATGGTTGCTAAGGGTAACCAAGGTAATATGTTAGTTGCTAAGGGTTACTAAGGTGTTATGGTATGGAAATAGGATCGATGTTTTAACACATGTTGAGTTTGTTTTTCGTGCAATCTGTAAGCTATACCGGTATAGATTGTGTGGCGAGAAATTAGTCACGCAAGTCATCTGTTCTGTTTGCAGTGATATCGCCGAGTATCACAAGTGGTATCGCCGTGTACCATAGTGTTGTCGCCGTGCAGCACAGTGTTAGGGCTAGGTGTGAATCTTGTATAGTGAGGGTTTTCTAAGAAATTAGAGCAGCATGAGAATAGGGACAAAGCGCCTTCCATAAAACTCACTGTGATAAGAGTATTAGTTATATCCGAGCTTGAGTGAAGGGTAGAGTAGCGTCGGTGCATGATTATCTATAAACAGGTGAGAGTCCTGTACGGGTACATGTTTTATATCTAAAAACAGGTGAGAGCCCTGTACGGATAACGTCGTTATTTTGCTAACGGTGCATGATTTCTATAAACAGGTGAGAGTCCTGTACGGATTTCATGTGTGTTTGAAATTAGGGAATTTTCCGTGTGAAAGTGCGAGTTTGATTTGTAATTTATGTTCAAGTGGAACTCTTAGAACTGTCACTTCGCGGTGCGTTCAGAGGAAAACGAGTTCATAATTTTACGTGTTAGAAGGGTGGGGTAAGAGTTACTCTACTGACAATTGAAAATTATCCTTAGTGTGAATAGCGCCGACTATTCCGAAGTGTGGATACTTGAATGTATGTAAACTATCCTAAATAGTGAAACAAACAGATGAGTCCTTATTGTCATTGTTAAGAATTAATTTACACCGAAAAGTGTTCTTAAAATGGCGCTGTGAAAAGATTTTGTGAAGGAGGGGTAAGCGCCAGGAGTGAGAAACGAGAAACCGCAGCTGCTGTATACGTCACAGAGCCGCGCTGGGATTGGGTGACCTACGTCACAAACTGTACTCTGATTGGTTCTTGAGTCTCTGACGACCTGTAAGCTGATTGGTCCTTCAGAAAAACTCCATTTTTATTAGTTGAGCAGAAAAGTGACGTAGCCCAACTGTCATTGGCTTGTTGGTGTGTTTCGCGCACGGATTGGTTGTTTTTCGAACATCCCGGAAATATTTTACGAACGAATTTTGTGAATTAGATTTAACTCTTAAAAATGAGTTATCATTTTAAACATGTTGAGAAAAAGCCAACATTATTTCAGAAATTTAAAAATTTATTTTCGCCTGACAAGAAAATCGAAACGCGAGGTGGTAAATTACTTCATAAGTATAAAACACCTGCAGCGTACATGGAAGGTGAATATGGATATCATACTGTTTTATGGTTTGATAGCTGGAAACGCTATACAAAGAACGACGGTGTTTTAACTTGGCCTGATGATGGTTCATTTAATGTAAAGGTCTTGAGAAATTTAAGAGAGAAAATGAATGCTCTTATTCCAAAACCGAGACCAACTCAATTTGAAGCCTTAGTTGAGTGGGAAGATGAGATGTATCAGTTACAAAGAGAAGCCAGTGGAGTTAAAAGACCTTCTAAACCTCCAGCTTGGAGAAGAGATACTCATGAAGACAGATTGAGGATGTGGAGGCAGGGAAACATGAGTGAAGGATTATATTTAATTCAGGAAATGGTAATGGGTACTCCTACTGGGAAATCTATAGAAAGTGAATCTGAAGATGCAGTTATGGAAGAAATATACACTACAGCTAGAAAGAATCAGCCTTTGAGACCTCCTAGATCATGGTCTACTCCGGTAGTTTCTACAGAAACTTCACAGAGTGCACCTCCAATTAATGAAACTCCTAAACTTTATCCAAATAATTGTGAAATTATTGAAACTCCTAGAAGGCCAGAATTTGATAATGTTCGGAATGAAGGTAAACATTTTTCAATGACTCCAAGAGCAAGAGAAGCTCCAAAAGATTATACAAGAGAGACAAGAAATGTTGAAGCTGTTGATTCTGCTGAATATTTAAGATCTAAAGAAGAATTAATTAGAAGAATGACAAAAGGCATGGAAGCTGTGACAGTCCCAGTAACGATTGGTCCTGTTCAGCCTGTATTTGACCAAAGAGAATCAAGCAAGACAGGGTTAACTATTCCTTTAAATGCAGAAATTCAAAAAGTTGCTGAAAAATTTTATTCAGACATATCTGAAATAAACTCTTCGAAATCAAGAATGCCAGATTTAACCTTTAATGAGGATTTATCTCCAAAAACACCAATGGGTGCTATATCAGATGTAGGGAGTCCTGAAGTCAGGGTGACCACACCAAAAATTGATGTGGCTAAATTAAAAGCAAATATTGAAGAATTAATAATTGGAACAATTGGTCCAGATAGTTTAAATTACTATCGAGATGATGAATTACTATTCATTTGCAAAAGTATTCAGTGGAAAACAAAGAATAAATATGATCAATTAGAGGATCTAGCAGCGGAACTTGAAATTGATGTGAGTAAACAAAAGAATTTTGCAAAGCATTACAGACTAGACTTTTCAGAAAGTGACATTGAGAGTTTGAACTCAATGGGAAGAATACTACATATAAAAGATATGATTGTTTACATCAAAAAGCTGGGAGAACTCAATAAGTGGAGAGTGAAATGGACGAAAAAGAAGGAAGATGAAAGATTGGAAAAATTGTCAAAACAATTTCCAATGAGAGAGATTGCAGGTGGAGGATATGTTCATGTCCCTTGGTCGAGACAGGACATACTGTTGTTTACAAATGACTTTCCGAAATTGAGGGAGAAACCAGTAGAGTGGTATAGACAAGTGGATAGATTTATCAAAGTCTCAAAAGTTCTGTGGATTGATTTAGATGGATTTTTCGACATTGTCGTTCCATCAGATCTTTGGACAGAATGTAAAATATCAATAAGTTGGCCAAAAACAGAACCTGAGCGAATTAAAGAAACAGGTGCTCCAAATCCTCTTGTAATGGATTTCTACGAAAAAGTGATTGTTTGGATGAAAAACAAAATTCCACCCAAAGAAGTTGATTGGGTTAAAATAGAAAGGACAAATCAGGAAACAAAAGAATCAGTTCATTCTTTTTATGAGAGACTACTGTTAATTTTTAAACAATACAGTGGCTATGAAAAGCTGGATGAAAAAGATATGAGTCATTTTGTCTATAGATTTGTTTATGGACTAAAACCTGAAATTGCAGACATGATCAGGAATAGCATTGTAGGATGGCAATCACTTTCTGTAGATGATATTCTGAGGAAAGCTAAGTATTGCAGTGATGAGTTGGAAGTGAGACAAAAGAAGCTCAAAGAAAAAGCCATGTGGGCTCAGGTAAAAGTGGCTGAGCAACAAATTGCCAGCATGGGTAACAAGAACACAAATTTTGTTCAAACTGGAAATACAAACCAGATACAAGGAAAGTTTAAAGGTAATAATTTCCCAAAGAAATTTAGTCCAAAGATTGAGGAGTTGAAACAAAGATTACCTTGTTTTAATTGTGGCGAAATTGGACATTGGAGAGACGAGTGTCCTAAACCTCCTAAAAACTTAAAGAATCCCTTATTGAATCCACAGATGCAGAATGGTGTTGACCTGCAGCAACAGCTACAGATGCAACAGGGGTTAAACGAGTTAAACATTCAGCGACAGTTGCAGCAACAGGTGAATAACCGTCAGGATCAATTGCCACAACCACCTTTTCCGAATTGTGGGGGAGTTCAAAAATATAATCCAAACGTGGGATTTCAGGGAAATGAACAGGTAATAAAACCACAAAAACAGCAAAAGCAGCAAAGAGTGCAAATGCAAAATGCTTCACAACAATTTTTGTTAACAGAAAGCCAAGACAGTGATTCTGATGATTATTGCTGACGATGCCCGGGAGAGGAGGAAGAGTGTGTCGTTGGAGCCACTCTTGAGGTTGACCAGTCTGGTCCATTTGTAAACGGGAAAGTTAATGATGTAGACATCACTTTTCTAGTGGACACTGGTGCTACCCGTTCTACTGTTAGATCAGTGGAAATTGAAAACCTACCTCTCTCTGGGGATACCATCCAAGTTGTTGGAGTAAGTAATCAGCAAATTAAAACTGACTTAACTGATCCAGTTCCAGTTGAAATTGGAAATTACAGAGACAAACACAGATTTGTGGTTTGTAATAGTAGTCCAGTAAATTTATTAGGCAGAGACATTCTGTGTAAAATGAATTGCAGAATATATTGTTCTCCTGATGGGGTTGAGTTACAAACAATGGAGGAAGATGGTTTGTATAGGATGACAATGATGATGATGGAAGCAGAAGAAACAAAATTGTTTCCTGCAATGGAAAAGAAAGATTTGCCTGAAGAGCTCAAAGAAACAGTGAAATCTGAAATATGGGATTTTACTGGGAATGAGATGGGTCTGATGAAAAACGTAGATCCAGTAAAGATTACATTGAAACAGGGAATAGAATTCCCTAACATTCCACAGTATAAAATGAAAGCAGAAACAATTGAAGGTGTTATGCCTACAATTGAAAAATTCATCAAACAAGGTGTATTAAAAGAAATGGAGAGTAGTCCTTGTAATTCACCAATTATGGGAGTTAAAAAGTCAAATGGAACATTTAGAATCGTACAAGATTTGAGAAAGGTTAATCAAATTGTCGTTCCATGTTGTCCTGTGGTTCCAAATCCAGCAGTAATTTTGTACCAGATTCCACATGATGCTGAATGGTACACTGTCATTGATCTTTGCAATGCATTCTTTACGGTTCCTTTGCATCCAGACAGTTATGAAATCTTTGCTTTCAGATTCCAAGGTAGGACCCTCGGATGGTGTAGAATCCCTCAGGGCTATACAGAGAGTCCTTCAATCTTCAATGAATTGTTAAAAAGATCTTTAGAAAACCTAGACTTACCTGGTAGGTCTACGTTGGTGCAGTATATCGACGATCTGTTGATAGCTGCTAAGACAAGAGAAAATTGTGTGACAGATACAATAATACTGTTGAATCGCCTTGCAGAAGAGGGACATAAAGTGTCTCCAGCAAAATTACAGTTTTGCAAACAAGAAGTAAAATACCTTGGTCACAGAATTGCAAAGGGAAAAAGGCAAGTAACAGTTGAGAGAATTAAAATGATTCAAGCAATGCAACCTCCAAGGACACAGAGGCAGGTCAGAATGTTCTTGGGAATGGTTGGTTACTGTCGACAATGGATAAGTGGATTTTCAGTAATTGCTAAACCACTACAGAGGTTGACAAAGTCTGATGTAAAAGATCCAATTATTCTCAACGAAATTGAGATGGAATCTTTTGAGAACCTGAAAAAGAGCTTATGCCAAGCTCCTGCTTTAGGTATGCCAAATTATGAGAAAGATTTTGAATTGTATTGCAGTGAGAGAGAAGGATGTGCATTATCTGTGTTAATTCAGAGACATGGAAATCTAAAGAAACCTATTGCATACTTCTCTGCAGTTCTTGATCCCATTGCAAAAGCATTACCAGGTTGCTTGAAAGCAGTTGCAGCTACAAGTGTCAGTCTTGAACAAAGTGAGGGAATCATTATGGGATTTCCTGTAAAAGGTTTTGTGCCTCATTCAGTTGAAATATTGCTGACAAGAGGTAAAACTCAGCATTTGACTAGCAGCAGATTGACAAAGTATGAGAAAATCATACTAGGAGCAGATAATGTTTCGATTTCAAGATGTTTGAATCTGAATCCTTCTACATTACTGCCTGATTCTGAGATCATTGATGACATTGAAATAGAACATGAGTGTTTAGATGTTATGGAATTCTGCACTAAACCAAGAAAAGACATCAAAGATAGACCTTTATCAGAATCAGATTTTGTCTACTTTGTAGATGGCTCATGTTTAAGATCTGAAGGAGGTGTCTTGAAAGCCTCATATTCAGTCTGTACAGTTGCAGATGTTGAAGAAGCATCATGTCTTGAAGGAGTTCGTTCAGCACAAGTGGCTGAATTGATTGCTTTAATTCGTGCATGTGAAATATCTAAAGATATAAGAGTTACCATCATTACTGATAGTCAGTATGGGTATGGAGTTGTGCATGATTATGGACAACTCTGGTCTCAGAGAGGCTATATGACATCAGCAGGGTCTCCTGATAAAAATGCAGTTTTCATTAGGAGATTAATTGAAGCAATACAATTGCCGAAAGAAATCGCAATTGTTAAGTGTGCAGCACACACTAAAGGAGTGGATTATATCTCAAAAGGCAATGCCTTTGCAGATGAAGCAGCAAAATACTGTGCAAGAAAAGGTTATGCATACAATCGGGAAAGGAGTAAAGAAACTGATTCAAATTCATTAATGCTAACAACAGTTGTAGAAACATGGCATGAGATTAGGGATTTACAAAATGAAGCAGATGATGTGGAGAAAGATCTGTGGTTAAGATCAGATTGTAGACCACGTGATGAAGATGGAGTGTGGGTTTACAAAGATGGCAGAGTAGTCTTACCAAATTGCTTGATTGCTGATATGGCCAGATTATATCATGGTCCAGCGCATCTTGGAAGAGATTCTATGATTAGACTTTTCCGAGAAACTTGGTTCAATACTAAATTCAGAACAATTGCAGAATCTTTTTGTCAAAGGTGTTTATCATGTCAACAAATGAATCCAAACAGAAAATCAGTGGTGGGAACAGGAATAATTGGTCGAGAGGGTGGTCCCTTTACCAGGTTACAGATGGATTTCATTGAAATGCCCTTACACAATTGCTTAAAATATGTTCTTGTGATTGTTTGTTTATTTTCTAGATGGGTAGAAGCATTTCCTACAAGACATTGTGATTCAATTACAGTAGCAAAACTGTTGCTCAGAGAAATTATCCCAAGGTACGGTTTTCCAGTCACTATTGAGAGTGATGGAGGAAGCCATTTTGATAACAAATTGATGAAGTTAATTTGTGAAGCTTTGAGCATTGAGCAGAAGATACACTGTGCATACAGACCAGAGGCATCTGGGGTAGTTGAACAGATTAATGGAACAATTAAAAACAGAATCGGAAAGATGTGTCTTGAAACAGGTGTAAAGTGGACAGATGCTCTTCCACTTGTTTTGATGTCATTAAGAAGTACACCAGATAAAAAGACAGGTTTGAGTCCTCATGAAATTTTAATGGGAAGAGTTATGAGGCAAGCTTTTGTACCTGTAGGTAAACTGTTGAGCATAAATGACAGTGCTATTTTGGATTACTGTAAAAGGTTATCTGATATAGTGACTTCTGTGTCTAATCAGGTTGGAACTGAAGCACAAACAAATGAAAAGGTTTTGACACATGATCTGAGACCTGGTGATTGGGTCAGAACAAAAGTACATCGGAGAAGAAATTGTCTGGCTCCTAGATGGCAGAAGCCTAGGCAAATAATTTTGATCACTACTAATGCTGTAAAATGCAAAGGATTGAAACGTTGGATTCATCCTAGTCATACTATTCCAGTACCAACTCCTGAGAGTTCTGATGTTGAAAGTGATACTACAGATGATTCTGATTCTGAAGCAGAAGGTGAAATAAATCCAGATTCTGAAGATCGACAGGGAAGTCGACATCTGGAACATGTGCCCGTGAATGGTAATTTGATAAGAAAAGACTTGGAAATTATTGAAATAGATTCTGAAGGTGAAGAGAATCTGTTAAAAGGAAAGATAACTGAGGATTCGGTTGTTTCCGTTGAAGACAGAGAAGCAGAACAAAAAGAAGTTTCAGACCAGGAGAGTATCGAAAAGCAGAAAACAAGCTCTAGAGTAAGGAACAGAAATCCAAAATCTGGGAAGTTGGAGGTAATTGAAGAAGAGGAAGAAGACGAATTACCAAGTACCAGTGTTGGAAAACAAAGTGGTGTTCCTGAAGGAGTAAAACTGCCGAATAGAGAAGTTCCTGAGTCAATTGAAATTTCAGACTACGAAACTGAAGAAAGTGACGTGGATGGTGAAAGTGAAAACAGAAAGAAAAGGACTTGGAAGTCAGAATCAAATGCTTCTGAACCAAAGAAGAAATACGTAAGAAAAGCAGACTACTGGCCTGGTGGAAGATTGAGAGTCAGGTTGATCAAGAAACCTAAAGAGCAAGTTGAAGAAATCAGTAGTCAAAAGAGTCCAGGAAAAGAAGTTGGAGTTGGAAGGAAAATTGAAGTGGTGTCGAGAAAAGGAAAAAGAATAGTAAGACCAAACCAGAAATACAAGTCTCCTGAGTGGACTTATTTAGTAATTCCACCTGTTATTGATATTTATGGTAGTAGTGAAGAAGAAAACGAAATCGAGGAAATTAGTGACAATGATTGAAGTACAGAAATTTTAATTTGGCAAAAGGCTGAAGAAACTTTGTTAGTTGACACAAGGTCGAAGAAAAACTGTTTAGTTGAAGAAAACTTATGTATGACATAAGGTCGAAGAAATCTTGTTTAGGGTTTAAAAAAAAAAAAAAAAAAAAACATTTTAAAAGGGGGGTGTAAATATAATTTTAAATTTTAAAATTTTGTTTTATTTTTTGAGGCAAAACTAACCAAAAATGCCTTATGTTAAGGAGAGCACTTCAAAGTGTTCTGTTTTTAAGAGATGCTGTAAGATGACTCTGGTGTGTCTGCTCATTTTGATTCTGCTCTGGTTAGTTTTAGCTGTGATTATCCCTTTGGAGATGAACAGAGAATTACACAAAGTTAACATGACAAGCAAAGCTTTGATTAGTCAAACTAAACATAGTGCATCTGCAAAAGTTATTGATCATCAGCCTAACATTCATCAAGATAAATCTATTAGTGATTTCTCAAGCAATACATTCACAAAGCTTTTAAGTGAATATGTCAAGGTAATGGATGCAAAAGACTGCTACGTCTGCGTCAAGTTACCTGCTTCTGTTTCTGAGGGAGTAACATACAATATGCTTCCTCTTACATATGGTGTAACATGTAGTGTGTTAACTAGCTTATTTTATCAAACTGGACGCTTAGAATATTATTATTCAGATTTTGACGAGATTTTTGCAAATGTAAAGATTGAGAATGCTTTAAATAAGCATAAGAAAGCTAAACAAATGAGGGAATTTTTCCTTGTTACTAATGAACTCACTTATGAGTATGCTTACAAGAATAATCTAACTTGCAAATTAAGTGCTGAGGGAAAGAAATTTTTGAATATGGTTGAAGAGAGGAGAGCAATTTACAAAAGGAATGAATTAGTCAAGCAGACTAAGTCAAAATTTTGGCAGAAAGAGGATGAGAAATTAAATGGCAAAATGCTTGAAAATGTTGCAATTCACATAAACAAACCAGTTAGTGGAAAGCTTTGCATTAGAAGAGATAATACACTTTTTGATAATTATTTTGTAGGTGCAAGTAACTGTGAAGATACTTATCAAATTTTGGGAGGTTGGGGATTTAAAGGTGGAAAGGATCCAATCTTTCCTGGGATTTATTTTGTTTGTGGTGACAAGGCCTACTACAACCTTCCAGACCACTGGTATGGAACTTGTTATGTGGGAATTGTTTTTCCTAAAGTGTTTCATGTTGACAGAGATTCAGAAGGATTGTTTAAAATTCATAATTATGTAAATAGAGTCAAAAGAGAAACTTTTACAGAAGTTCTGGGGGATATTTTTCAAGCAGTGATACCTTTTGTTGGTATAACCCTAAATGCAGGGAGAATAAGGAAATTATCAACAATTGTTGATAGATTGTCAACAGACACAGCTGATGGATTCCAATTAGTGAATGTTGAAGTAGTTGCAATTAGATCCATGGTGATTCAAGATCGCCTTGCTTTAGACATACTCCTAGCAAAAGAGGGAGGAGTCTGTGGCATTTTACATGTACAACATTGTTGCACATATATACCTGATGAAAGTAAGAATATTGAGATGTACATTAAGAACATTACACAGATGCATTCAGAGATAATTCCTTTAGAAGAAGATGATTTCACAGAAAAACTTTCAAAAAGATTCCAAGCAATTAGAAATTGGTTTCATGACATTGGAAGTTCAATTCTTGGCAAGATTTTGGCACCTTTGATTATAATAGTATTCATTTTTATTTTGACCAAAATAGGTTGTTTGTTGCATAAAAGAAAGAAGCAGTTGAAAGAAAAGAGAAGGATCTATAAACTTAGAAAAGAAGAAGAAAGAGAAATTGAGTTACAGGAGTTACACAGAGAACGTTATGCAAATTCCGAGGATTATGCAGACACAGGTTTTTAGGATTACTGAAACAAATTAATTTGAATCACTTTCTCGGAAGTTTAAATTACCAAATTTTGGGTGGTGGTGTGGTGATTTGTTAATCACCAGATGAGGGAGTTGATGGAGCGAGATAGAAAACAGAATTTTGTTTAAACTCGCGAAGTCACATTTTCATAACATGAATAATAAAATTAATGATTTGTGATGTATCGTGTTAATACAACCTAGATTAAACTTTACACATGGGGGGACTAACATGTGTGCTCATAAACGTGCATAAGTGTTGCATCTTTTTGTTCGTGCAAAATAATAAAATAATTTATTGTTTTCGTTTTTGTCATTACTAACTGCAGCAAACTTAAAAGAAGCATGTGCTTATTTTGCTTTTCCTTGTCTATGTGATGTCATTTCTACTATTCTAGGTGCACATAAGTTTCATGGATTCATGAAGACTGGTAGATATAAACGCTGCTTTATTTGTTTGCATTTGCTAGGTAACATTAGACTAATCGGGAGGGTTAATTAATTAGAAAACCTAGGGTGGATACATAATCAACAATTATTTCTTACATTAATACTTTTCTTGTGTTTGTTTATTACTAGAAAGCATAAGTTGCCTGCTTTTGGGCCTAGTTTGCTCGAGTTGCTAAAAGCTGAATTTTACTTCTGCAAAAGTCACGAGATGCCCATTCTGAAAAAGTGTTCGTCAAAGCTGCATTCACAGAGCAAATCTGACGCGTATTCATCTTTCTGTCGGACGTGGCCAAGGTCGAAAAGAACATTTTGTCAGCCTTAACTTGGCATCCGCGGAAGTCTAATGGACGCAGCGAGAACATTAATTTACATTTGTTGCAAACCTAGGAAGCTCCTAGTCACGTTTGGAAAAGACAATGGTCCTTAAGAAATGTGACCTAATGGAAGTTTTGAAATGTGGGTGACATGTCACTTGTCACTCTCAACCAATGGGACATCGTGGATTTATGAAAACTTTCCTTCGCTTAGATTAGCTAGCATAGAAAGGTATAAAAAGTCATGCCCTTAGGGATGGACTGGCTGCTGCTTTCTGACTTTCCGATGAGGGTGAAGTGCTGTCGGACTTTGCGTGGAGCACGTAAGAACTCTCAAAGAACTTTACTTTATTTTCCATTTATTTAGCTTAGCTAGGGACTTAGGTTTTAGAAATGCTAAACTTTTAAATACTTACTTAAACTTTGATTCTTTTACTTAAATTGTATTTTTCTCATGAAGCTTTTCAAACATGCTTACCTTAATGCTAATAAAATTGCATTTATAAAACTACATTTCGAAATACCATAATTTAGTAAATAAAATCTTACTTTTGACAAACAAGCTGGTCTTGATTATTCAGAAGTGTAGGTTACTATTAGCTAGATCACATCGCCAATGGTGGTCATTTAAATAATTAGGATTTGTTATAATGACAACATTCTTTCCGCAGATGTATAAAATTGTATATAATTTGTAAATAGGGTGTATATAGATTTAATCTGACCACCTGATTCAGTAGGCCCAAATATGTCATGTTTATAAATGGGTCCATAATTTAGTGTAGAATTTTGTTCATAGGTTATGAAGTTGGGTAGCGTTGTTTATGATATATTTTCTATAAAGAAATATTGTAAGAAGTCTGATATATATGCTTCTAATAATTCTGCTTTGGTTAATTTAGGTTGTTATTGTTCTTTGAGAAATTAATAAGGAGAAGTTTAAGGTCAATATGACAAGCACACCACGTAGATGTGGCGGACGCATGTGCAGAAGGTTTCCCACTTTTTCGGCGGCCATTTTAGGACACTCGGGTTACTGTTAGTAAAAGCACATAATCAAGCTTCCCCATCTTACTAGAAATGTTGTGTAATGCAAATATTAGTAAACAAAACATGTTGATTAATTAATTACATGTTTTTTCAAGAGGGCTGATTCCAAGCAAATTTCTATATGTATGAAACCTTGCTCCATCACCCCCCGCTCACTGATCCCACCTTTATTGCATGCAGTATCACAGTTCCTATACTTTTTTTTAATGCACTTCGACCACTGCATGTGACTTCTCTTGTAGCTGCCCTGAAGATGTGATGTTCCATTTCCTTGAACCTAGATCGCTTTCCATCCACTTTCAATCTGTGGTATTCCATCTCCCAGCTTTTCAGATGTTTGATCACCCTCTCCCACTCTGGAGTGTTTCTTTTCCTTCAGGGCCTGGAGGTTGTACCTTCCCACTCTAATACTGGGAACTGTGACATTTCTCTTCCTAGAATTGGGCTGTGCCCTATTCCGCTTCCAAATCCTGCAGCTGTGATGTCATCTTCCTACATCCTGACCCTCCCTTCTCTGGGTTTCTGTGTGGCAGCACTGAAGCTTTCATTTTTCATCCGTATCCCAACATTGTTATATATTGATAATGTTTATCAGACCCTCCAGAATTTTGCAATTTCGTGAACTGCCAAAAAAAATCTCACAATTTGGACTTTTATAAAAATCCAGCGATTTTGACAAAAGCCCCCACAAAATCACTAAGAATTCACTTTGAAGCCAAATTTCCTCTCTTTTTATTGACCCTTTCTACAGATCTGATGTTGGCAGTTTTTTATAAACATAGTCTATTGAATTGGTTACTGTATTGCAGGGTTTTAAGTGGAATGAAAAAACTAGGGGGGGTCTCAAAGGGGCGTGGCAGATGTAAATAAGGGCTTGGCTTAAAAACACATAGGCTAAAAATCTGTGTGTAGCATAGTGTGCTGCCGGACGGTTATTTTGCTGCTTCTGTCATTGCATCCAGATATATAATACAGCCAGTGCTTTAAATGGGCCGGTACTCACCGGTACTGAGTACCAGCACTTCTTATTTTTTTCAAGCAGAGTACCGGCACTTCTCCACTATCATGGAGAGTACCAGTACTCAGGGTTAAATTGATGAGTTGGGCACTAGACTGGTGCCCGAGGCCAGAGGGCCAGCTGCATGCCCCTTATTTGGCAGCATGTTGGCCGTTTGCCGTCTGTCTACATTATTCAGCTGTGGTAAGCTGGCCGATGGGTCCTGAACGGCCTATTGGATGCCTGCCGCAGGGGGAAGAGGACCTCTGCTCCGTTTCTACCCAAATGGAAGCTCTCATTGTCCTTACCACCCCCTGCCAGGTGTCGATGCTGGGTCGTGTTGTTAATGTTTGGGTCATTGCCGAGGGCCTGTGCCGGAGTTGCAGTGGAGGAGCCCAGTTAAAAAGGGCCATTTTCACCCCTTGGCCTCCCACTATGTCTGACTGTCTTTATCCTGACTCCCTTACCCTTCAAATCCACCCCCACCCTTCTGGCCTGCTGGGATTGAGTCCATGATGGGCGGGAATGGGGTGGTGAAGATTCCCTGAGCTGCCCCCTTGGTGGTGAGATGAGGTGGGAGGAGGTCAACTGTACTTCCCATTGGAGGCCAGTATTGCTGTTCACCTGACCTCTAACCTGCTGGAATTTACACGTGCTCGGGACCCAGCAGTGTTCACTGTATGCCACTACAAGCTCTACGGCCGTGGGGCCTTTCACCGAGGGGAGAGGAGTTCGAATGGGGGTGAGTGAAGGTGAAGAGTGGGGGGAAGGGGGAAGGAGACTTAAGTTTAAAGTAGGAAAAGATAGAGAGGCATAAGGAGTAAGCACAGATAGAGATAGGGACAGATCCAGACAGCTATGGAAAGCAGAAGAGAGGCGCGGAGACGGAAGATTATAAATAGAAAGAGTGATGGTAGAGAGAGTGATAGTATACAATTGGGGTAAAGAGAGGGGCACAGAATTAGCCACAAACGGGAGAGAAGTGAGTGTTGGAGGGATCAGGAGGTTAGAGATGTGAAGACAGATAGAAAGTGTATGTTTGTCTCTGAGAGACAAACAAAACCAGATAGGAAGAGAATCAGCAGGTATTTGAAAAGAAATGTCTGGAATGCTTATTTGTGTGTCTGTGCACTCCTGAATATATACAGATTGCGCCAAATGCAAGAAAGTAGGAAGCTTAGAAGGATTATAATATTAAGAAGCTGCAAATATTACAAAATGAAGAAACATGAACATCTGTTGTTTGGCCTTCATTGTGTGTAACAAGCACATTTTGTTTACTGTCCCACAACCAGTGTAAGTGCCAGAGTCTCTCCCGGCCATGACATTGATCATTAGCCTGGAAGTGCTATTAACCCCTTCCACGCGGGACCAATTCCCCCGCGGTGTGGGGAGGGCCGCGTGCGGCGCTGCGGTGCTCGTGACGAGCCCAGCTCGTCATGAGGCACAGTGGAGCTGTGCTCATATCGAGCTGAGCTCATCCCGACTCCGTCCACTCCTATAGAACGCCCACACAGGCGGGGAATCAGCCGCGCGTGGGAGTGCCGCGGCAGTTATGACAAGCTCAGCTCATCATGAGCACACCTCCACTGTGCCTCATGACGAGCTGAGCTCGTCATGAGCATTCAAGGGGTTAATACTGTTGATGGCATGGCTCATTCAGGGTTTTAGCTGTTAATCTGGGCATATGGAAAGTCTGAGACAACTATCCAGGGCAACGCAAGGGCAAAATGAATACTCAATAGAAGTGTTTTGTATCATCTTGTCTCACTCGCCTCTAACCAAGCCCACTAGCCACGCCCCTAGCTCAATTTAATGAGTACCTGCACTTATTTTTCCCATTTAAAGCGCTGAATACAGCAAGTCACATTACACCTACAACAAGCCAGGACTATTGGCTTAGTCAATGGTTGTTAGTTGCGCTATATAAATAAGCAACGAGTATGGCTTTGTTGTATATACCATTGAAAAGGCTTCAGTTTTGAAATGATGACGCTGTGAAAGAACTACAACGAGTCTTTTTGAAGTTACCACAAAGCCAGTGAAGGGTGGGACTGCTGCATAGTTAAGATTTTTTCACGCCGAGGCAGTGGCCCCGTGACTGCCAAGGGTGAAGGGAGAAATGGAGAGCTTGACAGGGACCTCTGTCAGCACCTGATTTTTAGAACTGCACCGGCAAGACCCGGCCCACTTAAAGCCCAGATGAATTGTGTTATACAACCTGCTATTCTTTACAGTTTTGGAGATTCCATTTTCTCTTCCGAGCCCTTGACCTAGCCCTCGAGCCGAGATCCGCGACCTTCGCCTTTATAGAATCTTCTAGAGGCAGTGACATGTCCATTCAAGGCTTTGAAGCCTCAGTGTCCCCTTACCCTACTGCTTACCTACCAGAAACGTGATTTTATCTCCTGGCAATACCAGTTCCTCTCTAGCTCCTGATCTTTGGTTTTCTAGGAGCGGAAGCTGTGTACTTTCCCTTCCCATCCATGGGCTTCCCTCCTCCTCGCATTCCAGCAGATACTCGCACTTCCAGATCCCTCTCAGCATCATGCTGAGTAAATAGAAGATGCAAAATTGCCGTATGACCACCAGGGGGAGCCCTTTGAATCAAAACTCCGGGGTCTGCTACGATGCTTGACCATTCATAACCATCACAGCCGTTCCACAGAGGAGGGGCGTATATTCCCCCCCTCCCCACCCCCCCACCCAAGCACCGCCGCCCACTTTGCCACCCTCCTAGCTGTCTGCCTCATGCAGTTATGAGGAAAACAAAAGCTTGCAGTGACAGTTTAAATGGGCCTACGTGTGAGGCTGGCGTGAAATAAATTATTGAATCCTCGGTAAGAAATGATCACGTGATCTGTGTAACCTTAGGACAGAAGGGGTTGTCCTATGTAGGTCCAGGAAGGCAGAATTTATACAATATTTTCAGGATAGCACCAAACAAACATTTATTACCAGTTAATTTAAATGTAATGCTGAGTGGTGATCCTGAAAGTCTTGCCCGGATCCTGCCTGCCTGGACCTATGCTGGGCACCCCTTCTGAAAGGAAGGGTCTGATCCCTTTATGAAACTGTAGACTGTAAAATGAGCATAAAACTGGTGTTTTACTTTGTGTCTGGGAGTAGTTATGCTGGAGCCGAAGCAATGATGCTCCCCGGAAGCCTGTCCATCGCAAGAGTTAACTCTTATGCGTCTCTTCAGAGCCTGCACGAGGTTTGTAATTTGAGGATGTTCTCTGCTGTCAGATATCTACGTGTTTAAGTGTTCCGCGGCTTCTGGGATTATGCCGTCGATGCAGAAGCTTGCAAAGGATGTGAGCCCTAAACACAATGTTCATTTGTAAATCCCGAGTCTGTAAAATCTGCTAAAAAAAGAGGCAGACCTTTGCAAAGCAATAAACAAGTTAACGTGTAAGCCTGAAAGAGAAATCTGCTGCCTGTAATGCTGCGGTAGATGGGAGCCAAGGATAGCTTTGCCTTTAATACCATATTCTGTAAGATTAGCGTGAATTAATTGATCAAGAATAGATAGGCTAAAACTGGCACTCTCTGGGTAGAGATGCAGAGAAACTGTGGTTTCAGAAAAGACATTGCAAGGTTTTTACATGCTAAGTGATCAGGTTTGTCTACGTGTCTACGTGAGGAGGTGGAGCCTTGGACCACTGCCTACTTTCCAATAAACTTTGGGAAAAAAATTACTGAGGGAAAGGGATCCTAAAGTGATCTCATCTCTTTTGTGAATGGGCTACCACCCCAACTAGGGGAGCGGGAGTTGGTAAAATGTCAGTATTTTGCGACCGGATTTCGGTCTCAAAACATCCATACATAGAAAGTTGGTTCAGTATTTGAAGGGACGTCTACAACATACCCCAACCAGATCCCGAAATGGTATCTATCTATCTATCTATCTATCTATCTATCTATCTATCTATCTATCTATCTATCTATCTATCTATCTATCTATCTATCTATCTATCTATCTATCTATCTATCTATCTATCTATCTATCTATCTATCTATCTATCTATCTATCTATCTATCTATCCATCCATCCATCCATCCATCCATCCATCCATCCATCCATCCATCCATCCATCCATCCATCCATCCATCCATCCATCCATCCATCCATCCATCCATCCATCCATCTATCTATCTATCTATCTATCTATCTATCTATCTATCTATCTATCTATCTATCTATCTATCCATCCATCCATCCATCCATCCATCCATCCATCCATCCATCCATCCATCCATCCATCCATCCATCCATCCATCCATCCATCCATCTATCTATCTATCTATCTATCTATCTATCTATCTATCTATCTATCTATCTATCTATCTATCTATCTATCTATCTATCTATCTATCTATCTATCTACATTTATATGCATATCTTTTGCTCTCATTCTCTTACTCTCCCTCTCCAGACAGACAGACAAATAGATAGATAGATAGATAGATAGATAGATAGATAGATAGATAGATAGATAGATAGATAGATAGATAGATAGATTGATAGATAGATAGATAGATAGATAGATAGATAGAGATAGATAGATAGATAGATAGATAGATAGATAGATAGATAGATAGATAGATAGATAGATAGATAGATAGATAGATTGATAGATAGATAGATAGATAGATAGAGATAGATAGATAGATAGATAGATAGATAGATAGATAGATAAATAGATAGATAGATAGATAGATAGATAGATAGATAGATAGATAGATAGATAGATAGATAGATAGATAGATAGATAGATAGATAGATGAGTTTAATACTGGGGTTAAAACAGTGTGCTGTAGCGTTGTAGACCGTTCTGCGGTCTGAACCCTTAAAGAGTGGGTTGTAAATGTTTTCTTCACAAATCAAACATGGGCATGAACCACTAATATGTTCAATCAGTATATAAAATGGTCTAATATGTGAAAATTCGTTTTATGCACGATAAGATACATTGAAATATAAATACCACAGCCTTTTCACAGTGTGTGATTGTTGAGTATACTATGAGCGTTTGTATGTTCAGGCAAAGCTCAAGTCATACTGAAAAGCGTGTTTTTTTGAGGATTTTAAGACTTTCTTGCATCCAGTCAAAAGCATTTTAGCAATAGTAACATTCAAGGAAGGTTATTGCGAATCTTTTGATGCCATATTTATACAGTTTTTCCAAAGGCAGCCCAATATCTCTATTGCCAAATCAATTTCCTTATAAATCAGTGACCTCAAAGACTCAGAATGGGAAACAGCGTTTACAACGCTGTCATTATATTGCGCTACAACGCGGTTGTTACAACAACCGCGTTGTTAGTAGGCAATGCATTTACATCGCAAGTCATTACAATGACTTACAATAGGGGGTGCTGAAGTATTGGAAATGAATTCCAACACTTTCCCTACTGTTGTGCAAACTGGAGTAAGAATAGTTATTAATACTATTGCTAAGTCCAGCACGCCCCCTAGTGCAAGTCATTGTAATGACTTGCGATGTAAATGCATTGCGTACTAACAACGCAGTCGTTGTAACGACCGCGTTGTAAAAGTAGGCAATGAAATACATTGTGATGTAATGAGCCATAGCCCTCAGAACCAACCCTTGCCGAAGAGAAACATTCAGAACAACGAGTTCCGGAGTTGCGCAAGTTGAACAACGGCTTGCCTGAACAATGACTTAGCCTTAACCACGCATGTGGGTGGTTAAGGCTAAGTCAGTCTAGTGTTCGGGATGGGTGGAGTTCAGAGGAGCGTCGGATAGGAACAGGACAGGTAAGATGGGTTTGGGGGTGGGGGGTCATGTTAGTTTTTAGTCAGTGGGAGGGGTTTGGGATAGTTTTTAGGGAGTGGGGTATTCGGGTTAGTTTTTAGGGGGTGGTAGGGGTTCGGTTAGTTTGTAGGGGGTGGGAGGGGTTGGGGTAGTTTCTAGAAGGTTGGGGGTGTACTTAGGGGCCTGAGGGGGAGAGGGAGGGGGTGGTAAACTAAGCCACTGATAGACGTTTACCATGCATGCTTTTACAATGAATAATCGTGGTAAAAGAATGCATGGTAAAGCAATTTGTGGTTAAGACGCGGCATGTAGAGACCACATTGTTAAGGTAGGCATTGTTGAGGAACTTGTTTTTCCATCATACAACCCTTGCGCAAGTACATCAATATTTGATCAATGGAATAGCATCTAAATGAATCAGAGAGGTAAAACCTACTTTCAAGCATAGTCTGCAATGGGGGCGGTAATGACCTCAGATGACGTATGGAACAAATAGTTTGCATATTCAGTGCTAAATTTGTAAAATAATAAGTGCCAGAACCCTAGTCAGGAAGAAACTGCTGCTTGCCCCATCAATTGCCACTGCCCCAGCTGCCAATGATATTACCAACTCAACTACTAACAATCACACTCCAGGTGATAGTTCAGACTATCCCAGGCATTCAATGCTGTAAGAATGGCTTGGGTGGCAGATGTAAGATATTTTTAATGTTTATTTCATTAATAGAAAACTATTACACTCATCCCTAAATTAGGTGTTCAGTACCACCATGTGGCACACTGTAATAAGTGCATGTGTTGACAACTAAGTGTCAGTTCTGAGCACCGGTGAACCCCAGCTCAATTTAAGCAGTGACGTAAATAGTTTCAAGGATGAACTTTTTTTATGGTAACATGATGGAACTATATACTGATGTTAGCACTAGTTTCCAAACTCTGTCTCTCTCTCTCTCACTCACTCTCACTCTCCCTCACTCTTTCTCCCTCTCTCTCTCTCTCTCTCTCTCTCTCTCTCTCTCTCTCTCTCTCTCTATATATATATATATATATATATATATTAATCTTTTTCCTCCGAATTCAAATATAACGTAGCACTCTCCTTAGGGTTATCTTTACAATTTCTCGAGTGGACTTACATTTGGATACACATGTTATCATGGCATGTGATCCAATATGCCTGGCCTTTGTATGAAGAGATGTTGCTTTTATTACTCCCAACACCTGTGATTAGTTCAATTTCATGCCATTGTGTCTTAGGGACACTTCTAGGTTCAACACCAATCTGGCATGTATACAATAGCAACTACTATAAATCATGCGATATCAGAATTCTTAGACTAAGGGCCATATGTATCAAGCTAATTTTTAGGCGCAAACGGTGCGAATCGCAAAAAACAGCGTTTGCGATAAAAAATTTGCTATTTCCAATGTATGATGCACAATCGCATCGCAAAATGAGAAATCGCTAAAATAGCGATTCCTTACGTTGCGAGACCCAGAATTCTGCGAATTCCCTAGCGATTCCTTATTTTGTGATTTTATCAGTTAGCGAAACTCGCAAACGGGAAATTGCAAAATAAGAAATCGCTATGGAATGTATGAAAAAATCGCAATTAGCGAATTCACGAAATTCGCAATTTAGAGAATCGCAATTACCATCAAGTAGGAGCAGGTGGTAACCAGGTGCAAACTATTTTAGGAGTCCCACAATGCAACAGACTTTCTCCACAATGGCTGGGCTGTACGTGATAGACAGGAGGCTGCGACTCAGAGCTGCTGCACAGAGGAGGAGACGCCAGGAGAGGATATTCCATGCGCGCATTACCATGTTCCAGCACACTGAGAAGGACATCCATATACACTACAGGCTGGATGAAGAGAGCATCCTTGTTTTAATTGAGGAACTCATACCCTTTCTTGAACACCCCACATGCAGGACACACTCCATCCCCACCCACATCCAGGTCCTGTGCTCACTGCTCCTCTTGACATCAGGTAGTTTACAGGGGGTGATTGCCTCAGCAGGAGGGGTGTCACAGAATGCACTTTTGCTCTTTTTCCACTTGTTCCTTGATGCCATGGTACAGAGGCTGCATCACCACATTCACTTCCCAAGCACCCCACAGGCACTAGACAGACCAAGCAGGACTTCTATCAAATAGCCCAATTTTCCCACGTCATTGAATGCATAGATGGACACATGTCGCAATATCCCCCCTCCCAGAATGAGTACGTGTTCAGGAATCGCAAATCCTACCATTCCCTGAACATACAGGTGGTGTGTGATGCCAAACACATCATCACGGACATTGTCGCTAAATACCCAGGCAGCATGCACAACGCTTTCATCTTCTGTCACAGTGGGATACACCGTTGACTCACAAGTGTGGAGTTTGGTGAGGGATATCTACTAGGTAAATGCATTTGAACAGAGGACACACTTGTTAAGGATAGCATGTGCAGGACAGTGTTTAACCATATTCCTCCCGCCCCATAGGTGACAGTGCGTATGCGGTCAGTGAGTTCATACTGACACCCTACCTGAATCCAGTCAACGCTGGGGAGCGGCGGTACAACAGCGCCCACATAGCAACCAGAGGCACCATTGAGCGGACATTCGGGATACTCAAGGGCAGATTCAGATGCCTATATAAGAGTGGAGGAACACTACAAAACAGCCCCCAGACCTGTTGCAAGATAGTGGTAGCATGTGCCATGCTGCACAACATCGCCACCAGAAAAGGCACACCAGTGGAGCTCAGTGAATCGGATTCATCAGATGTGGAGGGGCCAGCTCCAGGACCCATGTCAGCCGGTGTAGTTGGTGCAGCTGCTGGGCGCCAGAGGTGAGATGAGATTACACGCAACTATTTCTAGGTAAGAAAATATGACACAATGCTAGATATCATTTGTGAGACTGTGTTTTATTCCTTAACTTCAGGATGAATGACGTCACACAGCCTGAGTGACACTCAATGTTTGTACCTATATCCAGCACATGCAACAGTCACAGTACAAGACTTTCATCAGGAGCAAGTGTCCATGTAAAGTGGGTAACTGCACCCATCCAGTGGTCCTATTTAGTGCACCTCAAATGCGGCGCTGTCGGGAGGAAGCTCCTGTTCGGGGTTGCACAGTGCCCTCCTCACTTGGCCCACTAGGCCTACTGGTACGACCACTACGGCGCCTATCCATGGTGGGCGGGGGGGATGCTGCTCCTTCCTGATTGTGCGTCCTCATCTGTGGGAGTTAGGACTCCTGGCCCAGTAGTGTGAATGGCCCGCAGCTCATCTACAGCAGATGTTATTTGGACCAGGGCCCTTGCAACGTCCTGGCTGTTGTGTGTCACCTCGCGCTGCATGCAGATGCTGCGCCTTGATAGTACATTGGTAGCAGAGGACAGGCGGTTCACTGCACGTGTGTACAGGTCTAGGCGCGGCATCTCCCTGCGCCTAGCAGCACGGTCAGCCTTAAGTTCATCACAGAATGCCTCCAGGGCACAAGTCATGCCCCTGAAGCCTGCCCTGACTTCCCTCTGTAATGCTTTTATGTTTTTGGCCTGCAGGCGTTGTACTTGCAACATGTGCATCTCCAGTCCGCCGAACACTGTGTCATCCTCTGGGTCTGCAGCACTGCTGGATGCACGATACCTACGCCTGGTTTGGACTGTTGGGATGGGATCAGCACGTGCACGGTGTTGTGGCTCTGGCTGTGTTGCATCAGTTTGGACATAGACATTGGTGTCCTGGCCCTCATCCTCCAATGGGGGTAGTGGTGGCACTACATTTCTCCTGCGGCGCTTTGGGGGGTGTACTGGGCTGTCCTCCTCCTCTGTTTCTGCCTCTTGCCCTGCTGCTTGTCTGTTTGGGGAATCACCCTGTCTTCCACTGCCTGTTGCATGTGTTCCAGATGGTGCTGTGGATGTAAAAGCACCCATTTATTTACTGTTCTGACTTGCACTTGTCAATTATTACATATCACTGTTTGGGATTACATGTGTCTTGTATTTGCCTTTCCTGATGTGCACATGCTATTGGGGACTGGCTGGGTGTAAATGCATCACTGTAATGTGCATGTGACTACATCTCCCATAATGCATTACAGTGTGTGCTTGTGCACCTGCACTGGACTTCTAGTTTTGTCCTGCCCCTGGGTCGCTGCTGGGTGTGTGGGGGTAGTTGGGGGGTGTCAGGGGTATGATGGCATGCTTCTTACCTTGTCCTGGTACTTGGGGGTCGGAGCTGTCAAGGTAAGCCACGCCCATTACACTTTCTGGGAGCAGGGTCCCCTCCACCGGTTCCTCGAGAGGTGTGGAGTCAGTGGCAGTGGCGATCCCTCCACCAGTCTTCCTGGACTGCTCCAACCTGGCAGCCACCTTCTCCTTTGAGCACTGGCGCATATCTTTCCAGCGCTTTCTTAAGTCTGCCACACTCCTGTGTGTGACACCAACATCATTCACTTTCTGCTGGATTTCTGCCCATATACGCCGCTTGCGTGTCTCAGGCACCCGGAGTGATTTCTTCCCAAATAGGAGCTCATGGCTTGTCTCCATTTCTTGTAAGAGCACTTCCAATTCAGCTTCAAAAAACTTTTGTTTCCTTTTCCTCTGGGTTTCCCCCTGCTGCTGCTGTTATGTGTCCTGGCTGGCCGTGTCTCCAGTATCTTCCATTGTTTTCACCACTGCAGAGTTCCCTCTCCACCACTCCTTCTCTCTGACTGTGCTTCAGAAACTCAGGTGCAGCATGGGTAGTCACACTTCCTCGTTGTGATGTCATCAAGCTGAGTTTTCGATTCTCAGATTTGCTAAATTCACAATTTTGCGATTTTTTCCGTTAGGGAATCGCTATGTGGGGTGTCGCAATGAAAATAGCGATTTTTACAGAATCACAATTTTTGCGATTTTTTACATACATACCGTTTTGCGATTCTGAAATAGCGATTCGCTAAAAATCACGAATTGAAAATCACAAAAGGGGAGCTTGATACATATGGCCCTAAGTGTCTTATTCACGGTTTCTCTTTTTTTTGGGCTGAGTGCCCCTGTTGTCCACATTGAGTCATATAACAGTGCATTGTCCATACCCAAGGACATCGTGATCCTAGCACATTAGTCGACTTCCCTATAAAGCCAACATTTTATATAGATATAACCAGGTTAAGAGTCTCTTAGTTATTCAAGAGGCAGAAATATATACACATTGTGTATTCACTATGACCGATGGTGAATAAAATGCCATGAACAGAGTTACAGATGTATGTATATCTCGTTGTTTCCGTTCAACCCTGAGGGGATCTTTGTTTTAAACCTTATCATGAGTCATGACTTCAAATGTCTCAGATTAAGTGTCCTGTTCCCTCCCTTCTCATGTATCGGAACAGTTGAAAGTCCTGAATATGTCATATTCTGCCAGGTTTTCCCTTTGTGTGTCATCATGTGCTTAGCCACTGCATATGTGGTATCCTTATTCTGAGTTGCCCTGATGTGTTCTAATATTCGTTTTTTCAGTGGACATATTGTACTGCCTAGGTAGCGTTTCACACATAGACATTCAAACAGATATACTACATGGGTAGATTTGAAAGTGATTGTTTCATTGATGTTAAATGCTTTTTCTCGTTGATCAGTGAAGTCTTACTAATTTTATAAGCTTTGCAGCTCCTGCATTTGCTGAATCCCTTTTGTAAATTGTGTTGCCAAGTTTTTGAATTGCTCATCACAAAGTGACTTTTCACCAGGTTGTCAGATAGTAATGGCGCTTTTCTGAATGTTATTTGTGGTCGTTTGCCTAACATTTCTCCAATATCCAGATCTTTGGTTAGTACATTCCAGTATTTGTTCAATATTTTTTGAATTTTAAAACTTTCCTTGCTGTAAGGATCATTCTGATTGTATTATTTTGTTGATCTTCTTTCCTTTTTTCTTTTTTACTCACCAAGGTTTGAGCTTGTGTTGAATTTGTACCCTCTTTGTAGGAATCTTTGTTTGGTTTCCTTGAACTTTGATTCCATTTCTTTAACCTCAGAACAGTTTCTTTTCATTCTTATGAACTCTCCGTAGGGTATGTTTTTCTTTAATGAATTTGGATGGAAGCTCGAGCCATGGAGCACACGGTTGGTGGCTGCGCTTTTACGAAAGACTGTAGTTTATATTCTGTTGGATTTCACATATACTTTGGTGTCCAGGAATACTATTTCAGTTGCACTGATATTATGAGTAAACTTTAAGCCAACTTCATTGTCATTAAGAATTGCAAAGTATTCCATGAACTCTGTTTCTGTCCCATTCCATAGAGGGAACAAGTTGTCGATAAAATGTAGCCAAAGTGCCACTTTGGCCTCGTATTGCTTGTTCTCCTTTCTACAAGCTATGCTTTTTTCCCACCAACCCATCATGAGGGTGGCACAGCTTGGAGAGAAGGAAACTCCCATGGTGGTCCCACAGCTTTGGGAGTAGAATGTTTTGTCGAACAAGAAGACATTATTATTAAGCCAGACCTCGATCATTTCTATGAGCATCTGAGTACATTGTAGTTCCTCTATGGGCCTTTGTTTTAGAAAATACATGACAGCCTGTACCCCAATCTTATGGTTTATTGATGTGTTTAGGGATGTTACATCAATGGTTATGAGTAGGTATTCTCTTTGCCATCCAGTTTCCATTAGAGTTCTTAGAAAGTCCCCAGTGTCTTTAATATAAGAGTTCAGGGTGGGTACTATTGGCGCCAAGAAGTGGTCCACATAGGAGGCGACATTTTCATATAACAACCCACAGCTGGAGATTTTGGGTCTCCCAGGTAGCCTCGTAAGTGTTTTATGTACTTTGGGCAAGTAGTAAATGGTAGGCATAATCAGGTTATCATTGTTCAAGAATGAGACCTCTTCATCACTTAATAATCCTCTTTCATGCCAGGACTACAATTTGTTGTTTAATTCCACTACTAAGTCATTGATGGGGTTTCTCTTTAGTTTTGTGTAGTTGGTGCTACTATTTAGTTGTCACATAGCTTCCAGAATATATTCCTTCTTATCCAGGACAACTATGTTACTCCCTTTATCCGCTGGCTTAATTTCTACAAATAATGAAATATATCTATCCAATTACCCGGATATAGTATAGACCAACATTTCTATTTGTTCTTAAATTTGGTATTAATGTTTTTGTCAGTCCTAAGGCTAATTTCTGCCAATATTTGAGAATCAGATAGACTTGCATCATTCATATCATTTACTAGACCATACGCTGTTCTTAGGTCCTTCATTTCTGAAATCATGAATTTTTGGGAGGATTCTGTATTTGCAGCTCCTCTCCTTATGGATTCTACGTTGTTATTCGTGTTCTTTTTGTTGAAGAAGTTTGCTAGCACTATCTTTCGTACACATTTATAGATGTTTATCCTTGTCTCAACATGATCAAAATGCTTCTCTGGGCAAAAAAGAAACACCTTTATTTAAAAGACTTTGGGGCATATTACTAACAAATAGCGATATTTATCGCTAAGTAGGCTTCGCGGCAATATTTTTATCGCTGCGCATCACCGTTTTTTATCGCTGAGATAACTTGCTATTAGCAAGGTTTATCTAAAAAGTGGTAAAAATCCAGGCAATAGCAGCGAAATGCGTGAATATCGCTGAGAATACAGCGATATTCACGCATTAGCGACGAAATGTTATCCACCTCCCAATGGATAACATGGCTAAGAACTGGTCTGGGCAGGTGTTAGTATTTGGAGATATTCGCGCTTAGCGCGAATATTTCCATCGCTACGCCTGCCTTGCTAATAGGCGATAGCGTCGTTATCGACTGCTTTCAGTCGCTAACGGGTTGGGTACACCTACTTTGCATGTCATTAGCAATAAATATCGCTGACATGCAAAGCGGGCTCCAAATCACTCGCTATCGCCTACAAGCTGTCACTAACTGCTGTTAGCGACAGCTTGTGAATCGGGCGATAGAATTATCGCCGCTTAGCGGCCGAAAACGCCCGCTAACGGCACGATTTTTTCCTATTGTCCTCCTTGGTAATATACCCCTTTGTTTGTCCTTGGTTAGTTCATACATGGATAGATTTATGATTAGGTTGGATTTTGTTTAGGTGGTAACCCTTTGGTTTTTCTGGAGCCTTTTCTTGTGCACCAACATCAGCTGTAGAATTGCATTAAAGGTCTTTAATATCACACGGGGCAAGTACACAAGTGAAAAGAAACCCTACGCATTTCTGCTCCATAAAGCCCTAATCAAGGGTAACACAGTCTCTGCCTTTCGATTGACCACGTGTTTTTTAAAGGCGCAGTCCAATCATCTTCCAGAGTGCACAAATTCAAACATGCTGTTTATTCATTTTAGAAAGAAGCGTAATTAAGACTTTCATTTTGGATGTCCAAAACGTTGCTTTCACATATTAAATATATATTGTTTTATGTGCATATTTCATCTTTAAACTTGTGCATTACGGCCTTTACATGCAGCACTCTTCACATCTTCAGCCCGCAAGTAGAAATACATCCGATTGCTTGCCTTGCCTGATCCAAGACGAATTTAGTTTTAGGAATACTCCTCTCTTTGTCACCTGGAGAATAGGCTGGCCAGGCTCATATACATTCAGTCCACCTTCAGTTGCTCAACATATAAACCCCAGGCCTTGCAGGGCCTGGGGCTGTGCATTGGGAATGGAGCTTTCCGTCTTTACATCCAACACCACCTTCTTTATGCAAAGTAAGGCGCACCAACATCAGCTAAATAATTTCTTCAAGTGTTTTAATATCGCATGAGGTAAGTACACAAGTGAAAAGAAACCTAACACATGTCTGCTCCTTCAAGCCTTGGTCATTGTTGGACAACACAGTCTCTGCCTTTCGATTCACCACATGTCTCCAGTAGGTGTTTATAGTTAGGACGGAGTTTCTATCAAAAAGGTGATTTTCAGTTGCCTTTATCTCTAGTGGTGGTTGATGAATCTCCATGAAATTTTCCAAAACAAATTACCCGGTACTTCAGGTAAAGTTTTGGAGTGGTTTGTTGAGCGGGGGTTGAGAAAAAAGGGGGGTTCCAAAATGCATTTTCCCCATGTTATTTATCCGAGGACATTTATTGCTGAATGCTGCCGGAACTGCTGGATGGAATTACACCATATTTGGCAGGAAGCTTGATGTTAGTAAGCAGATCATGCTGGAGAAGCTTGGGAGATGGTAACTGGAAAACAAATTTGTATATATGGGGACGTGGATCCTCTGCAGATTTAACAGTGCCCTTGCTGTAATTTAATTGGCTACCAACACTTGAACCACAAAGTGCTGGCAGCCATCTTGGGACTCAGCTCAAGCTGAGTTCCCCAAAAACGTACACAATAAAAAAGGTGGGCAGGGTAGACCTACCCTTACCACAAAGAACTGGTGGTGGAGTCCCACAGGGACCTTGCCAGGGGTTAAAAAAAATGATTTCATTTTGCTATAATTTCGCAGGTTAATATGAGGCCAAATTGAAAAAAAAAGAAGCTAGGACTCTTGTGCTTCTTTTCAAGGAAGCCCCAGGCTAGGCCAAATCATGGGGGCCTGCGGGCATTATATAAAGACAGGAGGGGGCGCATGGTACCTTTCCATCAGTTCCATGTGTCTAAAAGCAATGCTGGATTCCACAGGAGGCAGGGAGCCAGCAGGGACCATGGAGGCTCCATAACCGGGCCACGGGGATGGGGTCCCTGTGGCCCCCGTCTGTTCAAGGTGAGAGACTGCACGGCCCCTCCCATTTCAGTTCAGAAAGGCTGGAGAATTGGGACCCCTGGGCCAAAATCGGCCCAGGGAGAGGCCACGTCGCCCCCTCTCCATGTTAAAAATAAATGAAATAAAAAGCTGGGCTGCGGGAGATGTGGTCCCCAGGGCTGAAATAGTCAAACAGAGGGGGGTCGTGTGGTCCCTCTCCCTTATTAGAAATAGGCAAGGCCCCAGATGATGTGGTCCCCGGGGTGAAATTGAACTGGGAAGGGAAGACACACAGCCTCCTCTCCTACTGTAAAAGTAAATAAAGAAATGAAACAGCTGGGCCCTGGGGTCCTCGGGCTCCTAAATCGGCCAGGGGAGGGGGGATGCATTCCCACCCAACCCTACTGTTAAGCGACAAAAAAAAAGTCCGGGCCCGGGGGATGGGTTCACCAGGACTGAAATCAGCCAAGGGAAGAGGGGCCACTTGGCCCCCCTCTAAAAATAAAAAAGCTGGTGCACTACTTCCTCACCAGCAGAATGCAGAGAATCAGACTTCCACCGTTCAAATCAGAACCCACAGAGAGCAGCTGCAGGGTGCTCCAGGGATCCTCCGTAGGCCCCATTTACATATTTTAACATTTACATGGCCCCACTTACAGCCATCGTCAGAAGCCAAGAACTCCGCACCGCCTCCTACGCTGATGACACCCAGCTGATTCTCTCCCTCACAGACGAACTGACAGCCGCCAAGAGCAACTACCATTACGGGATGAAGGCAGTCACCAGCTGGATGAAGGACAGCTGCGTCAAGCTTAACTCAGACAGACAAGGCCAAAGTCCTGATCTTGGGCTCCTCCCCCTCTGCCTGGGATGACTCTTGGTGGTCCATAGTGCTCAGAATTTCCCAGTCACCCACGGACCACGCAAGGAACCTCAGCATCATCCTGGACTCGCCACTTTCAATGAGCCAAGAAATCAATGCTGTCTCATCCTCCTGATTCCACACGCTCTGCCTCCTTCATAAGATCTTACAGTGGATCCCCACAAGTCCAGGAAAACAGTCACCCATGCGTTCGTCAGCAGCAGACTCGACTATGGCAATGCACTTTTCACTGCACCATCCAGAAACTCCCCATAAAACTGCAGACTGTCCAGAACGCCTCCTCCAGACCCATACTGAGCATCCCAGGCCGCAACTACATCACTGGCCTCCTAGGAGACCTTCACTGGCTACCTGCCAACAAGAGAATCACCTTCAAGCTTCTCATTCACTCCTACAAAGCCCTTCACAACGCCAGACCTGTATACCTCAACCAAACCCTCTCCTTCTACACTCCCACCAGACATCTATGCGCTGCCCAACTGGCCCAGGCCACAGTTCGATGGATCCGCAATACCACAGCTGGAGGATGATTCTTCTCCTACCTCGCTGTGAAGACCCGGAACTCCCTGCCTCTGCACTTCAGGCAATCACAATCGCTGCAGCAGTTCAGGAAGACCCTCACGGGGGATTAGTTGCCCTTTATAGGATTCTGACTGATTGATTGATTACTGGTTTGGGATGAAGTCCCCTTGGCTCCTGAGGGTCCTTGGGGGCCAACTATCCCCCCTGTTACCTCCAGTAAGTCCCCTTTCTCCACCACTCTGCAAATGCTCCTATAGGCACAGTGCTGGTTGTGGGATTAGGTTCCCTTGGATGTTGAGGGTCCTTGGGGACCAACAAGCCCTCATGTTACCTGTAGTAAGTCCCAAACAGTGGGATTGCTGAGCGTCCATCGGAGGCCATGCCCCCTTTCTCCACCACTCTGCAATTAGTCCTCCTGGCGCACTACTGGCTGTGAGATGGAGTCCTCTTGGATGTTGATGGTCCATGGGGCCAACAAGCCCTCCTGTTACCTCCAGTATGTCCCACACAGCGGGATTGCTTGGAACTGGTCAGAAGTACCGCCCCTTTCTCCACCACTCTGCAAACGTGCCTTCTGGCTCCGCACTGGTTGGGGATGAAGTCCACTTGGATGCTGAGGGTCTTTGCAGGACAAGAACCCCTCCTGTTACCTCCAGTAAGTCCCACACAACGGGATTCCTGTGAACTGGTCAGAGGAACCGCCCCTCCCTTCACCACTTTGCAAATGCACCTCCTGGCTTACCACTGGTTGGGGATGAAGTTCACTTGGATGCTGAGGGTCTTTACAGGACAAGAATCCCCCCTGTTACCTCCAGTTAGCCCCACACAACGGGATTCCTGTGAACTGGTCGGAGGCACCGCCCCCTTCCTCCACCACTCTTCAAATGCGCCTCCTGGCTCAATACTGGTTGGGAGATGAAGTTCCCTTGGATGTTGAGAGTCCTTGAGGGCCAAGAAGCCCTCCTGGTACCTCTAGTAAGTCCGACATAGCAGGATTCCTGACAGCTGGTTGAGGCCCTACCCCCTTCCTCCACCACTCTGCAAACACAACTACTAGTTAAAAAGCCATAGATATTCACTTAAAAAAACCAAAGGTTACAGAGACATTATACTTATCTTATTAAATATAATTTGAGAAACCTTGAAAATTCTCAGAAAAAACAAAGGTTATAGGGACGTTATAGCTAGAAAATAGAGTTAAAAACGTTAGAAATTCACTGAAATAAAACAACTTGTACAAAAAAAATCACTTGTACAAAGCCACAGAAATTCAACAGTTATAGTTACATGAGTTAACCGTAACTTACTCTCCCGCAATGCACTGAATATGACCTCACATATTACTTCACTCATGACATGGTCAGTGACATCACTGATGACACCATTGATGTTATCTCAAATGACATCACTGATCTCAGGTTGCGGCCAGCCAATCACAGCATTGTGTTGGTGCGTGGATTCGCAATTCCGAGAAGGATTCATGAGCCTATATATTTACAAATTTGAATTTCCCTTTGTTAGACCTGGCATCCTTTGCATGGTTTCCCCTGACAGTTTGCCTCTACCTCCTGTATTTTTCCTGCTGTGCCTGATTACGTTTTTGCTGGCTTAGTTGCTTTGGGCACTTTGCCACTGCTGATCAGTGTCAAAGTGCAAGTGCTCCCTATGAAAACTGTTACTATGAGTGGTTCTCCCTGATTGGCATATTTGATTTACTGGTAAGCACCTAGTAATGCGCACTACGTGTGCCAGGACCTGTAAGTCAAATGCTACTAGTGGGCCTGCCGCACTGGTTGTACCAACCACATGAGTAGCCCTGAAAAGGTATCTCAGGCCTGCCACTGCAGTGTCTGCACGCAGTTTTAAACTGCCATTTCGACCTGGCAAGTGCACCTACTTGCCAGGCCCTAACCTTCCCTTTTCTTACATGTTAGTCACCTCTAAGGTAAGACCAAGGTGCTCCTGTGGGCAGGGTACAGTGTATGTGAAAGGTAGGACATGCCCTGGTATGTTGCATGCCCTGATAGTGAAATACTGCCAATTTCGTTTTTCACTAGTGCAAGGCTATCTGTTCCTATAGGATTGAATGGGGAGTTCAGCTCACAATATCTTGTAAGCATAACTACCCCTGGGAAGAAGGTAGGAAAATAAAGTTTAGCATGCCTGAACTTAGAATGTTAAAATACATCTTTTAGTAATGGTGATTTTTACATTTAGTGTTTGAAAATACCACTTTTAGAAAATAGGTATTTTCTTACTTAGCAAACACAAGGAGCTTAGCCAAACAGTGTGCTTCTGCGAGGATGTCTATTGACTGTCTGGCTTTGGAGTGACAGGGGCTGGGAATGTGCAGTGGCTCCAAAGAGTCTGGATGTGTCAGGGCTTGGCTAAATAGACCTGGGCTGCATTTAGAGTAGGGGGAGGAGATTTCCTTTCAACTAATGGGCCTGGTCTGCCTTCCCTAATGCTGTCTCCACCTCCTGCCAGGAAGCTGCACCAGAGAGGACAAAACTGGTTTTGACTGGGCACAGGGCTTCTCTGCCACTCGAGAACAAAGGAGTTTGCTGTATAAGTATTGGGGCCCAGGCCCCAGAACTTTAGATCATCACTGGAATTCAAGAGGACCCTTTGTAAAAGGAGAAGAGCTGGAGAGACTGGGGAGAAGTACTGCCCCTTTGCTGTGTGCTGTGTGGGGTTGGCCTGCAGTTGCTGTTTCTGCCAAAGAAAGGAGAAGGACTTTGCTGTGTGATGTATCCTCTGCGTGAAGGAGAAATCCAAGTGCCTGTGTGTGCTGGCCTCCTGTTTTGAAATCTCAGGTACACAAATACTTCCCCCTGAGCTCTACTGCTGTGAGTTCTGACCTGCCAAGAGGTGCTTGTGCCAGTTTTGGACCTCTGCAGGTTTTTGCTGCTGTTTAGGAACTGGAAGAAAGAAGAAACTTGAAGAACTGCCAAAATCGAATCATCGCTCTTCTTGCAGCTGTTTTTCCGACACATCTTCACGGTGCAAAAAGAATTTCCACGCATTGCCATGCCGCTACGAAAAACAATGCAGCGCCTGATGCCAGTGCAAGAATTGACGCATCGCGGGATCACAGCTGAAGAACATCAGCGCAGCCGCATCCCGGATTTACATATTGCACCTGTGCAGCAACTTTTCCCAAAACATCGCCTGCGGACCGGAACCGTCACGAAGAATCGACCCATGACTTCCCTCTACAGAATGAATTAGAAGCATCACTTCTCCTGCGTGCAGCAAAACTGTTGCAGCGCCTTCCCAAGGTCTCAGGAACTGATGCATCTCTTTGTTTTCAACACTTCTTCACTCTGCTGCTGTTTGGCCTTGTGAATTTTGATGCAACTACAGGTACTTTGTGTAAAAGTCACACATCCATAGTTTTGTATGATAGAAGTTCTTGAAACCTTTTGAAAGTCATATTTTTTACTGTGTATGTGGGATTATATATATATATATATATTCACTGAAAAAACCATAGGTTATAGACCATATATAGTTAGGAATTAGCATTTAAAAAACCTTATTTTACTCACACAAAACCATTGAAATTCCATATATAGTTAGTTGCACTAACTATATATCGCGCACCCGCAATCCACTGCTGATCATGTCACATATTACATCATTCATGACATGGTCAGTGACATCACTGATGACATCACTGATGACATCTCAAATGACATCACTGATGACATCATCTAGTGTCTGTGTGTTTTTGTAAAGTTTAAATATGTTTTACATATTGAAGAATGAGTGGATGTATAAGTGTCTGGATGAAGGATTTAGTAGGTGCGTGACTGACTGTATGAGTGAGTGATTAAATGTGTCTCACTGAATGCATGGGTTAGTGACTAAACTGTCTTAATTTGTGCATCATTATGTCTGCTGTTCTGTAAACTGCTGCATGTGTTGATCATTAGCTATACGAGAGGCTATATGTGTTATTAATTGGTTGCCCAAGTATTTCTATGGGAGATTGAGTTTGTGTAGGGGTGGCTGGAAGGTGTGTGACTCTATGCATAGATGTGTGAGCAGTTTATTCACTAGGTGTATGAGTTCAAGAGTGCATGTGGAAACAGCTACATGGGCAGTTGACTGTGTGCATGAGTGTATTGATGAGTGAATGGATATCTCAATGCTACATGTCATAGTAAGTACATATGTAAAACACAGTACATGTGAGAGTTGGCATATATAAATAACTGTGCATGAGAGCCACTGAATGAGTGAGTAGTTGTATCGATCATTGTGAACTTGTATCAGGGATTGTATAAGAGAGTAAATATGTGTTAGTATATGTTTCAATAAGTAAGGTGTGTTTAACTGTATAGTTGAAGAAATGGAGGTGAGATTGTTTCTTTGCATGACTGACTGGGTGTGTGAGTAACTCCATGGATGAGTGGCAGTGTGTGAGTGTCTGTATACACTGAGTGTATCTAAGGTTATATTAGAGTCTGAAGAGGTTTATCGTATTAGCACAAGAATGATGTCAAATGAGATGTCATCAGTGATGTCATCAGTGATGTCATTTGAGATGTCATCAGTGATGTCATCAGTGATGTCACTGACCATGTCATGAATGATGTAATATGTGACATGATCAGCAGTGGATTGCGGGTGCGCGATATATAGTTAGTGCAACTAACTATATATGGAATTTCAATGGTTTTGTGTGAGTAAAATAAGGTTTTTTAAATGCTAATTCCTAACTATATATGGTCTATAACCTATGGTTTTTTCAGTGAATTTTCAAGGTTTTGTAAATGCTAATTCCTAACTATATATGGTCTATAACCTATGGTTTTTTCAGTGAATTTCAATGGTTTTTTAATAGCAAATATCATAAGCTGTCGAATGTCAAGTACGTGGTAAGTGAAAACATTTTCGTGTTTATGCACACTGATCTGCTTTGAATGGTGCCCCCCCCCCGCTCATTTCTATTAGGAGTACTCTCTCTTTGCAGATAGTGAAAGGTAGTTAACGCAGGCCTTTGCCCCCATTGTAATCCGTCGTGCCTGCTTCTCTCTCCATTTGATTGATTGTTATCCAAGTATTTACTGTTTTAGAATTAGTTCTCTTTGGTTCATTCTCTATTTACAAACAAACACAGAGTCGCAATACTCTGTTTAGTCTTTGCAGATAACGAAAAATCGTGTAAAAAAAAAGAAAAGGAATCGAGCAAAATCAGTAGGCCACTAATGGGATCTCTTTTTGACCTCGCTAAAATAGAAACATTAGGAACAACCCCTCATGACAAATACAAAACTAGTGAGATGAACTGAACTCCACACAATGATGGCTGCAAAACAGCTCGGCTCCGCCACCCACCCCGCCCAAAATAACGATAAAGAACGGCTGCCATGATTGGTTGCGGAATGACCACGACGGAGCTACGAAATGGTGCTGCTCTCATGCTAACCCCAGCTTCAGTCTGAAACATCCAGAAACACTGTAGACTACCAATTCGATCAGTTCCGGTAGCGCCCCAATGTAACCCGGTAGAGAAGAACTAGCCCTCCCCTCTTTGACTGATGGTTCTTGTTGCCTGTCCCTTCTGTTGTCATTTAACAGAACTATTTAGCCTGCTGAAAGGGGTTGTGTTCCGACCGCTGGTTGGTGGAGACATTTTGACTATATTCTGTACCTGCGTTCTCGCGTAATGCGTCATATGACGCGCCGCGTTAGCGCATCCGGAAGTCATCCGGGGCGCGCAGCGCGTAACGTAAGCATAACAAGTCATGTGACTTGTTAATAAAACTTTTCATTGGTTCATTTTACTTTTCTTATTGTAATGATGAAAGGCTTGGTCATATGACCTAAAAATTACGCTTTTCATTACTTCCGAACATTATTTTTTCTTAAATATATGTTATAATGTTCCAGGCTAATGTACTTTCCCGGAAATTTTACAACTGTCCTGCAAGTAAAATATATTCTTTTTTCGAGAAAAAGAGCGTTTCTTCGTCCCATGACGGAGCCGTTGAGCAAAAGAGGGTCGACCTGCTGTCTTAGTCGCCGATACGCCTGAATATGAGATTCTTATCGATCACTTTATGTTGCAGGAATAGAAAACACAACAGCCCTTGACCATTTATCTTTACTGCGTTCCTTCGTATTATACCTTTTACCCTTCATGTAATTGGTCTGCTTTATTTCACTTGCCTTTTAATGATTCTAAAACAGTCACTATTATTAAAAACTTTACCAATGTATATACTACTACCATGTTTTCTTTTAAAAACCTTTATTGTGAAAATTTCATTATACAAATACGAGCCTATAACCACGTGGGCCTGCCACAGAGCAAACTGTAATCGTATATGATGAATAGACATTTACACTGTAGAGGAATGTAACGGGCGGGCCATTAGGTTGCAAGAACTAAGGTGTCTAACAGTTACGGAATTGGTGGACGTACATTTTATAATTAAAATACGACAGGGCCAGTTACAATAAAATTATCTAGATATACATTTGCGGGCAAGTACCATGGGTGACGTTAATTCGAACTTTCAACAGTACAGTAATCAATAACACATCAGAACTTAATATCAATAGGGATGTCAAAATATTCAATCAATTCTCGTCCCCGCCCGCCATGTGCTTCAAAACTGCATACGTATCTCATGATTTCAAGGTTCTGCAACCAGTACACAACAAGGAGTTACGAGTCCCATTTATTCCGGCGCCATTTTGGGCGAGGACGGGCAGGTCCAGGATATAGTCAAAATGTCTCTACCAACCATCGACTATGATGATGTTCATATGCTGTATTTATTAGAGTAACACTCATCTGTCCACATGAAATTAATTTGCCACAATCTAAACATGTCATTTTAATCTTGCCAAAGTTCTTCTAAATATTTGGGACCGTTTCCCTTGCCTCTGAAGCTCTCAGTGCCACTTCTTTGATGAATGTACTAGCAGGTCAGGGGTTCTCCTCCAAATCTCTCTTTTATGCAGCACTATAATTAATTGGTGCCACCTCTCCATATGACGATGCATGGTATAGTTACCACAACTATATTTTTTTTCGGTTCCTCTGGAGAGTTCATCGTGGCAGATGAAGCGTGTAACGTACCGGGCATTTACCTTTTTTTGCATGTACAGGAAAGGAAAAAAAAATCGAGCGTCCGAGTTCTAAGGTGTCCCAGGGCCATTTTAGTGGACCAGGCCCAAATCCAAAGAACAGGCCGCCATTTTGAGAGTCCTCTTGCAGCCGCCTGTCGCTGTAGCATCAAGAGCAGCCGAAACTCAGCTGAATGGCAACTGAAACGGTAAAGGGGCGCCCCACTACAGCAGACGAGCCTCCACCTAGGAAGGCCCATTCACGCCGGCTCCCCCCCCCTTCGGGCACCCCACGCCGTTATTCGGAGCAGTATTGTAGGATGGCCACACCAGTGCGGCAACTTGCTAGACATCACCTCGGTGGTAACCGAATCTCAACGCCTTGTGGTGTCTCCTATTCAGAAAACATTGTTATGCTGCCTTCGACCTATTCGCCGCAAGTGCGCACATAACTCAACTGCATAGCTTGCTAGACACCACCTCGGTGCCATCCGGATCTTGGAATGTCAGCACCTTTTGGTGTCTTCTCTTCAGAAAATATTGTTGCGCTGCCTTTGGCCCCATTCGCACATCGGTCCGCTACTGACGCCATCTCACAGGCTAATGGGGCGCCCCACGCCGAGTTTCAGCATTGTAGAATAACCACACCAGTACAGCAACTTGCTAGACATCACCTCGGTGCCATCCGGATCTCGGCGCCCCACTGCAGATGAAGTGCCTCTCAACTATGAAACCACCACGGTGACATCCGGATCTTGGCGCGTTGTGCTGCCTTCGGCCTATTCGCACATCGGTCCGCTACTGACGCCATCTCACAGGCTAATGGGGCGACCCACGCCGAGTTTCAGCATTGTAGGATGACCACACCAGTACAGCAACTTGCTAGACATCACCTCGGTGCCATCCGGATCTCGGCGCCCCACTGCAGATGAAGTGCCTCTCAACTATGAAACCACCACGGTGACATCCGGATCTTGGCGCGTTGTGCTGCCTTCGGCCTATTCGCACATCGGTCCGCTACTGACGCCATCTCACAGGCTAATGGGGCGACCCACGCCGAGTTTCAGCATTGTAGGATGACCACACCAGTACAGCAACTTGCTAGACATCACCTCAGTGCCATCCGAATCTTGGCATCTCAACGCCTAGTGGTATCTTCCATACAAAAAATATTGTTACGCTGCCTTTGGCCCCATTCGCACATCAGTCCGCAACTTAGACATCACCTCGGTGCCATCCGGATCTTGGCATCTCAGCGCCTTGTGGTGTCAGTCAGAAAATATTGTTGCGCTGCCTTTGGCCCCATTCGCACATCGGTCCGCTACTGACGCCATCTCACAGGCCAACGGGGTGCCCCACGCCGACTTTCAACATTGTAGGATGGCCACAGAAGTGCGACAACTTTCTAGACACCACCTCGGTGCCATCCGGATCTTGGCGCGTTGTGCTGCCTTCGGCCTATTCGCACATCGGTCCGCTACTGACGCAAACTCACAGGCCAACGGGGCGCCCCACGCCGACTTTCAGCATTGTAGGATGGCCACACCAGTGCTGCAACTTGCTGGACACCACCTCGGTGCCATCCGGATCTTGGCGCGTTGTATTGCCTTTGGCCTATTCACACATCGGTCCTCTACTGACGCCGCCTCACGTGCCAACGTATTTTCTCCGCATTTTATACCCTATGCCGCATAACAGGTCATGTGACTTGTTTATAAAACTTTTCATTGGTTCATTTTACTTTTGGTTTCCTAATGATGGAAGGCTTGATCATATGACCTAAAAACAACACTTTTCATTGGATGAAAACTTTTTTTTCCCCCAAACGATGAAAGCCCCACCTTGTTTCTGGATGTTTCAGACTAAACTGGCGTCAGCATGAGAGCACCACCATCTCGTAGCTCCGTCGTGGTCATTCCGCGAGCAATCATGGCAGCCGCTCCCCACCAGAAGCCTGCAGGAGTCGGGGCCCCCAAAACTTTTGATGAATTCTCAAGGCGGAGGGGACGCTTTCGAGAATGGGGTCCAAGACCTAGCAGACAAGCGTCCGATTTCCAAGGTGTCCCAGGGCCATTTCAGTGGACCACGCCCAAAAAGGAAAGAGCCTGCCGCCATTTTGAGAGTCCTGTGGCAGCCGCCTATCGCTGCACCGCAAGAGTGGGCGCAACTCAGCTGAATGGCGGATTTTGACACAGTGGACCAAAAGCGGACGGAATGGCAACTGAAACGGTAAAGGGGCGCCCCACTAAAACAGATGAGACTCCACCTGGAGAGGCCCGTTCACGCCGCCTCCCCCGGGGCGCCCCACGCCGTTATTCAGAGCAGCATTGTAGGATACCAAAACCAGTGCGGCAACTTACTGGACATCACCTTGGTGCCATCGTTCTGCTGCCTTGGAACTATTCGCACAACAGTTTGCTACTGATGACCCACCCCCCGCGACGCCCCACGCCGTTATTTGCTGGGTGGCAACTTACTAGACATCACTTTCGTGTCATCTAGATTTCGGCGCGTTCTGCTGCCTTGGAACTATTCGCACAACAGTTTGCTACTGATGACCCACCCCCCGCGACGCCCCACGCCGGAAATCTGGACGTTGTGCTGCGTTGGGACTATTCGCACAGCCGACCGCTACTTCGTTGTTTTTCCCTAAAAATGTTTATATGTTATTACTATTTTTGTTTTCTTGTATATATTTATAAATTATTAAAGTTTTATAATCTTACTACTTTGTCGGAGTGCTATATATTTTTAATGTGACACATAATTGTAAAAACTTTGATGTACAAAGAGTCATCCCTGGAATCTTCCGCTTCACGCTCGGTCCCCTCCCCAATCACAATACAGGATGGTTTTCAGATAATAGCAACGCTTCTGCTGTGACGGATCTCATCGAGTGTGGGCCTTGATCTACTATAACTCCTTTGAAGAGGGGTGATTCTTTACAGCTGTGGCCATAAACTACATCTGCAGGGCTAGCTGATAGCCTAGGACCGGCCTGGACAATCGGACACAGAGGAAAAGGAGTGTCAGAGGGTGCGGTAGTGAATAGGGCGAAAGGGAGGTGTCGGGCGGGCACAGGGTGTGATTCTCAGGGAAGAGCAGCGCAGATGGGGGGAGGTTTATTACCCATGCATAAGACAGAGAGCGGGGGTGACCACTGCCTGGGTGAGATGCTTGCGAGGGTGGGGAGCCATGCTAAGGATCGACAGCGTGCACAGAGTGGGTCTGGTCAAGGCATCTAAAATGGCTGCCGTGCACGACAAAAGTGTGGCATTTGAAAAAAGACAAGATGGCGCACACAATGTTTTTCAACAATTCCTGATTTCCTTCGAATCGAACGTTAACAGACGTTGGGGCATATTACCAAAGTTAAGCGATATTTATCCCTAACGATGCATTGCAAAGATTTTTTTACCGTCAGAAATTATCGCAGATAAACCTTGCTATTATCAAGGTTTATCGCAAATACGATAAAAAACGACCGCAATGCATTAATATCGCTGAAAACTCAGCGATATTCATGCATTACCGAGCTAATGCTCTTAGCCATGTTATCCACCTCCCATTGGATAACATGGCTAAGAACTGCTCAGGGCAGCTGTTACTTTTTGGAGATATTCGCGCTTATCTCGAATATTTCCAAAAGTTGATAATAGGAGATAGCGATGTTAGCGACTGTTTCCAGTCGCTAACATCTTGGCATGCCCACTTTGCATGTCATTAGTGATAAATATCACTCACATGCAAAGTGGGACCCAAGATGGTCGCTATCTCCTACTAGCCGTCGCTAACTGGTGTTAGCAACAGCTAGGTAATACAGATATAATTTTATCTCCGCGAAGCGGAGCGCTGTTACAGATATATATCTTGTTTTTGAACGTTAATTTCTCAAAATGCACTGAAGCACATATATTGAGACATAGCAAAGGCACATCGGGCTACCAGTCCCTAATATTTTACCAAGTTTCGTGCAAATCCATTCAGCCGTTCGATTATTATTATTATTTTTTTTTTTTGCCCCGCGGGGCCCTTTTAAAACCTCCACATCAAACCTAGGGGGTCAGCGAGGATCTACTATGCCCCCTTATGGTCATTTGCCCTTTCGCTTTGGCCTCCTCTTGTCTCTCGATCCTACCGAGAGACAAGATGGCGGCCGCTACGTACTGTTTGGAATGTTTACAGACACCGGAGAGCCAATCAGCTTCGCTTCGCAAAGCTCCGTAACGCGAAAAGTACGCGAAGCGGTGCGCTGTTACAGATATATATCTTTTTTTGAACGTTAATTTCTCAAAATCCACTGGAGCACATATATTGAGACCTAGCAAAGGCACATCGGGCTACCAGTCCCTAATATTTTACCAAGTTTCGTGCAAATCCATTCAGCCGTTCGATTATTATTATTATTTTTTTTTTTTGCCCCGCGGGGCCCTTTTAAAACCTCCACATCAAACCTAGGGGGTCAGCGAGGATCTACTATTCCCCCTTATGGTCATTTGCCCCTTCGCTTTCGCCTCCTCTTGTCTCTCGATCCTACCGAGAGACAAGATGGCGGCCGCTACGGACTATTTGGAATGTTGACAGACGCCGGAGAACCAATCAGCTTCGCTTCACAAAGCTCCGTTGCGCGAAAAGTCCGCGTCCTGGGCCGCTGCCCAGTCCGCTGTTACAGATATATATCTTTTTTTAAACGTTAATTTCTCAAAATCCACTGCAGCACATATATTGAGACCTACAAAAGGCACATCGGGCTACCAGTCCCTACAATTTTGCCAAGTTTCGTGCAAATCCATTCAGCCGTTCGGGCTAAAAGTGAGGCCAACCGCCCTATGGAAATTAACATGGGAAAAACGCGTTTTGGGACCCCCCTTTTTTCTCGGCCCCCCCTTGACGAACCCCCCCAAAATTTTCAGGGGCTGCTCAGAAACAAAATGTGCCATTTTTCTGAAAATTTCAGCCAATTCCGTCCACAAACGCCAAAGTTATTAGACATAGAATTTTCAAAAATCCCATAGAGAAAAAATCCTAACTATATATACCTACTGGCGACCGCCAGTAGGTAATATATATATATAGCAGCACCTATCAACTCAATACGGTCGATATACGGCAAGCACGCAGGTATCCAATTTAGTAAATCCTTTATTGCAAACCCCCCTCACCCTAGACAAAAAAAAAAAAAAAAAAAAATAAATAAATAAATAAATTATATATATATATATATATATATATATATATATTCACTGAAAAAACCATAGGTTATAGACCATATATAGTTAGGAATTAGCATTTACAAAACCTTGAAAATTCACTGAAAAAACCATAGGTTATAGACCATATATAGTTAGGAATTAGCATTTAAAAAACCTTATTTTATTCACACAAAACCATTGAAATTCCATATATAGTTAGTTGCACTAACTATATATCGCGCACCCGCAATCCACTGCTGATCATGTCACATATTACATCATTCATGACATGGTCAGTGACATCACTGATGACATCACTGATGACATCTCAAATGACATCACTGATGAGATCACTGATGACATCTCATTTGACATCACTGATGAGATCACTGATGACATCATCCAGTGACTGTGTGTTTCTGTAAAGTTTAAATATGTTTTACATATTGAAGAATGAGTAAATGTATAAGTGTCTGGACGAAGGATTTAGTAGGTGCATGACTGAATGTATGAGTGAGTGATTAAATGTGTCTCACTGAGTGCATGGGTTAGTGACTAAACTGTCTTAATTTGTGCATCATTATGTCTGTTGTTCTGTAAACTGCTGCATGTGTTGATCAGTAGCTATATGATTAACTATATGGGTTATTGATTGATTGTCTAAGTATTTGTATGGGAGACTGAGTGTGTGTGTGGCTGGCTGGGAGGTGTGTGATCAATGTGTACTTGTATCAATGATTGTATAAGAAAGTAAGTATGTGTTAGTATATGTTTGAAAATGTAAGGTGCTCTATGTTTAACTGTATAGACAAGAAAATGGAAGTGTGATTGATTCTTTACAGGACTGACTAGGTGTGTGAGTAACTCCATGGATGAGTGGCAGAGTGTGAGTGTCTGTATAGGTGTATGAGTGCATATGATAGTGTTGTAAAGATGAGTGATTGTATGTATGAATGATTGTATGGGTGAATGAGTGAATGTGTGTGTAGACGTAGGAATCAGTGAGTACGTATGTAGTAACTAGTATTGCTGTGTCAATTGTTTCAAAAATTATACTCTGTATTTAACACTGGGTGAAACAGAGGTTATATTAAAATGTGAGGAGATGCATTGTATTGTCACATGAATGATATCATCAGTGATGTGGTCATTGATGTCAAATGAGATGTCATCAGTGATGTCATCAGTGATGTCATTTGAGATGTCATCAGTGATGTCATCAGTGATGTCACTGACCATGTCATGAATGATGTAATATGTGACATGATCAGCAGTGGATTGCGGGTGCGCGATATATAGTTAGTGCAACTAACTATATATGGAATTTCAATGGTTTTGTGTGAATAAAAGAAGGTTTTTTAAATGCGAATTCCTAACTATATATGGTCTATAACCTATGGTTTTTTCAGTGAATTTTCAAGGTTTTGTAAATGCTAATTCCTAACTATATATGGTCTATAACCTATGGTTTTTTCAGTGAATTTCAATGGTTTTTTAATAGCAAATATCCAAACCTTTACAATGTATTCTTCTTTAAATCGAAATTTTTTTTTTACATGTTTTTAATACAATTTTTTTTAAATTATTTTTATTGTTTCGCTCCCGGTACGCGAACCGGTTAGCTTCCCGTTAGCTCAATTCGGAGCCGCGACCCGGTCCGCGAACCGGTAAACGTTCCGTTTGCGCAACTGTCGCGTTAGAAAACAACATCGTGACGCGTCGCGTCAGCATGACGTTTCGCGTTGTCGCGTGATACGTCATATGACGTGCTACGTTACGCTGCCCAGAACGCTTCCCGGTTCGCGGACCGGGCGCAACCCACGCAAAAAAAACAAAAAAAAAATTTGTTTTTTTTGCCCCGCGGGGCCCTTTTAAAGCCTCCACATTAAACCTAGGGGGTCAGGGAGGATCTACTATGCCCCCTTATGGTTATTTCCCCCTTTGTTTTGGCCTCCTCTTGTCTCTCAATCCTACCGAGAGACAAGATGGCGGCCGCTCCGGACTGTTTGGAATGTTGACAGACGCCGGAGAGCCAATCAGCTTCGCTACGCGAACTTCTGGTACGCGCCCCGGTCCGCGAACCGGGGAGCTGCCCGGTCCGCTGTTACAGATATATATCTTTTTTTAAACGTTAATTTCTCAAAATCCACTGGAGCACATATATTGAGACCTACAAAAGGCACATCGGGCTACCAGTCTCTACAATTTTGCCAAGTTTCGTGCAAATCCATTCAGCCGTTCGGGCTAAAAGTGCGACAGACCGCCCTATGGAAAACTCAATGTTAAAAACACGTTTTGGGACCCCCCTTTTTTCTCGGCCCCCCCTGGACGAACCCCCCCCAAATTTTCAGGGGCTGCTCAGAAACAAAATGTTCCATTTTCCAGAAAATTTCAGCCAATTCCGTCCACAAACGCCAAAGTTATTAGACATAGAATTTTCAAAAATCCCATAGGGAAAAAATCCTAACTATATATACCTACTGGCGACCGCCAGTAGGTAATATATATATATATATATATATATATATATATATATATATATATATATATATATATATATATATATATATGAACAACCACCGTCTCCTTCGCGAAATCGTTCTCCCACGACCATGCCTGCGGACACAGACACGGACCAGAAATTTCGGATGCTGTTATTCTTTATTCAGCTGTCGCCATAATATATTACCTTCTGGCGGTCGCCAGTAGGTAGTTATAGTTAGGACCTAGTTTCAATAGGAAATCCGCAACATTCTATTGGGAATAACTCTGGCGCCGGTTGAGGAATTTGTGTGTAATTTTCCAAAATTTTGGCCAGCTCCGCTCTGCTCCTTCCCTGAAAGTCTCGGGTAGATTCGTCAAGCGGGGGCCGAGAAAAAAGGGGGTCCCAAAACGTGTTTTCCCCATGTTAATTTCCATAGGACCTTTATACACGACTACAGCCCGAACCGCTGAACGGAATTACACCAAACTTGGCAAAATGGTAAAGTCTGGTACGCAGATCACACTTTTGGTTAAATAGTGTAAATCCCTCCAGTAGTGCCTGAGAAAATTAAAGTTGAAATCAATTATATATCTATAAGTGCGCACGGTGCGCGCACCGTGCGCGCACCGTGCGCGTACCTTGCCGTGCACGAGCTTCATGCTGATTGGCTGCCAACTGTCTGTCAACACTCCAAAACAGAAATGGATGGCAGCCATCTTGTGCCTCAGTAGACTGAGGCACAAGAAAGCAGAAAAAAAAGTGTAGAACTTAAAAAGGGGGCAGGGTAGAAGCACCCTGACCCCCTAGGCCTGCTCAGGGGGTCCCACAGGGAACCCCACGGTGAAATTTTTTTTAAAAAAAATTGAAAAATCGCGGGGTGCGTGCACGGTGCGTGCACGGTGCGCGCACCCCATGATTTTCCCCCAAAATTTTTTTTTCTTTTTGCCTTGGGGGTCCTTGTGGGAATCCGCACTCACTGTCGTAGTAGATAACATCCGACGCAAAGTGGATAGTGGCCAAACCACGATACTTGTCCTATTAGATCTCACAGCTGCGTTCGATACCCTGTCGCCCGCCATTTTAACATCTCGGCTCAGGGAGGCAGGGGTTACTGGGCCGGCCTTGAATCTTCTTAACTCCTTTCTCCTTGGCAGAGAACAGAGAGTAAAGCTTGGAAATTTTCTCTCCCCTGCTAAGTCATTGCAATGTGGGGTGCCACAGGGGTCGGCCCTTAGTCCGACCTTGTTTAAAATCTATATGGCCCCCCTTGCTAGACTAGTAAGATCGCAGGGGATGGAGGTGGTGTCTTACGCCGATGACACCCAGATCATGGTGTCTCTGGCTCATTCCTCTGTCCATACATCTGCCATCAGCTTTAGGTCATGCATGCAGCATGTAGCAGACTGGATGATCATCAACTCTCTAAAGCTAAATGGTGATAAGACAGAGGTCCTGGTCTTTGGGAAGGACCAAGATGCTTGGTCGAGCGAGTGGTGGCCTCTATCTCTTGGCATCTGCCCCACTCCCTCCCAATCAGCCAGAAATCTCGGCGTGATCTTCGACACCTCACTCTCCATGAAGCTCCAAGTAAATAGGACTGTGGCCACGTGTTGGGGTGTTATTAGGCTCCTAAACAGGATCCGTAACTATCTTTCTCTCCAGGCACGTAAGCAGATTGTAGTCGCCCTTGTTGGCTCAAGGCTTGATTATTGCAATTCCTTGTATGCGGAGTCCAACAAGGGTCTTATCCATCGACTACAAATAGTGCAGAATGCGGCAGCGCGTTTTGTGCTGGCCCTTCCCTTGTCATCTTCAGCCACGACTGCTAGGAGAGAGCTTCATTGGCTCCCTGTCCAGCACAGAGTCTCTTTTAAGATTTTATGTCTGACATACAGAGCTCTCATGGCTGGTACGGATGATGCACTCGGGTCTCTGCTCTCTCGCTATCTCCCAATCAGATCTCTCCGATCTGCTGGGTTATTTCAACTGGTAGTGCCCCGCACACGGCTAGCCAGATGGGGAGCAAGAGCCTTTTCTGTTGTTGCTCCTAAGCTCTGGAATTCCCTTCCAATTGAGGTTAAATCTCTACCCTCAATTGATCTGTTTAAAAAAGCCCTGAAGACATGGTATTTTATTAAAGCCTATCAATGATGGACTGCTGAATTGATCTGCGAGCTGTACTATTTGTTTTAGGCGCCTTGACGCCCATTGGGCAAAGTTTGCGCATGACAAAACTCACATCATTCACTCACATCATTCAACCCCTGAGCAGGCCTAGGGGGTCAGGGTGCTTCTACCCTGCCCCCTTTTTGAGTTCTAAAACTTCTCGAGCACAAGCTGCATGCTCATTGGCTTTCAACACTTCAAACCAGGAAGTGTTGGCAGCCATCTTGTGCTCGGTAGACCGAGGCACAAGAAAGCAGAAAAACAAACGTGTAGAACACAAAAAGGGGGCAGGTTAGAAGCACCCTGATGCCCTATGCGTGCTCATGGGGTCCCACAAGGACCCCCAAGGCCAAAAATGTTTTTAAAAAAAATCCCGGTATGTTTATTTAAACATTACCCCCCAGGGGGACCAAATTGTGGGGACATAGTGATAAAGAAGTGTGGGGGGTGCCCAATCCCCCTCCCACACTGCCCCGGGGACCGCCGCCCTCCGTGGCAAAGCAACGCAGCCCCCTGGCGCATACTGGAGGCTCCTGGTGGGCTAGTTGCCTCCCAGGGACCCCCAGTATGCAAGGGGAATTAGTTCCCCCTCTGCAAACGCGCCTGTGGGCTGCGCTGCAGAGAGGTGTAAAAAAGGGTGTGGACTCATTACACCTCTCTGCAATGCAGCCCCCTGGGGAATACTGGAGGTTACTGGTGGGCTAGTTGGCCCCCAGGGACCCCCAGTATGCAAGGGGAATTAGTTCCCCCTCTGCAAACGCGTCAGGGGGCTGCGCTGCAGAGATGTGTGCAAACATTTTTTATCAATTTATATTCAATTTATATTAAAAATATGTAATGTAATTTAAAAAATAATATATCTAAAAATAAAAAAAATTATAATAATATAGTAAATCAGTATAAAAAATATAACAATTATTACATAAAAATTTTTTCATTTCCAAACCATTGAAATTCACAGAACAAACCATAGGTTACAGCCACGTTATAGTTAGGAATTAGCATTTAAAAAACCTTTGAAATTCACTGAAAAAAACGTAGGTTTTACACACGTTATAGTTAGGAATTAGCATTTAAAAAACCTTTTAAATTCACTGAAAAAACCGTAGGTTGGACACATGTTATAGTTAGCTGGACATTTCACTCATATAAAACCATTGAAATTCCCCCGTTATAGTTAGTTCAGCTAACTATAACTCGCGCGCCCGCAATGCACTGCTGATGACGTCACATATTACATCACTCATGACATTGTCAGTGACATCACTCATGACATCACTGATGACATCTCAAATGACATCACTGACCGTTTCAATCACGCCCTGTATGGGCCAAACCAATTTTTTCGTCTAGATTAGTATAATTTTAATTCTATATTTCAACGATCTCAGATGCATCAATACATTTCATAAAAACTGTTCCCACATACATTTCATCATGAATACAATTCCAGTAAATTTCATATTCCCTACAATATCATGTAGGACCCTAGGAGTGGATCAAGGAGGAATATCTCTTATCCCAAGTGTACTGCCAATTCCTCATGGACATTGAGGCCATTGGTTTGCAAGCCTTCTGACAAAGGGGGCAATATCCTGTTATTGACACACAAACAGTACGAAACGGAAGCATTAAGACAACTGGGGGACATAAATACATACCAAAAAATCACTGATACAACATATAGTCAAAGTATTACTAACTACCACAACATGATTTTGAAATGGTATAATGTTGACATGTTGAACTCTGATGAGTATTTGTTTTTAAGGTGCTTATGTCCTATCACTCCAACCTTCTATTACCTCCTTAAGGTACATAAGGATAGAAATAATCCACAAGGGAGGCCGATTGTTGCTTCACAAGGGAGTTTAACTGAACATCTCTCCACCATATATTGACTTTTTTCTTTTCCCACATGTGAAAACATTGAGATCTTATCTGAAAGATACAAAACATTTTCTCAATTGTATCAATGACATTGAATGGCATGATGGTTATTGCATGTTGGTCCTTGACATAACGAGCCTATATACGTGCATTGCACATGGAGATGGCCTTATGGCAGTACAGAGTTTCTTAAAAATGCGGCCTGCGAAATATTATGAACATAATAAGATGTTGTCTGAGTTTATTATGTTCTGCCTGAATAATAACATGTTCCTGTTTGGGAAACAACTGTATAAGCAGATGTCTGGCGTGGTCATGGGTACCTGCTCCGCCCCCAGTTTCGCGAACTTGTTAGTGGGCTGGTCGGAGGAGCAGGTGGCCTGGGCTGACACGAATCAAGAATGGAATGACAAAATCATAGGGTGGTATCGTTACATAGACAACCTCTTTATTATAATGGATGGCTCAATTGAACTAGCTACCACTTATATTGATGTGCTTAACAGAAATGATGTTAATTTGAAATTTTCAGGAGAAATAAGTGAAACAGAAGTTAATTACTTAGATCTCACTGTATATATAGAAGGAGGCAAAACACAGACTAAACTGTTTCGAAAATCAACAGCAGGCAACTCTTCACTGTATGCAACTAGTAGTCACCCTAAAAAGCTGATAGACAGAATCTCATATGGGGAGTTGTTACGGTTTAGAAGGAATAATTCTAGTGACAGGGAGTTTCAGCAGGCGGCCAGATCGAGCCTACAACTGTTCAGAATAAGGGGATATAGTAAGGGTATTCTTACTAAAGCTTTGGACAAAGTGAGTAAGATTAAAAGAGAGGAGCTACTGATCACTAAAAACAAAGATAAGAAGAAAAGTGATATGTTTCGGATGATCACTACCTTATCCGACAATGCTGGACAGTTAAAAAGGATAATAAGAAAAAACTGGAATATCCTACTTACTGATACAGTTATAAAGAAAGATCTACCCACCTACCCGTTAGTCACCTTTAGAAAAGCAAGGGCACTTAAGGACTACCTAGTGAAAAGCCATCATGAAGGGCATACGGTTAAACCGACTCTGAAACAAATGAACGGATTCTATCCCTGTGGCCGATGCAAGGCTTGCAAATTCAGTAGGCGTACTTTAACCTATAAGGTACCGGGGCTAGTGACACCTAGACGCATAAACACATTTTTGACATGTTCAACACCTTATGCGGTGTACTGTTTAATGTGTCCCTGTGGGCTCCGATATATTGGTAGTACGACCCACCAGGTAAAGATACGCATATTGGAACATATGCGCGCCATCAATAATTTTGATGAGGCCTACCCAATAGCAAGACACTTCGATAAGGTTCATAATCGCAACAGGGACCTATTGTCTTATGTTTGCTTAGATAGTGTTCCTGCTACCATCAGGGGCGGCGACCGTCTACAGAAATTGAGGAGATTAGAATCGCGGTATATTATAGACCTTCAGAGTAAAATACCCAATGGGCTCAATGTCCATGAGGAATTGGCAGTACACTTGGGATAAGAGATATTCCTCCTTGATCCACTCCTTGGGTCCTCCATGATATTGTAGGGAATATGAAATTTACTGGAATTGTATTTATGATGAAATGTATGTGGAAACAGTTTTTATGAAATGGATTGATGCATCTGAGATCGTTGAGATATAGAATTAAAATTATACTAATCTAGACAAAAAAATTGGTTTGGCCCATACAGGGCGTGATTGAAACGAGGAGGCACCCAGGGGGACCCTTATGCAGTAGCTAAGCCCATCCAGGGCTGTATGAGATAAATATCTAAATGCATTAGAAATTTATTATTAGTGTAAAGTACTAAAAACCCAATATATGCTTAGGTTATCAGTTATACGATATATATCGTGATGGTAAATTGCACGTTCCAATATGGCGATTGATTTTACTGCAACTATAGTCCTTTGTTGGTGTCTATGAGTCGTTTCATGCTTAATGTGTATAAAATACAAATGTCCGCCGCGCTTTTTTGTACAACAACTGACGAAAGCCAATGCTGAAACGCGTCTTGATGTGCTGAGGGTTTTCTATTAAAATCGGAATGAAAACCACCCCCGCGAGTGCTGCGTTCTTTATCAGGTTATGGGCCTGTGGATGTTGGGAGCAGGATATATATATATATATATATATATATATATATATATATATATATATATCACGCTCCATGGGGTTGTCCAAGTAGCGGGTAGCACCCGAGCCTGCGTGCGCCTTCCCCAAAGCGTTAGTTGGTATGGGCAGTTGCGTGTTTGAAATAGGCCCGACGCGTTTCGGAAATTTATTTTCCTCATCAGGGGCCAGCAGTAAAGTGCACGACGTCTACCATCTCCCTATATGAAAACACACATTGTGCTTGTGGGAGATGTAGTCCATATATACTGGATGGATGCACTTTCAAATTACTGCTCGTTCCAAAGGCTCTACCATGAGCCCCAAACATCACTCCTGTCCTCATCCATCACGCAGCTCCACATACGAGACTCCTTGGATAGCGAGTCTCGTGGCCCCCGTTTCTTCGGGGTGGTGCAACCCAGCGGCGGACCGCCGCTAATGTATCACGCTCCATGGGGTTGTCCAAGTAGCGGGTAGCACCCGAGCCTGCGTGCGCCTTCCCCAAAGCGTTAGTTGGTATGGGCAGTTGCGTGTTTGAAATAGGCCCCACGCGTTTCGGAAATTTATTTTCCTCATCAGGGGCCAGCAGTAAAGTGCACGACGTCTACCATCTCCCTATATGAAAACACACATTGTGCTTGTGGGAGATGTAGTCCATATATCCTGGATGGATGCACTTTCAAATTACTGCTCGTTCCAAAGGCTCTACCATGAGCCCCAAACATCACTCCTGTCCTCATCCATCACGCAGCTCCACATACGAGACTCCTTGGATAGCGAGTCTCGTGGCCCCCGTTTCTTCGGGGTGGTGCAACCCAGCGGCGGACCGCCGCTAATGTATCACGCTCCATGGGGTTGTCCAAGTAGCGGGTAGCAACCGAGCCTGCGTGCGCCTTCCCCAAAGCGTTAGTTGGTATGGGCAGTTGCGTGTTTGAAATAGGCCCGACGCGTTTCGGAAATTTATTTTCCTCATCAGGGGCCAGCAGTAAAGTGCACGACGTCTACCATCTCCCTGTTAGAACCTGGGGTAGCCTCGCCTAGGGCAAGACATACATTTCAGAGGCACAGTGTTAAGGTTGCAGACCACCCAAAAGTAAAACCACGCAATATCACACAAAAATAACGCTACACCAAAATGTGGAAAAATAAGCACTGCTTTATAAAAATAATATATATATATCTTGGCTCTTTTCACTTTCAGAATTCACAATTAAATTACCATTCAGGTTGGGTGAAATATAGCAGGAATACTTTTTCAATTCTAGGTCATAAGAACAATCAACATTTGTAAAATAGATAATTCACTTAGACATTTGGCAGATAACCCTTTTGGAGGAGAAAGCACATTACCTATTAATCAGGAAATTACTATAGTCTCCACTAAGGTGCTAACTTAAGTCACCAACTTTACATTACTAGAGGTTCTAGCATTCAACTAGGCATAGTTTTTAAACAGGACTTATACTCTATAACTGGTCTCAGCAATTGCAATAACACTTTTAATCTGCAATGCAAGTTATCACCAATTCCTGTAGTGCATTACATTTAAATAGGCACTATACAATATCTGGCAGGTAACCTTTAACGCCTACTTAGGCCAGTTAAGTATGCCTTGTACTAGGCTCTTGCTCCTCAGAGCTTCTAATCCACTCTGGGGGGGCAAACTGTCATGCACGGTCATAAGTTAAAATTATTCCTTGTGCTTAGAACTCCCCAGATGGCCCCACTCCTTACTGTAGCGTGGAGACGATGTTGTCCCAGTCTCCACGCGTCGCTGCTGACTTGAAGCTCCTTCGAGGTCTCACCGGCCTCACTCTACCCCCTCCCGCCGAGCCAGCTGCTTATTTGAGGCTGGGGCGGGGGAATAGCAAAGAGCACATTTCAAATACCCCCTTTCCGCTCCAACTACTTTCCTGATACTGGGGCGGAGGAATAACAAAGCGCACACTTCCAATGCCCCCTTTCCACTCGCGCCAGCTCCTTCCTGAGGCGCTCGAGTGAGGGGGGCGCGCTGATCACTGGAGCATGCGCGGAGCGCTCCTCGCTCCTTAGCTGCTGCTCCCGCCTTCACAGATCCGGCTCCACCTCACGGAGCCCGGTGGCTCAATGGGGCATGCGCGGGAAGGTAGCGTCTCCTCCACAGAGACCACGCTGGTCACACCGCGCTGCCCCTCTTCTCCGCTCCTCACCGGCTTGCAGTTGCAGGTCGAAATCAGCGCCGCCTCACCTCACACCAATCCGGGGGAAAGAATGTCACGTTGCCCACTAGCCTCCGCTTCCTCAGCACTATCACGCCGGCCCAGAGCCAGGACAGCGCGTTTTCCTGCTGCCTTCGTTCCTTTAGCCCTCAACACATCAGGTAGGAAGGGGGTCTCGGTATGGTCGTTCAACAACAGTTAAACAGAACGTTTTTCTAACAATCTGAGAACAGGGGGGCTCAAGGATTAGCCCCACTTTACTGGGGATTCTTTACAGCAACAGTCTCTCTGGAATCCTTATGCTGGGCAGAGGACTGCACACCGCAGCACTGCAGTCTCCTTCTCCTTCAGACTCACCCTGTCCAATTTTGGACAAGAGGCAAGCTAGGCGCCCAGGGTCTCCAGTAACTTCCCACAGCGGGGCCAGGACAAGTAACCAAAAGGGGAGTAGTGGGCTGGACCAATAAGGCAGCTTCCCAGTCCAGGAGGTCAACCCTAAGTCTAACCTCTTCCCACCCTCAGCTACCACCTGTCCTCCAGCTGACTTCCACAGGTAGACAAAATGGCTGCCCCGCATTCCGCCTTTTATAGGCTGCCCTTCAATGGTCCAGCATGGACCAGAAGGTTCTGGAATGCCCTATGTTAGGCTATGGCCAAGTTCTGGGTGCGACAGTTGGGGCAGTTGGAAGCCACCATTTTGTGTGGTTCCAACTTTCCTGTCAGAACAGGCCTCTGGGCCTGAGGTAAAAGATTATGGGGGGGAGAAAGAACACCTATCCCCTTGACCAACACCTAAAAAAATAGTAGACAGAAAAATATTAAGGGTATGAGGGGCAAGAAGGGGACAAAATAAAGAATAATGAGGAGGGACTGCGCAAAAAATCCAGACAGGTCTAACACGCGTCCCCCCCAGCTGAAAGTGGGGAGAACTACCCAACCCCTTGGGAGTCCTCTTCACTAAGGCGGAAATACCTGGAGAGACCGTCTGCATTGGCGTGGTCCACTCCAGGCCGATGTTCCACCCGGAAGTCCATTCCCTGTAGGGAGATGGACCACCTCAACAGCTTGGGATTTTCCCCCTTCATTTGCATCAGCCAACGAAGGGGGCGGTGGTCAGTCTGAACCAGGAAGTGCGAGCCAAAGAGGTATGGCCGCAGCTTCTTCAGAGCCCACACCACCGCAAAAGCTTCCCTCTCAATTGCACTCCACTTCTGTTCCCGGGGAAGCAGTCTCCTGGATAAGAAGACTACAGGCTGATCCAGGCCCTCTTCATTTAGTTGCGATAACACTGCCCCAATGCCATGTTCGGATGCATCTGTTTGAACAATGAACTCCTTGGAGAAATCGGGAGCCTTCAGGACCGGTGCTTCACACATTGTCTGCTTCAACTTTTCAAAGGCTTGCTGACAAGCCTTTGTCCAAACTACCCGTCGAGGTTGTTTCCTAGAGGTGAGCTCTGTGAGGGGCGCTACAATAGTGCCATACCCCTTCACAAAGCGACGGTAGTAACCTGTGAGGCCCAGGAAAGCTCGGACCTCAGTCTGTGTCTTGGGGGGTTCCCAGGCCATGATTTCCTCAATCTTCGCCTGCAGGGGCTGCACTGACCCCCTACCCACCAAGTGTCCAAGGTACACAACCGACCCCTGCCCAATCTGGCATTTGCTGGCCTTGATGGTCAATCCAGCTTGTTTCAGCGCCTGGAGAACTGCTTGCAAATGTTGCAAGTGGTCCTCCCAACTGCTACTGAAGACAGCAATGTCATCCAGGTAAGCAGCCGAGAAACCCTCCATTCCAGAGAGGACCTGGTTCACCAGTCGCTGAAATGTGGCAGGGGCGTTCTTGAGCCCAAAGGGCATCACACAGAACTGGAAGTGTCCCTCAGGCGTGGAGAAGGCTGACCTTTCCTTCGCTCCATCTGTCAAGGAGATCTGCCAGTACCCTGAAGTGAGGTCAAAGGTACTTAGGTATTGGGCAGCTCCCAGCCGGTCAATTAACTCATCCGCCCTGGGGATTGGATGAGCATCAGTCTTGGTAACTGAGTTCAGTCCTCGGTAATCCACACAGAACCTCAGTTCGGGTGTGGTGCCCGGTGGGGCGGCTTTTGGGACTAGCACCACCGGACTGGACCAAGGGCTGCTGGACGGTTCTATCACTCCTAGCTCCAACATCTTGGCAACTTCGCCATGGATGCTAGCCTTCACCTTGTCCGACAGCCTATAGGTCTTGGATTTCACTGGGGGGCTGTCTCCTGTGTCCACATCATGGGTACACAGGTGGGTTCTTCCCGGGACAAAGGAGAACAGCGAAGAGTACTGCCCCAATACCTGGCGGCAATCCTCTCGTTGCTCAGGAGTGAGAGACGGGGAGAGAATCACTCCCTCCACCAACCCATCCTTCTCTTGACATGAAAAGAGGTCTGGGAGAGGCTCGCTTTCTGCTTCCTCTTCCCCATCAGTCACCATCATTAAAATGACCTCGGGCCTGTGACCAGCTGTTGTTGGTGGATCCAATGGCCCTCCAATGTCGATGCCCACCCTTTCAAAGGGGGTGCTAACGACAGGAAGTGGTTCCAGGGGAGCCTTTAGCTTCACCCCTGTCTTCCCACTGGCCTGGCAGGATACACATGTCCTACAGTATGTGTTGGACGCCGCTTTCATCTGAGGCCAGTAAAAGTGGAGAACAAGCCGTGCAAAGGTCTTGTCCTGGCCTAAGTGTCCTGCCAGTGGTATCGCATGAGCCAATTCCAGCAGAAAGGCTTGGTATTGCTGCGGGACCACCAAGGCCCTTGATGAGCCAGGTAGAGGTACCTTGGGTTCACTGTAGAGGAGGCCATCCTCCCAGTAAATATGGTGGTGTCCCGTAGCATCACCTGCTGCCTGGGCTTCAGCCTGATGCCTCAGTCCCTCAAGGGTAGGGCACTCCCTCTGCCCCTTACAGAATTCCTCTCTGGTAGGACCTCCCTCCACATGCCATTCAGCAGGGATGGGTAAATCCTCCAGAGAGTCTACTCCCCCCTCCATGGACTCCTGGCCTACCACCGCAGGTGGCCGATCTGTCCCATGGGGCGTGGAAGCCGAAGCAGGCTGTCCCTGTCTCCGTTTCTGTCCCTTTTTGGCAGCGGGTTGGGCCATTGTTCCAGGCTCCAACCCAGGCAAACTCCCTCTCCGGGCAGTCGCAGACCGTGTGCTTACACAGGCCCAGTCAGGTGTACCCAGCATCGCAGAATGCGTCCGGTATTCCACCTCTCTCCAAGTGTTGTGCTCCATGTCATTCCCCAACAGACAATCAACTGGCACGGCAGGGCTTACGGCAACTAGAAGTGAACCTGCAACCCCTTCCCACTCAAAGGGAACCTCAGCCACTGGATAGTGGCCCATTCTGCCGTCAGCCATCGCGGCGGGGTGGAGTACATTAGGAACAACCTGCTCTGGAGACACCAGTTGACTTCTCACCGTAGTCATACTGGCTCCTGTATCTCTCAGAGCCTCCCCTCTTTGGCCATTGATGGTAACCCATTGCCCATACTTTGTAGTATTTGGGGGCACCTGGATCTTTGGTACCATCTCCCGCTCTCCCAGGGACACTAAGGTGACACCCGCCCACTCACCCCCCTTATCTAAGGGCAACTCCTCCCCGAGCGCTACACTAGCTACTCCCGGTGACTTTCCTCCGGTGGGAGGGGGTGGTCTCTTTGGGCATCTGACATCTCCCTTATAATGTCCAACACCACTGCATTCAAAACAGTGGAGAACCCTTGGCTGCTGGCTTTGGCCAGGATTAGGGTTTCTGGGCGGGTTTGCCCTAGGGGTGAAACCTGCTCCCTTACCTTGGAAATTATTTTGGGGACCTTTGGAGAACTCCTTCTTGTTATCCCCTCCCTCTTTCTTCTGGGGGGCGCCCTGTCCGGCTTTTTGAGAATCCCCTCCAGTCCCCTTGGAGGACACCCGGGTACTTGCTCAAGTGTCCGCCTCCTCTGCAAGCTTCCGGGGATCGGTCAGCTTGCTGTCCACCAGGTGTTGGCGCAACTCGGGAAAACATTTCTCGAGGAGGTGTTCTTTCAAAAATAGATTGTACAGCCCCTCATAGTCTTTTACCTCGCTGCCCTTGACCCAACCCTCCAAAGCTTTCTTGGCGTAGTCTAAAAAGTCTACCCAATTCTGGGTACTCATTTTGTGACTTCCCCTGAATTTCTGTCTGTACCTTTCAGGGGTAAGTCCAAACTTTTTCACCAGTGCCACCTTCATGGCAGGGTAGTGGGTTTGCTCATCCTGCTCCAGAGCCAACAAGGTGTCTCTGCCAGCAGGTGGCATGTATTTATACAGCCCACCTCCCCAGTGAGTTTCTAGGATCCCGTGAGCCCTTAAAGAAACCTCGTAGGCGGCCAACCGTTTGGCAATGTCATCACCTGGGGTGTAGCTAGCAATGACATCTTTGGGTAAATAGGGTCTGGATTCCCTGGTGTTCACTTTATTTTCGCTGCCACCATTATCAGGATTGGGAGACCTTCTTAGGACGGCTTGTAGGTCCATCTCCTTGATGGTTCGCTCATGAGCTAACCTCCCTTTCCATATCCATCCTAGCTAATTCCAGCTTCATTCTCCTCTCCTCCCTCCTATCTTCCAGCTCGGCTTCAGTTAAACCCCTGTCTGAGACGCTGCTGCTTGCCCTTGAAGGTATCCTGGGACCTGTCAGCAGATTCCCACCTCCCACTTGGTTTAACAATGCAGCCTCAGTGACAGTGTCCCCGTCACCCTCTTCAGTTTCTGGTTCCTCCCTTATATGAGCTTCCACCCATGCCCTTATGCTTGTCAGCAACTCTCCTTTCTTGGCACCTTTATTAAAAAATACCCCTTGATGCTGACACCAATCTCTGAGTTGGGCCACAGTATTGGCTTCCAGCTCTTTAAAATTCAACTCCATCTTTGCCATGGACTAAAATCACTCACAGGAGAAAACCACGAAGTGACCTGAGGTTAACCTCCACCCACCACCAGAAATAAATTTAGAAAAAACAAAATTTAAATTAGGAGGGCCGCAAGGAGAAAACTCCTGGTGTAGGTTAGTGTATTGCGTTGAATTACTAGTGAGTAGCTGCAACCAAGTCAGTAATCCCACCGCTAGGCACCAAATGTTAGAACCTGGGGTAGCCTGGCCTAGGGCAAGACATACATTTCAGAGGCACAGTGTTAAGGTTGCAGACCACCCAAAAGTAAAACCACGCAATATCACACAAAAATAACGCTACACCAAAATGTGGAAAAATAAGCACTGCTTTATAAAAATAATATATATATATCTTGGCTCTTTTCACTTTCAGAATTCACAATTAAATTACCATTCAGGTTGGGTGAAATATAGCAGGAATACTTTTTCAATTCTAGGTCATAAGAACAATCAACATTTGTAAAATAGATAATTCACTTAGACATTTGGCAGATAACCCTTTTGGAGGAGAAAGCACATTACCTATTAATCAGGAAATTACTATAGTCTCCACTAAGGTGCTAACTTAAGTCACCAACTTTACATTACTAGAGGTTCTAGCATTCAACTAGGCATAGTTTTTAAACAGGACTTATACTCTATTTCTGGTCTCAGCAATTGCAATAACACTTTTAATCTGCAATGCAAGTTATCACCAATTCCTGTAGTTCATTACATTTAAATAGGCACTATACAATATCTGGCAGGTAACCTTTATGCCTACTTAGGCCAGTTAAGTATGCCTTGTACTAGGCTCTTGCTCCTCAGAGCTTCTAATCCACTCTGGGGGGGCAAACTGTCATGCACGGTCATAAGTTAAAATTATTCCTTGTGCTTAGAACTCCCCAGAGGGCCCCACTCCTTACTGTAGCGTGGAGACGATGTTGTCCCAGTCTCCACGCGTCGCTGCTGACTTGAAGCTCCTTCGAGGTCTCACCGGCCTCAATCTACCCCCTCCCGCCGAGCCAGCTGCTTATTTGAGGCTGGGGCGGGGGAATAGCAAAGAGCACATTTCAAATACCCCCTTTCCGCTCCAACTACTTTCCTGATACTGGGGCGGAGGAATAACAAAGCGCACACTTCCAATGCCCCCTTTCCACTCGCACCAGCTCCTTCCTGAGGCGCTCGAGTGAGGGGGGCGCGCTGATCACTGGAGCATGCGCGGAGCGCTCCTCGCTCCTTAGCTGCTGCTCCCGCCTTCACAGATCCGGCTCCGCCTCACGGAGCCCGGCGGCTCAATGGGGCATGCGCGGGAAGGTAGCGTCTCCTCCACAGAGACCGCGCTGGTCACACCGCGCTGCCCCTCTTCTCCGCTCCTCACCGGCTTGCAGTTGCAGGTCGAAATCAGCGCCGCCTCACCTCACACCAATCCGGGGGAAAGAATGTCATGTTGCCCACTAGCCTCCGCTTCCTCAGCACTATCACGCCGGCCCAGAGCCAGGACAGCGCGTTTTCCTGCTGCCTTCGTTCCTTCAGCCCTCAACACATCAGGTAGGAAGGGGGTCTCGGTAGGGTCGTTCAACAACAGTTAAACAGAACGTTTTTCTAACAATCTGAGAACAGGGGGGCTCAAGGATTAGCCCCACTTTACTGGGGATTCTTTACAGCAACAGTCTCTCTGGAATCCTTATGCTGGGCAGAGGACTGCACACCGCAGCACTGCAGTCTCCTTCTCCTTCAGACTTCCCCTGTACAATTTTGGACAAGAGGCAAGCTAGGCGCCCAGGGTCTCCAGTAACTTCCCACAGCGGGGTCAGGACAAGTAACCAAAAGGGGAGTAGTGGGCTGGACCAATAAGGCAGCTTCCCAGTCCAGGAGGTCAACCCTAAGTCTAACCTCTTCCCACCCTCAGCTACCACCTGTCCTCCAGCTGACTTCCACAGGTAGACAAAATGGCTGCCCCGCATTCCGCCTTTTATAGGCTGCCCTTCAATGGTCCAGCATGGACCAGAGGGTTCTGGAATGCCCTATGTTAGGCTATGGCCAAGTTCTGGGTGCGACAGTTGGGGCAGTTGGAAGCCACCATTTTGTGTGGTTCCAACTTTCCTGTCAGAACAGGCCTCTGGGCCTGAGGTAAAAGATTATGGGGGGGAGAAAGAACACCTATCCCCTTGACCAACACCTAAAAAAATAGTAGACAGAAAAATATTAAGGGTATGAGGGGCAAGAAGGGGACAAAATAAAGAATAATGAGGAGGGACTGCGCAAAAAATCCAGACAGGTCTAACACTCCCTATATGAAAACACACATTGTGCTTGTGGGAGATGTAGTCCATATATCCTGGATGGAAGCACTTTCAAATTACTGCTCGTTCCAAAGGCTCTACCATGAGCCCCAAACATCACTCCTGTCCTCATCCATCACGCAGCTCCACATACGAGACTCCTTGGATAGCGAGTCTCGTGGCCCCCGTTTCTTCGGGGTGGTGCAACCCAGCGGCGGACCGCCGCTAATGTATCACGCTCCATGGGGTTGTCCAAGTAGCGGGTAGCACCCGAGCCTGCGTGCGCCTTCCCCAAAGCGTTAGTTGGTATGGGCAGTTGCGTGTTTGAAATAGGCCCGACGCGTTTCGGAAATTTATTTTCCTCATCAGGGGCCAGCAGTAAAGTGCACAACGTCTACCATCTCCCTTTATGAAAACACACATTGTGCTTGTGGGAGATGTAGTCCATATATCCTGGATGGATGCACTTTCAAATTACTGCTCGTTCCAAAGGCTCTACCATGAGCCCCAAACATCACTCCTGTCCTCATCCATCACGCAGCTCCACATACGAGACTCCTTGGATAGAGAGTCTCGTGGCCCCCGTTTCTTCGGGGTGGTGCAACCCAGCGGCGGACCGCCGCTAATGTATCACGCTCCATGGGGTTGTCCAAGTAGCGGGTAGCACCCGAGCCTGCGTGCGCCTTCCCCAAAGCGTTAGTTGGTATGGGCAGTTGCGTGTTTGAAATAGGCCCGACGCGTTTCGGAAATTTATTTTCCTCATCAGGGGCCAGCAGTAAAGTGCACGACGTCTACCATCTCCCTATATGAAAACACACATTGTGCTTGTGGGAGATGTAGTCCGTATATCCTGGATGGATGCACTTTCAAATTACTGCTCGTTCCAAAGGCTCTACCATGTGCCCCAAACATCACTCCTGTCCTCATCCATCACGCAGCTCCACATACGAGACTCCTTGGATAGCGAGTCTCGTGGCCCCCGTTTCTTCGGGGTGGTGCAACCCAGCGGCGGACTGCCGCTAATGTATCACGCTCCATGGGGTTGTCCAAGTAGCGGGTAGCACCCGAGCCTGCGTGCGCCTTCCCCAAAGCGTTAGTTGGTATGGGCAGTTGCGTGTTTGAAATAGGCCCGACGCGTTTCGGAAATTTATTTTCCTCATCAGGGGCCAGCAGTAAAGTGCACGACGTCTACCATCTCCCTATATGAAAACACACATTGTGCTTGTGGGAGATGTAGTCCATATATCCTGGATGGATGCACTTTCAAATTACTGCTCGTTCCAAAGGCTCTACCATGAGCCCCAAACATCACTCCTGTCCTCATCCATCACGCAGCTCCACATACGAGACTCCTTGGATAGCGAGTCTCGTGGCCCCCGTTTCTTCGGGGTGGTGCAACCCAGCGGCGGACCGCCGCTAGTGTATCACGCTCCATGGGGTTGTCCAAGTAGCGGGTAGCACCCGAGCCTGCGTGCGCCTTCCCCAAAGCGTTAGTTGGTATGGGCAGTTGCGTGTTTGAAATAGGCCCGACGCGTTTCGGAAATTTATTTTCCTCATCAGGGGCCAGCAGTAAAGTGCACGACGTCTACCATCTCCCTATATGAAAACACAAATTGTGCTTGTGGGAGATGTAGTCCATATATCCTGGATGGATGCACTTTCAAATGACTGCTCTTTCCAAAGGCTCTACCATGAGCCCCAAACATCATTCCTGTCCTCATCCATCACGCAGCTCCACATACGAGACTCCTTGGATAGCGAGTCTCGTGGCCCCCGTTTCTTCGGGGTGGTGCAACCCAGCGGCGGACCGCCGCTAATGTATCACGCTCCATGGGGTTGTCCAAGTAGCGGGTAGCACCCGAGCCTGCGTGCGCCTTCCCCAAAGTGTTAGTTGGTATGGGCAGTTGCTGTTTGGGGCTCATGGTAGAGCCTTTGGAACGAGCAGTAATTTGAAAGTGCATCCATCCAGGATATATGGACTTCATCTCCCACAAGCACAATGTGTGTTTTCATATAGGGAGATGGTAGACGCCGTGCACTTTACTGCTGGCCCCTGATGAGGAAAATAAATTTCCGAAACGCGTCGGGCCTATTTCAAACACGCAACTGCCCATACCAACTAACGCTTTGGGGAAGGTGCACGCAGGCTCGGGTGCTACCCGCTACTTGGACAACCCCATGGAGCGTAATACATTAGCGGCGGTCCTGCCGCTGGGTTGCACCACCCCGAAGAAACGGGGGCCACGAGACTCGCTATCCAAGGAGTCTCGTATGTGGAGCTGCGCGATGGATGAGGACAGGAGTGATGTTTGGGGCTCATGGTAGAGCCTTTGGAACGAGCAGTAATTTGAAAGTGCATCCATCCAGGATATATGGACTACATCTCCCACAAGCACAATGTGTGTTTTCATATAGGGAGATGGTAGACGTCGTGCACTTTACGGCTGGCCCCTGATGAGGAAAATAAATTTCCGAAACGCGTCAGGCCTATTTCAAACACGCAACTGCCCATACCAACTAACGCTTTGGGGAAGGCGCACGCAGGCTCGGGTGCTACCCGCTACTTGGACAACCCCATGGAGCGTAATACTGCTGGGTTGCACCACCCCGAAGAAACGGGGGCCACGAGACTCGCTATCCAAGGAGTCTCGTATGTGGAGCTGCGCGATGGATGAGGACAGGAGTGATGTTTGGGGCTCATGGTAGAGCCTTTGGAACGAGCAGTAATTTGAAAGTGCATCCATCCAGGATATATGGACTACATCTCCCACAAGCACAATGTGTGTTTTCATATAGGGAGATGGTAGACGTCGTGCACTTTAATGCTGGCCCCTGATGAGGAAAATAAATTTCCGAAACGCGTCGGGCCTATTTCAAACACGCAACTGCCCATACCAACTAACGCTTTGGGGAAGGCGCACGCAGGCTCGGGTGCTACCCGCTACTTGGACAACCCCATGGAGCGTAATACATTAGCGGCGGTCCTGCAGGGGGGTTGCACCACCCCGAAGAAACGGGGGCCACGAGACTCGCTATCCAAGGAGTCTCGTATGTGGAGCTGCGCGATGGATGAGGACAGGAGTGATGTTTGGGGCTCATGGTAGAGCCTTTGGAACGAGCAGTAATTTGAAAGTGCATCCATCCAGGATATATGGACTACATCTCCCACAAGCACAATGTGTGTTTTCATATAGGGAGATGGTAGACGTCGTGCACTTTACTGCTGGCCCCTGATGAGGAAAATAAATTTCCGAAACGCGTCGGGCCTATTTCAAACACGCAACTGCCCATACCAACTAACGCTTTGGGGAAGGCGCACGCAGGCTCGGGTGCTACCCGCTACTTGGACAACCCCATGGAGCGTAATACATTAGCGGCGGTCCTGCCGCTGGGTTGCACCACCCCGAAGAAACGGGGGCCACGAGACTCGCTATCCAAGGAGTCTAGTATGTGGAGCTGCGCGATGGATGAGGACAGGAGTGATGTTTGGGGCTCATGGTAGAGCCTTTGGAACGAGCAGTAATTTGAAAGTGCATCCATCCAGGATATATGGACTACATCTCCCACAAGCACAATGTGTGTTTTCATATAGGGAGATGGTAGACGTCGTGCACTTTACTGCTGGCCCCTGATGAGGAAAATAAATTTCCGAAACGCGTCGGGCCTATTTCAAACACGCAACTGCCCATACCAACTAACGCTTTGGGGAAGGCGCACGCAGGCTCGGGTGCTACGCGCTACTTGGACAACCCCATGGAGCGTAATACATTAGCGGCGGTCCTGCCGCTGGGTTGCACCACCCCGAAGAAACGGGGGCCACGAGACTCGCTATCCAAGGAGTCTCGTATGTGGAGCTGCGCGATGGATGAGGACAGGAGTGATGTTTGGGGCTCATGGTAGAGCCTTTGGAACGAGCAGTAATTTGAAAGTGCATCCATCCAGGATATATGGACTACATCTCCCACAAGCACAATGTGTGTTTTCATATAGGGAGATGGTAGACGTCGTGCACTTTACTGCTGGCCCCTGATGAGGAAAATAAATTTCCGAAACGCGTCGGGCCTATTTCAAACACGCAACTGCCCATACCAACTAACGCTTTGGGGAAGGCGCACGCAGGCTCGGGTGCTACCCGCTACTTGGACAACCCCATGGAGCGTAATACATTAGCGGCGGTCCTGCCGCTGGGTTGCACCACCCCGAAGAAACGGGGGCCACGAGACTCGCTATCCAAGGAGTCTAGTATGTGGAGCTGCGCGATGGATGAGGACAGGAGTGATGTTTGGGGCTCATGGTAGAGCCTTTGGAACGAGCAGTAATTTGAAAGTGCATCCATCCAGGATATATGGACTACATCTCCCACAAGCACAATGTGTGTTTTCATATAGGGAGATGGTAGACGTCGTGCACTTTACTGCTGGCCCCTGATGAGGAAAATAAATTTCCGAAACGCGTCGGGCCTATTTCAAACACGCAACTGCCCATACCAACTAACGCTTTGGGGAAGGCGCACGCAGGCTCGGGTGCTACGCGCTACTTGGACAACCCCATGGAGCGTAATACATTAGCGGCGGTCCTGCCGCTGGGTTGCACCACCCCGAAGAAACGGGGGCCACGAGACTCGCTATCCAAGGAGTCTCGTATGTGGAGCTGCGCGATGGATGAGGACAGGAGTGATGTTTGGGGCTCATGGTAGAGCCTTTGGAACGAGCAGTAATTTGAAAGTGCATCCATCCAGGATATATGGACTACATCTCCCACAAGCACAATGTGTGTTTTCATATAGGGAGATGGTAGACGTCGTGCACTTTACTGCTGGCCCCTGATGAGGAAAATAAATTTCCGAAACGCGTCGGGCCTATTTCAAACACGCAACTGCCCATACCAACTAACGCTTTGGGGAAGGCGCACGCAGGCTCGGGTGCTACCCGCTACTTGGACAACCCCATGGAGCGTAATACATTAGCGGCGGTCCTGCCGCTGGGTTGCACCACCCCGAAGAAACGGGGGCCACGAGACTCGCTATCCAAGGAGTCTAGTATGTGGAGCTGCGCGATGGATGAGGACAGGAGTGATGTTTGGGGCTCATGGTAGAGCCTTTGGAACGAGCAGTAATTTGAAAGTGCATCCATCCAGGATATATGGACTACATCTCCCACAAGCACAATGTGTGTTTTCATATAGGGAGATGGTAGACGTCGTGCACTTTACTGCTGGCCCCTGATGAGGAAAATAAATTTCCGAAACGCGTCGGGCCTATTTCAAACACGCAACTGCCCATACCAACTAACGCTTTGGGGAAGGCGCACGCAGGCTCGGGTGCTACGCGCTACTTGGACAACCCCATGGAGCGTAATACATTAGCGGCGGTCCTGCCGCTGGGTTGCACCACCCCGAAGAAACGGGGGCCACGAGACTCGCTATCCAAGGAGTCTCGTATGTGGAGCTGCGCGATGGATGAGGACAGGAGTGATGTTTGGGGCTCATGGTAGAGCCTTTGGAACGAGCAGTAATTTGAAAGTGCATCCATCCAGGATATATGGACTACATCTCCCACAAGCACAATGTGTGTTTTCATATAGGGAGATGGTAGACGTCGTGCACTTTACTGCTGGCCCCTGATGAGGAAAATAAATTTCCGAAACGCGTCGGGCCTATTTCAAACACGCAACTGCCCATACCAACTAACGCTTTGGGGAAGGCGCACGCAGGCTCGGGTGCTACCCGCTACTTGGACAACCCCATGGAGCGTAATACATTAGCGGCGGTCCTGCTGCTGGGTTGCACCACCCCGAAGAAACGGGGGCCACGAGACTCGCTATCCAAGGAGTCTCGTATGTGGACCTGCGCGATGGATGAGGACAGGAGTGATGTTTGGGGCTCATGGTAGAGCCTTTGGAACGAGCAGTAATTTGAAAGTGCATCCATCCAGGATATATGGACTTCATCTCCCACAAGCACAATGTGTGTTTTCATATAGGGAGATGGTAGACGTCGTGCACTTTACTGCTGGCCCCTGATGAGGAAAATAAATTTCCGAAACGCGTCGGGCCTATTTCAAACACGCGACTGCCCATACCAACTAACGCTTTGGGGAAGGCGCACGCAGGCTCGGGTGCTACCCGCTACTTGGACAACCCCATGGAGCGTAATACATTAGCGGCGGTCCTGCCGCTGGGTTGCACCACCCCGAAGAAACGGGGGCCACGAGACTCGCTATCCAAGGAGTCTCGTATGTGGAGCTGCGCGATGGATGAGGACAGGAGTGATGTTTGGGGCTCATGGTAGAGCCTTTGGAACGAGCAGTAATTTGAAAGTGCATCCATCCAGGATATATGGACTACATCTCCCACAAGCACAATGTGTGTTTTCATATAGGGAGATGGTAGACGTCGTGCACTTTACTGCTGGCCCCTGATGAGGAAAATAAATTTCCGAAACGCGTCGGGCCTATTTCAAACACGCAACTGCCCATACCAACTAACGCTTTGGGGAAGGCGCACGCAGGCTCGGGTGCTACCCGCTACTTGGACAACCCCATGGAGCGTAATACATTAGCGGCGGTCCTGCCGCTGGGTTGCACCACCCCGAAGAAACGGGGGCCACGAGACTCGCTATCCAAGGAGTCTCGTATGTGGAGCTGCGCGATGGATGAGGACAGGAGTGATGTTTGGGGCTCATGGTAGAGCCTTTGGAACGAGCAGTAATTTGAAAGTGCATCCATCCAGGATATATGGACTACATCTCCCACAAGCACAATGTGTGTTTTCATATAGGGAGATGGTAGACGTCGTGCACTTTACTGCTGGCCCCTGATGAGGAAAATAAATTTCCGAAACGCGTCGGGCCTATTTCAAACACGCAACTGCCCATACCAACTAACGCTTTGGGGAAGGCGCACGCAGGCTCGGGTGCTACCCGCTACTTGGACAACCCCATGGAGCGTAATACATTAGCGGCGGTCCTGCCGCTGGGTTGCACCACCCCGAAGAAACGGGGGCCACGAGACTCGCTATCCAAGGAGTCTCGTATGTGGAGCTGCGCGATGGATGAGGACAGGAGTGATGTTTGGGGCTCATGGTAGAGCCTTTGGAACGAGCAGTAATTTGAAAGTGCATCCATCCAGGATATATGGACTACATCTCCCACAAGCACAATGTGTGTTTTCATACAGGGAGATGGTAGACGTCGTGCACTTTACTGCTGGCCCCTGATGAGGAAAATAAATTTCTGAAAAGCGTCGGGCCTATTTCAAACACGCAACTGCCCATACCAACTAACGCTTTGGGGAAGGCGCACGCAGGCTCGGGTGCTACCCGCTACTTGGACAACCCCATGGAGCGTAATACATTAGCGGCGGTCCTGCCGCTGGGTTGCACCACCCCGAAGAAACGGGGGCCACGAGACTCGCTATCCAAGGAGTCTCGTATGTGGAGCTGCGCGATGGATGAGGACAGGAGTGATGTTTGGGGCTCATGGTAGAGCCTTTGGAACGAGCAGTAATTTGAAAGTGCATCCATCCAGGATATATGGACTACATCTCCCACAAGCACAATGTGTGTTTTCATATAGGGAGATGGTAGACGTCGTGCACTTTACTGCTGGCCCCTGATGAGGAAAATAAATTTCCGAAACGCGTCGGGCCTATTTCAAACACGCAACTGCCCATACCAACTAACGCTTTGGGGAAGGCGCACGCAGGCTCGGGTGCTACCCGCTACTTGGACAACCCCATGGAGCGTAATACATTAGCGGCGGTCCTGCCGCTGGGTTGCACCACCCCGAAGAAACGGGGGCCACGAGACTCGCTATCCAAGGAGTCTCGTATGTGGAGCTGCGCGATGGATGAGGACAGGAGTGATGTTTGGGGCTCATGGTAGAGCCTTTGGAACGAGCAGTAATTTGAAAGTGCATCCATCCAGGATATATGGACTTCATCTCCCACAAGCACAATGTGTGTTTTCATATAGGGAGATGGTAGACGTCGTGCACTTTACTGCTGGCCCCTGATGAGGAAAATAAATTTCCGAAACGCGTCGGGCCTATTTCAAACACGCAACTGCCCATACCAACTAACGCTTTGGGGAAGGCGCACGCAGGCTCGGGTGCTACCCGCTACTTGGACAACCCCATGGAGCGTAATACATTAGCGGCGGTCCTGCCGCTGGGTTGCACCACCCCGAAGAAACGGGGGCCACGAGACTCGCTATCCAAGGAGTCTCGTATGTGGAGCTGCGCGATGGATGAGGACAGGAGTGATGTTTGGGGCTCATGGTAGAGCCTTTGGAACGAGCAGTAATTTGAAAGTGCATCCATCCAGGATATATGGACTACATCTCCCACAAGCACAATGTGTGTTTTCATATAGGGAGATGGTAGACGTTGTGCACTTTACTGCTGGCCCCTGATGAGGAAAATAAATTTCCGAAACGCGTCGGGCCTATTTCAAACACGCAACTGCCCATACCAACTAACGCTTTGGGGAAGGCGCACGCAGGCTCGGGTGCTACCCGCTACTTGGACAACCCCATGGAGCGTAATACATTAGCGGCGGTCCTGCCGCTGGGTTGCACCACCCCGAAGAAACGGGGGCCACGAGACTCGCTATCCAAGGAGTCTCGTATGTGGAGCTGCGCGATGGATGAGGACAGGAGTGATGTTTGGGGCTCATGGTAGAGCCTTTGGAACGAGCAGTAATTTGAAAGTGCATCCATCCAGGATATATGGACTACATCTCCCACAAGCACAATGTGTGTTTTCATATAGGGAGATGGTAGACGTCGTGCACTTTACTGCTGGCCCCTGATGAGGAAAATAAATTTCCGAAACGCGTCGGGCCTATTTCAAACACGCAACTGCCCATACCAACTAACGCTTTGGGGAAGGCGCACGCAGGCTCGGGTGCTACCCGCTACTTGGACAACCCCATGGAGCGTAATACATTAGCGGCGGTCCTGCCGCTGGGTTGCACCACCCCGAAGAAACGGGGGCCACGAGACTCGCTATCCAAGGAGTCTCGTATGTGGAGCTGCGCGATGGATGAGGACAGGAGTGATGTTTGGGGCTCATGGTAGAGCCTTTGGAACGAGCAGTAATTTGAAAGTGCATCCATCCAGGATATATGGACTACATCTCCCACAAGCACAATGTGTGTTTTCATATAGGGAGATGGTAGACGTCGTGCACTTTACTGCTGGCCCCTGATGAGGAAAATAAATTTCCGAAACGCGTCAGGCCTATTTCAAACACGCAACTGCCCATACCAACTAACGCTTTGGGGAAGGCGCACGCAGGCTCGGGTGCTACCCGCTACTTGGACAACCCCATGGAGCGTAATACATTAGCGGCGGTCCTGCCGCTGGGTTGCACCACCCCGAAGAAACGGGGGCCACGAGACTCGCTATCCAAGGAATCTCGTATGTGGAGCTGCGCGATGGATGAGGACAGGAGTGATGTTTGGGGCTCATGGTAGAGCCTTTGGAACGAGCAGTAATTTGAAAGTGCATCCATCCAGGATATATGGACTACATCTCCCACAAGCACAATGTGTGTTTTCATACAGGGAGATGGTAGACGTTGTGCACTTTACTGCTGGCCCCTGATGAGGAAAATAAATTTCTGAAAAGCGTCGGGCCTATTTCAAACACGCAACTGCCCATACCAACTAACGCTTTGGGGAAGGCGCACGCAGGCTCGGGTGCTACCCGCTACTTGGACAACCCCATGGAGCGTAATACATTAGCGGCGGTCCTGCCGCTGGGTTGCACCACCCCGAAGAAACGGGGGCCACGAGACTCGCTATCCAAGGAGTCTCGTATGTGGAGCTGCGCGATGGATGGGGACAGGAGTGATGTTTGGGTCTCATGGTAGAGCCTTTGGAACGAGCAGTAATTTGAAAGTGCATCCATCCAGGATATATGGACTACATCTCCCACAAGCACAATGTGTGTTTTCATACAGGGAGATGGTAGACGTTGTGCACTTTACTGCTGGCCCCTGATGAGGAAAATAAATTTCCGAAATGCGTCGGGCCTATTTCAAACACGCAACTGCCCATACCAACTAACGCTTTGGGGAAGGCGCACGCAGGCTCGGGTGCTACCCGCTACTTGGACAACCCCATGGAGCGTAATACATTAGCGGCGGTCCTGCCGCTGGGTTGCACCACCCCGAAGAAACGGGGGCCACGAGACTCGCTATCCAAGGAGTCTCGTATGTGGAGCTGCGCGATGGATGAGGACAGGAGTGATGTTTGGGGCTCATGGTAGAGCCTTTGGAACGAGCAGTAATTTGAAAGTGCATCCATCCAGGATATATGGACTACATCTCCCACAAGCACAATGTGTGTTTTCATATAGGGAGATGGTAGACGTCGTGCACTTTACTGCTGGCCCCTGATGAGGAAAATAAATTTCCGAAATGCGTCGGGCCTATTTCAAACACGCAACTGCCCATACCAACTAACGCTTTGGGGAAGGCACACGCAGGCTCGGGTGCTACCCGCTACTTGGACAACCCCATGGAGCGTAATACATTAGCGGCGGTCCTGCCGCTGGGTTGCACCACCCCGAAGAAACGGGGGCCAGGAGACTCGCTATCCAAGGAGTCTCGTATGTGGAGCTGCGCGATGGATGAGGACAGGAGTGATGTTTGGGGCTCATGGTAGAGCCTTTGGAACGAGCAGTAATTTGAAAGTGCATCCATCCAGGATATATGGACTACATCTCCCACAAGCACAATGTGTGTTTTCATATAGGGAGATGGTAGACGTCGTGCACTTTACTGCTGGCCCCTGATGAGGAAAATAAATTTCCGAAACGCGTCGGTGCCTATTTTAAACACGCAACTGCCCATACCAACTAACGCTTTGGGGAAGGCGCACGCAGGCTCGGGTGCTACCCGCTACTTGGACAACCCCATGGAGCGTAATACATTAGCGGCGGTCCTGCCGCTGGGTCGCACCACCCCGAAGAAACGGGGGCCACGAGACTCGCTATCCAAGGAGTCTCGTATGTGGAGCTGCGCAATGGATGAGGACAGGAGTGATGTTTGGGGCTCATGGTAGAGCCTTTGGAACGAGCAGTAATTTGAAAGTGCATCCATCCAGGATATATGGACTACATCTCCCACAAGCACAATCTGTGTTTTCATATAGGGAGATGGTAGACGTCGTGCACTTTACTGCTGGCCCCTGATGAGGAAAATAAATTTCCGAAACGCGTCGGGCCTATTTCAAACACCCAACTGCCCATACCAACTAACGCTTTGGGGAAGGCGCACGCAGGCTCGGGTGCTACCCGCTACTTGGACAACCCCATGGAGCGTAATATATATATATATATATATATATATATATATATATATATATATATATATATATATATATCCTGTAATTCAGGCAATGCACTGGTTATGCAAAGACCTATTTTGCAAGAGTACACCATCAGTTTTGTATATATATATATATTATGCATATATTGCCATTACCCTTTTGTCATATGCACACACATACAGAACCACAAATATAAATGGATCTCGAAAAGTATTATATTTACCTTTTCAATTTTTGTAATGCAAAATAATGGTTATCCGAAATCAGTGTAAATCTGAAATATTGGATCCATTTTAAAGGTAGAGTGACATTCTGGTTCAAAAATTCTAGTGGTATACAAAATGAATTAGTAAGTGGAAAGCAGTAGAGGTCCACGTAGTGGTTCCTAGCAGGGCTGTACTGGGAACAGAAATCGGCCCTGGCAAACTGCTCAGCCGCCCCCCTGCATGCCCCTGGGGTGAGGGGGAGTGAAGCTGAGCAGTTTGCGTGGGCCGGTCTCGGACGATTTTGTTACAGGGGGTCGATATTGCCGACCCCCGGTAACAAAAGGCCCAAAACCGGCCCCTACCCTAGCGGCCTACCGGGGAAACGCCCGGTGCCCGCACTGGCCCTTCCAGCCTTGGTTCCTAGATATATTAAAGAAGTAAATATAAAGGTGCATAGAACAATGAGGGCACTAGCCTTTAAATCAGCAGTGCAGGTAATCGGCAATTCAAGCAGGCACACCCAAAAGGAGCAAGCATTAGCTGATAAAAGAATTATACAGGCCATTTGTTGTGCTGCTTATGAGTTGTAGGACTCTAGAATGGTTAAAAGTAAAACCGATAGGGAAAGAATTATAGATCAATATGACACTGACAATAGTGCGGCGGCTGGAACAATTTTCAGAATGGCGGTGCTGTCATGTGGTCAGGATAGACCTGGTAAGGGACACCACTATTTACATGATCATGTTTCTTAAGTTGCCTTCTGTCTCACACATTATGACTTTTGACATACATTTGTGTTCATGACAATGTAGGATAACATTCTCTGGATTGGCAATGCTTACATTTCTATTTCGTAGACACAATATCACAACACCTTGAACATTTAGTACAAGGGATAGAGTTCACTGCGCAAATGTCATTATTGTTATTGTCCAGTTGGTGAAGAAGCTTTCATACTAGAATAAACAATTGCGGCCTGACAGGGGTTGTGACATGGCCACATGGGTGCTGTTTATTATCTATACAGAACCACTTCCTTGTTTAAGGGAGAGGAGCACTCAACTGACACTGCGAGGCCACTGCATGTTGGAATTCCAGCTCAGCTAATTCCTGTTTAATAACACAAGGGATGTCCAGCTCTATACCAAGAAAGACAGCCTGATGACATTTACCCGTGGGTAATGGGAAGTTAGCCCACCACACTGCTGGGATTTGGCTAATCACCCACTCTAGGCAAGACTAGGTTAGGAACACTAGGTAGGAATACACTATACACAGTACTTACATTCCTGCATATATTTACTTTTCACATCTCTCATAATGCTACTTACACTATTCTATTACATTCTTCTGATTATCGCAGTGCACATATTTTTTTCAAGAATCACAATGCTTCAATAAATAATAAAAAGCCCTGCTGAATATTTCTTAGGTATATCTTTGGGAATGCATGAGAGTCCAAACAAAAGGGTTCTAGATCTGTTACCACAATTTCCTTGGGAGATTAGCGTTGTCATGTTCTGAGGTTGCACACACAATATTTACCCTGTAAGGTTGGGGGTCCAGATGGTGCTCTGTGGGCTAGCAGGGATATATGCCAACATATCCTGAGGGTGTGCACAGAATCAGTCTGGGACAATCCTGACATTTATGTTGTCCAACAAATGCACAGTTTTACCGGACAGCTACAAGCCATACGATAAGAAAAGAACAAGTGTAGCGAATGAGCCATGCACATTCAGCAGGAGAGTGTCAAGGGTGTAGAATGTAGCTGATGCAGCAGTTTGGAATATACAGTAACACATATAGGGCCCGATGTAGGTAAATCTGATTTACTGACTCTAGAATACCAAATTTTACCGATTCGGTATTCTAGATTCGGTAAATCAGATGTAGGAACAAATTTGGTCATTTTTACCGAATCTGTATGATTCAGTAATTGCCGAATCGGTATTTACAGATTCGGTAATTGACATTGATTCCTATGGGCCTTGAGGCCCATAGGAATCAATGTCAATTACCGGATCGGTAAATACCGATTCGGTAAAATTACCGAATTGTCAAGGGGGACAGGGTGTCACTTTGACACCCTGTTGCACCCCTGATTCTAGCTTGTGTGCCATGTGACACACATACAGGCCCTTAGGGCATGTATGTGTGCCACATGACACAGGTGTACATGGACAGATGTTCATGTACACAGGAATTCGTTATTTACCATGACATAGTATGTCATGGTAAATATTGAATTCTTAAGGGCCTGTGCCACCTACATCTAGACTTACCGATTCGGTAAATTTACCGATTCGGTATTTTACCGAATCGGTAAATTTACAGAATCGTTAACATTTGGGCCCCCTACATGTCACAAACCATATACCGGTCGGTAACGGCTGACACCTAAAATCTGGTGTGGTAGTGCACCACCATTTACAGATATCACTTTTCCCTTGAAATTGAGGCAAAATTTGCATTGACGTGTAGTTTTATTGATACAACTCTATTATATTAATTAACAGGTATTTCAATGTTGTTGTGTGTGGAAAAAAACTGACACCCTGCAGCTTTTCCATTTACAAACCCTGTACAACAGCAAGATTGTCTGATAGTTCATTTTACAAAATCCTGTAACTTTGCAGGAAAATAAAAAAGAGTAAACTAATCCCAAATAACAAGAATAAGCAGCAGTTTGCAAGACATAGCCTGACGTCTGACCCCAGTCATTGAACACTCAGCAGATGTGAAGAGATAAAAACAAAATGTGAAAGCATCTTAATTTCTCATTCACCTTCTGTACGCCACAACATGATTCATGTGGGGTTGCTGCAGCACCCCCAGTACCCGTACTTACAGCACATAGGTAGTAGTTTGATCGAGGACATAGGTGTATAGTGAGGTGTAGACTAAGAGAGGGTAGAGTATCAAGGGACTAGGCCCATTCAGGAGTCTGAGCCTAGACAGCAAAGTGCTGCCCTGAAATGGAGCAAGCAGCCAGGAGATTGCACTGCCCGGTGCAGATGTTTCCCAAGGAGCGTGTTCCTAAGAAGGGATTTAAAACTCTCAACACCAGGAGCCTCATTTATGAGGCTGTGCGTCACTTTTACGCCGCCGGTGCGTCACTTTTTGTGATGCATCAGTGGCGTAAAAAAATGCGCCTTGTTGCGCCATATTTACAAAGTGACGCATCTAGGTAGATGCGTCACTTTGTAAACCCCTGCGCCACATTATACCTGCGCCAGGTATAATGTATGCAAGGGGGGCGCTTTGTCGTAAGATAGGGTCATGGAAGTGACGCAGTGAAATCGATAAGATTTCACTGCGCCATTTCTTGACCGCTAATGCGTCAAAATATTACGCCTGCTTCATGGCAGGCGTAAGACTGACGCAGACACTAACAACATGGGACTTGCCCATGTGGAAGTACACATTGCTGGAGTTGCGTCACTTTTGTGACACACTCCAGCAATGCGTCACTTTTACGCCTACAGATACGTCAGATATACTGACGTATCTGTAACTCCTTGCGACATGATGCGTCATATTATAAATATGACGCATCAATCATGTCGCAAGGAGTGCGCACTGAGAAGTGACGCATCGCTGCTTTCACGCAGCGATGCGTCATTTCTCATAAATGAGGCCCCAGGCGTTTTCTTACTGTGTAGAAAGAGAGCATTACAGATTTTGAGAGCTTTGTCAGAAAAAGCTCTGGAAAGTGGAAACATTTCATAAAGTGAGGAGTGCAGGGATATATTTTCTGCATCGAAGGGAGCAAGAGTCTCCTGATGGATATCCAAATGGATGGCTTGATGAGCTGCGTGAAATAATGATAAATCTTCCCCCAATAGTCTAAGGTCTAGTGCCCATGCCATCCGTCTCTCTGCTCCAGCAGCTTATTACCAAATGTTTCCTCAGCAGGAACCCTCGGAACAGCACATATATCGTGTACATTAATCAATCACAAACCATCAAATGTGCAGCTGCCTTGGTGGACAGTGTGTATCTGGGAAAGTGCACAAAGCACTGGGGCACTTGGCTGAGAGTGTGGACTACATCATGGCTGCTCATAAACAACCTGGGGCCTCATTTATGAGGCCCCTTGCGCCATCGGAACGTCACTTTTTGTGACTCTCCGCGGCGCAGAAGCGTGAAATTTATCAGGCAGCACTAAGCCACTTTCTTTGGCTTAATGCTGACCGATAAATATCAGTCCCTTTAACGCAGTGTTCTGCGTTAAAGAGGCGTGCAATGGGTGTTGCTGGGGGTGTTCCCAGCAACATCCATGGCCTTTTGACACTGCCCCAGAGTTACGAGAAATCGTAAATCTGAGGCAGTGCCAACAGCTCACCCCTCCCAAGGGGAGGCGTAAGGGAGACGCAACGTGGAGAAATATCTTTATTTCTCCTCGTTTTGCAGCACACATAGAAAGATGAACAAGCCTCTTGTGATTATTTTTGTACAGAGAGGTTTCCCTTCCTGTACAAAAATAATCATCTCCACAAGGCAGGCACCCTTGCACTGGCGCAGGGGAAAAGGACAAGAATGCGCCATATCTCATAGATACGGCGCATTCCTGCCCTTTTCTTTTGCCGTAGGGAAGCGCAGCAGGAAGGCCTTCTGCGCTTCCCTACGGCAAAACCCCATAAATGTGCCCCTGGTTCTTCAATAAAGTTAAAGTACCCAAGGTTAAAAAATGCTGGGATAAACCAAGGCTGCCTAGTTATTATACCACCCAATGGTGTAGTGAATCTTGCCATCCCCTTCAGGTCTCACACTCTAGCAGCTTAACTAGGAGTAGCCACTACTCCCAATGGCCTGGTAATCCTGCAAGATAGATAGTTCTACATTCGCCCCTCTTGACTAAAGGTCTGCAGAAAAAACCTCATAAAAATAGACTGTAATGGAAAAGCACGGATAACAGATAGCGGTCAAGGACTGCCGAGTGCGCTAGGTTTATTTGATGAGACAGAAAGAACTGACGAAAACATAAAAAAGGACAGAGTGCAGCAACTGGAGCCCTAGTGTAAGGTAAGAACAAAAAAACTGAGAGGAAAGAAAGAAAGGATGGTAGATAGAAACTATGAGAGCAGAAAGAAATGGCGAAACTGAAGAAAAATGAAAGAAAGGTAAAGCTAAAAGCGAAAGCAGAAGGGTGAATGGATTTGATGGTGGGTGGATGGATGAGTAAAAGGATGAATTAATCAATGTGTGAACAGATGCATGGATGGAGTGAGTCATAGAAGGATGGAAAGCTGAAGGGATTAATGGAATGGTGGAGGATGAATGAGTAAATAGGTGGATGTAAAGGTGAAGGCAACTTTTCTAGGGAGAATTGGGCTTACTTGCTTTGCTCACTTGGTGCCAGAGTTTTGATTCAAAGTGGAGGGTAATTCAGTTTTCTGGCATCTCTTCCTTCCCTCATCCTGTTACACATCATGTCTTTCTATCTTCAATTTACAGGTTATTTTTCACCCCTGCTTTCTCTCTTTGCCCCTGGAACAGCATAAAATTGGGTGTACTCTCATTATTAATGATTAGGTCACATATGTATATTGAGCCCTTATGTATTCATGAGATATAATGTAACTTGCAAGAGAAAAGTGCACTTAACGCCACATACGAAGTGCACGTGCTATGTAATCACGAAATTTATGGATGTATATGCTTGCTAATGCTTTATTTTTAGTAATAATGAGTTTTGGTTTGTATGCATTTATAAGAAAAAAATTATTTTTATTATATAATGGAATAGGTATATATGAGAAAACATTTACTTTTATAACATGACTGTTTATGTATTAGCATTTGTTCAGTTATAACTTGTATTGAAGTCTTGAATTTGTTAACTTGACCAAAGGCCTTAAGCACTTGGATTTTCAAAATGTAACTTTTAATGTGAATATTTTCTTGGATGGAGTGTTTTTCTCATTTCTCCAGGTGCCTGGTAGGATGACCTAATGAATGGAAAGAAGGTTCTTTGTGTGAAACAGATAAGGAAGCGAGAAGGGAGTCAAAGGCAAAAGAAATTACGGCTAGAGGGGAGGCTTACCGTCCATGTGGAATGAAGACATAAATTCAAGGTCATCTCCAAATATGTGGATCAATGAAAAAAATGGTATGAGAGTCTTTTTGAAGCACACACAAAGAAGAAGGAATTATGACTGTGTTTTGCTAAAGAAATTATTGTTTTGATGGTGGTCTTTAATTGGGTTCATGACAATAAATTAGGAGGGTCTTTGGGGGTATAATTACGCAATGTTCTGTGGCTGTGACCACACACTATGCTGAGACTTTTTTAGGATAGGAGAGGCTTAGACCTCTGTGACTTACATGGTATGCCTTATTTTCATTGAAAGAACAACAGTTGATGGACAGAATGCAGAACAATGTCATACATTCACCCCAGTACAGAGATCTGGGCCTAAAGTCATCGTTATTTTGCTCACCATGCCATTCCAGTTTGAACCCAGCCATATGCAAATCACTCTTGACCCTTTGCCCCATGGGAACAGTCTGGCCCGAACTGCCAAGCCAGGTCCTTCCTGGACTGGAAACAAGCATCCTAGGACCGGTTTCGGGCTTTCAGCCCTCATCAGCCAGGATAGCTTGATTCCAGTGGCATGGAGAGCACGGGACTCACGTCTGAGCATACCCGTCCCCATCGGGGTGAAAATTGCAAAAGCAACAGTTGATGGACAGAATGCAGAACAATGTCATACATTCATACCCAGTACAGAGATCTGGGCCTAAATCCATCATTTTGAAACTGGTCCCTGGATGCTTGTTTCCGGTCCAGGGAAGACATGGTTTGGCAGTTCGGGCTGGACTGTTCCCATGAGGCACAGGGTCAGACTGATTTGCATATAGCCATGTCTGAACTGGGGTGGTGGAGTGAGCTGTTTGATTTTCTCAAACGCTCCGTCCATCATCCTCTTTGGTACCACCTTATATACAATGAATGGCTTCATGATGAACAATACTTTGTTTTAGAAACACATATTGAAGTTTCATGCCATCACCTTTCTCTTTAATTTCTTGATCTAATTGAAGTTTAGTTTTGCATTTTAGTGTAGCTTAATTAGGGAATTAGAAACCTTCATGCATCATAGACTGGAGGATCGGACATTCCAATCTTCTCATTTTTCTGTGTTTTTTTTATTTTATACCATTGCTACTGAGGTTCTCATTGTTTATTTACTATTGAGATTAATTTTGTTGGCAGAGTTGGAAGTCCTTTGATAAATATGTATTTCTATGCAATGTATGTGTGACTGATTTATACAATGTTGACTTTGAATTTGTAATAAATCCATGTTTAGCCTGACTTCACGACTTGGAGCTTTACTGTGTAGCCAAATGAGTTGCACTGTGTTTGAGGACTTGAATTGAAATCTAACTCCTTTATTCTTCAACTTCCCAAAGAAGATAGCAGAGGGAGGCGACAAAAAGGGCCCAAAACCCCTCTGCTGTAGCACCACTGTTACCCTGTCTTTCTCCCTGTGTTTTTCTATTTTCTACTTGGACCCTCTTCCTCTGGATCAAAATATGTCCAGGAGCTCAAACATTAGTGCACGTGTCAAACACATGTCATCCACTTGCAAATACCACATCACAATTAAATATTAAACAAACAGTACAAACCTCTGTAAAGAATAGGCATTATCATTGCATTTGAGTAGCAATGAAGTGTCACACATGGAGATGTGCACAAGGCAATTTAAATAGTAAAATTAGGAAGACTCAAGGGATTTTACAGAACCTTTTGGGCAGTGGCAGCTGGGATCTACGGTGGAGGAGGGTGCTTGTGCTAAAAAAAATTAAAGTTCATAAAAACGTACCTGAACGTGACGTCCTTCGCTTCGGTCCTCTTCTCACCACCGGAACTTTATGCAGCAACTCCCTTGACTAATCATGGTGCTGCTCTCATCCATGCAGCATGAGAGCAGTGCCCTGATGGGAGGGAGCAGCCTCACTCAGTGTTCCACAGTGCTCTGGAGGCTTGCACTTGCTCTATCCCAGCCGTCTTAAGACAGCTGGGTTAGTGCTGTTTAAAGTGTGCATGTGTGGCTGGCCATCACAAGTGCATTAGACAGCTCACCCTTCTCCTTGCTGCTGTCACTTAGCAGCTGCGCCACCCCATCCTGATGAGGAGGAAAAATGATATGGTAAAAAATGACCATTTTATTTTTTAGGGTTTTGGGGGAATTTTAGGTAGGGCAATGCTCCTCCGCTCCAACGGAGGAGCCACCCCTGCTTTTGGGAACTGAATGAGGAGATCTGCATTGGAATTGCAATATAAAATTTGAAGCACAAACTGCATGAAATTAAGCAGCGAAATGAGAAGCTTTTGAAAACTAATAGGAGTTGCATTTAGGATGTAATAAGGGGAATTTGAAATGATAATCTTGGGTCTTTTGAGGGACACTATAGGAGCCCACAAGTAAACCATTTCAGTAGAGGTGGATGAGTCAGAAAAGTAACAGTGAAAGCCAAGCCAGAGCTGAGGAAAATGGTTTGGGTTCTCTCTTAGTGCTTGTGCACGAGCCAAGGCATGAACATGTTTGGGGTGTACATCATGCAACAAACCACATGTAAAAACCTGACAAAGACTCTTCCCCTTTCAAAAAGTATGTCTTTAACATGCAGAAGTGTTTCACCTTAATAATTCAGATTATGTTATTACCTTGAAAAGCATTTACTACATGTGCTAGTTTTAAAAAATAAAAACATTTATGTCAACCTTTCCCACACCCGTCACCCAGATGACAAAGCCATAAGTGAACACCAAGCTCATCATTTGTCATGTGCCCCTTATACTTGGCCTAGGTTATTACCCATGGAGCAATAATATGACCTATTAAATAAAAGACAAGATATGTTATACAGTGCACAACCTTAGCTCATGAGTTTCAAAATGCTCTGATATGTGCTAAGGTAGAAAGCCGAGCGGCAGAGAAGTAAAGCAATTGTCTAGAATCACATATTTTGCTCAAGTGGAGAATCTAGGATTGATCCTATGTTCACTGGCTTCCCACTGTGAAATTCAACCACCAGATGGGTATTTCTCTCTCTCTCTTTCTTTCTCTCTCTCTCTCTCTTTTTTACAACAAACGTTACTGCCAACCTAGAACAAACTGTCAAGAATTTCACCACTTGGATCACCGACTGCTCCGACAGAGTTGCCCCCATCAAGCCCAGCAAACACAAAAGATCCACCAAACAAGCCAGATGTTACACAAGTCAAGTCACGTTTATTATGACATGGAACTCCTACGGAGGTCCACATAATTATACACTACAAATAAAACAAGAAATGTTTTTCCTTCAATAAATAGTTTTTTCTTTGTATGAAGCTGCCTCCTTAAAATCTATTATCAAACAAACTATACAGAATGCGGGGGAGAATAAAACAGTCATGTACAACAGCAAAGTGTGAAGTGCTACATACAAGGAACGAAATGAATCAAAACATTCCTGAAGAGCAAGAGTAAAAATATTAGGACGCATATACAGCTGGATGAATAAAAAACAAATTAGTACAACATAAGAAATAACATTAACATTTCCTAATAAACAGCCAAGGATGTTTATCAAATTCAATAAATACTATGAGAAAACATTTCATTTTGTGGGGACAAAATAAATGAGTGGGCGAAATGAATGTTAAATCTGAAGTATGAAGGTCATAGGAAAATACGCCTAACCTTTTACAACTACGGACACACAAATGATTAAAATCGTGAACCTGTAAACAACATATTTCACAAATTCTCTCCTTTTTCAGTATTTTGCCCCAAATACCGTCCATTTCTCTTAAGGGCAATAAAAGCATCAGCCTTGTGATCCTGTGAGGTAGGTCTCCAATGCGCTCCCACTAACCACCTCATTCCTCTACTTGGGCTGGCTTAAAGCAATACCTCTGGCCGAGCTAATGAGGGTACAGACTTCTTTATAAACAGCTTCAACATGGACTTTGGAATGGAATGTCAGTATTCCAGCTAAGCCCAAATTAATCATTTGCTCGCTCAAAGGACATAAAAAATGTTGACTGTCCTTTCAGCTTAACAAACATTACCCCTCTCAGGGCAGCCCTAAATGTACCCTCTTCCCCCCAAAAGAGGGAATTACCCAACCTCAAAACCTCTGTCAAGGAAAAGATATATGAGGAGACTAGGCCAAATTCAAGACGTAAAGCATGGGCGGTGGCCAGATGGTGCACCACGAAGCTGAGAACTGCGAAACGCACCTGCAAGCTACTAGAATGGAAATGGCGCACCAGCAAGACATACTGAAACAGAACAACCTTCAAGACGGGCCTCAACCACTGCCACCAGATCCTGAAGCAGATGAAAAGAACACCCTGGCGGACTGCATCGAAACCAGCACTAGACAGGTCAAAGAATTCTTCAAAATCGTCAGAGTTCTCCAACCCCTCAACCTTGGAAAACATCATCACCTCTTCTCAGGAACTGTGCAACACCTTTGCAAACTTCTTCCACAACAAGATCGCCACCATCTGCAAGAACTATGAACCCCAAGACACCCCCACTGACCTCTGTGGCCGGCTTGCTCCTACCGAAGCAAGACCTGACTGCGCACTCACCACCTAGACTCAGCTTACCACACAGAACTCCACAGCGATCATGAGCTCCGTCAACTCAAGAGCCCCCACGGATCTTTGTCCTCACCAAATCTTCAACCTCAGGAATAAAAAGATCAGCTGCAAGCTCACCACCATCTTCACTGCCTCCATTACAACCGCCACCTTCCCCAAAGAATGGAAACATGCAGAAGTCAAACCCCTTCTCAAGAAACCATCCACCGACCCCAGCAAACTCAAAAACTACCATCCCATCTCTCTGCTCCCCTTCTCTTCCAAAGGACTCTAAAAAGCCATCAGCCGTCAACTCAACATACATCTGGAGAACAACCATCTTCTGGACACCTCCCAATCTGGATTCTGTACCAAACAGAGCACTGAAACTCCCCTAATCGCTGCCATCAACAACATTAGAACTGTCCTCGCAGCCCTGATTCTCCTCGACGTCTCTGTAGCATTCAACACCATGTCAAACCACACGCTCATCAAAAGACTTTACCACATCAGAATACAAGCAGACACCCTCAAGTGGAGTGTCTCCTTCCTCACCGGAAGAACCCAGATACTTCGACTACCTCTGTTCACCCCGGAACCCAAGAACATCACCTGCAGCATTTTTTCAAGGCTCATCCCTCAGCCTCACTCTGTCCAACGCCTAGATGACCCCCTTGGCCAACATCGTCAGAGTGCATGGGTTAAACATCATATCCTATGCAGACCACACCCTGCTCATCTGATCGTCCTCAGAAGACCCCACCACCACAAGAGCAAACTTTAGCAGGTGTATAACAAACGTCACCAACTGGATGAAAGACAACTGCCTGAAACTCAACACAGACAAGACAGAAGTGTTGTTCTTTAGTAACAACACCTCCAAGTGGAACGACTCGTGGTGGCCCATTGAACTAGGACCCTCTCCCCCTCCAACAGACCATGCTTGGAATCTTGACATTATCCTGGCCAGCAGACTCACCATGAAAACCCAGTTCAATGCAGTTGAATCTGCCTACTTCCTCAATCTTCGCATGCTCTGGAAAATCTTCAAATGGCTTAACATCAACACCAGGCAAACGGTCACTCATGCCCTAGTCACCAGCTGCCTGGACTACGGCAATGTACTCTGTGCAGTATCCACCACTAACCTCCTGACGAGACTGTAAATCATACAGAACTCCGTTGCCAGATTCATCCTTAATTCTCCCTGAATAGACCCAAATCATCCCTCACCTCAAGATTCTCGACTCTCTCTCTTTTTCTTCACCTCTCTCTTTTTATCTCTCTCACTCTGATTGTCTTAGGAAAAGAGTTTAGGAGAGAGCTAGGTGCCACTGTTAAAGGGAAGGCTAAGGAGGAAGACAGTCATCTGCAGAAAGGGTGGGGAGAGAGTAGGAGGAAGAGAGGGGAGGTTATCACAGGGAAGGGAGGGGGAAGAAGACTGACTTATGGCCAGAAGTAGTGTTAAAAGGGAGGAAAAGATGAGAATGTGTGGGATTTTACTCTACAGGACAGAGGAGAGGGACTGGAGAGAGATAGAAGCCAGGGTGGGTGTGAGTAAGATCTTTCTTCCCAGTTGTGACCCAGGATGGTGAGATGCTGGGCCTTAAGTTAACCTGGGGCCTCCTATGTAGCCATTTTATAAAGCTATACATATGTCTAGTGCTGGAAAAAAGCTATAAGTGCTCATGTCCACAATGTAACTCTGAGAGAACCTTGAAGGGATTAGAAGAGATAAAAACAGGAGAAAAACAAAAATAGGTGAAGTAATAGAGCAATATACGGACATCCATGGGGAGAGAGCAGAAGCTGAAAGGAGAATATGGCAAGCGTAGAGACCAGAGAAAGAAAAAACTGGTAGGTGTGATGGGTAGGAGAGAGATCAAAAACAACATGGATATGGCTGATTCCTATGGTACGAGTGGGCTGCACCCATGTAGGAATTGAATGACAACTTCTTTGACTTTTTTTTAAACACTGGAATTAATTTCCTATGCAAATAAAGCACTGAGAAAAGGGGATCACAACTACAACTCTTGGCAATACTACCCCTAATGTCACTGCCATTTAGGTGTAGCAATGTGTGAAATTTAAAGGCAAATTGCATAGGCCATTGAAGCGTATGTATTTTATATATTGCAGTTTTATATACTGCAAACTTGACCCGAAAGGGTTGGAGTGCTTTACTCAGCACCAGTTACATTACCCAAGGTCACATTCTTCTTTTTTGCATGGGAAGGTTATTTGATTTGTCCAGAATCGCAAGATGTTGAGCCGACGCAAGACTTGAACCTTGTTCATTAGCTACAAAGTCCTCAGCTCTGATCCGAACACTCTCTGAGGAGCATTATGACACACTCAATCAGGTTGCCCTGGGCTTTAAGTGAGATGAAAAAACTGGGGGGTCTCTCAAAAGGGCATGGGCAATGCAGTTAAGGGCGTGGCTTAAAATGTGTAAGCTTAAAATCTATGCTTAGCATAGTGTGCTGATATACTGGTATTTTGCTGCTTCTGTGGTTGAATCCAGATATATAATACACGTATGACTACCTACAACAAGCAAGGGCTATTGCCTTTGTCAATGGCTGTTAGTTGCATAAGATACATAAGCAACAACTATGGCTTTGTTGTATTTAATATTGAAAATGCTTCCGTTCTGAAATGATGAGACTGTGAAAGAACTAGAACAAGCCTTTTTTAAGTTACCTCAAAGGCAGTGAAGGGTGGTACTGCTCCAGAGTTAGGATTTTTTTTCACCCCGAGGGTGAGGGCAAAATGGAAAGCCAGATGGGGACCCGACTCCTGCTTTTCAGATCTGCCAGTGTGTTGGGAACTGGCTGGACCCTGCCCACTGAAAACCCTGAGATTGCCCACTTGTTTATTATAGTTATGCTGCAAGATGGTGCTGTAGAAATGTTGTGTGAGTGCTGTTCTATTAAAATACCTACCTACCGCGCTGGGTGCAGGCAAGGTGCAGGTGCCAGAGAGTTTTAGCCCCGGCACATGAACTGCAGCCTGTTCTCCTGTGGTGACCTCAGGGCCGTCTTTAGGTTGGTGTGACCGGTGTGGTCACACTGGGCGCTGACCTGGAGAGAGGGCACTGACCTCAGGGGGGGTTGTGTTGAGCAATAACTTACGAGTTAAAAGCCCCTCCTGAAGAGTTCCTTGTGCATCCAGCTTTCAGGCAGCAATACAAATGTCAGGAATACTCTTGTGATTAATGTTCCTGCTGAAAAGGGAGACCGGAGTTTTGTCTAGTCGCAATTCTGACTCGCCATACAGTAGCGAAGAGGGTTAATATGCCTGCTGCAAAGAACAGGGGCCCTAATATGTAGAGGGCGCACTTTCCCTGTTTGTATCCTGGTGCTTCATAAAATAGGTGCGCCCGGTGCAATCAGAGAAAGGGCACCCTATTACATAGAATGCTCTGCCCTCAGGGCAGCAGAGAAGTCATGCTGCCCTGGGGGCAGCACATTCAGGTGAGATACAGAGCAGCTTTGAAGCAGTCACTCCATGTTTTCACAGTGCAGGCTGCAACCAGCCTGCACTTTTAAAGGGTATAAGAGATCCCCTTGCAGGCTGGTGCAATGAGTGACTGCAACCGCTTGCAAGGAGATGTCTGGGGGGCTCAATAGGACCCCCTTTTTCACATCCAGAGGGCTGCTCTCAGGGGGCGCACTGACAATGCGCCACCTTTTAGATGGCACACTGTCAATGCGTCTCCTGAGAGCTTCTTTGCCTCTGCACCCCCGTTTATTATATGGCGCGAGCGCAGAGACAAAGGGATTCCCTCATATGCATGGTGCGCGCCCCTATGCAAATGATGGCACGCCCTCTGAAGATAGGGCTGGAGCTTTAAGCCCGCCAGTGCTATGGGTATTACAGAAGGGGGGGCACAAGCGTCTGCGACCCCTTCTGTAATACCAATGTGCCACCGGTCCACACAAAGTGGGTGCAAACGCCTATTACGCCCACGGGGCACCATGTGTAATACGACCCCAGATTTGTATTTTATGGGTATAATTGAGTATACTAGTAAATCCAGCCTTTACCAACGCTTTAAAACAAATGCAATTTACGTGGCAGAGCAGCTATGGAGAGATGACGGGCAGCTTTGGCGGGTGGAAGTGAGGGAGGTTGAGGAGGAGGTCATGAGGGAAGGGGTGGACAGAAAAGATTGTCCCACCAGCGCTAAAGCCGGGCCTGGGTAACCTCACCTTGTGATGGGCAGAGACACCTCGCCCACGCGTTCCTGGAGCTCCGAGGGCCGATGTCAGCGCAGGAGCAGACGTGCTCAGAATGCCTCCCGCAGCCTAGAGCGGCTTTCGACCTTACAGCGTCTGCGGCAGCCACCTCCACGGGACAGTCTGCACTGCAGACAGTGAGCGGCCAGACCGAAATGCGAAGTTCAAGCACAGTCTACACAGCGGCCTCAAGTAGGCCTTGCCTCGGGCAGATGAAACCACACACCTGCCATGTTCTTTGGCTCTCTGTAACCTTCTAACACATTAATAAATCAAGATTTTTTTCACTTTAGAAACTTTTGAAACCTTTCGTATATTTTTTTTTAACTCCCTCCTGTTTTATACCCTATTTCCTTTTTTTCTCCACCTTTCTTTCCCCTCTGTCCTTCGTCGTCCTTCTCTGTAGTTCTTTTCTCACTTTAATCATTGATCTTTATTTTCCTTACTGTGTCACCTATTGTGCAACGTTTTTTTCCTTTTTTCATCCTATGTTATCCTTTTTTCCCTCCCCTTTCTGTCTTTCCCTCTCTGTCTTCCTCGCAGTTTTGTCTCTCTCCACCTTAGGGTCTGATTCACTAAGTTACTTGCACGCTAAAGGTCAGCATATTTGTGTCAACAGCATCATTGACAAACTCCAAGTGGCCGCTTCTATTTGCAAAACGTGAATTTAAAATCTTAAATGTATTTACTCACATAGACTTATGTGTGATTTTGTGTGGGAGTAAATCTGCCTCTTGGGGAGGGAATGGGTGCTCGCTGAGTTTGTGTGTAATCACAAATGTTTTCATGGCCCTGTTTTCACCCTCAATAGTATTGGAAATTTACTCATGCCAAGGGGAAGAGTAAATCCACTTCCAGATGGGAAAGAAGGGTAAAAAACTAAAAATTGGTGACATTATTGTGGAAGTGGTTTTTCCAAGGAGAAAAATGTTTTCCATGTGCGAGAATTTTTTTTTCCCAAACCAATTTTATTATTTTCTTAGTCATATAGTATAACTTCCAAAAATTGCACAAGAAAAAAGGCAAATGAATAACAAGTTGTACATTGAATGGCCTACTCACAAAAGCATATAAGGGTATGGAAAAAGAGTACTACATGAGTACTTTCTCCCCCTATTTTCTCTAGTCAATGACATGTTTCTTGTATATTTCCCAAAAATGTGTCATTACTAGAACTTTCAAATTTGAAAATACAAAGAATAGTAGAAAACACTTCAGCTCTGGTGGGTGTGTTGGGTCACAAATCATTTCAACATTTCTGTCACCAACACACTTTGGGGCAGATTTACAAGAAACTGACACATCTGTAGAGATGCGTCAGTAGAGATGCGTCAGTTTTCCTGCGCCACCCTGTGATACCCTTGTGCCACCATGGATGTGCAGTATTTACAATACGGTACACCACGGTGTAAGGAGTGATAGATGCGTCAGAAATTCTGACGCATCTGTTGGCCCAAAAGTCACGCATTGCTGGAATCATGTCGCAAGCACGACACAACTGCAGCAATGCTTTAACTCATTGTACTGCATCCCTCCTTACACCTGCTTCAAGCAGGTCTAAGGTTTTAATACAGTGGCATTCTAGAAGTAGCGCAGTAAAATCTTGTAGATTTCACTGCGTCACTTTTACGAGGCTTTCCTGCATGGCAATGCCCACCCTGTATACATTATACCTGACGCGGGTATAATGTAACGCAGGGCTTTACAACGTAACGCATCTCCCCAGATGCGTCACGTAGTAAATGGGTTGCATATCTTGCGCCGCCGTTGCGTTAAAAAAAGTGAGTCAATGGCGGCACAAGGAGGCAGAAAGGGCTTGTAAATCTGCCCCTTTGTACTTGACCTGCTTGGCCCGCCCGCCCCCCTAAAAATACTGATGTGATCCTCTTTCAGAGTTCGACAGCAATTAAACTTGACCAGAATATGTAATAAAATCTGCTCCTAGAGCTGTGAATGTGAGGCAGAAAGGAGAATAAATTGGGTATTGTTTAACCACTCATTTAGGATATAATATGTCCCAGGCAGGAAATTAAAATGCAGAAGTGTAAACCTCGCATTCCTGTAAATTTTAGGGGCGCAGTTCAAAGCTAGTATCTAAGCCTCCTCACCAAATTTCCTGATCATGCCTGTACTCCTTTTATTCTGCAGGTAAGACAAGCCAGGAAAAGAATAAGCATTTGCAAACGCACAGTTCCTTGGCATTTACACATACATAAATATATACCATGTACATTTACACAAGTGAAATATGGTACTATCATAGCTACCCTAGTACTCGTGGAATTCAAGAATTAAACAAAATATATAATCAATTACGAATGTAGACGTAAATCTAAGGGAGTATACTTACACTTTTTTTGGAAACTGGGTATAATGTAGTTCAACGTCTCTCTCTTTGTAGACTCATTTTTGATTTATCATGATGACACACCCTCCTGCCTATCTTTGTCTCCCCTTGTCTTACCTCTGTCTTGTGTCTTTCTACATCTTCCAAAGCTAGATTAATTTCCAAATATTAATATTTTAAAATAAAAAATGTCTGCCTTTCAACAGAGGCCAATTTATATTTTTGTTATGTAAAACATTTCCTCAGCTGCATTGTTTAATAGTTTACCCTACTACACTTTACTTCCAGAGCTCAGGGTAGTCTTAATTTGTAAAAGAATAAATGTTGGGTCGAAAGTTTTGCTCAGCTGATGTTATTGAATATCAGTGTGTACTGAATACCAAAGCTGCGACGTCTTGATTCCACCTTATGCCTCTTTAACACACTACCACTACACTGCCCCTATATCTCTCTCTCGTGGGTTATTTTGCATCCCTGGTTTCTTTCTTTCCTTTGTCATGTATTTTTATTTATTTCTGTCCCCCCACTCTGTTTTTTCTCTGTATTGGTATGAATCAAAGTATGAATAGAAAAAATAAGTTTCGACCTCAAAAGTGACTACCACTGGGCCCCACTTGAAACCACTGGCTCAAATTAAGCACTAGTTCAGGATATTTTAGGGGGCTGGCTTTATTTAGTGTATTCGGTGGGAATCCCACAGGCAGATGGGATGTCCAAATATTCTCTGTGGCCCACCGCACCAGATTCCTCATTTATGAGAAGTAACGCATCGCTGCGTGAAAGCAGTGATGCGTCACTTCTCAGTGCGCCCTCCTTGCGACATGACCGATGCGTCATATTTACTGTATGATGCATCATGTCACAAGGAGTTACAAATACATCAGTGTTTCTGGGGTATCTGTATGGCACAAAAGTGACACATTGCTGGAGTGTGTCACAAAAGTGACGCAAATCCAGCAATGTGTCCTTTCGCTTGGGGCAAGCCCATGTGAAAGGGCTTGCATCAGTCTTACGCCTGCTGTGAGGAGGGGTCAGAACTGGTAAAGTTGATTGGGTGCCTGGGTGCATTTTTCCCTCCCTAATAAACAGAGATGTCCTAAACTCTGAGATGAAGCAGGTAAGAAGCCACCAATTGGCAGCTGCCCACTGGCGACATCCTGCCACTGGATGTCATGTCCTTTTAAGAGCATTACTTCGGGGAGTTAGGATGTTACTGTGGGATGGCACTCATGACCCTGAGCAGGGCCGGACTGGGAACCCAGAGCAGCCCTGGCAATTTTCAAGGACAAGACCCCTGCTGCTTTTGTTACTGTGGGTTGATATAGCAGCACCGCTGCAAAAAACGTACACCAGTAACAACAAGCATTTGCAATGCAATAGGTCTCGCATTTACGTGAGTTTAAGCTATTGGCATTGTAAATGACAATGCGTTTTATTTATGTTTTAACAACCAAAACATAGCGCCGAGAGGCATTGTAGCGCTGCGCAGAAAACTTGAGTAATGTAGCAGAAGCATCTAATGCATGAGTGCTGCAAACATCATTACTTGGAGGAGGGGGTGAGGCACAACCGAATGACAAGTTGGCGCACTGGTAAAATTACACGACTCGTCCAGAATTGTCATGGGTCAGTCAGTTGTCAAAGCAGGGGTTAGAACCCATGCTTTTAAATTCAAACTGGTCAGGCAAGACCTTAGCATTCAAAACCCTTCCCTTTTGTGCGTTGTCGTTATTAAAACACTTAAACAGTAAACGTAACATCGTTCTGCAATCTGTCATGTTTGGGCTGATTGATACGTTTTTTTTTGGGATACAGCCTCGATGCTATGACAAATTAAAAACAACAGCGTGCTCGAAGTAAAGGGGCCAGTAGCCATGGGAGGTGACAAATGACGACATGGCCGTCATAGGCAGGGACGAGCAAGCCTCATAATGAATCATGACAACATTTACGAAGGACAAAGACACAAGCCAATAAAAAAATTGGCGGGGCAGTGGGCGAGGCTTCCCTCGCGTATTGAGCTACCCCAGATCTTCCCTAGAGCAGCGCTTGCGCGCTAACCCTTGGCTCGACCTAAAAACGACCCCCTTCACTGCTAAATCGGCCTCATCCTTCCAGACTCCTTGGGAAACGCCTGATGCCTGCTAAGGTCAGTTCAGCTCTGACCCTGAGCTCTTTAATGACCAGTTTTCTTGAACCATGAACGGCTGTTAAAGCGGTACTTGTTTATTCATTTTGCGAAGCTTGCACAACTTTAAAAAAAAAGTTGTTAGTAAAGAAAAAAATATACAATTTCAAAGTCCTCAAAATATATACCAAATGCATTCATGCAGCAAAGAAAGCACGAGTTTGCATATTCTAGCCTTCCCTAAAACACAGTCTAGACTGTAATGGTGCATCAAGTGGCACTTGCTTTGTGAAAATTGTCTTCAAATAATGAAGAAAAACTCCCCAAAATCTATTTTAAAAAGTACATTCACAGCTACATGGCAGCATTTCAACCACACTACTTTTATCTGTGAGTAACTGTATTCTTTGTCGCCTTGAAGTTAAAAGTAAAATAGAAATGCCTTCAGCACTTACTAAATCAGGCACCACCAGCAAGGTATATTCCTTCATACATAAAGTACGAGAAAAGGGGAAAGAAAAATCAAATAAATAATCAACAGCATAGAAAGAAATGACTGATGAAAGATACCATGATAATAAATCTAAAGCAAAGAAAACACAGAATTAAAGAAAGAAGGAAAGAAAACTAACAAATGAAAGAAAATGAAGGATAAAAAGGAAAAAGAAACGCAAGATATAAAGAAAACATGATCAGATCTACTAGAGGGTGGATTGTTTGACGGTTTAGAAAGCACTTTTTTTTAAAGGAAATGGGAATGTTGAGATGATAAATTCGAGGCAGGGTAATGTATGTTGTTTAAATGAGCTTGCTTTTGTGCATAGGATAAAATATAAAATGAGCAAAATTTGCCCTTGAAGGAGACTCTTGCCTGGAATGAATTTGCCACGAGTTTTGCAAATCTATTTCAACCTGTGAAATTTCGTGGTATTTCGTGATTTATAATTTTTTGAACGTTTCCTGAATATTTAGTTTTTTTTATGGTGACATTAGTGGTTTATGAACAACCATGAAAAATTAACACATTTAGGGGGATATGTACGTTAGCCTCCTGGGCTTAACAACAAGCTCCGCCACTTTGGAAATGCAAGGCTGCACCATATTTACAAGAATGTGGTGCAGCCTTGCGTTTCCCCCTGAGATGGCGCTGAGTTTAACAACTTAGCGCCAACGTAGGCACCCTTGCTCCAGGGGATATGTACAATGAAGTGGCAGAGCGTGTCCTTAGCTTCCTGGGCTTAAAGACACGCTCCGCCACTTTAATAAATGCGAGACTGCACCATATTTACAAGAATGTGATGCAGCTTTGTGTTTCCCCCTGTGATGGTGCTGAGTTTAACAACTTAGCGCCAATGCAGGCACCCTTGCACCTGAGTGCAAGGGTGTCTGTGTGCAGGGGAGGATTGGTTATGTGTACGTAGGTGTCCCTTCCTGCACATAACCAATCCTAAATTGCCATTTTGTAACTTTCATGTGTGCTGCTTCATGCAGCACACATGAAAGTTATAAAATGGCATTTTTTAAAAAGGTTTGTTTATGTACAGGAAGGGGCACCTTCCTGTGCATAAACAAACCATGGCATTTTAGTTTTTCCATGTGTGCTGAACAAGGCAGCACACATGGAAAAAGCAAAAACGAGGAGAAATAATGCATTTCTCCTTGTTTCGCCATTTTGGTGCTACTTCCTATGTATGCTACCCTCATACATAGGGGGCAGCGTCAAATACAATGGGTGTTGCGGTGGGAATGCCCAACACAACACCCACTGCACGCCACTTTCACACTAAACATAGCATGAAAGGGTGTCTTATATACGAAGCAGTGGTAAGCAACGTTAAGTGGCTTAACGCTGCCTTGTACATAAGGCAAGGCCCCTATCGCCATGGGAACATCACAAAAAGTGACGTTCCTTTGGAGATAGGAGCTTGTACATATGCCCATCTATGTACAGGGGAGGATTGGTTATGTGTAGGAAGGTGTCCCTTTCTGCACATAAACAATCCTAAAATGCCATTTTGTAACTTCCATGTGTGCTGCTTCATGCAGTGCACATGAAAGTTACAAAATGGGATTTTTTTAAAAGGTTTGTTTATGTACAGGAAGGGACACCTTACTGTACGTAAACAATCCATGGCAGTTTACTTTTTCCTTGTCTGCTGCACGAGGCAGTACACACGGAAAAAGCAAAAACAAAGAAAAATAATGCATTTCTCCTTGTATCACCAACTTAAGACCAAGATTTTCCTGGTTTTTATTTTGGCGCTGACTTCTAGGTACGCCACCCGTGTACATAGGGGGCTGCGGCAAATACAATGGGTATTGCGGTGGAATGCCCACCCCAACACCCACTGCACACCCCTTAATGTGTGTGCAGTGGGTTAATGCTGCCTTGTATATAAGGCAAAGCCCCTATCGCTACAGGGACGTTACAAACGGCCACATGCATTAAAGTGCCCATTTGCGATTTCTTAATTGCGAAAATTAAGGAAGCGCAATTAAGAAATCGCAAATTGGTATGCATGAAAAAATCGCATTTTATTTAACGATTTCTTAATTTTCCTTAATTGCGATTCACAAATTGCGAATCGCAATTAAGGAAAACCTTCCCATTGATTCCTATAATCAATCAATCATTCCATTTGTATAGCGCACTACTCACCCGGGAGGGTCTCAAGGCGCTTGGGGGAAGGGGTATGCTACTGCTCGAACAGCCAGTTCTTGAGTTGTTTCCTGAAGGCGAGATGGTCCTGGGTCAGCCGAAGGTGGATGGGGAGGGAGTTCCATGTCTTGGCAGCCAGGTAAGAGAAGGATCTTCCTCCGGCGGTGGCTCTTCGGATGCGTGGTACGGCTGCGAGGGCGAGGCTGGTGGATCGTAGCTGGCGGGTGGGCGTGTAGAAGGTCAGGCGGTCGTTGAGGTACTTGGGGCCCAGGTTGTGGAGAGACTTGTGTGCGTGGGTGAGGAGCTGGAACGCGATCCTCTTGTCGACGGGGAGCCAGTGCAGGTTCCTCAGGTGGCTGGAGATGTGGCTGCGTCGGGGGACATCCAGGATGAGTCGGACGGAGGAGTTCTGGATGCGCTGGAGTCTTTTCTGTAGCTTGGCTGTGGTTCCGGCATAGAGGGCGTTTCCGTAGTCCAGTCGGCTGGTGACGAGTGCCTGGGTGACAGTCTTCCTGGTCTCGGTCGGGATCCAGCGGAAGATCTTGCGAAGCATACGCAGGGTGTTGAAGCACGATGAGGAGACGGCGTTGACTTGTCTGGTCATCGAGAGGGAGGAGTCCAGGATGAAGCCCAGGTTGCGTGCGTGGTCGGTTGGCTTGGGTGCGGTGCCCAGGGCTGGGGGCCACCAGGAGTCATCCCAGGCGGAGAGCGAAGATCCCAGGATGAGGACTTCCGCCTTGTCCGAGTTCAGTTTCAGGCGGCTGTCCTTCATCCACTCGGCGACGTCTTTCATCCCTTCTTGTAGGCAGGTTCTAGCGGTGTCGGGGTCTCTGGTGAGGGAGAGGATCAGCTGGGTGTCGTCGGCGTAAGAGATGATGTTGAGGTTGTGCTGGCGTGCGATGGCTGCAAGAGGTCTCATGTAGACGTTGAAGAGGGTGGGGCTGAGTGAAGATCCTTGCGGGACTCCGCAGATGACTTCGGTGGCCTCGGAGCGAAACGGGGGGAGGCGGACTCTTTGTGTTCTTCCGGCGAGGAACGAGATGATCCATTCCCGTGCCTTCTCTTGGATACCGATGTTGCTGAGGCGCTGGACTAGGGTGCGGTGGCAGACAGTGTCGAACGCAGCGGAGAGGTCCAGGAGGATGAGGGCCACTGTTTCCCCCTTGTCGAGCAGGGTCCGGATGTTGTCGGTGGCTGCGAGGAGGGCGGTCTCGGTGCTGTATAATGGGAAGGCATTAACTTTTTGCGATTTTCTTTTTGCGAATCGCAATTTGTTAATGCATTTCAAGGGTGCTGAGGGGGGTACAAAGGACCCCCTCCTGCACCCTTGAAATGTTTTTTTTAAGTGCAAGTTTCACACACACATGTCCAAAGGACATGTGTGTGTGTAACATGACACTTTCAAAAATGCTTTTTTGAGCATTTTTGAATGATTTCGCAAATTAACACGAGGGTCAACCTCGTGTTAATTTGCTCCTCCTATTTGCGAATTCGCATTTTTTTAAACATTCATGGATTGCATTTAAGGATTCGCAAAAATGCGATTCCTTAAATGCAATCGCATTTTTAGAAAACGCAAAAAATTGCGATTTTGGAATAATTGTTTAATGTGTCCCAAAAAGTGATTTTGGAATCGCAAACGGCCGAATTTTCCGATTCGCACCGTTTGCGACTCCAAAATTGCTTGATGCATGTGCCCGTAAAAGTGATGTTCCAGTGGCGATAGGGGCCTGTACATAAGCCCCCTAATGGTATGATTTGCGCCTTGTTTTTTCAGTTGTTTTGCGCAACACGGATGCAAAATTGAATGAATCTTGTGAAACTAAAGGAAATTTGTGTATGACCCACTGTCTCTACTTCAATTCTTTCTTCAGAAGGACATACATAGTTGCATCCTGTCTCTCACAGAATTGCTTGACTTTGATCCCTGGCTTTCTATGGGGCAGTCATAAGTGATTGCACATTTTATATCAGCCTTAGGCCCACATTACAAGCGGTGCTGAAATATAATTTCAATATTTCTGTACTTCGAATTACTCATATTGCTAGTGTGGGGTGAGGGAACATCGGGTATCAAAATACATCGAGAAATGAGAAAGAACATATTTAAATCTGTGTTTCAGCGCTCATTCCTACATGGTATTCCTCATTTGTGGGTTTTACCCACCCATACATTTTTCCTGCTATAAACAGGGGTAAGCAGATGAAATGCCCAGTTTGAAAATCAGTGAGATGCAGTACTCCTGTGATGCATGTAACTCTTTGAGTATACAATAAAATGATGGTTAGAATGCTTTAATTAATCTCAGCAGCTGGTGATTACTCATCTTGCATCCCAGTCCATCGTTATTGTGCACACTATGCCGCCTCAGTTTGGACCCAGCTATATGCAAATTTGACCTTGCACTGGGAATAGTCCAGTTTGAACTTCCAGACCGGTGTCTCCCTGAACCAAAACACAAAACAAAAATTGACTGGGATGCAACCCTGAGTAACTACATGTTGCTGAGATTAATTCAAGCATTCGATTTATCATTTTTTTTATATTTCAGTGAGACACCCTGAGTGAGGTGGAGAAGCCCAGATATGGGTCCCATGCACACTGTGCCACTGAAACAAATGCAAATCCAGCTGATGAGCCCTAATAAGGCAAACATGTTCTTGGTTTGCTTGTGTTCCAGCTCATGGAGTACCTGGTCTGGTAGCTTGGGCTGGACGGTTCCCATTGGAGCGTAGTCAAGAATGATTTGCACGTGGCTGGGTCCAAACCGTGGTGGACTGGTGTGCAAAATAGCGATGGACTTGGGATGTGGGCCAAGTGATTGTGGCACCGTTGCACAGGGTGCTCTCCCATCTGCTTTCCTCCACTGGTCTCTTGTCAAGCAGGCAGGGTGCACTGCCTCTTCTGCATGCCGAGTGTTGGGCTTGAGAAATCCTGTACACCAGTTCCTCTCTCTGTGGGGTGGTCCCCACCAAGAGAGACATGTGCAGATTGACTTACTACCTGAAATTCGTCCTTCCCAGAGTTCCTCAGCAGGTAATTCCGGAAAAAGACATATGTCCCAACTTAAGATGGTTGGCACGTCTTAACAAATTTAATTACCCTTCTCAATCTCAAATGGAGGGAATTGGTTCCACCGTCATTTCTTGCCTGCAGCCTATAAAAGGAAGGTGTAACTACTCTTTGGGTCACAACACTTCAAGTAGCTTCTTTATCATGTTTCACGCTCCTGGATGGTTTATGCCAAGTCTTCCAACCTTCTAGCTTTTCTTTCAGTCTTAACCTTGATTAGCCAGTCTCCTTCATACTCTGGCTGTTGACACCTTCCTATTCCTACTGGGCTTTTGCATGCTAGCTCTTCTCGCTGCGTGTTCAAGTCAAAATACTCTAACAAGTCCTGAAGCCTCGCTATCACCTTGGAGGCTCTTGCCTTCAGGCTTTTTTCCTCTTCTTGGGGCTTCTTCTGGAAGGCTGGAGGCTTTTTCTGCTGTACGTTACTAGCATCGGCAGCAATCTGGCTACTATAAGTTGCTGCCTCCTCCTCTGGCAGACCAAGATGGAGAATACCTGGGTATTTAGACCTAGAAGTAGCCTGAGAGACTCTGCTAGGTGTCAGGTCCATGACAGTGATTACAAGTGATTGAGAATAATTGAAGCATCCATCCATTACTTTTTGTATACTTGAGCGTGATGTCCGGGGTGGGATGGGTATGCCCACACATTCACTGCCTCACTATGCCACTGGAACCAAACTATACATGGCTGATAAACTCAAATAAGGGTGACATTGGTCCTGGGTTGCTTTTGTTCTAGTTCAGGGGGAGACCCTGCCTAGCCTTTTGGGTTGTACTGTTCCTGGTGAAGCAGGTTTATGGCTCCTGTGCATATGGCGGGGTCCAAAATAGGGTGGCATGGTGTGTAAAATATCAATGGACTGGAATGTAGCCTGTTAATTACAAGTGGCTGAGATTAATTCAAGTATTCCATCCATCACTTTTTTCTATACTTCAGTGTCACGTCCTGGGTGGAGTGAGTATACCCAGACATGGGTCTTGTGCATACTGTGTCACTGGAACCAAGCTGTACCCTGCTGATGAGCCCTAATAAGGCTGGAACCAGTCCTGAGTTGCTGGTTACCAGGTCCATGGAGTACCTGGCCTGGCCGTCCTGGCTAACTGTTCCCATTTGCGCAAGGTCATTACTGACTTGCATATGGCTGGGATCAAACTGACATGGTTTGCAAAATAACAATGAACCGGGGTACTGCCCAAGTAATTGCCAGTGGCTAAAATTTACTGAAGTGATCCACCCATCACACTTTGTATACTTCAGAGTAACTCTTGATTCAGCTGGTAATAATGATTACTGACCCATTTGGGATTTATGGCCCTCATGTAATATGGACATTTGTTGTGTTTTTACTGCATTGTTATTATTACATTCCATATTCATTTACATATAACTGGTTGGGCAATGTTTATTCACTTCCATTGTTAAGTCATATTTATGTTATTGTGTCTGCCTATCACATTTAGAGGAAAGCAGTGGGAGAGCTTATGACATTGACTCTGCCACAGTTTATGGGCTAGCTCGTGCCTTAAATAGTTGGCTACTGGAGCAGCACTATTTTAGCATATTCGTGGTAAATGTTAGCTTCTCACAGGAACTTTAAAGACATGCTGATCTTGGCTGGGAATATGGAAGCACATGTTGACATCTCTAAACTAAACAACTGAAAACAATGCAATACAGTAAGCAACATAGAAAACAACATTAAAATATAATAAAGCTAATCATAATAAAACAGTCAAAACAGGATGCAACACAATGACCTCAGTACAAAATAATAAAATCACAATTCGATAATGCAGGACAGAAATACAACAGCACAAAAACGCAACAGTGCACATCACCCCTGCAACAAAATACCATACAACAAATGTGCACAAACATTATTATTCACCTTCAGAATCCTGTTTCCAATATACGGGTGGGGAGTTTGGAACAAGTATTGTCTTAACTTCCCAGCTAGGCCAGGAAATAGTGGCAATTAAAAATGTTTTGTGATGCATGCCAGATGAAGTAACCTTATGTGCTATTGTTCATTCTTTATTGCCAGACTGACTAAGCCTAAATTAGTGTGCGAATGAATGCAGTAGCCACCTAAGCTTATGCAAACACAAATCTCAAAATTGCTGTTGGAAGGCTGTACTCAATCCTCACAGGAGGTGTGTGCAGAGAAGTGTAGAAAAGGAGAATTCTGGATAGATTAGCAGAGATGTGTGCTCAGGGCTAGACTGGCTGTTGCGCACATTGAGGGGCAGATTTACAAGCCCCTTGCGCCACTTTTGCGTGACTTTTTAACATGGGAAAAGTGACGCAAAAGTGTCGCAAGGGGCTTATAAATCTGCCCCTGAGTGTTTTCCTGAGGGGCTGGAAGGTGGGGAGCCGGATTTGCCGCAGTCGGGTCTGCTTTTGCTGCTACTGAGGGCTGGTTTTGGAGTGGTGCTGCAATATCGACCCCCAATAATAAAAGAAGCAGTGCTTCACACTTGCGCAACTGACCCCCACACCTCCTCTCGGGGGCTGGTCGACACAATTGCTAGGGCTGCTTTGGGTTCCTAGTCCGGCCTTGTGTGTGCTAAAATGTTTTGGAAAGATGTTCTCTGAAATGTTTGAAAGAGGCATTAGCTAAGTCATGTAGCCAGTCGTGTTCAGTGGTCTATTGGCTTTTGTTGAGTTTATTAGGTTGGTAAGGCCTGAATTGGGGGCCAGAATTGCATGAAGTGCGGTTGGAGAGGTTGAATTGCTTAGCAGGGTTGCACTTCATGGTCTTGCTGATGTGACTTAAATTGTACAGATTTGTAGTCAGTCACAAAAGTGCGAGTCATATAGATGGAAAGTCAATCACTGTCTGAGAAGTTGTGCACCCTGAATGTGGACACCAGAATATCGATGGGACAGAATGCCGAGGACAGAATATCAAAAATAATAGATAGACAGGTAACTAAGTGTTGATTTTCTATACCTAATACGTGGTACATATATCTTCAAATTACATAGTTGTGGTGTTAAGGTTAGTAAATCTATACTTCCCTATATGCTCTTACCTTTAAATATTTTAACCCTTGACATTTTGTCCCCATGTCTGGATGCCACAATATTCTGGGGGTCGATATTCAGTAGTACAACCGTCAGGAGAGCTGTCTGGAGGGCAAACAACTACAGAGTTAGGAGGCAGGTGTTGCATCACGAGAAGATAATAGATGAGAGTCAGACAGGGAGTGATAGGTACTGGGGAGAAGGATAAAGACACTGGAGACAAAAATAGCCAATTGCCAATAAAGAAAAGGCACAGGAAAAAAGATCACTGTGTTCAAAAGTGTCTTGCCATTCCTCACTCTCAGCAGCCTGAGGTCGAACTGACCTTTCTATGCCCCAAAGTTCTTTGTGTTAAAAAAAAGAGTATTCATTTCATGACTTGTAAGTCTTAAGAGTTGCAGAGTTTATAATGAATTAATTAAGGGAGCCTTGCTGTTTCTCTATAATTTTTAACACTCTATTTATACAATTGCCTAATCATTTCTTGCTACAAAATAGAGTATACAATTAATCTAAATAATTTATGACACTCTTTTAGAGCTTACCAAATATTCGACAGTATGAAACATATTTCTGTTAAGTTGTTCTTAAATTTCTCGTGCATTAGGCACTGGTATGCTAAAACGTACTTTTCATTTTCCATTTCCATTATATACGTTTTGAGTGAGTTTTACTGGAACTCGACCCCGAGCAAGCCAGATAATAAAACTGTAGGCATATCAAAACAAGTGCAGGCAGGCAGTTACAAACACACACAAGTTAGTGACATGAGATTTGTAAAACAACCGTAACATCCAAAAATAATAAAAAAAATTGGTGTACACATTGTTGCATTTATGCAAATTCTATTTTCTGAATCCTGGAGCTATGTCAGTCCTGACGTATCAGTGAGGAGCATCAACAATTATTCTTACCTGTAGGTGTATGTGTATCTATTTTCATCCCTTTTAACCGTCATTAATCAATAAGAAAAGGAAAAAATGAAAAACTAGGAATACCTATCGGTGCATGTTAGTAATGTGCTATCCTTAGCGCTACTCTCTGCACAGCTGTCTTTACCTTACATTAGAGGCAGTGAGTTTCAATCAGGGCATTTATATATATATATATATATACTAGCAGCCCGTCCCGACCTTGTCCGGGAGCAATCAGGCTTCCCCAACCCCCGCCCGCCCCGACATTGTGCAGCAGCCCGGCCCCCCGCCCACCCCGAAATTGTCAAGCAGCCTGGGCTCCCGCCCGCCCCGTCCCCCACCTGCCCCGACCCCCGCCTGCCCGGAGCCTTACCTCAGCCACCGCTCCTCCCCCGCGCTCCTCATTTCACTGCACATTGTGCAGCAGCCCGGCCCCCCGCCCGCCCCGACATTGTCAAGCAGCCCGGGCCCCCGCCCGCCCCGTCTCCCGCCTGCCCCTACCCCTGCCTGCCCCGACCCCCACCTGCCCGGAGCCTAACCTCAGCAGCCGCTCCTCCCCTGCGCTCCTCATTTCACCGCTCCGCCGCTCCTCGCCGCTTACCGCTCCTCTCGCCTGTCCGCCGGTCTCACCGCCATTCCGCCGTTCGTCACCGCTCCTCCCCCGCGCCATGTCCGCCGCTCCTCGCCGCGTTCCTGGAGCCGCTCCTCCGCGCGCTCCTGACGTCAGCACGCAGGTCGCGGCCGGCGCTACTTCGAAGGGACTACTTTTTTTATGTTAATTTTTTAAATAACGCATATTTTTATACTTTATATAGCCTATGTCCATCTGCACACCCTGACGATTACAATGATGTATCGGGTGTGTGGATTGGCGCTGTGGTTCCCGAGTTTACCCCCTCAAAGGTGCAAAGTTCTTCCTTTATAATAGTAGTATATATATATATATATATATATATATAAATATATTACGATACTTAGCAAGCAGTTGAAGGTTTGCTCGAAATATAAGAGGCACACACGGAGTCTGATTTCAAAAGCAAAGATGCTTTATTCGGTGCTTGGGTGCCCTCTCCCCTCCATGTCGACAGACGCGTTTCGCCTTCGCGGCTTTTTCAATGTCGATTACCCCACAGTATGTCATGGTTTATAAACCCACCCATTAATTTCATGGTCATGAAAACAAATGACGTACATATATTCTACCTACTTTGCATTCGCAAAGCGGCGGCCATGATACAGTGGGTGAAAAAATACTGTTATTACTGTGATAAGATTACACAAATAATATAAAGTGCAAGTACGTGAATGAAAATGATATAATATCAAGTTAAAAAGGAGTCAGCATCCACTCCTACCATTAATTCATAATATACAGGTCTGTTAGATAAACATTCTACAGTTTACGTTTTTTCACATACTAGCATGACCTGTATGCTGTACAAAGTCTTAGTAGATGTCATGACTGTGAAAAAAAGGGGGGAAAGGAAAGTTCCTGAATTCATAGGAGCAAAAATAGTCCCCACATAGTCATGTGTAACTATCTACCTAGTTAACAGAATTGAGCCCTGTATGGGCATGAGTCTCCCCACAAAATACTCATAATATGTCCAAATGTTCATTTAATTATATTGGAGTGGCCCTTGTGTCCCTGATTTTGTAGGGAAAATAACTTAAAGGAAAAAGACAATTGAAATGCTGAGTGAACATATCAGTTCATGCTGGACCAAATTCCTATATATTACATACTGATTAAGTGAACTAACATTTCAAGAACCACAATTTCATGCCAAATTGAAATACAGGTCAAATCAACAGAATACATTTCACGAAAATCCGCTAGTCTAGATGTGCCCAAAGCTCTTCATCATTATTGAGTCCAGCCGGGCTCATGCTTTGGAGTTCTATTATATAGCGGGATTCTTTGGCTCTGAGTTTTTTCAATCTGTCCCCTCCTCTCTCATGTTTTTCCACCCCGTCAATGCAATAGAACTGCAATAGATCCCTATTGCTCTGATGGTATAATTCAAAGTGTCTTGCGACGGGGTAGGTGGGGTCTTTATTAGAGATAGCCCGCATGTGTTCTAATATGCGTTTCTTGGTAGGATTTTTGGTGCTACCAATGTATCTCTTTTTACAAGGACAGATGAGACAATAGACCGTATATTCGGAATTACAATTGTAAAACTGGTTGATCTTTTTCATGGGCCTATTGGTTCCTGGAGCACCTTCAAACTGAGTCACTTTTTTGCTAAATTTACAAGCCTTGCATTTCTTACAAGGAAAAAAGCCATTGATTCCCAGTTTGTTTTTGGTGGCAGAGGGTTTGGTGAAATGACTATGTATGAGATGGTCGCCAATAGATGAACATCTTTTATAGGTGATGGGTGGGCGATCTGGTATGTGCTTCTTCAAGACAGAATCAGTCTGAAGAATATGCCAGTTCTTTCTGAAGATTTGAACAATTTGCGCAGATTTCTCATTGTATGTGGTGATCATACGTACAATGTTGTCCTCCTGTTTGTTTTTATTCTTACTAGTGGAGGACAATAGAGTTCTTCTTTCAATTTGTTGTACTTTGAGTTCTGCACTTTGTAAATGTCCTCTCTTGTATCCCCTGTTTTTGAAACGTTGCATAGCCTGGTTTTTTGCCGTATCATAACTTTCAAGGGTGGAGCAATTGCGCTTAAGGCGCAGAAGCTCCCCATACGGTATGCTCTTAATGAGGCTACTAGGGTGGTGGCTGTCGGCGTGCAATACTGCATTTCCCGCCGTGGGTTTCCTAAAGAGGCGAGTAGCTAGGACTGTCAGGTCTGCCGTGGTTGCTCCTCAGGATCGGGTCGATGCTATAAAGGGGCCCACCTCTCGATCGTCCCAAGTCCGCCTGACAACTGTCACAGACTGTTAAGGAGATCAAGCGGGGGAAAATAGAAATGTCCGGAGGGGAACAGCTGGGCAACTGGGACCTCGACCTGTAAGTACAGAAGCAAGGGGTAAGTATAATGACAACCCTACCAATGAATAAATGTTAAGGTATCTAACACTTGGTACCTCACCTGTATACCCTACAGGCATGCGTGAACGAATGGAGAATCTACAGGGCTGCTTCTAAATCCCCTGGCATGCGCTACTAGAAAACATAAAACAGAGAACATTAAACAACCCCCATGTTCCCTCCCATCAGGTGACCGGAATCTTGAAAAAGCAGCTATGATATCAGGACACCTACCCAGTTTTGGGATAAAGGATACCCAAACACAAATGCCCAAACTATAAACGAAATGTGATCACATCCATTCACGGTCCGTACAAAACAAAAGGCTCCTCCTCCTAGGAATTGTATGATAATATTGTTCACTGGGCAGTTCAGGACAAGTCAACCCCAGTTATGATGCATACAATCCCTTTTTGTTAGGTGTTGATAGAAATGAAAGGAACACAAATATGCCCAGCATAAAGTATAAACAAAGCGTCTCTACAGATCCTTCTCTGTAAGCGCTGAGGAATGATATAGGGCGATGACTGGTATCGCGGCACCCAAGCCCAGGTGTCCTGCAAAACCCAGATCAAAAGCTTACTGGTGAATATATATAAGAGAAGTACACCAAACCTTGGCTCCACCAGCGAGAAACTAGCCCCACACTTGTTTGTTAGAAAAACCTGATTCTCTGTAGTCCGGTGACCAAACGGGCGCTTCCTAAGCCCCACCAGAGTAATCCCAGGAATCAAATGTACAGACGTCAGAGGACTTCTCCGTAGTAGGCGCTTCCTAAGCCCCACCAGGGTATTCCAAGCACACAAGTAAAGCAAGTTGATACACCGCGCTAGAAGTGAGCGCTACCAGCCCCCACCTCGGGAATTCGAATACCGGATAGCGTGAACAAACGCTTTCCGCCGCTGCAAACCAAAGAACCTTCCAAAGGAGACAGGAAACAACAACCAGAGACTCTCCTCGCCAAACAGGAATAATCGGCAGCGCGCCTCCAATGAGACGCAGTATTAACCACTTCAGTCGCACAGCGTCATAGGAACGCGCCGCCGCAAAGGATCATGGGATATGTAGTTCCCCAACCTGTTCAGTTCCAAGGAGCAGGCAGTGATTTACCAGCGGTCGGGGGAATCGTGACAGTACACCCCCCCTCCGACACTCACTGACTGCCACCAGGCTTCCCAGGATGAGACAAGTGGAACCTCTGAACCAGCCGAGGAGCATGAACAGCACCAACCGGCTCCCAAGAGTCCTCCTCCGGCCCGTAACCCTTCCAAGACACCAGGTACTGGAGTTTCCCCCTCACCCTACGAGCGTCCAGAATACGCCGCACCTCGTACTCCACCTCCCGCTCAACCCTCACAGGCGCAGGTGCCACAGGGCCTGGACCCCGAGCAGGTTTGAGCAGCGAGACATGGAATACCGGGTGTATTCGGAAATGTGAGGGGAGTTTCAATTTCACCGCCACCGGGTTAACATGGCGCATCACCTGGTATGGACCGATGAACCTTGGGTTGAACACGCTGTACTTCCTGAAACGAATGTTCCGAGTGGACAGCCACACCCAATCCCCCTGTTTGTACTCAGGACAATGCCTTCGGTGTTTATCAGCCTGGGATTTGTATCTCAGTTTTGCTTTTTCAAGATTCCGCCTAGCATGCAACACCGTCCTCCTCAACCGCACTAATCTGGACTGCAACTGTGGAATAGGAGCATTGGTGACTGGTACACTCAAGGGTGCAAACCTGGGGTGGAACCCATATGTACAGAAAAACGGGGTATGCCTAGTAGAGGAATGAACTGCGTCATTATAGGCCACCTCAGCAGACCACAACCATTCCACCCATGCCTCAGTAGTGGTGTCAACAAAACACCGCAGATATTGCTTGAGGGTCTGATTCAACCTTTCGGTCTGCCCATCCGTTTGTGGATGGAAACTGGTGGACAAAGAAGAGGCAATACCTAATCGGTCGCACCAGACCCTCCAGAACTTTGCGGTGAATTGTGCTCCCCTATCGGAAACGATAACCTTGGGAAGGCCATGCAACCGAATCACATGTATTAGCAGGATATGGGCTAATTGACTAGCTGAGGGAACCCCTTTATAGGCGATGAAGTGGCCCATTTTCGTCAAGTAATCCACAACGACTATGATAGCCGTCATCCCTTGGTCTTTAGGGAGACCCACCACGAAATCCACAGAGAAGCTCTCCCAAGGGCTCACAGGAGTGGGCATGGTTTGTAACAGCCCTTGTGTTGGTCGATGATCGCTCTTAGATTGCGAACAGACGTCACATCGTTGAACCCAAGCATACACATCCGGTCTGATTGTTGGCCACCAATAGGATCGTAGCAGTTTTTCCAAGGTTTTCATCCCTCCAGTGTGTCCGGCACATGGCAGAGTGTGGCACCATTGAAACACTTGTTGTCTTAAGGCGAGCGTGGGGAGAAGGAGCTGGGACCCCTTTCTCGGCAATCCTTGCCGTATTCTCCATTCCGGGTGTAGACGGATCCATGTTTTCCAAGCAAAGGTCTGGATACCTCTCTTGACCTTGTGGAGAAACTCAGCCGTGTGGATCACCCCTACCACTTGTCGAGGTTCTATGATGCTGGTCTCTGGGGACGCCGTCAGTTCTGGATGACTTTCTTGCCGCGTAAGAGCATCGGCTTTCCGATTGTCACAACCCGGACGGAAGGTTACCACGAAACGAAACTCTGAAAAGAAAAGCATCCATCTTAGTTGTCTGGGGGTAAGGTGTCTGGCTGCTCGCATAAACTGTAAATTACGGTGGTCGGTGTATACAGTGATTTGATGCGAAGCGCCCATTAGCCAATGCCTCCATTCCATGAAGGCGTCTTTAATCGCGAGCAGTTCCTTCTCCGCGATGGTATAATTGCGTTCTGCTGGATTTAACTTACGCGACATGAAGGCGATGGGGTGGAGATGGCCGGTACTCTCATTCCTTTGCGAGAGGACTGCTCCCACCGCTAGTTCGGACGCGTCAGCCTCAACCACGAAGGGGAGGTCCGGTTCGGCATGGACCAGTATCGGTGCTGACGTGAACGCGGTTTTCAACCGATCAAAAGCATTCTGTTCTTCCTTCCCCCATACAAAGGGGGTGTTCTTCCGAGTCAGTTTTGTGAGCGGTGTTACCATATCGGAAAAGTGCGAGATAAACCTCCGATAGAAGTTCGCGAATCCAAGGAGTTTTTGGATGTCTTTCACAGAGGTAGGTCTTGGCCACTCCACAATGGCTCGTACTTTTCTTTCGGCCATTATCTGCCCCGATGGAGTGAGCATGACTCCCAGAAATTTCACCGTGGTGACGTGAAACTCACATTTTGTTAGTTTACAGTACAGTTGGTTTCGTCGTAAGGCCTCCAGCACCTGACTCACATGTTTGATATGTTCAGGTTCATCATTCGAGTATATTAAAATATCGTCTATATAGACTACTACAAAGATATCCAAGTAGTCTCTCAGTACCTCGTTAAGGAAAAACTGGAAGGAGGCAGGGGCGTTGCATAGCCCAAAGGGCATAACCAGGTACTCAAACAGCCCGTACCTGGTTTTAAACGCGGTTTTCCATTCATCTCCTGCACGTATGCGTACCAAATGATAGGCTCCCCTCAGGTCCAATTTCGTATAGATCCTGGCAGATCGTACTTGCTCTAACAATACCGGTATTAATGGGAGAGGATATTGATTCTTTGTTGTTATGGCGTTTAACGCCCTGTAGTCAATACAACATCGTAATTCCCCGTTGGCCTTTGGTATAAAAAAAAGCGGGGAAGCTGCTGGAGATCTTGATGGTCGGATGAATCCCAAGGCAAGGAGATTATCCAGATATTCCCGAAGATGTTTGGTTTCAGGTTGTGACAACGCATAGATTCGACCACAAGGAACCACTGACCCTGGTGTTAGGTCAATGCGGCAGTCATATTCTCTATGCGGAGGAAGGACTTCCGCTTTCACCTTACTGAATACCTCCTCATACTCCTGGTAACATCGAGGAAGTTCTACCTCTTTTTCAGCGGCTGTAGAGATCAGATGAGTGACTGCAAGTATCCTGGAAAGTCGATGAGACTCCTGGAGGCAGTGGTCAAGGCAATAAGAGGAGGAGAACACCATAGTCTGTTCATTCCATTGTATGGTGGGTTCATGCTTCTTCAGCCAAGGGAGTCCCAATATTATTCCATAGGTAGGGGCCTGGATGAGGTTGAACGAAAGCCGCTCCACATGATAACCCCCATACCACATCTCGTACTCCGGGGTGTGTTGGGTAATAGGACCGGATTCCAACACATGACCGTCTACTGCAAATACGTCTTCGGAAACGGATTTATCCACCGGAGTTACTCCCAACTTCCTTGCTTCAGTCAAGTCCATAAAGCAACCTGTGGCTCCCGAATCTACCATGGCCCGGACCTGCTTAGGGTGTTGATCGATCCATAATTCTATGTCCACGAAGAACAGATGTTTTCCCTCGAAATCCTCCTCTGTTATTGAAGGGATGAAATGTACACTCGAGTCCCTCCCTTCCTTTGGACTCAAGCGTTTGAGTTTTCCGACCCTTTGTCCACTGTGGATACTACTCCTTGTCCTGCACGATAGCGTCCTCCCTTTGGTTTCACAGGACATTCGCGCAGGAAGTGTCCTTTTTTACCGCAGTACAGACACAGCCCGAATTTGCGACGATGTTCTCTTTCACTTGTGGTGAGGGATGCTCTCACCACTCCTATATCCATGGGTTCAGGTTTCGCCTCGGCTTTCTCCCCACCGTTTGGTTTCTCCCCGACCAACAAAGGCCTGTCCTTTCTTCCCGTCTCTCCTTTTCTCTCTCTCAGCCGGTGGTCCAGACGTAAGGCCAAATCTATTAGGGCCGCACATGTGGTAGGCTGGGGCTCAACTTGTGCAATGACGTCTTTTAGGTTATCTGTGAGCCCTTGGTAGAACAGAACCAACTGTTTGGATTCAGGCCAATCGGTTTCGGCAATTAACCTCCTGAAATGGTTTAGATATGTCACTATATCGGAATTACCTTGCTTAAGGACAAGCAACTCCTTATCTGCGGAAAAGGTTTCTGCTCTCCTGTCGAAGGTTTTTTTCAAATTCTGCCCGAAATAAGTCCCAATCGTACAGGATCCCATCGTTATTCCGAACGATAGGGACCGCCCACTGAGCTGCCTCACCACCCAAATAGGAAATCAAAAAGGAAACCCGTGATTGGTTAGTAAGAAAACATTTGGGTTTACAGGTGAAATGCAACATCACCTGGGTCATGAACACCTGCACCTTCTTTCTATCTCCCATAAACCTTTCCGGGGGGGCTAAGGGTACAGGGGAGGGCATTTCCACCACCACTGATGCAGGCTGAGGGACAGGGTTTCCTGCATCAAACGGATTCCGCTGCATGGCATCCATTCGTGCCTGTAACGCTGCAGTATCCTGGCGGGAGGCGGCTAGTTCCGCCTGTACTAAGCCTAATGCGGTTAGTACCTCATCTAAGGAGGCCATCCTTTATGTCAACCCAACCGGGAGGAGCAAATACTCTTGGGCCGATTATTCTGTCAGGTCTGCCGTGGTTGCTCCTCAGGATCGGGTCGATGCTATAAAGGGGCCCACCTCTCGATCGTCCCAAGTCCGCCTGACAACTGTCACAGACTGTTAAGGAGATCAAGCGGGGGAAAATAGAAATGTCCGGAGGGGAACAGCTGGGCAACTGGGACCTCGACCTGTAAGTACAGAAGCAAGGGGTAAGTATAATGACAACCCTACCAATGAATAAATGTTAAGGTATCTAACACTTGGTACCTCACCTGTATACCCTACAGGCATGCGTGAACGAATGGAGAATCTACAGGGCTGCTTCTAAATCCCCTGGCATGCGCTACTAGAAAACATAAAACAGAGAACATTAAACAACCCCCATGTTCCCTCCCATCAGGTGACCGGAATCTTGAAAAAGCAGCTATGATATCAGGACACCTACCCAGTTTTGGGATAAAGGATACCCAAACACAAATGCCCAAACTATAAACGAAATGTGATCACATCCATTCACGGTCCGTACAAAACAAAAGGCTCCTCCTCCTAGGAATTGTATGATAATATTGTTCACTGGGCAGTTCAGGACAAGTCAACCCCAGTTATGATGCATACAATCCCTTTTTGTTAGGTGTTGATAGAAATGAAAGGAACACAAATATGCCCAGCATAAAGTATAAACAAAGCGTCTCTACAGATCCTTCTCTGTAAGCGCTGAGGAATGATATAGGGCGATGACTGGTATCGCGGCACCCAAGCCCAGGTGTCCTGCAAAACCCAGATCAAAAGCTTACTGGTGAATATATATAAGAGAAGTACACCAAACCTTGGCTCCACCAGCGAGAAACTAGCCCCACACTTGTTTGTTAGAAAAACCTGATTCTCTGTAGTCCGGTGACCAAACGGGCGCTTCCTAAGCCCCACCAGAGTAATCCCAGGAATCAAATGTACAGACGTCAGAGGACTTCTCCGTAGTAGGCGCTTCCTAAGCCCCACCAGGGTATTCCAAGCACACAAGTAAAGCAAGTTGATACACCGCGCTAGAAGTGAGCGCTACCAGCCCCCACCTCGGGAATTCGAATACCGGATAGCGTGAACAAACGCTTTCCGCCGCTGCAAACCAAAGAACCTTCCAAAGGAGACAGGAAACAACAACCAGAGACTCTCCTCGCCAAACAGGAATAATCGGCAGCGCGCCTCCAATGAGACGCAGTATTAACCACTTCAGTCGCACAGCGTCATAGGAACGCGCCGCCGCAAAGGATCATGGGATATGTAGTTCCCCAACCTGTTCAGTTCCAAGGAGCAGGCAGTGATTTACCAGCGGTCGGGGGAATCGTGACAAGGACATTATCTTCGATATATACCTGGAGATCTAAGTAATTGACTGTGGTGTCACTGATGTTTCCTGTGAACCTTAAATTGAGGTCATTATTATTCAGAGTTGCCACATACTCCTCAGCCGAGGAGCGGTCGCCTCTCCAAATAATGAAAAGATCATCAATGTACCTTGTCCAAAGTACTATGTTTTCAAGCCAATGGTCATTATGATCTCCCCAGGCCACGTGCTTCTCCCACCAGCCTACGAAGAGATTCGCATAGCTGGGGGCGAAGCACGTTCCCATCGCTGTACCCCGTTTTTGTAGGTACAGTTGTCCATCAAAGATAAAGATGTTATTGTTTAAACAGTAGGTCACCATCTGTATAAGCATGTTATTGTGGTATGCAAATTTGGGATGCTTTTGGCCCAAAAACCATGTAATTGCCTTCAGACCATCTGTGTGACAGATGCAGGTGTATAAACTAGTGATATCTAGCGTTATCAACAACAGATTATCTTCCCAACAGATTCGCTCTATATGTTTGAGAAAATCCTGTGTGTCCTGTATATAGGATGATAAGTTCTTCACAAAAGGACACACAGTAATGCTCTCGCTACTACAAAAAAGTGTCACATAAACAGTACAGTGACTGATAAGTATTCAAGGAGACAGAAGCAGATTCTTTGGTGTGTTCTTGGTTGCATCAAGAAGATGGTTTATTCTCTCCAGACTCAAGGAATGTCATACAAAGCCGACACGTGTTTCGTCGTGTACAGTTGAGTCAACACGACTCTTCAGGGCTTAGAGCTCAGTACGTTCGTGGTAATTAGCATAAGGTCTGGACTAGTATTCATGTGTTGGACATTAAATGTCGGAGAGAGACACTGATTCGTTCAAATGTGACTAAATAGAAACGGTATGTTCTTTTGAGATAGTCACGTGGAAAGTACTTATGGCTGGGCAATCTGCCTTGTTGATTGCCAGAGATCTTCGTATTTTTTAACTCTGACTATTGGTGTGTGTCAGGAAGTAGCCGGGAGGGGATCCGTCTGGCAAAGTGCTCGCTAGAAACGGGTGCGTTTCTTGAATGGCGGTGCGCCGTGTTCTGGTATCCCTCCTCCTATGGTTCCCGGTCGCCGTCTCTCTGTACATACCGTTTCTATTTAGTCACATTTGAACGAATCAGTGTCTCTCTCCGACATTTAATGTCCAACACATGAATACTAGTCCAGACCTTATGCTAATTACCACGAACGTACTGAGCTCTAAGCCCTGAAGAGTCGTGTTGACTCAACTGTACACGACGAAACACGTGTCGGCTTTGTATGACATTCCTTGAGTCTGGAGAGAATAAACCATCTTCTTGATGCAACCAAGAACACACCAAAGAATCTGCTTCTGTCTCCTTGAATACTTATCAGTCACTGTACTGTTTATGTGACACTTTTTTGTAGTAGCGAGAGCATTACTGTGTGTATTTGTTTAGTCCCTTGACTTTTTAGACGGTTAAGGGTGTTTTTCCGCCTGCTCTTTACGCACTACACACCAACTTGTCAATTTACACTCTGTAACGTATAACTGAGGTAGTGCGCCTGAGAGATCTGAATTTCTAAAAACCCCACTCTAGTTTTTCTTCACAAAAGGAGATAAAAAAGAGTCCACATAGATTGCAGTATTCTCTAAAAGACTGTTGTTAGAAGCAACTATTGGTCTTCCAGGAGGGTTACTGTAGTGTTTATGGACTTTAGGCAAATGGTAGAAAGTAGGCAGTGTGGGTTCTTCACAAAGCAGAAAGAGATATTCATCATGATTCAACATGCCTTCTTCTTTCCATTGGCCTAGTAATTGATGGTATTGCATAATACTTTCCACATAAGCACCACGTTGGATTTTGGTGTAACATTCCAAGTCTTCCAGTTGTCTCATCGCTTCTTTTTGATACTGTTCTTTGCTAAAAATCACCATGTTACCGCCTTTGTCCGAAGGTTTTATTTCAATGGTTTTGTCATTTTTCAAGGTTTGTAAAGCTTCCCAATATTTCCTCGGAATGTTGAAATGATCGATCTTTTTCTGGTTTTTTACCGCCAAACTTTTGAGATCTTCAATGACTGCTTCGTTAAAGACATCGATCGCGTCAAAAGGAGTCTGAGGAATCTTTCTAGATTTTCTCTTAAAATTGCTTTTGCCTCCAACTTGCGTTATTCCTGCTTGCTCTAAGTATTGTTGGGTGTTCGGGACAGTTGATTCTCCAGCACCCAAACATTCTAAAGCCTGTAATGTAGCCATAGCTTGGAATGAATTGACAGTTGATGAGGCCTCTTGTCTGTTCTCATCCTCCGAAATTATGGGAGGTGTTGATGAAGATTCCTGAGGATTAATTAGAAATATTTTTGGAAATTTGAGTTTTCTAATGAATTTGAACAGATCGATGCGGGTGTTAGCATAGTCAAATCCTGAGGTAGGGCAAAAAGTAGGTCCCAGTTCCAAAACCTTGAGTTCATCATGTGTCAATGTTCTTTCAGACAAATTGACCACAATGCGTGCTGGTTGGTCCTTTAATTTTTGTTCTTCTTTTGCCGCTGACTCCTGGTTTCTCTCTGGGTTGGTGGTTCTGCCACCTTGTTTCCTACTCCGCCTTGTTTTCCTTTTGGATTTTTCGATTTTTGTTGAACAGGAACATTTGGTTGTTGCGTTTTTCTTTGGCGGCTCTCTGTGATGATTTTGTACTCCCGAAAAAACGGAGGATCATTTCCATTGCCAGCTTCCGTTGGTCCTCCGTCCCTTTTAGTGGCTGTAGATTCTTCATCCGAGACTTCTACTTCCGACTCGGAAGTTTCACGACCGTCCGTGGCTGTTGTTCCTGCCTTGTTTAACCTTGTTCTCACTTTATCGTATTTTTTAGCGAAGGTTAATACTCGCCCCGTGACATAGTCCTGCTCATCGCGATCAAATTTGTTCTGTTTTCTTCTCCTGATCGTTGTTTCATAACTCTTTAATCTTTTAAGCATATTGTCTTTGAGATCTGTAATAGCCGTGGAATCCTGTTCTTTGCTTATTAAATCCTCCAGTCTAGCTATTTCATCTAGAGCTTTCTTTCTGTCGCTCCATGCGTAGTGCACCAGCATTTTTACTAGACCTTTGTCTGACTCAGCTGTATATGCTGCCCAATCTTTCAGCAGCTGAGGGTCCGGGTTTTCATAGGCTGGCACGGTGTATGTTCTGAGGCCTCTTGGAATGCGGTCACAATCCACATATCCCTGTAGTGAGGTGGCCTCCCACCACTTTCTCAGTTCCCTCTCATGGGCTTTCTCTAGATTCTGGAATAGAATTGTTAAATTACTAGCTGGATTCATGGCTGCAGATGTATTTTCACTAGTTTTCGATCGTGCGCCAGAATTAGGTTTGAACATTCCTGTGGCCATTTCCTCGCGTTCTTTGACGCTCGACATGATGAGTAAACGAGGGAGTCTCTGATGTTATACTTATAGGCGATGTTGGATGGCGCCTTGCTAGTACTTGCACTTAACGTGCGGGTTAGGGAGGGAAGAGGACAGTATCACACCGTAATTTGACCCCTCGGAATGGAAACTTAGAGCTTGTATGTAATTAAACAGTCCGAAGAGCACATGCAGGGACAGTGACTCACCCCGTTCCGTGCTACAGCCTTCCGTCGAAAAAAAAATATAGCCCGAACGGCTGAATGGATTTCCACGAAACTTGGCAAAATTGTAGGGACTGGTAGCCCGATGTGCCTTTGCTAGGTCTCAATATATGTGCTTCAGTGGATTTTGAGAAATTAACGTTTAAAAAAAGATATATATCTGTAAGCGCGCTCTGGGCAGCGCTCCGGTCTGCAGACTTTACGCGTAACGGAACTTCGCGAAGCGAAGCTGATTGGCTCTCCGGTGTCTGTCAACATTCTAAACAGTCCGGAGCGGCCGCCATCTTGTCTCTCGGTAGGATCGAGAGACAAGAGGAGGCCAAAACAAAGGGGGAAATGACCATAAGGGGGCATAGTAGATCCTCCCTGACCCCCTAGGTTTAATGTGGAGGCTTTAAAAGGGCCCCGCGGGGCAAAAAAAAAAAAATTTTTTTTTAGTTTTTTTTTGTGTGGGTAGCTCCCGGTTCGCGAACCGGGAAGCGTTCTGGGCAGCGTACTATAAGGAAAAAAGAATGATAGACTTTTCAAATACTGTATGTTAATTGATTGTTGGTTTTGTTGATTATTTTTTAATTTTTTTTATTTTTTAAGCAATTATTTATTATTGTGATTGTGTTTGAAAATTTAATAACATTTCTAACATTTAACTAGTTTATGAATTACATATAAAAATGATTAAAGACTCAAACAATTTTTTAATATTACATACAATTTTATTTTTCGGATTGTTTTTCAAAATTTAATAGAACGTCTAGCATTTGACTGTCCGATATGTCCTCTTGTTGAGTGAACATAAGTTCCCACATTTGACCGTCATCATAATGAAGTAAATGATCCACAGATTCTACACATTGAACTAATTCATGGTCCCGTGATTCATCCATGAAATCTGAGTCATCATTGTCCTCAATATCTTTTTCTGTGTTGTTCTCCAGAACAATTTCGAAGGAAACATTCTGCTCACCTTCCATTTTATTGCTGTAATTTGCATAAAAAATAAATATATCAGTAGAGATAGGGCACTGTTGGGTTTAAGTTCAGACAGGTACTTGTGAGTTTATAACAGTAATCTATGGGCACTGTATGGTTTCAGGCCTGAAGTAGTACTATTAAAAAGTGCCTGTGAAGAAGCCTAAGTAAATTCATAATTATTCCACAGAAACCTAAATCATTCCATAATTATAATAAAGAAGCCTTTCTCAATGTCTAACTCTTATTGAGGGATAGTATATAACTATCTGAAAATGTTTTCAAATTTATAAAATAATATCTCACCTTCTAAAAAGAAGTTTAAGTTGTGAGTGAAAATGATCTTGCAATGTAGTTCAGGAAGTAGTAGTCAAAATGGCTGTGTTTCTCTCTCTTCCTTTATATATATTCAGGTACATAGCCAATCAAATGTCAGGTAAAAAAAGTAGAAAATGAAAGTAACATTTTAATTGGTTGTCAATTCCAACACTTCAGATGTGTTTTGTGAAGTAATTTACCTCAGGGTATTTAGAGAGGTCTACAGGCTAAATGGTTAAATGGAATTTCAATCAAATTTGTGAAAATGGTAGGCATTGGTATGTAGTATGAGCTAATCTATATTTGGTGAAATTGTCTCCAGTCGCTTTTCTGTAAACTACTTTCCCACCTTTTTTGATGGTGCGCTTCCCAGGGAGCGACCCGGTACGCGAACTGGTGAGCGCCCCGGTTCGCGAACCTTAAGCGTTACGGGAGTCCACCATTTTGTGTTTCGGTCGAATTAAGATACAAGATGGAGGGCAAATAATGTTCAGAATGGGTAGAAGGGGGCACGGTAGACTTATCTTGACCCCCCTAGGTTTTCTGAGGGTGGCTGAGGAGGCCCATATGTGCGAAAAAAAAAACATTTTTTTAAAAATTTAGCGAGGTTAGCTCCCGGTTCGCGTACCGGGTAGCGCCCCAGGAAGCGTACTTTGTTGAAAATTAGTGAAAAATGTTAGAGTAAAATAATAATTGTGAGTGATCAGATGTAGGGTAGCTCTGAGAAGAGCTTTTGGGTTTATGGTACATTTAGGTACTTATAAGTAGGTACCAATGCACAGTCTTAAATTCAGAATGAAAATTCTGTTGCCCTCATCTGAGAAGTGAACTCCATCTCCTCTGTAGATATCTTGCATGTAGTAACGCAAGTTATTGTTGTACAGGGAGCCCATTCCATGGTCTCTCATGTAAGCTGAAACAGATTTGTTTACATGCTTCCTCGACTTCTCAATTTGTGGACAAAATTGGTTTGACCACCTCCATTTCTGTCTTTGGCATATATTTGAATATACCAAGGCAGTCTGAGGAAAAAGTGCCATCAATTGCTCAAAGGTGTCCTTTAAAAGCATTTCCAGACCTACCCCAGTCAAAGTGCCCAAATCATTACCTCCACAGTGCACAATTAACAGGTCAGGTTTTGGCAAATGCATAAAGGTTTTCACCAATGGTATCAATTGGTGACATTTTAATCCTCTGTGGCCAAACCACTTAATTTCCACATCTTGTAAATTGAGGTTAGGTAAATTCCTGTTCTCAGCATACCTCTGAGCCCAATAGATGTAACTATGTCCAACAATCCAGACAGAAAACATGGTGAGAGAAGGTTCTCCTGCAGTCAGATGAAGTGTGGCAATGAAATGGCAGTTGAAAAAATAAGAGTTTAAAATGAAAAAAACTGTGGAGTTTCTGTGTTAATGAAGCAGTAACAGTGATTGGTGGATTTTGATTGCTGAAAACAGAAAGTTAGGGTGCATGGATGAGTTGTTTGAAAGATGTATTTTGAGTGGTCAAGAAAAAATCATTAAATGAAAGAATGCACTGGATATGACGTGCACTGAGAGTTCAGAGTTCAATTGCAACATTGTTGTGTGAACTTGCAAACACCAGAGGACTTCCAAGAGGTGGTTGCCATGCAGAAAAGGCATGAAATGGCAGAGGGGGGAAGGGTTTTCATTTGAAAAAAAGTGAGGGAAGAGTTTTGATTGGGTGACATGAGAGATATGTGTGAAGAATTACAGCATTTCTGTGCTTTTGATAGCTGCAGACTCTGGAGTGCATACCTTTTGCTCTGCTGAAGACAAATTGGTGTGTTTCTGAGACTGTTTTGAAACTCAAAGTATTTGCTAAGGTGAGAAAAGATTTCTTTAATTTAGATAGAGAATAGTGTGCTTTAAGGAGAAAATTATGAAGAAAGTTGTGTTCTTCAAATGTTGCTTTGTCTCAAGTGTTTTACAAATAGATTTTGTTTCTTTGAGAAAATGTAATTGGAGAAAATGTGAAGTATTAGTACTGACAGGGTGTTATTGTGCATAGGAGCTGTGGAGTCTTTTCAAATTATGATTTGAAAATCGTTTTTGAGGAAAATGAATGGTTATAATATTTATGACAAGGACATAATGGTGTATGTTTCATTATAAGGCAATTGAGTGTCTCTGATGTTATTTTTCCCATTTTAATGTAAGACCTTTCTCTGTGGAGCAAATTGCTTGTAAATATGCTCCCACCTGTGCATGGCAAATTTAGATTTTGAATGTTTGTGTTACATAGCTATGTTAAAAGTGACCCAACCATGCTGCAAAGGCAATCAAAAAACGCTTTTATGTGTCTTAAGGACATTTTAAGTCATTTCCCTATGTGCAGTGTTTTCAAATTATGATTTGAAAATCGTTTTTGGGGAAAAGGAATGGTTTGTAAATTTATGACAAGGATATAATGGTGTATGCTTCTTTATAAGGCATTTCAGTGTCTCTGATGTCATTTTTCCCATATTACATTAAAAGACCTTTCTCCGTGGGGCACATTCCTTGTAAATATGCTCCCACCTGTGCATGGCAAATTTAGATTTTGAATGTTTGTGTTACATAGCTATGTTAAAAGTGACCCAACCATGCTGGAAAGGCAATCAAAAAACGCTTTCATGTGTCTTAAGGACATTTTAAGTCATTTCCCTATGTGCAGTGTTTTCAAATTATGATTTGAAAATCGTTTTTGGGGAAAAGGAATGGTTTGTAAATTTATGACAAGGATATAATGGTGTATGCTTCTTTATAAGGCATTTCAGTGTCTCTGATGTCATTTTTCCCATATTACATTAAAAGACTTTTCCCCGTGGGGCACATTCCTTGTAAATATGGTCCCACCTGTGCATGGTAAATTTAGATTTTGACTGTTTGAGTTACATAGCCATGTTAAAAGTGACCCAAAAACTTGCAAAGGCTTTAAAAAAACACTTTCATGTGTCTTAAGGACATTTTAAGTCATTTCCCCCCGGGTGCAGTGTTTTCAAATTATGACTTGAAAATCGTTTTTGACGTAAAGGAATGTTGTTAAAATTTATGTGCGCCATATGCCCCCAAATTTCTTTTTCAGGGGTGCAGCAGGGTGTTCTTGAGACACCCCTGCACCTTTGGAAAAATTCCTAATTTGCGATGAGCTAATTGCTAATCGCAAATTGCACCTTCATTCCTATGGGCCTCCTGGCCCATGGAAATGAATGGGTAATTTGCAATTAGCAATTTGCTCATTGCAAATTAGGAATGGTAAAGAATCGCTATTTATTCCTTAAAATTCGCTATTTTGGAAATGCAAAATAGTTTGATGATACATATGGCGGTTCATCTCTAACAAGATAAGAAGCTTAGGGATACATTTATGATGACTGGCGCAATGAAGTGGACATCACTTACTTCATTGGTAGAGCTTTACATGTATTATCTCCTCTGTATTCTTCGTCAAGCGTAACTTTCATCTGCAATCCTGAGTAGGCCTCACCTTAAACAAACCTCTGGATAGGGCACACCTTATCGTCATCCTGAATTAATCATTTAAAATGCTAGGGACAGATTTATGATAGGTGTATTCCTCTTTTGCGCCACTGTGCGTCACTTTTGTGATGCAGCGGCGGTGCAAAAGATTTGCTATGAGGCGACAAAATTACAAATTGATGCATTTAGGCAGATGTGTCATGGTGTAAAAAACACCGTGCCACATGAAACTGATGCAGCAGTGATGCAAAAGATGCACCATGTTGCAAGACAGGCCTCACTTGGGGCCATATGTATGAAGCTAATTAGCATTTGCAAAGGTCGAAGTTCTGTGAATTTTGGCCTTTGCGAATGCTAATTAGACAAATGGTATGTATCAAACAAGTTTGATGCAAAATAAGGAATAGCAAAATTTGCTATTCTTTATTTTGCGATTGCACTGAAGGATTTGCAAATTTTGTGATTTCTTAAATGCAATGTATCAAACAAAAAATATGCAAAAAATGCCATTAAGGATTTGCAAATTAACACCAACTTCTAGTTGGTGGTATTTTGCGAATTCTTTTCAAAAATCTTTTTTTCCAAAAAACAAAAGGTGCCATATGACGCCCATACATGCCCTTGGGCATGTATGTGCGCCATATGCCCCCAAATTTCTTTTTCAGGGGTGCAGCAGGGTGTTCTTGAGACACCCCTGCACCCTTGGAAAAATTCCTAATTTGCGATGAGCTAATTGCTAATCGCAAATTGCACCTTCATTCCTATGAGCCTCCTAGCCCATGGAAATGAATGGGTAATTTGCAATTAGCAATTTGCTCATTGCAAATTAGGAATGGTAAAGAATCGCTATTTATTCCTTAAAATTCTCTATTTAGGAAATGCAAAATAGTTTGATGATACATATGGCGGTTCATCTGTAACAAGATAAGAAGCTTAGGGATACATTTATGATGACTGGCGCAATAAAGTGGACATTACTTACTTCATTGGTAGGCCTTTACATGTATTATCTCCTCTGTATTCTTCATCAAGCGTAACTTTAATCTGCAATCCTGAGTAGGCCTCACCTTAAACAAACCTCTGGATAGGCCACACCTTATCGTCATCCTGAATTAATCATTTAAAATGCTAGGGACAGATTTATGATAGGTGTATGCCTCTTTTGCGCCACTGTGCGTCACTTTTGTGATGCAGCGGTGGTGCAAAAGATTTGCTATGAGGCGACAAAATTACAAATTGATGCATTTAGGCAGATGTGTCATGGTGTAAAAAAAACGTGCCACATGAAAACGATGCAGCAGTGATGCAAAAGATGCACCATGTTGCAAGACAGGCCTCACTTGGGGCCATATGTATCAAGCTAATTACCATTCGGAAAGGTCAAAATTCTGCGAATTTCGGCCTTTGCGAATGCTAATTAGACAAATGGTATGTATCAAACAAGTTTGATGCAAAATAAGGAATAGCAAAATTTGCTATTACTTATTTTGCGAATGCACTGAAGGATTTGCAAATTTAGCGATTCCTTAAATGCAATGTATCAAACAAAAAATATGCAAAAAATGCCATTAAGGATTTGCAAACTACCACCAACTTCTAGTTGGTGGTAATTTGCGAATTCTTTTCAAAAAGCTTTTTTTCCAAAAAACAAAAGGTGCCATATGACGCCCATACATGCCCTTAGGGCATGTATGTGCGCCATATGCCCCCAAATTTCTTTTTCAGGGGTGCAGCAGGGTGTTCTTGAGACACCCCTGCACCTTTGGAAAAATTCCTAATTTGTGATGAGCTAATTGCTAATCGCAAATTGCACCTTCATTCCTATGGGCCTCCTGGCCCATGGAAATGAATGGGTAATTTGCAATTAGCAATTTGCTCATCGCAAATTAGGAATGGTAAAGAATCGCTATTTATCCCTTAAAATTCGCTATTTAGGAAATGCAAAATAGTTTGATGATACATATGGCGGTTCATCTCTAACAAGATAAGAAGCTTAGGGATAGATTTATGATGACAGGCGCATCACCAGGGATGTGCCAGTCATCCTGCGCCACTGTTCCGCCACCCATGGTGTGCTGCATTTACAATGCGGCGCAGCATGGGGCAAAAATGGCACAGATGCGTGACGCATCTGTTCCGTAAAGGTGGCGCATTGCTGGAGTTGTATCGCAAGTGCGATGCAGCTCCAGCAAGGCTCAGGGGTACCCCATCTCCACAATGTTGTGTCAAGACCTATGCCTGCTTAAAGCAGGCGCAGGGTTTTGACGCAGCTTTTTCCTATCTGATTGTAAATGCGGCACACCATGGGTGGCAGAGCAGTGGTGCACGTTAACTGGTGCATGCCTGGGGATGTGCCATTTAACATAAATCTGCCCCTTTACATTTAAGTATGTGCAGGGGACACAGAGTCGGTGAGGTTTATCCAAGGTTAAGAAGAGATGAGTCCTGTTCACTGAAAAATTAGACATAGGCTTCACCTGCTCAGCATCGCTGGACATGGCTAAATAATAGCTGCAAAATGTTACTCTTGTTAAACAATTTTACTATTATAATCTCTGAGATTTGTCTCTTACTCTGCAACATCTCATTGTTGTTATCTTTCTTTAAAGATAAAGACAACATCAACATGAGCGACAATCAGCAATCAGTTGATTTCGACCTCATCATTGAACTCGTAATTGAAACATCAGTGGATGTTGATCCCTTGGATGATTTAAATCCTGAGGATGAAGAAGAACGTGATGAGGATGCAGATTTGTCCGAATTATATGACATAGGGTGGGAAGCTGACCTGCTTGAGCCTATGGAACTATAAACATTTATTTATAAAATTTACAATAAATGAAAAGTAAAAATGTAAACTGTTTAATTTTAAATTAAACACACCTTCAAAAACAGGTTATGTGTAGTGTCTTCAATAAAATATTAAAATATGCTCATAAAATTAGATCAGATTCACATATAAAACAGGACAGGTAAATGAAGAAGAATTCCATTTCTTTTCTGCTATTTCTGTATTCTAAATTTGCCAAAGCACTAAAAAATATTATATGTAAAAATGTTAAGTAGTGTGTTAAGTTTTTGTTGACTGTTATTGATTTACTGTTTGGTAATAGTGGTTAATAACATTTTTTATTATATTTTACCACAGATTCAACTGCAGATAATTTCAAATTTTGAGAATGCCAACTAAGGAGAGAATGAGAAAGGCTACAAAACGTCAAAGACAGCAGGTCCATCATTTACAGCAGCAGTCGTCTACAAAAAAAAATCGTCAAGTCACCAAGAAAGCACCGGGTAAGAGTACAAAAACATTCATAAGAAATATTTGTAGTAAAAAAAATATTACTACAGAAAATGTTTCAGTCCAGAAAAAGAGAAGCAATTCAAACGGAAAGGAAAGGCCAATCAAAAATGTTACTGCTAGAGCAAGAGATAACTCTGTGCATGATAGTAGAAGGAAACAACAGTTTAGGGACATTCGTAAACGAATGTTCCGCAACAGGATAATTGGCAATTTGTTAAAAAATATTAAGAAAGGTCAACAGAAAGTGCTTTTTTATAAGAGAAAAAAAAAAGTTGAGAAAGTTATTGATCAGGCATTTGAAATTAAACGTAAGTTATTTATTTTGATAATCAATAGAATTAGGAAGCTAAACAAGGCAATTTATGATTTCAAAAGAAATAGTAGATGGAAGAGAATAGTTAATCGTAGTCATTTTTGTTAAGTTTTTTCTGGAGAATGGATGCATAGTTCAAGCTGTGAGGCATTTTTTAATGAGGAGAGTTATTTCCAGGATAATGATTTGGTGCATGCAGTTGACACCAGTGGTCGTTCTTATGAAGTGAAAGATGGTTGTCCAGTTGAAAAAGAAAAACTTGTGACAACAGAGGCAGAAGAGGTGTTAGGTAATGAGGTTTTAGGAAGACGTGCTAAGGGTCCTGTGTACACCTGGAAGTGTAGTAGTATTTGCAGTGTGCGACAGGATTCCATCAATTTGCTTTGTGATTTTGTACGGTCATTTAATAAGAAAGGTTTGAAGCAGAAAATGAGGTTGTTGCAAGAATTAGATCCTTGCAGAGTGAGAGAAGTGACAGGTTTGCATGGTCATTCACTGGCTTGTCTTTCCAGGAGAGTATGCCAGAGTGTTTTTCATCATTTCAGGATGCTAGCAGTGCATCATAATAAAGTGAGGAAATTAGTTAGAATGTTGTATTATGCTAAGAGTCCAGCAATTATGCTTAAACAATTATGCGCTGCTCTTTTGCATGGTTCTGAAATAGATGTGAAGAATATATGTGAAGAAATTGAGTTTTGTTACTTTGGAAGTAAAGAGGAGAATGTTGAAATTGACCAAGAAGAAGCGGGTAATGTGGAAGATAGTGTACAGGTTTCCAGTACAGATAATTTCCAGAGGGAAATTGCGACGTTTCAGGTCAAATCAAGTGAGAGGCCAAATTTCACTTGTGTATGTTGTCGACGCAATCATTATAAGAATCAGACTAAGTTAGTGGATTTATATGCAAAAAGTGAAAGGGAAAATAATAGTGAATGGAAGGATTTCACAACATACTTGATGGTAGAAAATTGTTTTGATTTGGGATTGGATCAACGTGTGTGTACTTATTGTTGTTGCAAATTAAATCAAAACCAGATGCCTGCTAGATCAGTTCATAATAATCTGGAATTGGTTGAGATTCCTTCTGAATTGAAGGATTTAAATACTTATGAATCTATTTTGATTCAAAGTATCCATCCCTTTCAGGCTATTGTAAGAATGGAGCCAAAGACAGGGAAATTGCCTCCATCAGATTTACAGAGAGGATTAAAGGGAAGAGTTGTTTATTTGCCTCTAGATTTGAAGAAAAACATTAACACAATTGGAGTAGAAAAAGTGGAAGAGGAACCTCTGGTTATCTTAGTTAATGGGGTTCCGACAAAGAATAAGAAAATATGGCAAGATTTAGTGGATGTTAGGAAAGTTAAAAAGGCAACATTGTATTTGAAAAATAATAATAAATACTATAAGAATGTATATGTTGCAGAAGAGGAAGTAAGTGAGGAAGAGGATAGCGATTTGTGTGCTGGTCAAATTGAGAAAGTAGAACCCTCTACTAGTGAAGAAATATATGAACATTATAGTGTTCATCCTTTGCATTCCAAGGAAGTCATGGGGAATGCTATTGAGTTGTTTCAAATGAAACAAGCCAAAGGGAGTCCCATTAGTGTTTGGGAGGAAAGTTTGGAAGCTCGGTGTTTCCCACAGCTTTTTCCAACAGGTCAGGGAGGAAGATATGATGAGCGACCTCATCAAATTCCTGCTTCTGAATACCGGACTTTGCGATTGTATGCAGGAGATGCTAGGTTTCGACAATGCATTCCCTATTTGTTTCATCTCCTGTTTGAAAGCGATCTGTCTGGACTGTCATATGCAGTGAACCACATCTTGAAAAGTGGTATACACATGCAAAACATCTCGGCAAGTGACTTTATGGATAAAGTCAATGTCCAAGACAGTATTTTGGATTCTCACCTGATTAATCTCATGGCGTGTCAGCGTGGTACTAATGAGTACTGGTACCGTCGTCATGGTGATTTAAAATGTATGCTGAGGAACTTAGGAACTCCCACATGGTTCCTCACTCTGAGCTGTGCCGAGTATGGCTGGGAAGACTTACTTGAATTTCTACGAGAGGCAAATGCTAACGTAGAAAACATCGAATTCAAGACACCCGGAGAACTGTGCTCTTTGGATCCAGTCAATGTATGTAGGTACTTCAATCATAGATTTGAAGCTATGATGTCTTTCATCATGAATAAGAAGAATCCACCTCTGGGAGAGGTGTTGGATTTCTTCTGGAGAAAGGAGTACCAAGCAAGAGGTGCTCCTCACATACATATGTTGCTGTGGATCAAGGATGCACCTAAATTTGGAACGGATCCAGAAGACTCAGTGATGAGTTTTATACAAGAGTATTCTACGTGTGCTGTTCCAAACGCAAAGGAGAAGAAAAGCCTAAGAGAAAAAGTTCTGCGTTTCCAAAGCCATCGATGTGGAAAGTACTGTCGTCGTAAATTCCGGAACAAGGACAAGTTCTACACCAAATGTCGTTTCGGCTTTCCACGACCGGTGATTTCTAAAGGAAGAGTAAACAGTTTGATGTCTTCGCTGCGACATAATGTGATGAAGAAATCACCTAAAAACACATACAATTTGAAGAGGAACGAAGAGTCCAAGTACATCAACGACTACAACCCGGTGATTTTGTCCATGTGGAATGCTAACATGGATATACAGTTTGTGGCTGATAACTGTATGGCTGTGGCTCGGTATCTGACGTCTTACATCACCAAAAAAGAGAAGACAGAATTGAAGGATATGTGGGAGGACATTTCCCATGAAAAGAGCCTCAGCAAGAAGTTGTACAGTTTCAGTCTGAAGATGTTGTCGCATCGAGAAATTGGAGCGTACGAATGTTCTGACCGGTTGTCTTCAGCAAGTCTCTATGCCAAGTCCAGGAGTATCATTTGGGCGAGTCTTGGTCTTGCTGCAACGCGTAATCGAGTTCTCAAACCTGTGCGGGAAATTGAGTATTTGGCGGAAAAGGAGCCAAACAGTACCGACATTTTGAAGACCAACATGTTGGATACATATTATCCAAATCGAAGCATTCACCTCGAGAATGTTTGTTTATATGAGGTTCTTCAAAATTACATATTCAAGAGGAACATCAAAGAAGATACTGAGAAAGGAGTGTATGCTGTAATAGGAAGTGAGGGATGTGTGGTCAAGCAAAGAAAATGCCACTTGGTAAACCATCGAAAATTGAGTGGCGAATCTCCTGAAAAAAAGGAGTTTTTCTATTTAGCACTTTTGCAACTTTTCAAGCCTTGGCGTGCAGAAGAGGAACTGCTTGGAGATTTTCTCTGTTACGAAGACTCTTTCAATGCCGCCAAGGAGACCATAGAATGTCCTGCTTTTCCCAAATATCTAGAAATGTTGAATGCGGAAATTGAGCAGGAAGCAATGATTGCAGCCGAGATTGCCAGAGACAGTTCTCAGGACAGTCAGAGTTCTGCTTCATTGAGTCAGGATCCACTAGGAGGACCTGTTATCGAAAATGAAGCTGCCACTGCTATGAATGAAGTGGAAAGAGCCATGGCACATGCTCAGGAGGATGCGGTTAACTTAGAAGAGTTGGAAAGACAACTCAACGTTGAGCAGAGGAAAATATATGACGAAGTTACCATGCAAATTGATCATGGATTAAGTCATGACAAGAAAGAGTGCTCATGTACGTCGTTGAAGCCTGTCCGACTGTACGTGAGTGGAGAAGCGGGAACTGGAAAAAGTTTCCTTATTAAAGTAATTTCATGTTATTTGCAGGAAAGGACAGAGTCATCGCTGTCTTGTGTTGTCACCGCTCCAACTGGACTGGCAGCACATAACATTAAAGGGATTACTTTACATCGTTTACTGATGCTGCCAGTGGAGCATGACAACAAATTACAATATCACAAGCTATCTGGAGATGCTTGTTTTGAAGTTTCAAGAATCTTGAGGAAAATGAAACTTCTTATCATTGACGAAGTAAGCATGGTTTCCAATGTCATGCTTGCCTTTGTGCATTTGAGAATGCAAGAAGTTCTCAAAACAGAGTATGATGTGTTATTTGGTGGCAAACACATCATTGTTTTCGGAGATCTTCTGCAGCTGACACCAGTGAAAGGGCAACCTGTGTTCAAAATGCTCACGCATGAAGATACCAGGAAGTGCCTAGGCAGCATTGGCAACGTCAATATATGGTTAAACTTCAATTATGCTGAACTGCATGAAAATATGTGTCAGGCGAAGGATGAAGTTTACAAGACTATTCTACAAGATGTTAGAATTGGAAAAGTGACCGAGCATGGGAAAGAAGCTTTACATGCACGATTACTGTCAAATTTATATCCAGAACAAAATGTTGTGCCTGAGAATATTTTTCAGAAAATTACTGAGAAGAAATCTGGAATATGTTTGATGCCAACTCTTGCAGAATGTGCCAAATTCAACAACAAAATGTTGCATTTAGAAAAGCAAGAGATTGTGAAACTGGAAGCTATTGACAGAGTAGAGCATATGGGATCAACAATTATTTTGTCTGAGAATCTGAAAACAAAATTGGATTCATTAGAGAAGAGTATATCTAAAACTGCAGGTTTTGAAAAGACTCTGAATGTGTGCTTGAACTGCCATATAATTTTAAGAAGGAATTTACATGTTGAAAGAGGTCTGGTAAATGGATCAATGGGTAATGTTGTTGATTTTGTGAAATACAGAAATAGAGATGGAATTGAATTTTTAAAAATTTAATTTGATGGCATTGAGGAAGTACAGCTAATTGGTCGTTGTTCTGCTAGATTTTTGCTTGTAAAAGACTTATATGTTCGCCGTAAGCAGTTTCCTGTTTGCTTGGCATATGCGGTGACAATCCATAAATCGCAAGGTTTAAGTGTAGACAGTGCATTGGTGAATATTGGCAGTTCTGTGTTCAAGGAGGGTATGGCATATGTGGCATTGTCACGAGTTAGAACTTTATCGGGATTGTACTTGATTGAGTGTGATGTCACAAACATTTGTGCGGATCTAGATTGTGTTAAGGAATACAATAGGTTAAGAAGAGAGTATGCGCCACATTTGCCTCAATATCCTTTGTTTGAGAAACGTGTGGTAGGCCGGAAACGAAGAAATGTGACCAATACTAGGGAGGTTGTAGCAAAAAGACGAAAAGTCGATGAACCTGAAATTATAAGCAGAAACAAAAAGGATTCTGTTGAAGATGTTGTTGGTTTTCAATTTGAAAACAGTTCTGGTGTCAACTGCTATGCTAATGTAGTGGTTAATGTTTTGTTTTCTCTAGAAAATGTAAAAGAAGAGATTGTGGTCAATTCTGATCAAAGATTTTGCAGTTTGTTAAATTCTGTCTTAGAAAAATGTAGCACTGATAGAACAAACATAGAAAGTGTGTCTGAAATTCGAAATCTGTTAGACAGATGTTCAGGCCAAACACAATTCTCTCAAAATATTCAGCAAGATTGTCAGGAGTTTTTAATGTATATGCTTGATGTATTGCATGCTGAAGGTGTAGATGTAGATCAGCTGTTTGGGCTTTCTTATCAATGGCAGCATGACTGCGAGAACTGTATGGTATCAAGTATTACTAGTGTAGACTCAGAAAGATTTATATATTTAACTTTGCCAGACAGTAAATCAGTCTCCTTTAATAAGCTAGTAAAAGCAGCTGATCACAACATGGAGTGTAGCCAATGTAAATCTGAAATGATGTCCACATTATTTATACAAACATATGGCCAGTATGTCATTTTAATGTTCCAACGATGTAGGCCTGATGGAACAAAATTGACAACTTTAATTAAAAATTTTGTGGCTTCGCAGTTGTCAATATCAGGAAGGACTTTTGTAACTGCAGCAATTATATATCATGACGGTCCTTCAATAACATCAGGACATTACACAGCTTATTTAAAGTCTAGAAATGGCTGGTCATTCTGCAATGATTCTATTTTAATTTTCAAAAAAAATTGCCGTATGACCTTAAAAACTCTTACCTGGTGTTTTTAAAACCAAAATTTTAGGGAAAGAATCTCGGGATGTGCTCTGAGGAATTTCAAGAAGTTCTAATGGCTCCTACACGATTTGGCCTTGAGGATAAGTGTAGTTCAGAGACATAACTTCTAACCATAAGACTGGACGTCATGGAGAAATAAGTGCACTTTGAATGAGTTCAGAAAAACTATTTCTTTTTATAAGCTAATTGAAGCAGCCAATCAAAACATAGAGTAGAGGGAATGTAAGTCTGCAATGCTGTCTACTGTTTTACATTGCTTTGTGATTAAAAGTGATGTAGAGAATTACATAATTGTAGTAGTCATAGAGGTAGTGTAAGTCTGCTTCATAGTACGCAGTATCAGTGTCATAGGAAATGTAGAACATGACTGAGGAAGAAGGGGAAGATATTACTAGTCCAGGATTGTGAAAATGATCTTCAACATTTTAATTCTGAAAGTTGCGGAAATGCAAATGACGGGATTGGCTTACAAGAAATCCAAGAGTTATAAATGGCTCTGACAAGATTTGGCCTTGTGGAAACTTGTGGTAGAGAGCAAGAAGTCATTTATTGTATGTAACATGTTTTTCAAAACGATGGAGGTTTTCTTTCAGAAAGTGGCGGGCTGAAAGTAATAACAGCACAACAGAGTGTAAGCTGTTCATAGGACATCCTTTGACGTCATGGAAAGTAAGTTAACTTTAAGGAGTTCTGAATTCTGATTTGTTATGTTGTATGGGTTTTTTAAACACAATCATTTTGATTGTGTTTTTTTTTCCCCGCTGTTATATGATGAATACCTTCAAGTCACTGTTTTTAGTGAAATTTGATACATTCTGAGAACAGCAAAAATAAACCATTTAACATGTATAATTAATTCTGTACTGTTTCCATTTATGATGTACATTTAGAACTGTGTAGGAGGGATGGAGAAGGAGAGGCTTCTGTAAGTGTCAAAGTTCTTGCATACAGTGCTCATATTCTACGTAGTCTTTCATATGATAGACTACATTTCCACAATGAGATACCTAAGCAAAGGAAACACAGGTCATATGATTGTGGAATGAGCAAAAAAATTTCCATGTTTTTCAATTATATTACCTGTGTTTCCTAACATTACACACCACATTGTGTAGATGAGGTTTAGGCCTGTTCCTGGAGACAGAGGAGGTATGACATTTGTTCAAGAGTGCAGTGGACATTAATCACTTCGTTGGTAGGCCTCCACATGTATTATGTCCTCTGTTCTCTTCAAACAACTCGAAATTTCATTTGGAACCCTGAGTAGGTCTCACCTCAAACAAACCTCTGGATAGGACACATCTTATTGGCATCCTGAAGCAATCATTTAAAATGTTAGTGTCTTGCGACACTTTTCTGAGACAACAGCAGTGCAAAAGATGCACCATGTTTTAAGATAGGCCTCACTTCATCTGCATCAAGATACTGTTAGTTTAAAATGTATATCTTTAGGACTGTGTAGGGGGCCTGGAGAAGCAGAAGCTTCTGTCAGTGTCAAAGTTGTTGAAAAACTGTTTGTCCTTCAATCTTTCCCCTTGTCTTTTGTAATTTTTAAATACATGTTTTAATATTTTTCAAATGTCTGTTCTCTCTTTCACAGATTGAAAGTATAAAAACAAAAAGTGAGTAATTTAACGACAATTATAAGGTAAATGTTTTGTATTCTTTTCGTTACATTTCTATCACATTCACCTACTATTAGTTCCACAGCTTTATTTCTTTAACCCTCAGTTTCCTGCCTTTGCTACTTTCCTCATTCTTTTCTCTTTTACCTACTTACTCAACTCCTTCCACTCCTTTTCTCAGTCCCTCTCTTCTCATAGTTCCTCACTCTTGTTCACTCACTCCGTCTCTATTACTCTTAGTGTCTTTGACTGATCACTTTTTCACTACTTGTTCATAATGCTTTCTCTGTGTAGTTGAAGCACACTAAGGGGCATATTCTGAACACAGCCAATAAAATTATTGCTGTTTTTATTGGCAGAAAACTGGTGCAAAAGTGGTTTTAGCGGCAGTTTTCTGCCGCAAAAGCGGCTTTGGTGACATATTTCTGCCGATAAAAGCTGCAAAACTTTTATTGCCTATGTTGATGATATGGCTCTATGTTATTTACATTTCTTTGCTGTTTCAATTAATCTTTTTCTGTTATTTTTTGTTTTCTGTTTTCTATTTTTTCTCTCTGTTATTCCCCATGTTTTAATCTTATTTTGAACATTCACTCACATTATCCAAGAAACTCTTCTTTGTTATTGTTCTACTCTCTTTTTTTTCTTTCACTTCCTTATCTATTTTGTTTTCCACAATTATACCCTCTTCCGTCTTTTCTTCGGTAAATATATCTATTAAACAGTATCTCTGGTTTACTCCCTATAGCTGTCTTTCTTTTAACATCACTCTCTGTTTACTTTCCTTATACTTACTCTTCTTTTTTTTTTTTTTTTGGTTCGCTCCCGGTTCGCGAACCGGGAAGCGAACTGGGAGCGAACTAAAAGAAATAGAGCTTGCTAGAGTGCTAAACATTCTAGCAATTTTTTTTGAAAGGTGAGGTAGTTCTGAAAAGAACTTTTTTTTAATGTTTTTGTTGTTTTATATATTTTTTTTATTTTTTGAACATTTTTTGTTTTTTTTGTATTTTTTGAACAATTTTATATTTTTTGGGGGTTTTTTGGGGGGGAAACAACAAAAAACAGGCATTGAAAAGGGCTCAACAGGAGCAAAAAAAAAATTACTGTGTGGGGCGGTTAGGGCAATTATGATTGTTGTAAGCTAGGTTTATTGAATTGATACTCATGTTGCCACATGATATAAATGCACCGCAGTGCAGACAAGTAAACTTCATATGCCCAAAATTATCCTGGATGTTTGGCACGGTTTCCCGTGCCTCTGCTGCTGTCAAAGAAATCAACGAAGTTGACCTGGCCACAGGAGTTGCTGTTGGGTTCTGTTCCATGTCTCGTATTTCCGCCCGGCTGTAATTGAGTGGATGCCACCTGCTCATGTGCCTATGCATAGTATAGTTCCCATAACTATACTTTTTATCAGTCCCTCTTGATAATTTTTCTTTGCAAATGAGGCAGGTGACATACCTCGCATTCACTTTCTTCTGGCCTGGAGGCATTGAAAAAAACTGCCAAATGAAACTGGCTTTCCTATGGGAAACCCGGGGCACCTCTTCCAAGAACTGTGGTCCTTCTCTCTCCTCTTCCTCTATTTCTTCCTCTTCCTCCTCTGTGTTGGTGATGACCTGGGGAGGTGGTCCTCTCTTCCCATGAGGAGGTGGTGGTGGTGGTGGGGGTCCACCAGCTGAAGCTACCATTGAAGCCATTGCTCTAGTATGAAATAAGGTCTTCCTCTCACAAAGATGAAAGTCAGAGTGAGGAAAGAAGGAGGGGTTTTCATCATTTGGGAAAAACAATAGTTCTAAACCAATGAAAAGTGTTATTTTTAGGTCACCTGACCTAGCCTTACATGATTATGAAACCAAAAGTTAAATGAACCAATGAAAAGTTTTATTAACAAGTCACATGACCTCTCACGCTTATGTTACGCGCTGCGGAACGCGCCCCGGATCGCTTCCGGGTCGCTGCGCTTCGCGCCTCGGTTCGCGTACCGGAGCACTTCCGGGTGCGCTAACGCAGCGCGTCATAAGACGCATTACGCGACAACGTGATACATCGCGCTTCCGCGACGCGTCACGATGTTGATTTCTAACGCGGCAGTTGCGCTAACGGAACGTTTACCGGTTCGCGGACTGGGTCGCGGCATCAAGATGAGCTAACGGGAAGCTTCCCGGTTCGCGAACCGGGAGCGAAACAAAAAAAATATTTAAAATTTTTTTTTTAATAAACATATAAAATATATTTTTGGATTTAAAGAAGAATACATTTTACAGCTATAGATATTAGCTTTTAAAAAACCAATGAAATTCACTGAAAAAACCATAGGTTATAGACCATATATAGTTAGGAATTAGCATTTACAAAACCTTGAAAATTCACTGAAAAAACCATAGGTTATAGACCATATATAGTTAGGAATTAGCATTTACAAAACCTTGAAAATTCACTGAAAAAACCATAGGTTATAGACCATATATAGTTAGGAATTAGCATTTAAAAAACCTTATTTTACTCACACAAAACCATTGAAATTCCATATATAGTTAGTTGTACTAACTATATATCGCGCACCCGCAATCCACTGCTGATCATGTCACATATTACATCATTCATGACGTGGTCAGTGACATCACTGATGACATCACTGATGACATCTCAAATGACATCACTGATGACATCACTGATGACATCTCAAATGACATCACTGATGACATTACTGATGACATCTCAAATGACATCACTGATGACATCACTGATGACAACATCCAGTGACTGTATTTTTCTGTAAAGTTAAAATATGTCTTGAGTGGATGTATAAGTGTCTGGATGAAGGATTTAGTAGGGGCATGACTGACTGTATGAGTGACTGATTAAATGTGTCTCACTGAGTGCATGGGTAAGTGACTAAACTGTCTTAATTTGTGCATCATTATGTCTGTTGTTCTGTAAACTGCTGCATGTGTTGATCAGTAGCTATATGATTAACTATATGGGTTATTGATTGGTTGCCCAAGCATTTGTATGGGAGACTGAGTGTGTGTGTGGGTGGCTGGGAGGTGTATGACTCTCTGCATAGATGTGTGAGCAGTTGATTGACTAGATGTATGGGTTCAAAATTGCATGCGGAAACAGCTGTATGGGCAGTTGACTGTGTGCATGAGTGTATTGGTGAGTGAATGGATATCTCAGTGCTACATGTTAAAGTAAGTACATATGTAAAATACAGTACATGTGAGAGTTGACATATATAAATAACTGTGCATAAGAGCCAGTGAATGTGTGAGTGGCTGTATGGATCATTGTGAACTTGTATCCAGGATTGTATAAGTGAGTAAATATGTTTTAGTATATGTTTGAATAAGTAAGGTGTGTATAACTGTATAGTTGAGGAAATGGAGGTGTGATTGATTCTTTGTATGACTGACTAAGTGTCTGAGTAACTCCATGGATGAGTGACAGTCTATGAGTGTCTGTTTACACTGATTGTATCTAAGGTTATATTAGAGTCTGAAGAGGTTCATCGTATTATCACATGAATGATGTCATCAGTGATGTGATCAGTAATGTCAAATGAGATGTCATCAGTGATGTCATTTGAGATGTCATCAGTGATGTCATTTGAGATGTCATCAGTGATGTCATCAGTGATGTCATTTGAGATGTCATCAGTGATGTCATTTGAGATGTCATCAGTGATGTCATCAGTGATGTCACTGACCATGTCATGAATGATGTAATATGTGACATGATCAGCAGTGGATTGCGGGTGCGCGATATATAGTTAGTACAACTAACTATATATGGAATTTCAATGGTTTTGTGTGAGTAAAATAAGGTTTTTTAAATGCTAATTCCTAACTATATATGGTCTATAACCTATGGTTTTTTCAGTGAATATATATATATATCCCACAGAAAAGGTTGCACTTGTGAAGGTGCCTCCCAAATGGTTTTGATAGTCAAATGCTGGGATCTGTGCGCAGTCTGTAACGGACCCCCAATCCTTTCTTAATGGCTCGATGCGTTTCGGGCTCTGCCGCCCTTGTTCACAAGCCTGGAAAAACACAAGAGGCACTGTAAGCAGGTCACCTGTTTATTGAAGTTTTCAACATTCACGCCCCCAAGTAGGCGTCGTACAGTCCCAAAGTATTCTGGTATAAGTAGTCCTGCTAGTATTTCCACAGTGGGCGTGCCATCAATGTGCTTACATTGTCCGAGATTAAAATGCCCAGGGGCACCTATTCTGGAAGTATAGCATCTTTGTTTAATACTATGACCACTTGATTAAATTCCTATGGGTTCACTAAAGTGCCACTTCGACCATGTGTTTGTGGTGTGTGTGTTTGGTGTTTGAGTGTGTGTGTGTGTCTGTGTGTGCGTGTGGTTGTAGGTGAGAAGAGGGTTATCGCCAAAGCTCGTACGAATAAATCCTTGTCATGCACATCTGAAGAAATTGCTCAAACCTTTTCACTAGTGGTGATTAGAACCAGACTGGGTTCTTCAATCAAAGTGGCTGGCTTGTGTCTAGTTCACTGTGGCCAATAAGCACAATCTATGAAGTAATCATATCCCCATGCCTGATGTTAGTCCAGAAGTCATTCTTCTTAGTCAGTATTAGGTATATCCAACTTAAGATGGGTAGCATTATCTCTCTACATCTGCAACTGTGGCAAAATGCATATTGCCATTGGGTTAGCTATACACCTTACTCTCTCTCATCCCTTCAGTATCCTGGCATTCAGTAGCCTTAGTATGAATTAAGATGTGCAATATGTCAGTGGCTGCAATGTTAGACAACCAGGAGAGGAGAAGTGAGGAGATGAGAGGAGAGGAAAGGTGGGGAGTGGAGAGGAGAGGAGGGGAGAAGAGGAGATGGAAGGGGAAAGGAGAGTAGGCCAAGGCAGAGAAGGTGAGGGTGAGGAGGGGAGAAGATGACAGGGAAGAGAAGGACTGCAATCGTCCAGTTCTCTCTGTTGCCCACTCATATATATTATACTATGTTTTCATATGTCAAAAATTATGTGATTTTACATTGATTTTGTATAGAGAAGTGCTGTGTATTTTCATAGCCTAATTACACTATCTCTTATTGCTGTTCTGGATCTGTGAAAGGCTCCCTTCTGCCGTTACTGGTCTTAGCTTAGAGCTAGGCTGACTATGTGAATAGGTATTCAGAATATTAGGATATGGAGGAACGCAGCCCCATTCTTGAAGAGAGCTGGGACTGAGCTTCCAAGCGGTCCAAAGATTCCAACCAGCAGAGTTAACTTGCTTTCTGCAAGGTATCAACATGTTTCTCTTTGCAACTTGGCTTGAGCAGCAAAGCATTCCTCATATCTAAAGTTAGAGAAAGAATTATAGGCGACACCCGACACCCAAAAAAGATTTTATCTCTAGGCAACACCTGCATGGTCTAACATACCAGATCGATCTAATTGATCTAACCAGGGTAGAAAATGATCCTGTGATGATTTACACCTTGGCCCAACTATAAGCAAGATTTATCATCGGCATGTTTTGCGAGTCTGTAATAGCGAATAATAAGGAATCGCTATTACAGACTCGCAAAACGGGATTCATGTAGGAATCGCAATATTCATTGCGATTCCTACAGCTTCCTTATTTGCGATTAGCTAATTCCTAATCGCAAATAAGGAATAACTCCCCATTCATTCCTATGGGCCATTCATTCCTATGGGCCTAAAGGCCCATAGGAATGAATGGAAAGACATATCAATGTGCGAATCTCTATTAGCGATTCGCATTTTGATTTTGCGATTTCAAGGGTGCAGGGGTGTCCAATGGACACCCTGTTGCCCCCCTGAAATTACATTGGATGCTGGTGTTACGCACACACATTTCCTTGGGACATGTGTGTGTGTAACATACAACTTAGAAAAATGCACTTAAGTGCATTTTTCTAAGTTTCCGCTATTTACCACAAGGTTTGACTTCGCGGTAAATAGCGGCGCAAATTTGCGAATTCGCAATTTTTAAATGTGTCATGAATTGCATTTAAGGAATCTCAAATAGAGATTCCTTAAATGCTATTCCTCGCAAATTTGCGAATTCTATAATTGCGATTTTTGCATTTGGGATGATGAATCCCAAATGCAAAAATTGCGCTTGCAAAGGGCCAGATTCTCAGAATCTGGCCCTTTGCGAGCCGATTTCACTTTGATGAATCTAGCTGTAAAGTACTGGAAAGGATGTCCATGGATGCTTAATCCTGGACAGTATTTTCTTAGGGCACTTAAGATTGTGTAGACGTCATCTAATGAAAACATTTTTCTGAATGATAAACTCATCTTTGTGGGTGACCTTTATCTCCCCTGCTTGTTGATTTGTTTATTGAACCCCTGACACAACGTCTAAGGAAGGATCAAAGGATTATCTCCTTCTAAAAATGTGACTTTAGGTGCAAGATAACTTTGTACACAGAAGATTTGCGCATCTAGACTTTGGATGTGTATACATCATTCCAAGAGTAGAAGACATGGCGGCTCATTACGATGGCGATCGCTCCGCCATCATAACGTGAAAACCCCCTGCCACATTATGATGGCGGTGGGTACCGCGGCGGAGAGACTTTCCCTCTGCCGGTTTTCTGCTCCGAGCAATCGTTATGATTGCCTGCTGGGCGGAGCAGGACCACTAAAATAGTGGCGTGCCTAGCAGGCACCATCCGCCATATTAGGATGCCTGCGGAAGCCAGCCGTTCTGTGGCGGTTGGACCGCCATTGAAAGGCTGGCGGGGATTGTTTCCGTGGCCCCCCTACATTTCACTGCACCAAGTGGCAGGCACAGGTTAGTTCCAAGACAAAGAACAAAAAGTCTGCCCTATGTATTTTAGTTTAAAGGCTCATTAAGAGTCCTATATAAATAACAAGCACAACTTCGAGCTCACTTATCAACAACTCTGCATTAATTCTTGACACAGCTTCAAAATGGATATATTTTTATTTTTTATTTTTATTTTTCAATGACAAAAGGATAAAAAAGTGATAAAAAAGTGTACAAAGACATCATCCTTTAAATATGTACATAGCACAGTACTCAATTTGCAATTACAAAAATATATACACAGCCCCTAAGCACCCTCTCAACTTTCATTCATATTTACGGACTCATTCCACAAAGACAAATTAACATATTCCATTCATCCATTCACATCCACACAATCCAAAAAACCTCACAACCTATCGTAGACAAATACACTGAGGTTGTCCTGCGGTCTTCCCTCAGCAATTTGCTAGGAGCAGATGTAACATTGTTGTCAGGACAGATGTTCACTACGCCAACGCGCGTTTCGGTGCCAGATACGATCTATAACGGCACCTTCATCAGGGCATGTATACGAAGGAGGGGCACAGCGGGGGCAACACAATTTATGTAGCCGTGACAACTCTTGAATTCAAGGACGGTATAGACTGGACCCTCTTCTCATTATCGAAGGACTGTCCTAGGTTTCATCCCACTGAACATGCAGGTTTCAAAAAGGCTCAATTGTTCTAAGGTCTTGTGGGTTAAGAGTTGCCTCTTTATGTAATTAAATCTTCCAGCATTGAGTGTAACCAAAACGCATTTATTTAAGCGTATTTCATCTTAAAGTATGTATCCCTTTTTCCCCTTTTTTTTCCTTTTTTTTCAGCCAGGTGACAGTCGTCCCGTGCGCAATGGATGTGTGAAACCAGTCAGGGAGCCCCGCCTCAGCTGGTTCAATATAGTCTTATTATTCAATCTTTTCGCATCAGATCTGGCGTCCGTGACCGTGGCGACTCAGGCATTCGCACAGGTTAGTGCCTGCCACATCGTGCAGTGAAATGCACAACATGCTCTTTTTCGCATTGCGGCGGTGCTGCTGCCTGCACCGTCCGTCGCAATGTTAACGGTGAGGAATCTGACCACAGCAGTGGTAGGCCCATCATAATTGGATGAGGCGGTCAGACCAAATCTCCGCTACGGTGGCAGCTGGAGGAAATCCGACCACCATCGTACTGATACCTATGGTTCTGGAATTTCATTTTTTCTCCAGCTCTGTGGTCCTGAAACAAAAACCTGAAGTAATTGTTTGGAACATGGACTATGATTTGATGCAAATTCATTTGTAGATAAGATATTTAGGTAACATAGTGACACACAATTTGATTATGCTTTGTTCCAGAAACATAAGCAGGTTTCAAAGCAAGTTGATTAGATGATCAGGGCCAGCAGGAATCTTCATTTGACCATCTGTAGGTGCATTTTTTGAAAAAGTCTATTTTGCCAATTTACATATTCCTATTTTACTCTATACCTTTAGGTTTTGTTAATAAATAACTTTCGAGACTTCAAGGCAAGCTGGTAAGTTTTGTCTAGGTTTAAAGGAACAAAAGACTTTCTTGGAGAAAATTGAGGAGTTCAATTTGGAAAGGGGGTCTGCACCTTTTAGATGTTCAGTTCAAGTGCTATGTCTTCCACTTGAAGATGTTCAAGTGCCTGACAGGCTACCCATCTGGAGACAGGTTTGGTGTACTTCTCAGGATTATGTTGACAGACTCATACAAGTATATGTTATGTTATATAAAATGTATTTCTAAAGAGCACATTTACCCGGAGGTGGGTTGGCGCTTGCTCAGCAGAAGTCTATTGCCTGAAGCTCATTGAAGCCGACTATCAACATAATCTCATAGAAGGCCAGAGCTCATTTGGAGCTGAATAACCATGTTTTTAAAGCTTTCCTAAAGAGAAGCAGATTGTTCATCGATTTAAGATGGAGAGGCAAGGTATTCTAGGTTTTTGAGGCACCAGTCACAAAACTCCTTCCTCCCCAGGAGGAACATCTGAATTTTGAGACTACTACATTCCTCGCTGCAGAGAATCATAATGGTCTAGATGGCAGATACCAGTTGAATGTTTTTATTAGGTAGTTTGGTCCAATACCTTGGAGAACCTTGAAGGTAATGCAGAGGGCTTGAAATACATTTCTCTGTCTTACCGGCAGCCAATGTAACTGTTTTAATGCCATAGAGGCAGATTTGAATTTTGAAATTCCTTAGAGGAGCTGTGCTGTTGTGTACTGCCGAACCTGCAGTTTTTTCAAATATTGTTGTTGCATGTTGATGTATAGACCATTACAGTAGTCTAGTTTTGAAAGAACCATGGAGGTAATTTCTGATTTCTGCACATTTGACAGGTGAAAGGTAAGATCTTTTTTATCATCCTAACATTATAGGAGAAGGAAGAAATGACTTGGTTCACTAAACCCCTGTATGTAAGTCTGCCATGACCTATCAGTCCAAGGTTACTTGCCTTCCTGACAGGAGTTGGAAGGGTTCGCAGCTCTAGTGGCTAACACAAACTGGGCCAGAAAGTCGCCAGGTTCCCGAATTGGATGACCTCAGGATTCCCTGACTTTAACTTAAGGCAACTGTTGGTCATCTAATCATTGACGGACCACATGCAGTCATGGAACCTGGTGTCTGTGTCAAGTTCACTCTTAGTTAAAGAGACAATAATTTGCATGATAAAGAGTCAGCATATCGAGTTGGAAATGTCGACTTGCACTAATATCGAGTGCAGAATATCGAGATACAGAAATATCGACTGCAAGTATATCGTGGTCAAGAATATCGAGTTTAAGGTAAGAAATGTCGTTTTAAAAAATATCGAAGTCATTAATATCGTTTGCAAACATCTAGGTGTTAAAAATATAGTTGTTAAAAATATCGTTTTTGTAGTTAGTATTATGTTGTTTAGTATTTATTTTAAGTGTATGTGCTTTATATTTGTGTGTAAGTATTGCATATGTTTTATAATAGATGTTAAATTGTTAGAAGTTATTAATTTTATTTTAATAAAATTTAGCGTTTTAGTTCCGTAGCGGGTTGTGGGTTTATAGGTCAATAGGGTGGGAAGTAATTAAATTTTAATACATTGAATATTAATTTTTATTATAAGTATTTATTTTATTTGATTTTAAAGTGTTCACTATGGGAATTAATTTATTATTATTTCATGTAAATTGGCTGTTCAATTTTATTGATTGATTAATTGGTAAATATGTTAATTGTGTCATTTGTTTAGGAGCAGGTTGTGGGTTTATAGCGGGAAAGGGTGGGAAGTAATTTAATTATAAATAAATTATTCATATTGTTAATTGTGGGGATTAATTTATTATTAATTATTTTCCTACAGTTACACTCGCTGGAGTGGGAATAATAGTGTTTACCCCGCCACAATCTTACACTTTCCCTACTGTTGCACTCACAGGAGTGCGAATACTAATTTTATCCCCTCCGCTATCCAACACTTTCCCTACTGTTGCATTCATTAGGGTGCGAATAGTAAATTATTCCCCACCGCTATCAAACACTTTCCCTACTGTTGCACTCACTGGAGTGGGAACAGTAATTTTTACCCCTCCGCTATTCAACACTTTCCCTACTTTTGCACTCGCTGGAGTGGGAATGGTAATTTTTATCCTCCTGCTATTCAACTCTTTCCCTACTGTTGCACTTACTGGAGTGAGAATATTAAATTATTACCCTCCGTTATCCAACACTTTCCCTACTGTTGCACTCACTGGAGTGGTAATAGTAATTTTTACCCCATCCGCTATCCAACACTTTCCCTACTGTTGCACTCACTGGAGTGGGAATAGTAATTTTTACCCCTCCGCTGTCCAATACTTTCCCTACTGTTGCACTCGCTGGAGTGGGAATAGTAATTTTTATCCCTCCGCTATCCAACGCTTTCCCTACTGCTCCACTTGCTGGATTGGGAATAGTAATTTTTTCCCCTCCGCGATCTAACATTTTCCTTACTGTTACACTCTTTGGAGTGGGAATAGTAAATTATTCCCCTTAGCTATCCAACACTTTCCCTACTGTTGCACTCCGTGGAGTGGGATTATTAAATTATTCCCTACTGTTGCACTCAATGTAGTTTAAAATGTAGGTTTAAAAATATTAAATATTTTAATATTTTAATTTATAATATATTTCTTTTAATTATTTTGTTACAGGTGTATGTATATATATATATAATTATTTAAAATTGTATTTATTAATTGTTTGTAAGTAAATATATATATGGTACACAGACAAAATATCGAAAATAAAATATCGGAAAGACAAAATATCGAAGTTAAAATATCGAAGGTAAAAAATATTGGGAAGCAAATATATCGGATACAAAAATATCGTAATAGGTAAGTAAGTAGAAATATCGAAAAAAATAATATCGTATGACAAAATATCGACAATACAAAATATCGTGTAGTAATGGAAAAAATAAATAGTGTAGGAAAAAATATAATAATTGTAAATAAAAATTTGATAAAAAGGTCTATATTAAAAAATTACAATATATTTAATATAAAAATATTTTTAAAAAACATATATAGTTTTAGGAGCGGGTTATTGGGTTTATAGGGGATAAGGGTGGGAAGTAATTTAAAAATAAATAATAAATTAATATATATTTGTAAAAAACTTTTTATTAATAATTGATTGGTAAATAATTAATATTAATTAGTTAATTAATTAATATAATTTAGTAAATTATTTTATATAATAATTAATTGGTAATTAATGAATATTAATTAGTTAATTAATTAATATAATAGCGTACATAATAGTACAAAAATAATAATTGGTAATTAATTATTATTAATTAGTAAATTAATTAATATAATTTTTGACATAATTTTTAATAATACATAATTGGTAATTACATAATAATAATTAATTGGTAATTAATTAATATTAACTAGTTAATTAATTAATATAATTTTGTATATATTTTTAAATAATAAATATGTGTTAATTAATTATTATTATTTAGTTAATTAATTAATATAATTTATTTCATATTTTTAAATAATAATTAATTGGTAATTAATTATTATAAATTAGTTAATTATATTAATTAGCTTCATTTAGTTTAATATATATTTTTTACTTATTGTAAATTAATTTGGAAAATATAATATTAATAATTAAATTTATTTCTTTACAGCTAATGTGCTAATATATTAACTTTATTGTTATTGTTAATTAATAATTATTTTGTAATTACATAATAATAATTATTTTTGGGTAAAGGAGTATTGTTAGAGTTCAGGGTCAGTTTTCAGTTCTTGGTTAAAGGGGTATTTTTAGGGTTCATGGTCAGTTTTCAGTTTTTGGGTAAAGGGGTATTTCCTGGGTTCAGGGTTAGTTTACAGTTTTTGGGTAAAGGTGTAGTTTTTGGGTTCAGGGTCAGTTTTCAGTTTATGGGTAAAGGGGTATTTCTTGGGTTCAGGGTCAGTTTTCAGTTTTTGGGTAAAGGGGGATTTCTTGGGTTCAGGGTCAGTTTTCAGTTTTTGGGTAAAGGGGTATTTCTAGGGTTCAGGGTCAGTTTTCAGTTTTTGGGTAAAGGGGTATTTTTAGGGTTCAGGGTCAGTTTTCAGTTTTTGGGTAAAGGGGTATTTCTTGGGTTCAGGGTCCGTTTTCAGTTTTTGGGTAAAGGGGTATTTTTTGGGTTCAGGGTCAGTTTTCAGTTTTTGGGTTAAGGGGTATTTTTAGGGTTCAGGGTCAGTTTTGGGTTTTTGGGTAAAGGGATATTTTTTGGGTTCAGGGTCAGTTTTCAGTTTTTGGGTAAAGGGGTATTTTTAGGGTTCAGGGTCCGTTTTGAGTTTTTGGGTAAAGGGGTATTTTTAGGGTTCATGGTCAGTTTTGGGTTTTTGGGTAAAGGGGTATTTTTAGGGTTCTGCGTCAGTTTTCAGTTTTTGGGTAAAGGGTATTTTTAGGGTTCAGGGTCAGTTTGGGGTTTTTGGGTAAAGGGGTATTTTTTGGGTTCTGGGTCAGTTTTTAGTTTTTGGGTAAAGGGGTATATTTAGGGGTCAGGGTCAGTTTTCAGTTTTTGGGTAAAAGGGTATTTTTTGGGTTCAGGGTCAGTTTTGGGTTTTTGGGTAAAGGGGTATTTTTAGGGTTGAGGGTCAGTTTTCAGTTTTTGGGTAAAGGGGTAATTTTAGGGTTCAGGGTCAGTTTTGGGTTTTTGGGTAAAGGGGTATTTTTTGGGTTTAGGGTCAGTTTTCAGTTTTTGGGTAAAGGGGTATTTTTAGGGTTCAGGGTCAGTTTTGGGTTTTTGGGTAAAGGGGTATTTTTAGGGTTCAGGGTCAGTTTTCAGTTTTTGGGTAAAGGGGTATTTTTAGGGTTCAGGGTCAGTTTTGGGTTTTTGGGTAAAGGGGTATTTTTTTGGGTTCAGGGTCAGTTTTAATTTAATGTACGCTGGATTTGGTATAGTAATAATTAAATTATTAGAGACCAACATATACTCACATTTAATATACAGTGCAAAATTTCTGATAAGATTGTTACATTATAGTAAGATAATGATACAAATAGTTCAACATGATTGTAGAAACATTATTTTTATTTATGTTTCACAAATAAAATGTTATTTCATTACAAAATTCTTTTTATTACATTTGGTTTTATAAACATATTTTATAAACACATGATAAGCAACTATACAGAAGCATTATTATTTTCATACTTTTTGTACAAAAATGAATATTTATTATCTCTTTTACATATTGTAATTTCATAAAGAAATGTAGAAATAACAAAAGTATTTTTTACACTTTATTTCAATACATAAAATATTTATTATGTAAGTCACATATTTTTAACACATTTTTCTATTATTATAATTTTTGACAATGTAGTTATATTTCTAGACATTGTTAATATAAATATTATTCTTTTCATAATATTTATTTATTACATTCATTTACATATTTGTTAATCAAATCATTGTAGGATTAAAGTAAATATTTCTTTACAATAATAGAAACGTAATGTTCATTTTTGCATATTTAGTGAAGTATATATATTATATTTTATACTTGGGACTATTTTATTGCATTTGGGTGCTTTATTTTGTAACCGGGTTAGGTCGTTTTGGGTTATTTGGAAGAAGGGCTGATCGCGGTTGGGAGACACTTCACGTCGCTTCAGGTAAGGTTTATTTTATATGTTTTATGTGTATTTTAATGATGTTTTGAGATTAGTGACCTTATATTTTGTGTTGTTGAATGTGAGGGAGGTATGTTTTAGATTTCGAAAACAGATAATTACTTATGGTATATACACGTAGTGTTAGTTAGTTAACTCATTATATATAGAGTGAATTTTAGTCTTTTACGGTATATCTACAAGTGAAATAATCTATTTTAATATGTTTGTACCTAATTACTAGCTAATTAATGTGGGTGGGAATGTCTGTTTTCTATGTTTTTGTCATAGGTGTACGCTACATCGGAAGTTCCGTTTTTTTTTAAAGGAAGTGTTTGTTTGTTTAATTCAACACTGCTTTGCAAACACTTCTTTACATTTTTCGGTTTTGCTGGAGCGATTCTTTCTATTTTTCAATTTTTTCGGGTTTTTTATGCTTATTCGATGGCTCTGGATAACGTGGATGTCTTAATTTTGGAACAGTTGTATTTTTACATTTTTTTTTGGGTTAATTTGGCACTACCTGGATTACTTTGGTGGACAAGGAGGTTATTGGATTGACAACATGATTGGTAAGTCCTTGCTTTCTGATTTTGTGTGGGTGGGTAATGTTATTTTTATTATGGAATAGTTTTTTTACTTGTTATTTAGTTTTAATGTGTGCATATATTATAATAATATCTCTATATATTGCATACATTAAATACTTTAGAAGCTCACGTTACATATTTTTCCATACTTAGGTGATACTTTTAGTGTTTTATAACATTTTGGGAATTAATTAGAGTAGTGTTTTGGCAATGATATTTAGGTATTCTATGCCTTTTGTACTAGGGTAAAGTTTAACTTGTTCTTCCAGGTACTTGTGCATTTGTTTATTTTGCTTTGATGTTTTAGGGACAAGTTCAGTTACAGATTGGTCCATTCTAAATTCCTGGTAGCTCTGTTCTTTCTGTAAGCATTTAATGAAATGTTCTAGAGTAGGTTTGGTTCTGCCAGTTGATTGTACAAATGCATTGTGCCAACCTTCCACTGCATTGTTAGTTTTTGAATCTCCGTTAAGGGTACTTCTGTAAACGTTCCACCAGGGTATGAGGAATTTGGGATTTCGTCTGTGGCCAGATCTGTGGAGTCTGCCTACCCAGGTGTCTTCAAAGTAGTCCAGAAATGGACTTAATTTAGCTTCATTTTGTTTGTAGAAGGGGCTGTCTATAAGAATGTTGTAGTGTTCAGCTACGTCTGTTTCAGGTACATAAGCAAGTGCAATGAGTTTTTTAATTTGGAAAGCAAAAGATGAGTTTGTAGCATATTCGACACTTAGGGTAGTTTTTTGAAGGTGTCTCCATAAACACTGGTTTAAATGATAATAGCAGCCTTGAATGCAGGTATGAGGGTGGATTTTTATGATAGTTGAGAGCATTGCTTGCTCAAAATCAAGAATGATACTTTCAGGAGAAAAATCATTAGTTTTTTGTTTAATTATATTTATTAACTCCATATATGTGGAATTATTTTTGTTTGGTAATAGTGCATATAGCAAAGGTATGTTGCAGTTGTGGTAGAGGCCATGTATTGTGTATAATTGGAAAAATGGTTTGGGACAGATGTTAAATGTTCCATCCATCATCCAATATTGGCTTTGCTGCAGTTTAACTAAATACATACTGGTACCAAAAATTATAAGCCTTTTGTCATTGTTTTCGTTGTCGTAAACTATAAATGGTTGTTTATTTAAAGTTATTATTTGGTTAGCAGTTAAATTTATATCCTGATATGTTCTGGGAGATGGTGTTGTAGAAGTAGTAGCTTTTTTAGTTCGTGCTATAGTTCTTTTTAAGGAGAGGATATTTGGCATTTGAGTTGTGGCAGTTTTTGGGATTTTAGGAATGGCTTCTTTTAAAATGACATTTGTTTGCTTTTGGGAACCTGTACTAGCTTCTTTTATATTTTCCAAAGCTGTTCTAACTTCTATTTCAGTAACATTAGGTGGATGATTGTGTTCCCTAGTATACAGTACTGTAGCTTCTTTAGTTGTTGCTCTGCCATAGCACTTGTTAGAATAATATTTACAACATTTCCAATTAACTTGCATGCCATATTGCTTTTCTTGTGTATAAGTGTAACCCATGTAGCATAGTAATAGTTTTCCTTTCTGGCTGGTCACAAATTCGGCTCCTTCAGTCATTTTGTACTTTGTATATCTATAAAATGTATATATAATAGTTAATGTCAAATTAAATGTGATAAATAATCTATGTTAGTGATAAGTAGGAATGTTTATACTTACGTGTTTTTGAATTTACAGCAAAATTAGGAGCTGCTTGCTTCTTTAGTTGGGGATAATTGTTTGTGATGTTGTTGTAGCTGTTATGAAAAACATGAAAGTAGTATATTATTAATTAATGTTTTGGTACATTTGCAATGTTAGAGCTCATTTCTACTACAAAAGTGTATCTTCATGATTCACATTGTGAAGATACTTACATATTTTTTTAGGTTGGTCTCTGCCAGTATAGTTGTTTCTTCAGCTTCTGGAGAGTAGTTTGTAGTGTTATCTTAAATAAAAAAGGAACATATGTATTAGAATAATCACCATGTTGGTATGTTTTTTAATAGATTATCTGGTAATTATGTTCTTTAATATACTTACTTTGTGATTATTATCTGTATTATTCAGAATGTGGAGTTCTGTATTATGTCTGTATATCTATTCGTTGTGTTTGCTCTGTAAATAAACAATATATAATAGAACATAATTAGAACAGTTCTAAATGTTAGTATTGTTTTCCCACATTTATTTCAGTTGCATAATACTTACGTAGTAAAATGTATTGGAGAAATAGTACTGATGTCCTTAGTTCATTAGTAGTGCAGTTTTCAGTAGTAGAATCTACAGAAAAAAAGAAATATGTGGGGCAAAAGTCATTATTTCTGTGTGTTTAGATTTATGTGCACATAATGAATCAATGTGAAATTACTTACATAGTTATTAGAATCTGTATTCCTAGGGTTTGTTCACAGTTATTTTGAGTAGAATATTCAGTACTCGTTGTATCTAAAAAAAATAGTTTCATATAATTATTTAGCATGTTAAGTAGTATGAATAGCAAAGGGGTACTGGGTATTTAGCAGGTAAGTAAGTAGTATTAGCAAATAATGCACTTTCTATTTTATTTACTTACTTAGAAGATGTGATAGTAGGTTGATAGTCTGGTTCTTCTAGTTGTTGTGCAGCAATTCGGATAGAGATGAATCTCCTTCAGTGACTTTTGGCAAGTAGTTTGTGCTTAGATTTTAATTGTTTATATAGGGGAGTGTCAGTAGTAATTACTTTGCTATTGGTTTATTTAAAAAATTAGGTTTGTGATTGGTTAGTTAGTATATTTGAATTTCAGTTGTGATTACTTTGTAATAGAAGTGAAAAACAAAAACAAATTATAAAATTATACAAAGTAGTATAGAATATTTTTATATGTGTAGGTGATATAATTATACCAATAGGATATTTTTTACAAATTAATAGTGTGTCTATAGTATTAATTTAAGTATTGTGTGTTTATTTAGATGTGAACACATATAAAACGTTAATTAATTATGCAAACAGATGCATATAAAAAGTCGATATAGCTGATAATCCGATATTGAAGTGCACGATATTTTTGATGTCGATATTATAGTTAATGTCATTATTTTTTGTAGATAGCGATATTTTTGTTTTCCGATGTTAATGTAGTCGATATAAAAGTAAACGATGTTTTTGTATATCGATATTAAAAAATCGATATTTGTGTATATATCTAGTTAAGTATAGGAACCCGATATTTTTGATTTCGATATTTTTGCTCTGATATTTTTGTACGTCGATATTGTGAATCTCGATATTTTGTCAGACATTCATATATATATATATTACATTTTATATATGTAAGTTTAATTTACTTTTAAATTACATTTATTACTTTTAATTGTTAACATTTACAAATAAATCTAAAAAAATGTTTTTAAGTTAAACGTATTATTTAATTTATTTGACATTCTTTTTTATTCATAAAAAAATGATATTTTGTATTTCGATATTTTTAACAATATTTTTTTTCTCTATATTTTTGTACTTTCCATTATGAAGATAGGAGGTTGATATTTTTGACAATAATTTTTATGTTCCGATATTTGTGTAACTCGATATTCTGGTATTCGATATTCTGTCAGTGATCCAATTTGCGTATCCTTGGCATAAGACGTGAACGAGAATCCGAACTGTCTATTAAATCAGCCAGACTATGACACAAACGTTGAACAGAGTTGGGCTCAATGGAGAGCCTTGCGGCATTCAGCAGGGAAGGGAGAAAGGATCAGATGGGAAATCATTTTGTGACACTGATTGTTTCCAGCCTGTGAGAAAAGACTTAAAGAACGAGATACCGTTGTTGTGAAGTTTGTATAATAATGTCTAGTTGTAAAAGTCTATTTGTATCTGGTTGTCTAAGTTTCTATAATAACGTCTAGTTATCGTCTAGTTTCTATAATAAACCCCCCCCTTTAAATATTTCAAAAACATCAAATTAAAGGTCTTACAATCTGCAGCCAAACTCTGATTTAGCATTTGAAGTACACAAAGTGGTCCCAATTAATGAAGGTTAACACCAATCTAGGACTTACCAGTAACTCCTGAATGTTTATATGATGACACACTTAATATTCCACTTAAAGTATCTAGGATCAGCACATGAAGCGATGTGATCGAACTGCATAAGCTTAGGTCATGGGATTTTGAGTGTGTTATGAGTGGAATACCTTTATTCAGGGTTAAGTACTCACCACATGGTACTGGGTATCAGCAAAGTGTCCCAATAGGAGGAAAATTCTTGGCAGTGTGGAAGAGGGACCACACGAAGCAAGGATAAAAGTGAAATAGGTTGCTTGAGGGTATAGAGGATTATGCAAAGCAGAAGAGAAGGAAATGCACCAGGTAGAACAGCTGTTGCTTCAGTACTTGCAATCCCTCACAAATAAAGATTTATGGCAAATACCTTTAAACATGCTGTTTTCCATGGTCAAATCAGCTGCAAAAAGGAAAACCCATGTGTTTACTATCTACAGGATTTAATGGATGTGATATGGATGTGGTAGATGTTATGGGGCAGGGCATTAGTACCGTGTCCAAAATGTAAGCAATTTGTGTTTTAATTGTCCAAATTTGAGGTCCTATTCACTTAATGCGAGTAACCTCATCTTTTCTATACTAAGACAAGAAATAAAAGTAGGCTCCATTTTAGTACTCTTTGATGTAATGGACACAACTGTAACAGTCTCACAAAAGACCAACCAAAACTTTTCTATGTTATATTTCTAGCAAGCATAAACACTAGATAGCCAATTAACCTATTCTGGCATCTCAGTGGCTGCAATATGTTAAACTGATTCATAAATTAGACACTAGCAGTCAAATAAAGAGCAACGTGGGCTTTTTGTCAATCTTTGAGAATTGGCAAGGGGTCACCTTCTCTAAGAAACTCCAATGTTAAGTTTATAGGGTGGGGTAAAAAAACGCTATGAGAAAATGGCTGTTTCAAAGGTTTTTCTTTAAAAAATAGATCGTTGAAGGTAATATGAGGGCAAAAGAAAAAAGATATATGTGTTACAATGGGTGAAACATGAGTGCAGATAAGTTATAATGAAATTGCATTTCAGAATTTGAGGAAATGATGCAAAATAAGGCAAAACAAAAATGGGTCAGGAACAGTCCAAGTTCATCTAGAGTTTGAGTTGACTTTAAAGTATGGTTTCAGTTCTAAACATTGGACTGAACCATATTGTCTCATTTGTTGAAGCAATGGTCAATTCATAGCAAACTGGCTTGAAGTGTTGCTGATGCAGGGCTTGGTGTGGGCGTTGCATCTAGAAGAAATGAAGAGACTGACTTGTGAAAATTTTAACAAAGAAGTTAAGTATTTTAAGACCATGCAAGTTGAAGTGTCTCAAGGATGCCAAGTCATGTGAGGCCGAGCCAAACAATGAGTTGACCTACGAGGGGCCGTTGGATGATCTTGTGTGTAGGTGCCTAGATGTTTATGGCTTTAGGTGATGCTGGGTTCATGTCCAGTCATTAAGTGTCAGTACCTTTGACATCTGTGGTTTGATGATTGTTCTCTGGTCTAGGCTTGACTCTAACTTCAGCTTGACATGAAGGGTCTGTGCAGTATAAACATTTTAACTCTATAGGAAAACCCTAAACATTTCAATATTCACCATGCATGTTACTTCTTAACTAATCCTCATTTAGCAGTCTCTCTAATCTAATAAACTCCTTCTGAGCACAGGGTCCCTTCAACCTACCCAACCCACCTATCTCACCACACATTTGAGAGCCAAAGGAAAATCTTCCATCCACCCATTTTCCAGTCAGCACTTGGCCTAGACCTGGCCTTGGGCTCCTACAATCAAAAACATATTTCTTTTTCCTGTAATGTAAAAGCAGAAGAGTTTTTGCAGATTTTTGTTTAGGAGCAAATGAGCCCTTCCCAGGACAGTGACAACCCCTCCGTGTCACCCTGTTCATTGTGTGAGAGCTTTCTCATGGTCTGGCTTGACAGGACAGTGGTCACTAGACAAATATGTGTGAATTACAAGAGAGGGGCTTTCGCTCCACCCATATGTTCGGAGGTATGAGTACAGGCTTGGATTGGGCAGAAGTTGTGTGTTTCCACAAAAAAGACCTTACCCTTCAAACAGCTGTGATCCTTTTGTTTCCTTATCCAGATGCTGATCCTGAACTTTCATGGGCATATACATGACACTGTAATGCTATTAAAGTGTCTTAGATAACTAGATCATTTATGTTGTGTTTCTCCGCCAGCAGCACAGATGGGAGGAGGGCAGTTATTAACCTACAAAAATATTTAGGTCTGACTTGACCGTGCAACTGTCATTTGACGTTTTAACCTACACCAATATTATTCAGCAGTTCAGCAGTTCTTTGATTCTACACAAGTACATATTCATCCCCATCCTATTGATTTGTAATACTTCATACTACCATATAATATTTTTTGTACTGTAAAGTGCAGCATACGTACCAAGTCAGAAAAGGAAGGAGAAATGAAAGTGTTTCTCCTTCCTTGCGCCTACTTCAAAAGGGAGCAGTTTCCTGACGCTAAACCCAGTCTACTTTATTTAGTAAATAGGGTTTAGCATCAGAAGCCTTGGGTGTTTGCGTGGGAATGCTCCTGCACCACCCATGGTATGTCCCCTTGGTGCTAAGTAATGCAAAGCAGCACTGTGCGCTGCTTTGTGTTACTTTCACATTCTTTCGAGCACTAAGCAAGCTTAGTGCTGGAAAGGAAATCAGAAAAAAAGATTTTGCACCGATTTACGTCACGTTTGTGATGCAAACACGACGTACAACCTTAGTTAATGTGTTGTAGTAAATGTATGTGTCTTGTAAAGCACACTGCTGCCCTGAGGCGTCGTGGTGCTGTAGACAGCTGGGGAACCCGTCCTGGCTATCCCTGTGAGATGGTCCCTACTGGGTATCTCCAAGGTGAAACCAGGCATCCCTGGCGAATGTGGGGGGCCGTTGTAGAGATGAGGCAAGCTAATGCCCAGAGTTGCCGAGTGTGATCCCTGGTTAGAGTAGGCACCGAGGCAAGAATTATCGAGTCCGCTGACCCTGGTCCACGACCCTGCCACGTCGGGAATTGAACGCTGGTCCCAGGCCGTTCTCTGCTTCCAGTTTTGCCGCCTCTAACCAGTGAGCCACACCACTCCACTAGTCTGGAATTTCGAGTACAGGGACATCTTGATTCTTTAATATTGTTGCCAAAATATTGAGAAACAAAGTATCAAAAGGTAAATGCTATAGAAAAGTATAGATTTACAATTCCTAACTCCACATATATTTAGCTTTAACCTCTATTTGTAGTTTTGGTACACATATGTGACCTTGGAACCTCGAAAATGTATTCATACTTTCCTGTTGATATTTTTAGATTAGAAATTTTGTCTATGACTTTCACGTATGACGATCTTCCCCACTCAATATTCAGGATCCGCACCCACTCTTAGGAATTATTAACTTACTGGACTTTTGTAATCAATGATCCTTAACACCATCACATTAATATTGTTTATTAATAAGTGCAAATCATGTTTTCAATATTTTTAGCACCTCAATATATTACATATATATCATATATATTTGTAGTGTTTAGCTCTTTAATTACAGGTTCAGCGCGAGGCTCATCGCGCCATCCTGTGAATGTTCTGACTTAGAATGTGTATGTACTACTGTTCTGTTTGTGACAGTTTACTTTGGTCTTCGGTGCTCGTTAGTTGCTGTGCGGCACTTGTCTGCAATAAATACATCTTACCTTAAATTATCCGTGTTGGTGGTCGATTTCACTACAGATTCTGTGGCGACAATCGTGCTCACGCAGGTGGACAAGTATCTGAAGGAACTTCAAAAGTTGGCATCCTCGTCAAGGTTGTCGGAGTAAGGCTGCGTTTTCTTTGTCCTTCACTGGAACGAATCGATTAAGGTACGGTTTCCGACGCATATTTAAAGGTGCTTGACCTTTAGCAGCACTAGTGGCAAAGTTTTTCAGGACGGATTGACTGTGGCAGTTTAAGCGCATTTGGAACGCATGTTAAATGCTACACAGCGTCACCGCCATTCTGGGAGAAGGTGTATATGGCATGTCACTGAAACGCACTGGAACGCAACGCAACGTGACGCCATTTTGGAGTGTGGGAGAAGTTTATGACAGGTCACTGAAACGCACTGGAACGCAGCGCAACGTGATGCCATTTGCAAGTTTACTTAAAGTTTATCCCAAGTCATAGGAACGCATTGAAACGCGGTGTTGCCTGTCATCATTTAAAGCTCATTTCTCGTCATTTTTCCATCACGCATTGTTACAGTAACATCCCTATTGGCTCTGGGAGCATTGGTTACCCCATTTACGTCAAAGAACTAAGAGCGTGCACAGTGACACGCACACTGGAAAGGTTTTATTTTTGCATACCATTTTTGTTTGTGCTGGGGCATTGAGCGTGCACAGTGACACGCACACTGTTTATTAGGAATAACATTTGCACAGAGAATATTCACACAGTGATGCGCACACTATTCTAGAGATTTGTATACTATTTCATGTTAATAACAATTGCGCAGAGCAGATTCACGCAGTGATGCACACACTGTTTTAGACAGTTGCTGCAACGTTTTAGAAATTAAAAGTTATGCGCAAGTGCATCGTGATTTGAATAAAATATAAATTATTATTATTTTTTTATTTTTGGTGTCCATTCCATCGTTAAACATGCAGTCTGTGTCGCCTCCTCCACCCTTTCTTGAAACACCAGGTACTCCACCTGTACAATGGAGGAACTCGTATGATGCTTTTATACCCTATATTGGTGCTATAAGGCATTAAGATTCAGAGCCGAGCGAAGAAAATACCTTTTACTAAATTCATTGGGTTTTGAGGGAAGGTCAATATTTAAGCACTTACCTGATTTGGTTCGAAATGCGAATGATGAAGAGCTTGATGAATATGCTGAAGCTGTAAAAAACTTGAGATTTGTTTTGATATTCAACCTAGCATTATGGTTATTAGGCACACATTTTTTAAAAGAGAACAAAGAACTGGTGAAGATGTTGAAACATATATCTCGGTTTTACGTAAATTGAGTGCTGATTGTCAGTTTGAAGCGTTCACAGAACAATTAATTAGAGATCAATACATTTGAAAATGTTCTGATAAAAATATTCAACAAACATTGTTGTCAATGGGCAATCCAACTCTAGAAGAAACTATATGTGCCGACAAAAGTATTGAACTATCGAAAATTGCAGTAAAAGAGTTGGATGAGAAGGTTGTTTCAAATGAGAATGTTGCTATTCTTCGTGCAAAAGATAGCAAGAGCAGTTTCACTAATCGTTCTGATAACAAGAGTCTTGGTGATAACAAAGGTTTTAAACAAAATAATATATGTTATCGATGTGGTAATTTACCACATTTCAGGTCTGGTCATCCTTGTCCCGCCAGAAATGTTGTTTGTAGAGTGTGTGGGAGATTAGAACATTTTGCTAAAATCTGTCAGTCTGGGAAACGTTTCTCATCTGATGAGAAACAATCTTCTTCTTCTTCTGTAACAAGTGTGTCTGTTGTGGAGAACAGCGAAGGTGATCTTAATAGAATTCAGGATGACTTAAAAGACATGGTTGTAGTTGTTGGAGATTTGTCTAATACTACAAAGGAGGAATGTGTTGATCCATATATTGATATCAATATTGGTGGGGAGACAGTTAACTTATTGGTTGATTCAGGTGCACGAATCACCATGATCACGCAAGAGTTATTTACTGAAATATGGGGTTCTCGTCCCTTATTGCCTCCAGATAGATCTCCCGTTTCTTATGAAGGGAGGAAAATTGAATTGGCTGTTTTTTTTGTTGACACTTTGGAATTTAGAGGAAGGACTATACAAGGCAAAATATATGTTGCAATTAAGGGATTGCTGATTTTGGGATGGTATCACCAAGGTTTATTTAAGATGGTGGTGCAACCTGGTACTAAAGATCAAGTTTATGTTGTTGGTTCAGATGATGAGTTTACGGTCAAATTGTCTGAACATTATCCATTGGTCTTTAGCAATTGTTTAGGTAAAATCAAAGGGTTCACTCATGTCATCAAAGTGAAAGAAGGTGCAATACCTGTTAAACACCGGTTAAGAAATGTACCATTTAGTGTGAGAGACCAGTTAGAAAAAGAACACAATGGTTTGTGTGGAACAGGAATAATTGAGCCAATTGAATCTTCGTTACTGTTGTCTCCATCGGTGGTCGCAAAGAAAACAAATTGTGATCTTCGCGTGTGTGTTGATTTGCGCAGCCTGAATAAGAATATTTGGGTGGACTCTCATCCACTTTCAAAGATTGCTGACATGCTGAGTTTTATTCGTGGTTCTAAATTCTTTTCCAAATTGGATTTAGCGTCAGCATACCACCAGGCGGTGTTTGATCCTTCATCGAGACATCTTACTGCATTTGTATCACCTTTTGGTTCATATCAATATTGTCGTATGCCTTTCGGGTTGGCCTCTGTGGCAGCTGTTTTTCAGCGGATTTATGACTCAAATGCTTAAAGGAATCAAAGGTGTTGTCATCTTTCAAGACGATGTTTTGATTCATGGTGAGTCTAATGAATCCCATGATGAGGCACTATATCGTGTACTAGATGTTATGCAAGATTGTGGTGTTGTTTTGAAACAAGAAAAGTGTGTTTTTAATGTCAAGAAAGTTGAATACTTAAGACATATTGTGACTGAGCAAGGAATAGAACCTAGGCCGGCTCTTGCTAAAGCCATTGTTGACCGTCCTGCTCCAAGAGACAAAAATGATCTTAAATCATTTGTTGGGTTGTGTGAATTTTATGCTCGTTTGGGGCCAGATTATGCAACTAGAACCCAACCTCTTACCAACATGCTGAAAAGAGATGTTAATTTCTGTTGGAATTCAGTTACCCAAGAGAGTTTTGATTGGGTCAAGGCGCAATTACTTTGTCCTAGAATCTTGAAACCATTTGATCCAAGTGTCATGTGCACTATTACTGTAGATGCCAGTGGTTTGGGGTTGGGTCCTGTTTTAACTCAAGTAGTGGATGGTGTAGAAAATACTTTGGGTTATGCATCGAGAGTTTTACGTGGTACAGAATTGAATTTTGCAGTCATTGAGTGAGAGCTGCTTGCCTGCTGGTGGGCAGTTATGAAATGTAATCCTTACATATGGGGAAGACATTTTCAGATATGTACTGATCATAGTCCTCTTGTTTCAATTCTTTCAGGTGAGAAGTTAAGAAATCAGACACCAAGGATAGCTCGTTTATCCACTAAACTCTTACAATATGATTTTGATATTACATACATTCCAGGAAATAAAAATGTGAGAGCTGATTATTTCTCTAGGTTTCCTGTTGAGGAGTTTGATGTTGATCTGGAGGATGAGGATGAATGTTTTATTGTCAGTTTGGTTTTGGATGACATGTATGCCATTAGTGAAAAAGAATGGAGGATTGAATTAGAAAAAGATAATCTACTCTCATGTGTAATCAAACACATTACGGAAGGTTGGCCAAGAGAGAAGAATGTTTCTTCTGCACTTCAAACGTATGTGAAAGTATCATTTCTCTTGAAGATGGGTTGTTAGTGCGCAATGACAGGTTAATTCCTCCTGACACATTGAGATTACGTTTAATTAAAGGAGCACATGAGGGACATTTGGGAAGGACATTGACCAAGAGAAGATTGCATGATTATTTCTGGTGGCCACAGATGGACAAGGATGTAGATTTGTTTGTGGGTGATTGTGTGGTTTGTTCTGGAGCAGAGAAAAGTTTTGTTGTAAAGACACCACCTTTGCAACCAATTGAGATGCCAATTTCACCTTTTATGAAAATTGGTGTTGATTTAGTTGGTCCATTAAATGTACTCCCATCTTCATCAAGATTTGCCATAGTTGCCATTGACTACTCTTCTAAATGGCCTGAAGTGCGTTTTATTGGAGAGCCTAATTCTACGAATGTGATTGATTTTTTAAAAGACATTTTTTTACACGAGGGGTTTCCATCTTCTATTGTAAGTGACAATGTGTACAGTTTGTCAGTCATGAGTTTCAGGAATTCTTGAAAGAAAGTGGTATTAGTCATCTAAAGAGTTTTCTCTATCATCCACAAACAAATGGTTTGGTAGAGAGAATGAACAGGGTTCTCAACAATTGTGTTCAGTGGGCTTTGGCAGAGAAATGCAATGTACAAAATGTGGTAAGATCCATGTTATGGTTTTACCGCACTACTCCGCATTCCTACACCAAGGTTTCTCCATATGAACTTTTACGTGGTAGAAAACCTTGTTCAAAGATTTGCCCAGGATGGATGTCTAAATGGGTAAAAATGAATTCTATTTCTGTTATTGACAAAATTGCTAGAGAAAATGTATTGTTAGCACAATCTAAACAGAAGAAATATTTTGATTTCAGGAACGAGTAATTAGCAATTCATTCACCATTGGTGATGTTGTACGTGTTAAGTTTCCCATGCATAGGAAGAAAGGATGTTCTAAATTTTCTGGTCCTATTGTCATTGAGAAGGTTCAAGGAAATGCAGTTATGATGACTAACAAACAGTGGTGGAATGTTTCTAGAGTTGTGAGAAATGGGTTGAGATCATGTGAGACATCTGTCTTTGATAATGATGTTTCAACTAACTCCGGACATTCCGACAATTCTGGCATTGTTTTACGCAGAAGCAATAGGCAAAGATTTGATCCTGCGAGATATCGTTGGATTTGTTTTTACTTTGTTTTACACAGAAGCAATGTATTAAATATTGTCCATGCGAAATATTGTTAAACCTGTTCTAACTTATGTTTTTTCCGCAGAAGCTATAGACAAGGATTTGTCCTTGCGAGATATTGGTGATCTTGTTTTAATTTTATTTATTTTTTTTGTTGTTTTTATTTGTTTTTTTTCTTAGACTGTTTTCTGTATATAAAAAGGAGGATAATGTAGTGTTTAGCTCTTTAATTACAGGTTCAGTGTGAGGCTCATCAAGCGATCCTGTGAATGTTCTGACTTAGAATGTGTATGTACTACTGTTCTGTGTGTGACAGTTTACTTTGGTCTTCGGTGCTCGCTAGTTGCTGCGCGGCACTTGTCTGCAATAAATACATCTTACCTTAAATTATCCGTGTTGGTGGTCAATTTCACAACAATATTATTGATACAAATGTACCTAGTTGTACTTAATGGATAATAACTATTGAATCACATTACGCCCAAGTGAAGGAGGAGGGACAGACTTCAAGCGCCAGAGCTGTTTGCGGCCAGCGCCGCCATCATCACCACTTTCGCGCCCGGAGGCGCACACAAAGGCTGCCATGGGTTCTCACAACTTGGGACTCCCAAGTGAAGGAGGAGGGGGCAAACCTCAAGCCCCAGATCTGTTTGTGGCCGCCAACATCACAACGTTTGCGCCCGGAGGCGTGCACAAAGGCTGCCAAGGGCTCCGGCAACACAGGACACCCGAGTGTAGGAGGAGGGAGCAGACCTCAATCCCCAGAGTACTCTGTTGGTAGTCCCTCATAACTGAGTGAGTGCTCTGCCCTCTTTGGATTGCCTAAGGAGCTTGCATAATTTGTGGCTGGGACACGTGTCTCAAATCCCATGACCATGGCTAAAAGGAAAAAGACTGCTGGGGTATCAGGAGGCAATACAGTAGCTACCCTAGACATCTTTCTAACTAGGGCAGCTAGCATCATTTCAAAGGAGATAGGCTTGACTGAAAGGAGGCTTTCTCTGGACACTGGGAAAGTCGCACATGATTTCACCCAAATTGGAGAATCACAAAGCTATAACTGAAGGGGCAACTCTTGACTTAATTTTATGGCCTGCTGCCATCTCATCTTTTGTGATCTCTAGCGCGAAGGCTGACCTGACAATATGGGTGGAGGATGTCTCAGTCCCAGACGACCCCCCAAATAAAAGGAAGAGGACTGGTTGTAAAAGAGCCCCTCAGATTACACCACAGAAAAGGTTGCTACCAGCAGCCAACTTTGACTCTGAATAATTCTTAGATATTATTTTACCCAGGCTGGAATCTTTCTTTAATACATCAATAGCACACATATGGCAACAGCTGGAGGGCATAGAGGCAAAGCTTAACTCTCTTTCCCTGTCAGCACCCTGTCAATGTTTTGGCATGGAGCCCGCGTCAGTGGGGATTCACTGTATTGCTAGGCCCACCATAATGGGATTGTTTAGCACAGGGGCATTACCTGTTGTAATTAGTTGCCCAAAACATGCGATGCAGGAAACACAAAATATTATGCCATTGAGCCGGGGGGTGACTCAAGGGTCTGGGACTACTTATTCTACTAACAACTTGATCCCTCCGACGCAGGTAGTACACACACAAGGGGTTTGATTACCAAAGGGGAGCTTAACTCACACCCACCTGAAGTAGATCCGTCATGGCACAAGTTGGTTACCATGGCTCTCTAGAGTTGCTCCCAGAATCAGTACCTTTAGCTGCAATTCTATTGGGAGTTCCACCAATCTCACAAGGCTCGAAAGAATCCACATTGGATCCTATGCATAAGGTCACTTATTGGTGTGATACCAATGTTGTTAATGGTCAATATCTGTCTCCTAATATTATCATGGCTAGAAGAGTGAGATGGGTGGGACATAGGGTAGGAAAAAAACTTGAGGGGGACTGCATCACAGTCAATGTGAGACACCCTGCTCAAGCGAAAGCGCTAATTGAGTGTTCCAAGGAGAAGTTCCAAAACATTGATCATGCTTGTCCCCCTTCAGCACTTCTACCCTTCCAATTATTTCTTTCTAAACCAGCCTGGGCAGTTTGCTTTTAGGTCAGCAAAGCCTGCCCAGAGAAGTAATGGCAGATTTGTACTTCCCCATGCTAACAGATTTGAACCCTTGTTAAGCCCACAGGGCCTAGATGACAATGAGTGACTATTAGCAGCTCAGGCAGAGTCATAGGGCACAAGGTCCATGGGCCCGGCTGGTATTATACCCTTTTCACCTATCAAGTCAGACTCTGCCTCACATCCCAAACCAGCACCTATCACTCTTGGTCTCTCCTGTATGAAGATCCTGTCTTGGAATATTGCAGGCCTATGGTCTAAAAGAGATGATGCATTATGGCAGAGGTCCCTCTATATTGCCACTTAATTGCTTTACAGGAAACATGGGATGCTACTGAGAGATTTCTTCTGTATGGATTCACCTTGTTGTTTAAATGTGCAACCTCTTCAACAGTGGGTAGAGCCAAGGGGGTCTTCTCCTATTGGTCTCATTTGAACTAGTGTGTAAAACTTGAATGGTAGATTGTCATTCATCCCATCTGCTAGCAGTGGAACTGCTGTTCAAGAACCATCCCCCCCGCTAGCAGGTAATATTTATAACTCTTTTACTAGTAGTTCTGAGATCGAACATTTAGTAGCCCTTAGAAGGGTTTCTTGAACATTATGGGGAGAGGAAACACTCTTATTACGAGATTATAATTTAGGTAATTTTAATATTCTTCTATGTCACTTTAATTGTACTAGCCTTTTTATATGTACAGCATACAGTCTTTTCCCTATGAATAAAGTTGGACAAGGGAATCTGATGCTGTGTTTTATGCTGCTGGGGCCCACACGCTGCTTGTTCCCCCCGCCGCCGTTGACATCCATCTACACGGCCGCCGGGGAACTACAGCTCCCAGCAGGCCGAGCGGGTCACTTCCTGGTCCTACGCGCCCGGAGGCGCTGAAAAGGAGGAGGCTCCCACTGAGGAGCGGGGGGTCTTTTGCGGTCAGCCTTACCTGGGACACACCACACGCCGCTGCTGGGGCCCACACGCTGCTTGTTCCCCCCGCCGCCGTTGACATCCATCTACACGGCCGCCGGGGAACTACAGCTCCCAGCAGGCCGAGCGGGTCACTTCCTGGTCCTACGCGCCCGGAGGCGCTTAAAAGGAGGAGGCTCCCACTGAGGAGCAGGGGGTCTTTTGCAGTCAGCCTTACCTGGGACACGCCACACGCCGCTGCTGGGGCCCACACGCTGCTTAATCCCCCCGCCGCCGTTGACATCCATCTACACGGCCGCCGGGGAACTACAGCTCCCAGCAGGCCGAGCGGGTCACTTCCTGGTCCTACGCGCCCAGAGGCGCTGAAAAGGAGGAGGCTCCCTCCGCGTTGCGGTACGCGTGCGGGACGCGCCGGGCTAAGCCCGGGCAAAGGGCGGGCCCTCTACGGCCCTCAGAGGCCAGAAGAGGACGGGACGGGCCACCCCACTTGACCTTTCTATTGGAGGAGGTATAGAGACGCTTCATACTTATTTACTTATTGACTTACATTGCACTGTGTATTGCCGCTCTTCGGCGTTTTTAATTATAAATTATGTCCATTTGGGAGGAGCTCAATGCCTTGTGTGGCACTAAGTATGTACCGGATGCATTACTCCCCCCTATTATGGGCAATAATTCTGATACTTCAAATGGCACTCTGCGGGACCTTTATCTACCTTCAAATAAAGACCAAATTCAACCCAATGTACTGCCCCAAGGTCTTAACATGAAATGGAAGCATGACTGGGAAAATGTCAATGATAATCAACCCAAAATTCAAAATTTGTGCACCAGCCTTACATCATCTCCCCCTAACCCAATTACATCAATAGAGGATATGCTTGCAGATAAAATAGATGACCCGGTATCGTCCCCTCAATCGTCTTTATTGGCCCAGTTCGAGCAACTGTTATTATCCGTCATATCACCTTTGGTTACAAAAATTACTGATTTGGGGTAAGGCTGACTATTATTGAGGAAATTATTAAAAAGAATTCTCCATCAACCAATAAAATGGCAATACCCATTTGCCCTAATCCTCCTATCACCCCCGAAAAGCTTAAGCCCGTTATGTATAAGAATGGTGAAATTCCATTACTGCCTCTAAATATACCTACCTTAACAGGCCCTAAAGTAACATTAAAACCTGTGCTAGCAACTCACACAGTGGCAAGACCCACTTTGGTAAGAATGCCACGTATTAATTTACCTCCCGAAGCCGCCCCTTATGTGTCAGTCCTCTCTGGGGTCCTTGCACTTAGCCAGGGAAAACATGAATCACACCAGGACCTGCTTAACAAGGTTATTTTTTGGCTACAGAATAATAGACCTTTGCCACCTGATTTCGATGGTGGAATCCTGAGTGTTAGGAGGGTGGGGTGGTTAGGTACGCTGCCCAAAGACACTGCTGGGGACCTGGTGCTAATCAAATTTAAGAACAGGAATATCGTCCCTGTTAGACCTGGTATCTTTGGCATAGTTTCCCCTATCTTTTTGCCTCTACCTCCTGTATTTTTGATGCTGTGCTGGATTTCGTTTTTGCTGGTTTAGATGCTTTGGACACTCTGCCACTGCTGATCAGTGCCAGAGTGTAAGTGCTCCCTGTGTAAATTGCTATTCTGATTGGATATACATGTTTGGCATGTTTGTATCACCATGAAGTCCCTAGTAAAGTGCACTGGGTGTGCCAGGGCTGGTGATGACAAATGCTACTAGTGGGCCTGCAGCACGGATTGTGCCACCCGCAGGAGTAGCTCTAAAATGGTGTCTCAGGCCTGCCACTGCAATGCCTATGGGCAGTTTAGCACTGCCATGTCTTCCTGGTCAGTGTCCCCACTGACCAGGCCTAACCCTTCCCTTTTTGTGCACATCAGCCACCCCTATGGAAGGCCCAAGGTACCCCCCTGGGCAGGGTGCAGTGTATGTGAAAGGTAGAGCATGTACTGGTGCAGGTAACATGTTCTGGTAGTGAATTACAGCCATTTTCGTTTTTCACTATTGTAAGGCTATCTTGCTCCATAGATTAACATGGGGGATGCTGGCTACAGTGGTTAACAGCATTTCTTCCCATAGGAACAAGATAGGACATAAGTATCTAGTATCCCTGAACTCAGAATTTAATAAAACATCTTTTAGGAAAGGTTGTTTTTAAATCCTGGGTTTGAGAACAGCACTTTTAGAAAGTTGCTGTTCTCTTGTCTGACCCTTCTGTGTGCCTGGGCCTGTTTGTGTATTGACTGTCTGGTTTGTGAGTGACAGGGGCTGGGGAATTCCCCAGCAGGATGGATGAGTCAGCACTAGGCTGAATGACTGCATTTGCAACTGGAGTGGTGGGAGGAGTTAGCACCTGGGCTGAATAGGGCTGTGCCTGCCTTCCACAATGCTGGCTCCACCCCCCTGCTGGGCGGCTGAGGACCCTGCCCCTCACTCTGAAAGGAAAGATGCAGCCAGCAAAACAAAGTGCTCAGGATCCACCCAGAACTGGTTCAGACCGGGCTCAGGGCCCACATGCACCAAGAGAACAAAGACTTTAGGGGTATAAGTACAGGACCCCTGACAACAGAAAATTAGATCATCCTGGAAATCAAGAAGGAACCTCTGCCAAGGAGAAAGCGGAAACTGAAGAAGGAAGATTGTCCTGCTGTTGCTCTGCTGGACTGACCTGTTGCTTTGCTGCCAAGGAGAGGGGAAGGACTTTGCTTTGTGCTGTGTCCCCTTGCTTGAAGGAATCTCCAAGGGCCTGAGAAGAGCTGGCTCCCTGTTTTGAAGTCCCAGGAACAAAAGGACTTCACCCCCAGCTTCCCTGAACTCTGCTGAGAGAGTTCTGTCCTTTCTAGAGTGCTTGATCCAGTTGTGGGGCCTCTAGAAGTTGTACCTGTGCTGGGAAGCTTGAAACTAAGCTTGAGTGACTTTTGAACTTGAAAAGTGTCGCATCGCTCGCTTGCGGAGCGCATCCCCGACAGTGCGAGAAGTTTCCCGCCGCTACGGAGGTCGAGATCGTCGCAGCGCCTGACGCCGCTGCCAGAGACGTCGCATCCTTCGTTTGCGGGACGCACCAGCCCGGTGCGGGAGAATCGAACATCGCTGCGAGTATCGTCGCAGAGCCTGTCGTCGCTGGGTGAGATCGCCGCACCGCTTGCTTGCGGACCGCATCACGTCGCTGCGAGCATCGTCGCAGAATCAACGCATCGAGGAGCTGCGAGAGAGAGGATACCCGCTGGACCGCGCATCGTCGCCCCGGAGATCGTCGCAGCCCCTACGAGATCGTCGCATCGTACCTTTGCGAGAACAGACTTCCTACGGAACCTACGCACCGGAATCCACACAAGTGGCCTTCCTCCCCATACAGACCGGATTCGTCGCAACACGCCCGCTGCTGCAGCGGGGCTGTCGCATCGCCTCCCAAGGGTCTCAGGAGCAACGCATCGCTTGTTTTCCACCGCACCAGCTTCTGCTTTTGGAACTTTGTTGCAACTAAAAGGTACTGTGAGTAGACGTGACGCAACTGTGAACTTTTCACGCATCAGTAGAGAATTCTATCGCAACGTAGAGAATTCTATCGCAACCTAAGAAAGAACTCTTTTTGAAACCATATTCTTGAACTGTGTATGTTGGATTTTTGTCGTTTTGGTCTTGTGTAGTTTAGATTAAAAATACCTTATTTTTCTAAACTGTTGTGGAGTCAGTTTGTGGTGTTTTCACTGTGTTACTGTGAGTGTTGGTACAAATACTTTACGCATTGCCTCTGGTTAGCTTAGACTGCTCCTGCCAAGCTACCTAGAGGGTGAGCAGGGGTTACCTCAGAGGGTTATCTCCTTTCCCTGACTAGAAGCAAGGGTCCCTATTTGGACAGTGGTACCTACCTCTGCCAACTAGAGACCCCCAGATCTAACATTGGTGGTCAGGCGGTGGGATTTGAACTTTTATTTGTACTTGACCCACAGTAATTGGTGTACATCACTAGTGAGTGCAGACCACTACGCCACCGCATACTACTGGTTTTTGATTTTTCTATTTTTGAGTAACTCTTCCAAGCATCATGTCTTTGAGTGTGAAAGCACCCAGTAAGGAGGCGGAAGTAGAATTGGAATTTGCCATTGGAGATTTGTATTCATACAAAGTTGAGCAACTTAGGAAATTCTGCCTTGAGTTTGAGTGCCCCATAAAGAGCGCCTACAGAAAGGAGGAGCTGCAGAGAATCTTGAAGGCCCATTGGGAGGCACAAGAGGGAGATGATGATGTAAATGGAGGGAATGGTTTTCAAGTCAAAGATCTGCCAGTGGGCAGAGTAGGCTCAGGAGCTGGCAGCAACCACTCCGGTAGGGGCCTCACCCCAGAAGAGTTACAAGAAAATCAGAGAATGAGAGAATATGACTTGGAAGTCATGAAAATGAAACTGAGGCAATTGGAATTGGAGAAAGAAAGGGCAGCGGAAGACAAGAGAGAGGCTCGTGCCCTAGAGGAAAAGAAATTGCTTTTGGCTCATGAGTTGAGCATGAAAGAACTGGATCTTAAAGCCAAGGAGGTGGATGCCAGTTCAAATGGTGGCAGCGCGCAGCCAGTGCATGGGGGTAAAGTATACATTCCCAAGGACCTGGTACAGAATTACCATAGGGGTGAGGATATTTATGCCTGGTTCACTTCATATGAAATTGCATTGAAGATGAATGGTGTGCCTGATCAGCATTGGGGGGCGGGCCTGTGGAAACATTTTGAGGCTTCTGGGAGGAGTGCTCTAGAGCCCTTAGAATTAGCAGGTACCATGACCTACCCCAATATGAAGGAGGCCTTATGTCTCAGGTATGGCCTTACCCCAGAGCAGTACAGACTGCAGTTTAGGAACTCCAAGAAGAGAGAGTCTGAGACTTGGATGGAGTGTGTGAATTTGTACTCGCGTGCACTGGAAGGTTGGATGAAGGGCAGTAAAATAACTGATTTTAAGGGGTTGTTGCATTTAATCAGTTGGGAGCACTTGAGTAGTCTTTGTGTTCCAGAGCTGCGCCAGCATCTTTTAGACAGCAAGCTGACAGACCCCATTGAGCTTGCTAAGGAGGCGGACCGCTGGACCAGTACCAGGGTCCACAGAGGAATTGTGGGTACCACAGCCAAAGGTGGGCAGGGTCCCCAGCAGAAGAGTGGGGGGGACAAGGGTAATCAAAAGGAGTTCTCAGAAGGGCCCCAAAATAGTTCCCAGGGAAAGGAATCCCAACCCCCCAAACCTAAACAGCCATGGCCCTCTAAGGGCAGGCGGGACAATAAAGACAACAGGGGCCCACCTACCTGCTATCACTGCAATGAGGTGGGCCACATAGCTCCAAAATGTCCCAAGAAGAAGCAAGCACCCACTGGTGCCCCCGCCCCAGCGTTAGCTAGCGTAGATTTGGGAGGGGATTTGGTTTCCAGTGATTGGGGGAAGCTAGCAGTTATGACCCTTGTCTCTCTAGGAGACCAAGAGGTGGTCCAGGAAACCTTACTGCCCTCTAACACTAAGAAATATGGGCAGAAGGTGACCATCAATGGGAGGGAGATTGAGGCTCTGAGAGACACAGGAGCCAGCGTGACATCCGTGAGGTGTCAGTGGGTGTCTGAAGAGCAAATCATCCCTGGTGTACTCCGCCCTGTAGTGGCAGCTGACAGTTCAGTGCGCTTCAGCAAGCTGGCACGTGTTCCCTTTGAATGGGGGGGGAGTCTCTGGTCTTTTGGAGGTAGTTGTCAGTGATGCCTTGCCTGTAGACTGTCTGTTAGGTAACGACCTGGAGAGTTCTCCATGGAAGGATGTAGAACACAGAACTCACTTGGAGATGTTGGGTTTGCCTGCGTGGATCTGTGTGTCCACACGTGCTATGACAGCCAGTAGGGGGAAGTCAGCAGAACTGGAGCCTGAAACAGTGGCCCAGAGACCTGCCAGGAGAGGAAGAGGCAGAGGGTGCGGGAAACCAGCCCCAGCTGTTCCCACGGTCCAGGAGGAAGCAGAACCTGAGGAGGATGCCCTGGAACCTACAGGGGAACAGGTAGCCGAACTGGGAGACTTGCCTGAGCTGACCCATTGGCAGCAGGAAGGTGGTCCCTCCAGGGAGGAATTCTGCAAGGCGCAGAAGGAGTGCCCTTCCCTCGTTGGTCTGCGGCAACAGGCTGTAGATCAGGCAGCAGGTGGAGCAGCCAGAGATCACTTCATCTACTGGGAAGATGACTTGTTATATAGCGAGCCTAAGTTTGCTGAGCCCGGTGCAGCCCGTGTGCTGGTGGTACCCGAGCGCTTCAGAAACTTCCTAATGGGTCTGGCTCATGACGTGCCTCTTGCAGGACATCTGGGGCAAGACAAGACCCTAAACCGGCTTGTCACCCACTTCCACTGGCCCCAGATGAGAAAGCACGTTGGTTCCTTTTGCAGATCTTGCCAAACCTGTCAAGCCAGTGGCAAGACTGGAACAAAGTTGAAGGCACCCCTTCAGCCCTTCCCAGTAGTGAGCACCCCTTTCGAGCGGATGGGCATAGACATTGTAGGGCCCCTGGACCCCAAGACAGCCTTAGGCAACAGGTTCATCCTGGTCTTGGTGGACCATGCCACCCGGTACCCGGAAGCAGTCCCTCTCAGGACAATCACAGCACCCGTGGTGGGCCGTGCATTGATGGGGATCTTTACCCGTGTGGGGTTCCCCAGAGAGGTGGTCTCTGACCGGGGTACCAACTTCATCTCTAAGTACATGAAGTCTCTGTGGGAGGAGTGTGGGGTAACTTATAAGTTCACCACTCCTTACCACCCTCAAGGAAATTGGTTGGTTGAAAGGTTCAACCGGACCCTGAAAGGTATGATTATGGGCCTAGCGGAGCCCATGAGACGCAAGTGGGACGTCTTGTTACCATGCCTGTTGTTTGCCTACAGGGAGGTGCCTCAGAAGTCCTTAGGGTTCAGTCCCTTTGAACTCCTGTATGGCCACCCTGTTAGAGGACCTCTCTCACTGGTGAAGGAGGGTTGGGAAAAGTCCCGTGGGAAAACCCCCCAGGATGTGTTCAGCTATGTGCTGGCCATCCGCAACCAGACACAACGCTTCAGGAAGCTCGCTCAGGCGAACCTGGAAGCAAGCCAGGAAGAAATGAAAAGATGGTACGACCAGAATACCACTCTGGTCAAATTTCAACATGGGCAGGAAGTGTGGATGATGGCGCCAGTGGAGCCTTGTGCGCTCCAAGACAAGTGGACTGGGCCATATGAGGTGGTGGAAAGGAAGAGTGAGGTAACCTACCTGGTTAACCTGAAGACTCCCAGGCAGCCCCTGAGAGTCTTGCATGTGAACCGCCTCAAACCACACTTTAAGAGGTCTGAAGTAACCATGCTCCTGGCTACAGATGCAGGAATGGAAGAGGATAGTGATCCTCTCCCTGACCTCCTGGCAGTTAAGGAGCAAGATGGGTCAGTGGATGGTGTGGTCCTCTCGCCCACCCTGACCCCAGAACAGCAGAGTGACTGTCGCCAAGTGTTGGGTCAGTTCTCCTCCCTGTTCTCCCTGACCCCAGGAGTCACCAACTGGTGCGTCCATGATGTGAACACTGGAGACAGTCTGCCTGTAAAACAGAAATTTTACAGGGTAGCTGACAAGGTCAGGGCCAGCATCAAGGAAGAGGTTTCCAAGATGTTGGCGCTAGGGGTGATTGAGCCCTCCAGCAGCCCCTGGGCTAGCCCAGTGGTCTTGGTGCCCAAGAAAGCTGCTACGCCCGGTGGCCCTCCAGAACTCCGGTTTTGCGTGGACTACCGTGGGCTCAATGCGGTCACGAAGACTGACGCACACCCCATCCCCAGAGCTGATGATCTCGTGGATCGGTTGGGAGCTGCCCAGTACCTCAGTACATTTGATTTGACTTCGGGGTACTGGCAGATTGCCCTAACTGATGGGGCCAAAGAGAGGTCAGCATTTTCAACGCCAGAGGGGCACTTCCAGTTCCGAGTCATGCCCTTTGGGTTGAAAAATGCACCTGCCACATTCCAGAGACTGGTTAACCAGGTACTGACCGGGCTGGAGGAATTCAGCACTGCATACCTGGATGACATTGCTGTGTTCAGCTCCACATGGGAGGAACATTTGCAACATCTCTGCGAAGTGTTGAAGGCTCTGCAAAGGGCAGGCCTCACTATCAAGGCCAGCAAGTGCCAGATAGGGCAGGGATCTGTGGTGTATTTGGGACACCAAGTGGGGAGCGGCCAGGTGGTGCCCCTACAGGCAAAGATTGATACCATTCTGGCTTGGGAGCCCCCCAAGACCCAGACAGAGGTGAGGGCCTTTTTAGGACTCACCGGGTATTACCGACGGTTTGTCAAGGGATATGGCACCATTGTCGCCCCCTTGACAGAACTCACTTCCAAGAAGTTGCCCAAAAGAGTTGACTGGACTGACGCCTGCCAAACTGCTTTTGAAACCCTGAAAACTGCTATGTGCACAGCGCCGGTGCTCAAGGCACCTGACTTTTCCAGTGAGTTCATAGTTCAGACAGACGCTTCAGAGCATGGTGTGGGAGCAGTACTCTCCCAAATCACTGAGGAGGGAGGAGACCAGCCGGTAGCCTTCATTAGCAGGAGACTACTCCCCAGGGAACAGAGGTGGAGTGCGATTGAGAGAGAGGCATTTGCTGTGGTCTGGGCTCTGAAAAAGTTGAGGCCCTACCTGTTTGGGACTCACTTCCGTGTTCAGACCGACCACAGGCCCCTCAGATGGTTAATGCAAATGAGGGGTGAGAACCCAAAACTGTTGAGGTGGTCCATCTCCCTACAGGGAATGGACTTCACGGTGGAACACCGCCCTGGCACAGAACACGCCAATGCTGATGGTCTGTCCAGGTTTTTCCGCCTTAGTGAAGAGAACTCCCAAGAGGGTGGGCAGTTCTCCCCACTTTCAGCTGGAGGGGACACGTGTTAGACCTGGCATCTTTGGCGTTGTTTCCCCTATCTTTTTGCCTCTACCTCCTGTATTTTTGATGCTGTGCTGGATTTCGTTTTTGCTGGTTTAGATGCTTTGGACACTCTGCCACTGCTGATCAGTGCCAGAGTGTAAGTGCTCCCTGTGTAAATTGCTATTCTGATTGGATATACATGTTTGGCATGTTTGTATCACCATGAAGTCCCTAGTAAAGTGCACTGGGTGTGCCAGGGCTGGTGATGACAAATGCTACTAGTGGGCCTGCAGCACGGATTGTGCCACCCGCAGGAGTAGCTCTAAAATGGTGTCTCAGGCCTGCCACTGCAGTGCCTATGGGCAGTTTAGAACTGCCATGTCTTCCTGGTCAGTGTCCCTACTGACCAGGCCTAACCCTTCCCTTTTTGTGCACATCAGCCACCCCTATGGAAGGCCCAAGGTACCCCCCTGGGCAGGGTGCAGTGTATGTGAAAGGTAGAGCATGTACTGGTGCAGGTAACATGTTCTGGTAGTGAATTACAGCCATTTTCGTTTTTCACTATTGTAAGGCTATCTTGCTCCATAGATTAACATGGGGGATGCTGGCTACAGTGGTTAACAGCATTTCTTCCCATAGGAACAAGATAGGACATAAGTATCTAGTATCCCTGAACTCAGAATTTAATAAAACATCTTTTAGGAAAGGTTGTTTTTAAATCCTGGGTTTGAGAACAGCACTTTTAGAAAGTTGCTGTTCTCTTGTCTGACCCTTCTGTGTGCCTGGGCCTGTTTGTGTATTGACTGTCTGGTTTGTGAGTGACAGGGGCTGGGGAATTCCCCAGCAGGATGGATGAGTCAGCACTAGGCTGAATGACTGCATTTGCAACTGGAGTGGTGGGAGGAGTTAGCACCTGGGCTGAATAGGGCTGTGCCTGCCTTCCACAATGCTGGCTCCACCCCCCTGCTGGGCGGCTGAGGACCCTGCCCCTCACTCTGAAAGGAAAGATGCAGCCAGCAAAACAAAGTGCTCAGGAACCACCCAGAACTGGTTCAGACCGGGCTCAGGGCCCACATGCACCAAGAGAACAAAGACTTTAGGGGTATAAGTACAGGACCCCTGACAACAGAAAATTAGATCATCCTGGAAATCAAGAAGGAACCTCTGCCAAGGAGAAAGCTGAAACTGAAAAAGGAAGATTGTCCTGCTGTTGCTCTGCTGGACTGACATGTTGCTTTGCTGCCAAGGAGAGGGGAAGGACTTTGCTTTGTGCTGTGTCCCCTTGCTTGAAGGAATCTCCAAGGGCCTGAGAAGAGCTGGCTCCCTGTTTTGAAGTCCCAGGAACAAAAGGACTTCACCCCCAGCTTCCCTGAACTCTGCTGAGAGAGTTCTGTCCTTCCTAGAGTGCTTGATCCAGTTGTGGGGCCTCTAGAAGTTGTACCTGTGCTGGGAAGCTTGAAACTAAGCTTGAGTGACTTTTGAACTTGAAAAGTGACGCATCGCTCGCTTGCGGAGCGCATCCCCGACAGTGCGAGAAGTTTCCCGCCGCTACGGAGGTCGAGATCGTCGCAGCGTCTGACGCCGCTGCCAGAGACGTTGCATCCTTCGTTTGCGGGACGCACCAGCCCGGTGCGGGAGAATCGAACATCGCTGCGAGTATCGTCGCAGAGCCTGTCGTCGCTGGGTGAGATCGCCGCACCGCTTGCTTGCGGACCGCATCACGTCGCTGCGAGCATCGTCGCAGAATCAACGCATGGAGGAGCTGCGAGAGAGCGGATGCCCGCTGGACCGCGCATCGTCGCCCCGGAGTTCGTCGCAGCCCCTACGAGATCGTCGCATCGTACCTTTGCGAGAACAGACTTCCTACGGAACCTACGCACCGGAATCCACACAAGTGGCCTTCCTCCCCATACAGACCGGATTCGTCGCAACACGCCCGCTGCTGCAGCGGGGCTGTCGCATCGCCCCCCAAGGGTCTCAGGAGCAACGCATCGCTTGTTTTCCACCGCACCAGCTTCTGCTTTTGGAACTTTGTTGCAACTAAAAGGTACTGTGAGTAGACGTGACCCAACTGTGAACTTTTCACGCATCAGTAGAGAATTCTATCGCAACGTAGAGAATTCTATCGCAACCTAAGAAAGAACTCTTTTTGAAACCATATTCTTGAACTGTGTATGTTGGATTTTTGTCGTTTTGGTCTTGTGTAGTTTAGATTAAAAATACCTTATTTTTCTAAACTGTTGTGGAGTCAGTTTGTGGTGTTTTCACTGTGTTACTGTGAGTGTTGGTACAAATACTTTACGCATTGCCTCTGGTTAGCCTAGACTGCTCGTGCCAAGCTACCTAGAGGGTGAGCAGGGGTTACCTCAGAGGGTTATCTCCTTGCCCTGACTAGAAGCAAGGGTCCCTATTTGGACAGTGGTACCTACCTCTGCCAACTAGAGACCCCCAGATCTAACAGTCCCCTACCTACGATTTTGCCAGCCCAAGGAAGGAGATGGTCCCATTTGTATTTGGGACTTGCATGATTTTTATCCGAGCTTCCTACACATTCCGCTACAAAGATCACCAGCAATGAAATACAACTCTTGGGGAAAGGGATCTTGTGCTCCTAGCGCCACTAACCTTCTAGCCTCTAATAGCTTTGAACCTTTGTTTAAAAACTGTATTTTTTAAGAACCAACTATAAAGAGGCCATTCAACAGTTCTAGCTTAACTGACACGGCAGTATGTAACTAATATGTAACTAGCAAGTAAACTCCTGTCTCATTTGATATTGAAATGTTTCTATATTGATTAGCTGATTCGTCATATTTATTTAATTTTGTCTTTTTAATAGCTGATATTAATTTTGTAATGTTATGTTATGGTATCTATTTATGTATTGTTGTTGCTTTTATGATTTTAAACTAAAATCGAATAAAGCTAATCTGAATCTGAATCTGAATCTATTGGCTAATTTGACAAAATCCTACACCATGACGATAGGTACCAAGAAGGCTGCTAGGTGTAGGTTCTTTTGGAGGGGGGCAGAATGAACAAAAGTGCCAATTCCCACTAACCTTGGGGTGCGGATGTATGTCAGTACAACGCGATCTTTTAGATCGCGGTACTTGACATCCCAGGTTTTACAACGCAAGTCGTTACAACGACTTGCGTTGGAGGGCGCGGATTTAGGAATTTTTTAATTTTATATTCCAACACCAGTCCCCGTAACAGTAGGGAAGGTGTTGGACTATAAAATTAAAACATTCCTTATCCCACAGCGCCATCCAGCGCAAGTTGTAGTAACGACTTGCGTTGTAATAGCTGCGGGGAAAAGGTCGTGCGGTGTAAACACCGCGTTGTAAACGACGTTTCCCTTGGGGTGCTATTTGACAACTGAGAGACCTGGGTAGGGCAAAGAACACACAAAAAGAATGTCCTGGCAAGATTAGCAGGGTCAACTATGGACTTTGCAAAAAGACTGAGGTCAAAGCCCATACCTGCCTGTTAAAGGTGTACAGTGAAAAATGTGTTCCTATGGCCACATACGGGTGTGATGTATGGGGACATAAAGACGTGAGGGATATTCAGGGGGTAGAAAACAAATGTATGCATAGGCTTCTCACTGTTCCTCCCAGTACTCCTGCTTTTATTTTGCATGAGGAGCTTGGCATTGGCTATACTCTGACCTTATGGCTGTTCCTCCCCTGCTGTGCTGGCTGAGAATTTGGTCTTGTTCAACAACCACTTTAAATCAACTTGTTGTAGCAGACTGTACTGCACTTGAGGGGGCCTTATCTATCATCTGGCTAAAGTACATTATGGAGCAAACGAGGTGGTTAGGTTGCCCTGACTTGTATACCAACCCCAGGCCTTTAGGCCCTGCAGCCATCAGGAATATTAAACATCTGTTCTTGGCTAAGCAGCAGGGGATAAGGGAGGGCAAAGAATAAGCTAAGCCCACAGTGAGAAAGTTTGTCTTACTGAGCCTGAGCCCACAGGTGCAGCCTTATTTGTCACTGGTCATTAACGTGCACAATTGCTTTGTGTTAACCAGATTCAGACTGAATCTGGTACACTGGCTACTAGCCTTTCCTAAAGGATACACGAAGCCCGGTGCCTTAAAACCATGTCTTCGCGAAAATTTCTCTGAACAGTACAATCTACATTAAACCTTTTTGTGAATTTTACAACTCCCTGCGTCAAAAATGTATTCTTCCTCTGCTCAGACCAGGCCAATTTGTCCAAGTATGGCCTGCATTATTATACCTACAAAGGCCCCCCCCCCCCACATGGTTTACTTCAGGGTTGTGAGTTTTTTTACAAGGGCGTTAAGACTAAGAAAGAGGTTGTCTATGCAGTAGTTAGTCTGCAGTGGTCTAATGCTTTCTGGGAAATACATGTGTTATTTTTGTGCTTGACATGGTGTGACCAGGCAGTCCGTTTACCACGCTAATTCCTTATCACTTTTGCACTTAATCTGTTGCATTCTATTTCTAGAGAAGCACTCAGCGTCTGTATTTAATGATGAGTTATACCTTTATCTGTCTATATATTTTAGCATTAGTCAAATTCATTTGGGCCATTTCGGCTTTTTAAATGTACATGTGGAATTTTAAAGCTATTGTATCCTTGAACGTTTTTTATATCTGCTTTTATGGCTTTCAGTGGCCGAATAAAGTATCTTTGACTTGACTAGAATCACAATAACAGACACTTAAACTGTTGCCGAGCTTTCAAAATGAGGATTGTACAATTCCACATAATTTAAAAGCAAAAATCAGGCCTTTTCAAATAACTTGCATTTCATTTCTGTGAGATGAAATACGCTTTAGTAATTCTTAATTACTGGCATAGGACCAGCCTCACAGAACAAAATAAACATTTGTGCCTTTAATAGTGCATTTCACATAACACGAAAACCTAATTTCACATCAGAGGTAACATTATGATGTTGGTATTGCGCACAACTTCACAAACATTGCCAGTTTCAAGGCAAATTAACCTGGGACTAATCTCAAAAATACATTCTATCCTTCAGAACATGGCCATCAAATATGCAAAAAAGCCATTAATTCTGAATGTACAAGGACAATTAAAAGTAATCTCAAAATTTTGCTTTCAGCTCAGCAAACAATTTTTAAATAATGGGCCCTAAATGACATTCAGAGAGCACATGTTTCAATACCACATTTACCATGAGAATATCTGTCAACAGAGTAGTGCTTTTACGTAGGCATATTCTGATATCATGAGAGCACTAACTGTGAAACCCTGCTACACATGTCTATAATATACGGATAGGTGTATTCATGCAGTTGGATTTATAAACAACAAACCCCACTAGTACCCTCTCGCATGGAAAATATACCAACTTGGGGGCCTATTAGGATGGCGGACGGACCTGCGTCCGTCCGCCAACTCCGAGGTGGAGGGACCATCCGCAGGGGCAGCGGCGGTCCCTCCGGTGCAATTAGGATGTGACCGCCACCCTGGCGGTCACATCTTGTATCTTTAACCTTGCGGCGGGTGCTGCTTGAAGCAGCACCCGCCGCAAAGCTAAAAGTGCATGTTTTACATTTACATGCACAAAGCGGCAGGCAACGCGCGGTCCCTGCCGCTTTGTGCATGTAAATGCTGGGGGGTACCATAGGTACCCCCCATGTGCACCCCCCACCCACCGACACCCTGGTGGCCCGCAATGGGCCCCCAAACACCAAAGACCACATGCTTTTCCACGGCGGAAAAGCCACCGTGGAAAAGCATGTTTCAATGCACATCGTAATTTGGCTGACGGTGTCTTGCAGACATCGCCACCAAATACCCCTCCACACCCCGCGGATCAGCGGCGGACGGACCTTCCGTCCGCCTCTGGTCCCACCGCAATCCCACCGCCATCCTAATCTGGCGGTGGGTGTTTTCTGTGGCCGTGGCCGTGAATCCGCATCCTCCAGGCCGGCGGTGGCTTCCGCCGGCCCGGAGGATGCGGATTCACCGCCATCCTAATCGGCCCCTTATTTAGACTATGCATGCATCTATACCACAGATTATTACGTGATCGACTGAGTCATGTGTCATTGAGATGTAAAAAAAATATATAAATGAGTAGCTGTCTTGCTATTTTGAATTCCAATTGTACAACCCAGTTGGAGCTACGCAGTAGCTTGCCTGAAAGTTGTAGTTCTGCACTATTTTTATGTAAATTGTATTATATCTATTTTAAGCAAGAATACATGTCAAATACAGAAGTGTGTTAATGAAAATGCGGATTTTAGTAGTCTCTCTGGTTGGAATTTACCACCAGCCACACCCTTTATGGGATGTTAAACCCCAACAAGTTACAGTAAGTAGCAAGCCCTAGCAAAGCAGTCAGGATGGTTCTGCATTCCATGCTCCTGGAAGTCAGGAACTGCATAATCATAGGAAATCGAGCCCCTCAAAAGTGTAGGAAGAGTTAATGCCCTATTTGGAGATTAAGATGTCAAACGCCAGAGGAGAAAAAGATGAGAACTCTCTAAGGTTCTTGATTTAGGCTGATAATTGGTACCAACACTGTGCATGTTCTATGCTGACTGAGTATCACTCACTGGCTTAATGCCAAATGTTTAGGTGTATCTATATTTTGGTCCCTTTGGAACACCATTTTACCACAATTTTAAATTTCTTTTGACATATGCTCTATTTTGATGTGCTCATTGGCTCGATTCACAAAGACTTTGCTGTCACCTGCTCTTGTTGTACCCCTGGTTTACTCCGCAATACTAGGAGTAAGCTAGAATTAGTACTGGAGTAAATTTGTACTTCAAGATTTAGGGCCTGATAACGACTTTGTCGGTCCTCCTGTAGGACCACCACTGCTGTGCCCACAGGAGGACTGCGGAGCCTGTGGCGCACCCCGCCAGATTCCGACTTGAATCCAGGGTGGGCGGTGCTGCAGCAGTCTCAAGGCAGCGGCTGTCTTAGGCTCAAAGGAGATCCTTAACAGCAGGCCGCCACTGTGACTGCACCTGCAGCACGTTCTGCCACGGTGTGACATGCACCATGTCATGCATGCCACACTGTGCAGGAACGTGGGTGCAATTCCAGGGGGACACATGTCCTGGAATTGCACCCACGTTCCTGCACGGTGTGGCATGCATGACATGGTGCATGCCACACCTACTGCATGCAGCCCTTGGCCCTGAGGCAGCAGTGGGCCCTGGTTGGGTCCCTTACTTGCATGTCTGCCACACTTTTCATGGGAGGCTCACCACCATAAAATGCGTGGTGGATTTGCAAGTCGGAATATGCTTAGCAGTGCCACATCAGCACCGTCAGCATGTTTTTGCCCCTTTCTGCTCGACCACCGCTGTGGGATACTGGATCCCGGTAGAGGCGGCGGTCCTGTGACAGACCTGCAGTGGTGGCAGTTGTCAGACTGTCACAGCGAGAACGGCAGTACCATGACCGCCGTACTCGGAATAAACCCCTTAGCCATGAGTACTACAAGTGCAAAAACTTTGTCAACCAGACACATTATTATTATTATTATTATTATTATTATTAAATTTTATAAAGCGCGTAGTCACCCGTAAGTATCCCAGCGCTAAGATCCAAACAACTGAGGGTCAACCAGGGCAGAGGGGGAGAACAGATCAGGGGAAAAGGTGCGTTTTCAGCCGCTTCCTGAATTGAAGATAGTCTGGTTCCGTCCTAAGGTCACGGGGAAGGGAGTTCCAAAGGCGGGCAGTATTAACAGATCGGAACGGAGGGATCTTGGGGCTTTGTAGGGCCTAATGAATTTTCTTAAGATAGGGGGGCCTTTGTCTTGTAGAAGTCTGTGAGACAGACAGAGAGCCTTGAACTTCACTCGCTCTCTCACTGGGAGCCAGTGAAGGAGTTTCAGGGCTGGTTTGGCCGAGGATCTGGCCAGGGTGTTAGTAAGGATCCGCGCCGCGGCGTTCTGGATCCTTTGTAGTTTGTTAAGGGTTGCCTCAGGAGCCCCTAGGTAGATGGTGTTGCTGTAATCCAGCCTTGATATGATAAAGCCTTGGATTAACAGTTTCTGGGAGGCCGGAGGGAGTAGGGGCAGAATCTTCCTGATCGATTTGAGGAGCCCAAAACAAGTACCCGCAATTTTTTTGGCTTGCGTCTTAAAAGACAGATCTTTTTCAAGCCAAATTCCTAAGCTCTTGATCTCAGACTTAGGAGCGGGAGGTTCACCCAAGCAGGGGGCCAGATGTTCTGAGAGAGGGAAAGCCCCTTCTGGCCAAAGAGGAGAATATCTGTCTTTGAGCCATTAAGTTTCAAAGACGAGCTGTTCATCCATCCTTGTATTTCTGCCAGACAGTTGTATAGATCAGATGGTTTTTGGTTCGGGTGGGATAAAGACACCACTAATTGAGTGTCATCAGCATAGCTGATGATATTCACTCCAAACGGGTTGACAACCTCCTCCAATGGGGACATGTAGACATTAAATAATGTCGGGCTTAGGGATGAGCCCTGGGGCACGCCGCATTGGAGGGTGGGTTTGGGGGAACGGGTGTCATTCTCCCAGACCTGAAAGGAGCGCTGGCCAAGGAAAGAGGTAAACCAGGTCAGCGCGGTGTCCTCCACACCGATGTTCTTAAGTCGTTGGATTAAGACCCGGAGGTTAACGGTGTCGAAGGCCACACTGAGGTCCAGGAGGATCACTGCCACTGATCCTCCTGCATCCAAAAGTACTCTGGCACATTCTATCTAGTTTCGATTTTTCTAAAGTAAGACTCTCTTACCCATGAATGCTTAAAAGGGAGTTGATAGTGGAACAATTATGCAAGTTCTTCTGTTAAGTTTAGTCCTCAAATTGGTAGGGGAGTACAGTTTTAATGTCACAGCTAAAAGTTAATAGTGCACATTGAGGCCCATATTCATCTAGCCTTTTGTTATCCTTGCATTGCCTTTGCAAAGGATTCTGTAATATTTACAAAGCCACTCATGGGTGACTTGCATCACCTTGAGTGACTATGCAAAAAAAATAAAACAACGCAGCGGCTTGCGCTGCATTACATTGGGCCCGATTCACAGGAACTAACTTAAGACAAAATCCTAAACTTACTACCATTTTGGTATTCACAGAGGCACTTACTCATTTTGCCATTCACAGAAGGCACTTACTCATTTCGGTATTCACAGAAGTTAGGAGTCCTAACTTTAGGACTCCTAAATGCCTTCTGTGACTACCAAAAGTCTTAAAGTTAGGATTTTTCTCAGTTTAGGAGTAGTAAAGTTAGGAGTCCTAACTTTACTACTCCTAAACTGAGAAAAATCCTAACTTTAAGACTTTCGGTAGTCACAGATGGCATTTAGGAGTCATAAAGTTAGGAGCCCTAACTTTACTACTCTTAAACTGGGAAAAATCCTAACTTTAAGACTTTCGGTATTCACAGAAGGCATTTAGGAGTCCTAAAGTTAGGACTCCTAACTTCTGTGAATACCGAAGTGAGTAAGTGCCTTCTGTGAATATCAAAATGAGTAAATGCCTTCTGTGAATACCAAAATGGCAGTAAGTTTCGGATTTTGTCTTAAGTTAGTTCTGTGAATCGGGCCCAGAATATTTTAAGCTGGGAGGCGCTCCATTGGTGGAGCATGGGCATTCCCTTGCATCCACCCATGGATTGTGGCATATTTCCAGTTTTGCTAAAGCTAGTAAACCTTGGAATGTCTCAAAATGCTAAGCCTTTTCCAGTGAAGCCTAACAAAGAGAAATATCTTTATTTCTGCCTGTTACTTCTTTATATGTATGATGCAGTCTACTGTAGTGTAGTTCCTATTATCCCAATAGGCTCTGCGCATTGGAATAATACCTTCAATAGTATAGGCCTAGACCAGACGTTAACTAGGTCTACTACTGTCGATATTAGACTTAAAGTTTTGGGTTTGCCAGCTAGCTCAGAGTTCACTAGAAACTTTCTCGAATAGGTAAGGAGGAGTTGAACCTCCCTGGATAGACAAGAAGGGATTTAGTTTCTGACAACCATAGAACATGACAACTTTGCTCTCCCCTAATCAAGAGTGTATCTCGAGAGTCGTGTGAAAACAAAAGGCAATTTATTTTACTCAGTCAGTACGTGCATTCTTAGTCTCATCAGATTGTAGAGAAAAGGAAGAGACGGGCGTGTTCAATAAAAGATGTTATTTATTGATCAGTCTCTTTTCTCATACAAGAGAAATGGATCGATATTATTGCAATACTTATGGTTAAGTAAAGTGCATACATTAAAAGCAGAAGTATAAAATAATACTGTAAAAACATTGATATGGTTTCTAAGCCATATGAAGGTTTAAAATGAATAAGATATATTACATACACATATACATTTGACTAATCGTACTCAACTGGTGTTCCTAACTACGCATACCCCGTGTACCTGACCTAAGTCTAATGCGTGGGCGGGAATAGAAAGTTATAGTTTAAGTTAAGTTTGTTTTGCCAAGTGACTGACTAAAGAATTCTCTGTGAGGGGTTATTCAGTTCTGTACCTGGAATCTAGGATGGATGAGGGATGGTATCTCTCATCTCTGGTCTCGATATTCCAGGCTGCCTGCGAGGGCTACCCGGAAGCGCCGGAGCTGGATTTCTCGGCAGGAGAAAGCAGCGTCTCGTTCTCAGCGCGTCAGGAAAGGCGGGGCTGCGCCAGCGGGGTCTGCTCTGCTTTGGGCTTCGGCAAGTCTGGCTGCTCCGATCTCGTCACCACCGCGTGTGTTTGCATAGGGCAATATCGGTAATATTTATACCTTTAAGGTGCCGAGATTGACGTAAGGATGGACATAGATACGTCAATAAGGATGTCATACGACCAGGTCGTTAGCACATTCTTTTGCTGAAGTTCTCGGTGAAATCAAAACAATGGCCGCAGGGTTTTTCCCAGGTTGTCATAGGTTTGATTTGTTTTGAGAACTCCGTATGCCTTATCAGGGGCTGGAGGAATATCGCTTGTCTAATTAGATGGCAAGCGTTATGACCTAATCAGATAACACGCTCCTGTGCCGTAGTGTGGCTTTATCAGATAACGGTTCCTGCATCATGGGGGTTTTCTGCCTCATGGGATGGCTGCTAGTTAACTTGTTAGTTTGTTAACCAGAATAGGGTCAGAAATAGGGGGATCAATACAGAACCTATAGGAATACATCACACCCACTCCACGCTAACTATGAACATATTTACTAATCTATGCATAGTAAAACATACTGTAGAGTATCGTGTATACCTTACCACCCCAAAATACATAAATGCATTTTGAAATTATCAAAGATACGGAAAAAACAGTCATATGTAATATATGCACTCAAGCTGTAGAATAATGCTAAAGTAATCATGCATATCTATACACTATCACTAATTCGTATACGAGAATTTACACATGAAATGGCTCTTAATACAGAAAAAAGTTTCGAGACCATTCCATCACACAATAAAATAATTATGAACATACCAGCCGGCAGCTAATGTCTATAAGCTATCTAAAAGTAGAAATCTTAGTTCTCTAAGAATAGTTCTTACTTTAAGCAGAAGATAGTGTCCCGAAAAATTCGTAAAAATATTTTGGGGCTGCTGAAAAAAAATGTTGCTGTCCGTGAACTGGAGGGAAAATTGTTCATGGTATTTTGCTATTCTAGTTGAAGGCCAAATTCAGGGAACGCCGTGTACGAGCTTGCTCAAAAGTCTCTATTTTTGCTCTGGTTAGAACATCATATCATTTAGACTCTCGAAAAAGTTGTCAACAGCTTCCTGGGAGAGTTCCACTAACTCGGAAATAGGTGTAACCATGCATTCGTGCGCATGATTGTCTCCATTGACATTTTGATTTGGATTGCTGACAGAAGGTCGTACCTGATCGATGCTGCTTTCATTTTGAACCTCACTACCCCTTAATCGTAGTGGTGAAGCTTCCACGAATGCCGTCATCAGGATTGGTAGCCGTTGAGGGCAGCACAAAGCATGAGCCTTTGTTGGACTCAACAATGTTTCTGCATCCATTGGCGCATCCGATTGTAGCGTCAGACAGGTGTCTAACACGCATTCTTCTCCGCATAGCAGGCACCTTAATACAGGTAAAACACATCGATGCCACATTGGTCGAAATGAAAGAAACCAAGTCATGTTCAGGTCTCTAAGCCGGGGTAGTCCCAGGATTTTTTATATCCGGTCCCGGTATCCAATGGCTAGGATTGTTTCTTCCCTTGTCGCAGGTGTTTTGTCTGTGACATGGTTTGCCATAACGAAATATAAGGACTAAGAATAGGATTCCTGAAATTAGTCCTAAAATGAGGGGAAGTCCGCCAAAAATCGAATGGACGAAATCTGGAAAAATACCCAGTATGGCTTTGAATGGTGTTAATGCCATCGAAAATAGTGTCTTAAATACTTTTGAGACTCCACTGGTATCAGAAATATTTAAGATTTCATTCAGGATTTCTGCGAAATGTATGGGGGAATTAGTCGATAACAATGAATGTATCTCTGCAGTCGTCCTTGCGACTAGGAGATCATACGTTTCTTTTGATGACGTGAGCCTTGTCGGCGTCTGAAGAAGCACTGTTTTCATTCTGCTTAAAGTATCTATTCGAATAGAAGTAATTTTCAAGTTGGGCCATGCCCTTGCCTCCCTGTCTGGAAAGGAGCTGGGGAACAATAAGCGTCCACAGCACTTGACCTTCGCCGTCGTAGTTACGAGATAAGGAGTCCCGGGCATAAGACTACAGCATCTGCGGTCCACAATTAGAATGTAACTCCCATTATAGAGTCTTTGAAAGAATGGTTCTATCTCTGTAGCAGGTGTGCCTAGCTGGTGACATGAAAGGTTATTTGAGTTCCCTTCACAGGCTCCATGCAAACTAATTCCGTTACACAGAAGTGTACCGCTTAGTGACATCGCACAATTATCGCCACTAAGGAACACTTTCTGTCCTTTATTACTGACACATGCATGTGAATAGGGCAGGTTCCATGTTGTTTTAATGTACCCTTTTCCCAATTTTTCGTACATGCCAGCCTGTATATATTTTTGGCAGTATTGAAACCTGAAGGTTGAGATTGGAATATTAATTATCCCATGTATTATCCATTCACTGACAGGTCGTTCTGACATTGTCACTGGTAATCTTTCGAGTTTCTCAATGCTCAGGATTGTATAATCAGCACCCTTCTGGGCCATACTGATTTGTTTATCAGTAAGGTTAAAGATATTGAAAAGTGACGTTGTGTTGATTAAACGCTAAGGCACATAGCCTGAACGCAGATTTTGTAACGTCCAGCCAAGCTGTACAATAGAACGCAATTGAGACTGACCGTGTTGTAACAACAGTAAGTCTTGCGATATTATGTTGATTGCTGAAGACACAATGCTGTCCAGAGAAAAAATTCTGGAGGACAGAGTCATTAACCCATTGTCCACTACAGAAAGTGATTTTTCCAAATTAATACGGTCAATTTCCCGTATTCTTTCTGCTGTCTCAATTTGAGTAACCTTCCAGGCCTCGTTGTATGCTGCATATACAGAGGCTGCTATGAAACGTTTCTGACGCTGTTTGCGCGGTCCCATAATGAAATCACGCAAGTCAGCACCATCAGTAAGTAAAGTTAGGTGTTGCTTAATTTCTGCCAGTGTGGAAGTCTGTAGCCATTGAAGGCATAATTTGCCCACACTGTAGGTGGTTATTATTCCTGGGTGTTGTCTTTGGGAATATCTAGGGTCTGGCCTGGTCATTTTGAACCCCTGTGTTTTGTTCAGGAATCTGTCTTGACAGTTATTAGTATCTGTGGGCCAGATCAACCACTGTTTCCAATCAGGATGTGTTCTGTTTTGCTTTAATACATAATTTACGTCTATCTCTTCGTCTGTGGAGCTATTGCTGTTCAATGTTGGTTTTGGAATAGACGGTTTATTTAAGTCTTTGATTTTGGCTAAGCCAAGACAGGTAGTTTGTTGAACAGTGTCATTTAAAAATATAATTTGTTCTGGGATCATGCAGGCTCTAAACAGAGATTCTATACCCTGTACTTGCCATTCTTTTGAGCCCCAAACACTTTTCAATTCAACATTTTAGTCCCAATAATCAAAACCAAAAGTATTCATTTGTTCAAAGAATGAGTCTGAATATATCAATTTTGTGTTGGTTATCATGGTCTTTGTCCCTGTCTTATTTGACAATTTGAAATAAAATGTTTCAGCATTACTTATGTTAAAACCTGAAAAGTATGAATATTTGTCGTAAACGGTTCTTGAGCTTCCTTTTGGAGGGGTTGCACAATGTTCCCATTGATTATAATTTAAAACATTTCTAGGTTGTGCAGATCTATGTAGAAAATGGTTACGATAGTGGTTATAACAGTACATACTATCATAATTTGTCGAACCCTGCAAATAATCATGTTTGGTAAATTTAGCAGACATCACTAAGTCAGACATCATATTGTTTATACTTTCAAAGTCCCAATCATCAGCAAATGTGCTTGGTTTTACAAAGTCACTCAATGAGATTTTAATTTGGTGTGGATATTTCAGGATTTCAACCGGACCATAGATTTCGTAGTCAGTGTTGTCCCATGTTACCCCACCCGGTATAGGATTGGCTGTGAAGTTGACTGAAGAAAGTTCTCTTTTCTCGACGTGTGAAGATGTGTGTGGTTTGAGGATCAAGTTGATTTTCTGACTTGCTGTGTCCATTTTAGCATATTTTCCCTCAATGAAGCGTCCCAAAGTTAGTATCATGATGAGCCAAAGTATGAGGATAAATGCACCAAAACCCACCCAAAATTCAATCCATGGAGAAATCAGATATGTTTCTTTCAGTTGTTTCAAAAGTTCTTTAGCTTTATCTTTAAAGGTTTTTGTTGATGGCTGTGTTTTTGATTCAGTGAAGTCCTCGGAGGAATCATCGAAGTTTATGAAGTAGCCGGATGCAGTTCTGTCAATTGTTCCAATTGCTTCAGGATTACTGTTTCTTGCATAGTCGTTTGTTACTTCATTATAGGTTGGTGTGTCTCTGCTAAATGTTTTTATTTGGGTGTTCAGAGGTCTAAGTTCCATTGCATTGTTGCATAGTCCTTGTCGTTCTTCTTTAGGAGTTTCGAATGTGATTAGCCTCTTTGTTAGGACCTCTGTACTGGTAGCAAACCTTGGTGTTCTGCTACTTATGGGGAGTCCACTTGGCCTACTATTTGTTATCGGCCACATGATTGTGGTTTTACCAGGTCGATGGATACAACTCGGTTCTCCTTTTTACCAGCAAGCGGCGGTAGTACAACTGATCTTGTCCCGTTGACAGACAAGACAGGAACTGCTTTTCTGTAAGAAGGCCCAAATTCCTTCTTTACCGCGATCTTTTCTCTGACTAGATCCCCGACTTTTGGAATCCAGACAGGTCTTGCTGGGACAGGTGGTGGTTCTTCAGTGGTTGTTGGCTGCTGTTTCAACTTTATGTTGCTCAGGTCTTTTCTTGTTTCGTTTAAGTCCTGTAAAATAGCCAAACGATCTTTGATATCAAAGCTTTTTTCCTTTACCACTGAAGTCTGACTGTCAAGGTCAGAGATTAACATCCTAGTTCCAAATAATAATTCGTACGGACTGAATCCCTTCAGAGAATTTCTTGGCAGGTTATTTAGACTACGTTGGACACTTATTAGATGTTTGACCCACCCAGCTCCCGAACCTAATATCCTTTCCGTTATAGATTGCTTTATGCCTTGGTTTTTTCTTTACACCATCCCGTATCCCTCAGGAAGGAAGTGAGAAGATTCCCGCTGTGCTATGCTCATTTGGCCATGTTTCCCCTCAGGCTGGAGGGCTTGAGTGAAAACAATGGTCAAACGTAGCATGCTCTTAGCGTATATGCCATTTAGACTCGCAAATCTTTGTATAACAGTCCAGACGTCAGCCGAGTGCTGGTGATCTACATTATAAGTGGAAACTAGCCTGTATATGTTAATCGCAAGCCTTGCTTTTTACTGTTGATTTTTTCTGGAGTGAAATAACACGGTATTACACCGTTTCTCTCACCACTGCGATTCCTGTTGCAGTTTGGGCACTTCTTTACAAACATGGTGTGATGCAGGCTCATGCCTGGCCACCAGTACCTTGATTGTAATTCTTCCAGAGAATCTTTTAGTTTGAGGTGTCTGAGACCCTCGCCCATATGTGCGTCTGCGATTAACAAGTTTCTCCTGTCCATGTTTGGAATCACTCTATTCCCCACTCCAGGGATTCGAGCAAAAGGGACGGAGTTTGCATCGATTATGTATGTATAATTGAGTGGAAAGTTGATCGGTAGCGCTGAGGAGTCGCCTTTTGATGACGGTTTCACTGCCAGCACTGTTTCACCGTCAATATACTTCACTGTACGCTTTTTTCGAGCTACGGAAGCCGATTTAGTTGCTACCGCTGTGGCTGTTTCAGCCAATGAATTCCCTGCAACGTGAACGCCATCACGCTGATGACTCAGTGAGTGTGTCACGTGAGTCTTTGGTAGTTCTTTTTGTAAAAGAGCTATTTGTTCCCAGAGCAGTTTCTGCTTTATTGTTGCACCTGTGTCATCTTTGTAACCGTTTTGAATCCATGTCTGCAAATCGTTGTTATATGATTTGACGCAGTAATATGAATCGGACACTATAAGTGTCGGGAATTCGCGATCCGCATTATCTAGCGCCATTTTCAATGCTATTATTTCAGTCTGTTGTTCTGAATTAGTTTCTACTGAGTGTGTTTTTGTTAATAGAGGTCTTAGTTTACCTCCGCGCCACACTTCTTTTGTAATCTCACATGTGGGGTTGTATGCTTGTTCTCCCCAAACGGAGGGTTGAGCATGTCCGTCTGTATAGATTACACAAGCGTATTGTCGTAAGGGCAGAATGACGATAGGCAGAGGGAATGTTCTTTCATATTCTAGATTTTTCAATTCCTTTAGTTCTGGATCAAAGTAGTAGTATACTTTGTCCGTTGTAATTGAATTCACCCATTGTATCCATTCCGGATTCAATGTTGTTGTTGGTAAATTACACGGTGTTGTTAATGCCTCAAAGGCTGATTCCGCTGTTCTGACTGTGATGTGTCTACCGTCTGCTTGATCTTTTTCTCTAGCTGTTGCGGTTTGAACTGCATGAATAATTTTTTCTTTAATGCTGAATTTCTGTTCAGCTTCTGTGTACAAGTGTGATTTGAATGCAATTGGTACCTTTTCTCCCTCATTAGAGGTCAGGTATGTGAATCTGCATCTTCCTGGGATGACTCGAATCACAAGATTGCGTGTGTTATCACGTGTTTCTAATTTTGTTTTAATTAACATGTCTGTTTGTAAGGATCTCAAAATTTCTGTGTGTATTTGAGTCCAATTGTTTTTTTTTAAATCTGGTTTTATTAGATCATAAAGGGGTTTGACCCTTTCTGCGTAATTTGCAATGTATGTTCTTCCGAAATTTAGGAAGCCTAGAATTGACTGTAGGTTTTTTAGTGTTCTAGGTGCTTGGAGTACGGCACATTTCTCTAGAAAATTGTCAGCCATGCTTTTGCCTTCACTTGATAATTCATATCCTAAGAACAGGACTGTCAGATGGGCAATTCTGGATTTTTTAAAGTTGAATTTGTAACCTTCTGCTGCGAACCCAGTATTATGGTGTTCACTCTCTTCAAGTGAGTCTCCAAGTCATCATCTGTTAAGTATATGTCGTCGACATAAGATAATGCTTCGTCGTCATATGTTTGTAGTAATTCTGTTACTCTCGCTGAGAATACTCCCGGGCTGTTCTTGTACCCCTGGGCTAACCGACAGAATTGTTTTTGAGTGCCATTTATTGAGAATGCAGACAAATATCTGCTCTCTGGTGCTATGTTTTGACAAAAGAATCCATTAGAGATGTCTAATGTTGTTTTGTATTTTTTGCGCACTATGTTATTCATTAGTGCAGCACTATGCGAGTTTTGCACTGCAAAAGTTTTGCAACATGAGTTAAGGTGTCGGTAATCCAAAACTAGACGATATGAATTGTCTGGTTTGGAGACCGGAAACAAAGGGTTGTTCATTTGTGAGGTGCAAGTTTCAATCACCCCCTGGTATTCTAGCTGATCTAGGATTTCTTTTACCTGTTTTTTAACTGGACTAATTGTCTATGTATCTTTATTAATTGTTTTAGGTGTACTAAAAGATCTGCTGCAGGCATTCTTTCGAACTCTGGATGTGGTGTGTATCCGGCTAGGACCGGCCACGTTGCTCCTGGTCTCCCTAAGGGACCGAGCCTGGTGATGTGATTATTATGTTTTAGGGCGCCATTAAATAAGAGCAGGTGCTCTTGAAATTTAAGTGGTACTTCCACCTCCTCGAAAGGAGTGTACTCATTAGGAGGTTCCTCTGTTTTGTAATAGTGGAAGTACTTTGTTACAGCATTTGCTGCTGGAAAATGTATCCATGAATAGTATACCTCTGTCTGCCGATATTCGTGTGCCTCAATTACGAATATGACTGTACCACCTCTAGGTGTCAGTCCATTTTCTATAAGTTTTAAGGTTATAGATTTCCTTTTGATGACCGGGATGAGTATTATATCCTGGTCTGCCTCTTGCAGGGCAGTATCATCTGCTGCGAGTTTAGTTGCTAATCTAACTGCCTCTCTTTCATCATCACTGTCTACCATTTTACCGACAGGATGGTTACTTTGTCTGTTTGCAGATCAGGTTTCTTGTGGAAACAAAGATTAGATGCACAATATTTTGGAACGGTTTATCCTTCAACGTTGACTAAACCAAGTACCATACATAGGAGTTTCCTCCTGCGAGGTTTGGCGGATATTACCTTTCGCCCACTCCAGACGTCTTTGGAGTATTATGGGAAAAGGGGTCTGAGTGAGAAAGCACGACTGAGTTACTCTAAATGTCTTATGTTAATTTTATCGCCCTTCCAAACACGTTGGGCGTCATGTAGTGTAGTTCCTATTATCCCAATAGGCTCTGCGCATTGGAATAATACCTTCAATAGTATAGGCCTAGACCAGACGTTAACTAGGTCTACTACTGTCGATATTAGACTTAAAGTTTTGGGTTTGCCAGCTAGCTCAGAGTTCCCTAGAAACGTTCTCGAATAGGTAAGGAGGAGTTGAACCTCCCTGGATAGACAAGAAGGGATTTAGTTTCTGACAACCATAGAACATGACAACTTTGCTCTCCCCTAATCAAGAGGGTATCTCGAGAGTCGTGTGAAAACAAAAGGCAATTTATTTTACTCAGTCAGTACGTGCATTCTTAGTCTCATCAGATTGTAGAGAAAAGGAAGAGACGGGCGTGTTCAATAAAAGATGTTATTTATTGATCAGTCTCTTTTCTCATACAAGAGAAATGGATCGATATTATTGCAATACTTATGGTTAAGTAAAGTGCATACATTAAAAGCAGAAGTATAAAATAATACTGTAAAAACATTGTTATGGTTTCTAAGCCATATGAAGGTTTAAAATGAATAAGATATATTACATACACATATACATTTGACTAATCGTACTCAACTGGTGTTTCTAACTACGCCTACCCTGTGTACCTGACCTAAGTCTAATGCGTGGGCGGGAATAGAAAGTTATAGTTTAAGTTAAGTTTGTTTTGCCAAGTGACTGACTAAAGAATTCTCTGTGAGGGGTTATTCAGTTCTGTACCTGGAATCTAGGATGGATGAGGGATGGTATCTCTCGTCTCTGGTCTCGATATTCCAGGCTGCCTGCGAGGGCTACCCGGAAGCGCCGGAGCTGGATTTCTCGGCAGGAGAAAGCAGCGTCTCGTTCTCAGTGCGTCAGGAAAGGCGGGGCTGCGCCAGCGGGGTCTGCTCTGCTTTGGGCTTCCGCAAGTCTGGCTGCTCCGATATCGTCACCACCGCTTGTGTTTGCATAGGGCAATATCGGTAATATTTATACCTTTAAGGTGCCGAGATTGACGTAAGGATGGACATAGATACGTCAATAAGGATGTCATACGACCAGGTCGTTAGCACATTCTTTTGCTGAAGTTCTCGGTGAAATCAAAACAATGGCCGCAGGGTTTTTCCCAGGTTGTCATAGGTTTGATTTGTTTTGAGAACTCTGTATGCCTTATCAGGGGCTGGAGGAATATCGCTTGCCTAATTAGATGGCAAGCGTTATGACCTAATCAGATAACACGCTCCTGTGCCGTAGTGTGGCTTTATCAGATAACGGTTCCTGCATCATGGGGGTTTTCTGCCTCATGGGATGGCTGCTAGTTAACTTGTTAGTTTGTTAACCAGAATAGGGTCAGGAATAGGGGGGTCGATACAGAACCTATAGGAATACATCACACTACATCCCACATAGAAAGAGTAAAATCCCTCAAAGCAATCCTTCCTGTAGTGCAGGCACCCTTGCGCTGTGACATTCTTCAGTTCCCTCCTTGCACTGTCTCACTTGCGGTTGCATCATGCCAATGCAAGAATCCTTGCACCAAGGTGCAAGGAAGCCTTAGTGGTGGAGTGCCTTCCTGCACAACAACAATCCAAAGAGAATGCAGGAAACATGGAAGAGGAAGTAACAAGGAGAAATAAAGATATTTCTCTTCATTATGCTTCTGTCAGGTGGGCACACCATTTTGGCGCAAACCCAGGTTTACAAGTCTTTGTATATCTGGGTTTACATCAAAACGTATGGGTGGATGTATAGGAACGCCCATGCTCTACCCTCGCAATGCCTACCCAATGAAAGTAGGGAAGGTGGCACATAACGCTGCGTTGCCCCAGTTGGCATTCACTATACCATGCAAAAGCACACAAAGTAGCTTTATGTAGCTTAGTAAATGCCAAAAATAATTTCATTTCAAGGCTGTGCCCCCAAAGCAACACAGTCCCAATGCAAAATCATAGTAAATCTACCCCTTTCTCTTTACCTTCTTTAAAGATTTCTTTCTGACCTCGAAAAATATACAAGGCGACATCTTTTGGTGTAAACAACATCTGGAAGAAAAATACAAGCATTTGTCCATTTATGAGGATGTAGGGGCCAGATGTACAACGCTTTTTAGCGTGTACAAACGGGTCTTAGACCCGTTTGCGCATGCTAAATATGCTAAAAAGCATGGGCCCATGTACAAACAGTATTTTGCGAGTCGCAAATAAATTGCGACTCACAAAATACTGTTTTGTGACTTGCTATTAGAAAGGGGCGCAAAGCTATGTACCAATGTTTTGCAACCGCAATTGCGGTCGCAAAACACTTGCAAATTACCACCTACTTCACGTAGGTTGGTAATGCATTTGCAAATGGGAAGGCATTCAATACTATTTTTTAAGGGCAGGCATTGGTCCCAGTGACCACTGCCTGCCCTTAAAAAATGAAACGAAAGAGTTTCATTAAAAAAAAAAAATGCATCCCATTTTCCTTTAAGGAAAATGGGCTGCATATAAAAAAAAAGCTGCTTTATTTAAAAGCAGTCCCAGACATGATGATCTCTTGAGCCCAGCAGGCCACCATCCCTGGGAGGGCCTGTCATTCCCAATGGGTTCGCAAATTGCGAGAGGCTCATTAATATTCATAAGCCCCGCAATTTGCGACCCCATTGGGAATCGTAAACAGTGTTAAACACACTTTTGCACATGCCAAATAGAGCCTCGCAAATTGCGAGTCGCAAATGTGACGCAATTTGCGAGGCGCTATTTGGCAGGTCATACATCTGGCCCTAGGTCAATTACCAATTTGAAAGCAGGAGATTAGTCCTCTCATTGCTTTTCATTATCAATTTATAAGTGGAACCTTGTGACTTATCAGGTTGTTCTGTGAAGAACCAAAGAGAGTTACACGAGATACATAAACGCAATTTGAAATCAATCACTTAGAAAGTTTGTGCCCTCGCTTGGATATATGGTTTGACTTCTGCAAATTATTACGCCTATAGTTTTTCCATGTGCTTTCTTGTATTAAGATAAAATCAGTGCTGACATTTTCAGAAAGTCAGAAAGGTGCAGACATAGGAAGAACAGTGGTTGGTAGTGTCTTTCTTTGCATCCAACAGTTGGGCTGGCCCAGTGGTTAATTTATAAAAATTATAAGGTGCCGGGGCTCTTGTCAGGAGGCGGCTTGCGCCAGTCCATTACTCCTTTCAGTGCCAACTAAAACAGAACCAACTACTAACCATGAAAGTGGGGGGGAGGATGTGGCGTAATGTCCAAAGCTGCTGACTTTTTTTAGCTTGGGAACCAGGTTTGAGTGTCCAAGTCGGCTTAACATCCTGTGATTCTGGGCAAATCACTTAATCTCCCCGTGCCTCCCATAAATTAATGTCTCCTTAACTGGTGCTCATGAAAAGCGCCGGTTTTGATAATTAAGTGCTGGTGCTGATCACCGGAAACCACCGGCTCACATTAATCACTGTGCAGGGCTCTGACAGGTTGTGGCAGTCAGCAGATCACATAGTTAATAGAGGCTGCTGTCACATTTCACCTCTCCTTCATCACTACTCATAAACCTCTAATAGTACCTGCTGTAAACCCTAACGATGCCTTAACCTGTGCCTGCCAACTTAATTCCTCTCTTCTGTCCCTTTGAATGTGCATGTGCTGCTCTGCTTTGCTTAAGTCCACTTATGTATTGAAGTTTGACTGAGATTGATTGAGGCCACGGGTGACACCTCCTGCAGGCTTGACCTAGCCATGGCACCATGATGGAAAGACAGAAGACTATCATGAACTCCTCCACTTGGTGTCACTAGGTCCCTGTGCTAGCTCCTGTCACTGCCCCTTGCACTGTATCTCAGTTTTTGCCCACTGCCCTCTGTTTCCTTTTGTTGACGGTATCTGTGCCCATTATCAGGCTCAGTGGCAGTCATTTCGTTCAGTGTTTTCCCTTCTGTCAATTTTGCTTTGTGCCTGTTATTGTTTGCCTGCCTGTTATGTTTCAATGTGTGCCTATTGTTTTGTGTCTTTCCGTTGAAATTCAGTTGATGCCTATTGTTTTCATCTTCCTGTCTGTTTTCTTGTTTCGTGCACAGTGGGGCCTGCCGCTCGAATTCCCGCTTTTCCGCTCTCCCACTTATCCGCCACTCTGGCCTACCACTTTCCACCTTCAAAGAGTCCCTCCCAGCACGTATATAATGGAAAGCGCAGCGTGACCCCATTGAGCTGGTCCCTGTGCCAGTTCCCCTAGCTGCCACTTGTGCTGTGCCTCAATTTTTGCCTGCTGCCCTCTGTTTCCTTTTGTTGACAGAATCTGTGCCCATTATCAGGTTCAGTGCAGGTTATTGTGTTCAGTTCTTTCCTTCTGTTTATTTTTCGCTTTGTGTCTGTTGTTGTTTGCCTTGTCTGTTGTGTATCACATGGCGCCTCTTGTTTTTTGCCTTTCTGTTCGAATTCACTTTATGCCTATTGTTTTGGTCTGTGTTTGTGCCAGTTTTCTTGTTTTGTGCGCAGCAGCAATCAATTTCTCGTTTTCACGCAGTCACCACCACCTACTTTCTGGCTCTTTCCAGCACTGCCATTTCACCTGCAATGCTGAAGCAACAACAACACCAGAGGCATTGCAAACATGACTACGTCCACAACGCTGACCGAGACCACCACAACACACCTCTAGTGCATTCTACTCAATGCACAATCACTTTTCAGACATGCCAAGGAGATCTGGGACACAATCTCATCCCTCACCCGGGCGTCATCTTCCTCACAGAGGCCTGTCTGAACCACCCCGCCATGCTGGACATCTCCATTGACACCCCTGAAGGCTACAAGATAACACACTGGGGCCAAGCCAACATACATGGAGGTGGAATTGTCATCATCTACAAGGACACCATCCGCTGCACAACCTTCCCAGACGATTTGACCCCGACAATGAAGCATCTCAACTTCCAACTCTACACAAATGGAAAAAGCACTATCAGAGGCAACCTCACCTACACAGCACCAGCACCATGCCCCAACTTCTGCAACGTTATTCTTAACCTCATCCCCTCGATCCCCATCGACACCAAGCACTAAATCTCCCTAGGGGATCTTAACTTCCACCTCGATGACCCCAGTGACACATGCACAACCAACCTCTTGGAAAGCATGAGAGCAACATAGACCTAAAGCAACTTTTCACTGACCCAACCTACATTGCAGGACACATGCTCGACCCATTTACATGTCCACCTACAGAGGCAAGTGCAATCACATTTTACAGCTCACAACATCCACTTCACCATCTCAGGGCCTACCAACACTGGCACCATGCACCCAAGCTCCACGTGTAGAAATTGGAAAAGATACAAGATGGCCAGTGGAACAACACTCTCTACTCCCACCTCCTGGACACAAGATCAAACCCAGAACAGGCAATAAAGAATTGCTCCTGGTGGATCACAGATTGCCCGACACAATTGCCCCCAACAAGCCAACCAAATCGAAAGGAACTGCCAGCAGAGCCAGCTGGTTCACTGTGGAGCTGAAATCCACCAAATGCAAATACAGGCAACTAGAAAGGAAGTGGAGCACCACTAAAGAGGCAGAAGACCATCCCACCTTCAAGATTGCACTCAGCTGGTACCACCGCCTCCTCTAGGAAACGAAGAATACCCGAGCAGACCTCTCCAACAGACCACGCCTGCAACCTCGGTATCATCTTGGACATCAAGCTATCTATGAAAAAACAGGTAAACACAGTTTCATCTGCCTGCTTTCACACCCTACGCATGCTCAGCAAGATCTTCAGGTGGCTCCCAGGCAACACCAGAATAACCGTTATGCAGGCCCCCATCATCAGCAGGTTGGACTACGGGAACACACTCTATGTAGGAAGCACCACAGGCCTCCTGAAGAGTCTAGAGATGATACAATACTCAGCGGCAAGACTCTTCCTCAACCTCCCCAGTTGAAACCACATCAGAGCCCACCTCGAGAAGCTACACTGGCTCCCGATTCAGAAGAGATGCCAGTTGAAAATGTTGTTGACTCATACATACAAACCACGCATATGCGTGGTTAAGGCACTGCATGGTCGGATGGGCAAGAACATGAACTGGATGCATCAGGAAGAAAGCTCGATACAGAGAGATAAGAGGGGCTGGCGGCCAGGTTCGGTGGGGCCGGGTGGGATGGGGTGGTAGTTTTAGGGGTGGGGGTAGTTTTTAGGTCTTGGGAAGTCAGGGTTGTTTATAGGGTAGGGGTCTGGGTATTAGGGCTAATTGCAGGGCGTTGAGTGGATTTAGGTTTTAAGGATGGGTCATTTTTAGGGCTCAGGGTTGGTTCACGTTGTTTTTTAGGGCAGGTGGCGGGTTTTTGAGGCTCAGGGCATGTGGGGGTTTGGGGTGGATTTAGGTTTTAGGGATGGGGTCCTTTTTAGGACTCGGGGGTCAGGTTGTTTATAGGGCAGGGCTGTGGTTTTAGGGCTCATGAGGGGTTGAGGGAGTTTTAGATTTTAGGGATGGGGTAGTTTTTAAGGCAAAGGGGGTTTGGGTTGTTTATAGGGTAGGGGTCAGGGTTTTAGGGCTCAGAGTGGAGGGGTTGGGGTGTAATCTTTACCATACATCCCTTTACCAGTAATGCATTTACCACAAAATTGCCTGGTAAAGACATGCATGCTAAAGACATGCGTGGTAATGGAATGCGTTGTTCAGACACATTTGTTGTTCAGGCTGCATTGTAGAGGCATGCATGGTTTAGCCATATATGTCTCTGTCATACAACCTATACAGATAAATGCAGATTTACTGTTCTTAACTCCACCCCTATGTGCATTTACGAAATGTGTACACCGTTAAGGTAGACAGATGTAAGTCAGTACAGTAAAGCTGTACTTAGTTATATGTCTTATCTTCACCACATTTTGATCACCAATATCCTGGGTTTTTTGCAAGTCAATATGTAAAACTCAATCTCTTAGTACAATACCATTAGACCTTTTCAATGCTAACTGAATGCATGCCTGTGAATTAGGCATGGCATACAAAGAGTGTGATTTAATACGAAAGTCACAGAGGTACATCAACTGGGCTAAATGAAAGTAAACTAATTACATGCCTTTAACTAGAGAATTCATTTTGATGGAGAATCCTGTGAGTCAAATGCTTTGAACTTGTAATACTGCCCCAGGTTCATGGATCAGTGTCACATCTCACACTGTTACTCTGTATACTCTTGGGAACGTCTCTTTATGTCCTTAATTCTTTGACAGATGTACTGTAACGTTTGCATTCAGCCAGAGAATGCTTTCTTAAGTCTTTCTTCGTTAATGCAATTCGTTTTGGGGTGTCTGGGAGTGAAAAGATCCCTTTCGCAGCTGTATTTTGCAATTATATCCATGGCATACCTTTTAAAGGAGATTTAGGCTCACCATGTTAGCTGGAAGAGTATTTTGCTCAGTCATCAATTTTGTTTTCCCGCTCCAAACCACTCTCACAGAAGGCAATGTAGCCCTGGGACAAGCACCAAGATTAATGAAGGGGGTTAGTCTACTAATTTGCTTTGTTAATCTCTTTTGATTAGGCTTGTAGCTGGCAGTTTATGCAGGGCATGGCTTTAAAACACCTTTAATCCATCACCTTTCATGAGCCAATGAGTTTTAGGAGTAGATTTTTTAATGTTTGCGTTGGGTTAGCATTAAAAAAAGTGGCGCTAAAAAGCACAAAATGTTTTTTTACCAATTTACTTTCCAGGGCAAAAATTGTTTTGCGTTAGAATGTACCCTACAAGTGACGCTAAGCAGTGCAAAGCATTTCTTTGCATTACTTAGCGCCAAGGGAGTGTTACATGGGTGGTACATAGGCGTTCCCATGCAACCACCCATGCCTTTTGACGGAAAACCCTATCTACAATCAATTGTAGATAGAGTAGTGCCAAAAGTTAACTCCATCTGAAAGGTGACGTTAAAAGGAGAAATGTTTTAATTTCTCCTTTTTTTTCCTACTTTGCACACATGCTGCACTGCGCAGCACACATACAAAGTGGGGAAAGTGAACTTGTCTACGCATCGTATTTTGTACAGAAAGGGTGCCCTTCCTGTACAAAACCTATGCTAGACTCAGGCTTGCACTGTGTGGAAGCTTGTTTCCTTTCCAGTAAAGAATTGGCTTGGTAGTTTGGTCTGCCCTGTTCCCATGATGCACTGGGCCAGGGTCAGACTAATTTGCATGTAGCCAGGTTCTGAGCTGGGATGGTGCAGTGAGCTAAAAAACGGTGATGGATCAAGCCCTGATCTTTTGACTGGGTAGGACTGTTCTGCTTAATTCAGATACTCTGTCCATCACCACCCCTTTATGAATCGTTTTGCACTGTGTGCCTGGCACACGGCAGCTGAAATCAACGCTGCGAGAGGGAGAGGGAAGGAGAAAGTCATATCTCTGTAGATATGATGCACTCCTGCCCCCTCCCTGTCACGCAGCATTTTTGGCTGCTGCGCTGCATTGCGTGACTTCTTTCAAAATCTGCCCCCTTGTGTCTAAATGTGATTCAAGTCACACAGTGAACAATATAAAATAACCTTTGTTACATATGCTGCTTTTGTTTAAAAAAAAAAAAAATATAGCATTTTTGTGATGTGTGGATGTACCAATGGGTAATGCTACTTTTGGTGAAAGAACAAGTACTAGAGTTCTATGTAAACATATGTAAGACAAAAGAATTGTATTTATGGGGCAAGATGGCGGCCGCTGGTCAGGCCGAGTGAGCTGGCGTTCCTCCTCACGGCGAATTCACCCGTGCTTGGTTAAACTTCCTCGGTGACAAAGACTCGGCAAGGACTCTGGGGTGGTATCTGTACGATTACGGATTACGGACTGTTATGCAAAGACTCATACTGCGGGTTATCAGCGGTCAGCAATTTTCTCCCCCGCTTATCCGGTCTCTGATTTCCGTTTGCATCGGATTCACGGCGGCTCCGCTATGGCACTGAAAGTCGTTTCGAAAGCAGCATTAGCTGCGAGAGCGCGGTCAGCTGCAGCATCGGCTTCATTGAACAGCAAAGTGGCAGGGAGCGAGGCGGGGAGCACTCCAAAGGATGATCGGAATGGTGAGCAGAACTGTGGATCCGCTCGTAATGGCTCGAGCAGGAAAAATGACCTTAAGACTGTACCTGCACTATTTAATCAGGCGAATACCAAATTTAAAAACAGTGTATCTGCAGCAAGACAAGTTTTAGACGGTATTCGGAAAAGTAATGAGGGAGAGAAAGAGGGACCACTCGATCTTCAGACGTCGGTGGCAGTTTGTTCTGGTAAAAATTTTAGTGTCCCCCCCCCCCCCTCAAGAAAAATCCTGAATCTTTGTCGGTGCCTGGTCAGGGCCTTTTGGCAGATAAGCTGGTCTCAACAGATAAAAATGAAATTCTTAGTACTGCTGTGGTGGGACTATCAAATTGCATTATTGGGGATGTAGTTCAAAGAGAAGCAGAACCGCATGGGGCTCCAAGTTTTTCGGGTCCCTGCATACCCGATGGCAATTTAAATGGTATTCCGGCTACTGATAACATCAGCCAACTTTCTAAGGATTTCGAAATCGAGAATTTTTTTCTCTCTCCGAACACACTGGATCATCGGTGGACGCTGATGAGTATGACCCTGAATGGCCAGATGATGACAGTGAAAATGGAGATTGGCGACAGAATGGGATTTTGAATGGCGGTCGCAGTCCCTGATGTTCGAGGACAGTTCGGAAGGGTTTGGCTCAAGAAGGCCGGGGCTTGGTAAGCGAGGACCCGAGATACGAGGGTTTTCATTTATGGATAACTTATCAACCAACGGTGCTGATTTCACAGAGGGTGATTCAGCGGCTATAACTACCAAGCAGCCCAAGAATCTGAGCCATTGCCCTCTGAGATTACGCTGTCTCTTATCTATCAAACGATGATGGTCCACCGTGAAGAAGCACGTCAGGACAGTGCTCACACCCAGGGGGTGTGTCGCAGAGTCCAGAATTCTGGTCACAGAGTCGCAAAAACATGTTCTGAAATCGCAGCTAGAATTACCGAAGCAGAGGAAAGGATTTTAGTCTTGAGGACGCACTTGCCGCACATAAGAGTGCCAATGATTTGATCGGTGCTCAGAAGGAGGACATAATATGGAAATTGACTGAATTGGAGAATAGAATGAGAAGGAATAATCTCAGAATCTTAGGGGTTTCCGAAGGCCGTGAAGTGGGCGATGTGAGACAATTTGTGGTAGAGATGTTTAAGGAGGCATTCCCGGAAATTGTTCAATGGGAATGGCAACTCGAGGTACTCCGGGTGCACTGATTCCCCTTCAAACAACGGCAAAAGACTGGGGATAAACCCCGTGCGATTTTGATATGTTTAAATAACTTCTTAGCTAGGGAAAAGTTATACGATTTAGCGCGGCCGGATAGGAAAAGACGTGGCAAAGGCTGTGATTTTTTTGTCCGAACCGATTTTTGCCCGGCGACGGTTGAACGGAGGTGGCAGCTCCGCCAGCTGATCGCCCCTTTCCAGGCAAAAGGAGCACAGGCTTTTCTGCTTTTCCCCTCAAAGTTAAAAGTTATACAGCATGGTCAAACTAAATTTTTCTCTTCTGAGATCCTGGCAAAGGAATTTCTTTCCTCAATCTAAATGAAATATGTGTCTCTTTCTCTTTTCTATCTGTGGTGCATTGGGAATGTTGCCTTGGGTTGTTTAATGTTATATTTGAGGATTAAGGAGAGTCGGTTAAAGGGCAGGCGGTAGTCGGATGGACTATCACATGTAGGTCTCTTTTTTGTAATTTTTGTGTTGCTTGGATATGTGAAGCTATCCCTGATGTGTTTTTCCTTTTCTTTTTCTTGTGTCTCTGCCCTTGGTCATCTTATCCTTTTTTCTATTTTTTTTTTTTTGGGTATGTCGAGAAAGGGTGAAGGAACCCGTGGGGTAATGAGGCTCCAGCTCTTTCCATCACAAGAACACTCGTCCTGTTGCCACTTAAGGGTGTTGTAAGGGATGGGGTAATTCAGGGGGGGCACTTTTGCGGTGGGTGGGGGTGGCTGGGGGGGGTTGGGGTAGAGGGGCTCATGGCAGGGCTAAGACTAAGTAGGTCCAAGAATTATATTGCAGAAATGATATTAAAGCATTGTCAAATGAATATATGTTTCTGTTATTATAGTCTAAAAAGGTCAGGGAAGGTACAGGGCTGGTTGATTTTGAGATGCTCAGATGGGACAGGATAAACTTGTTATAGGTACATGGAATGTATGCGGCCTTTACGATGCAAAGAAGCGGGCTTTATTTTCTAAAATTTTACATCTCATGCAGGTAGACATACTATGCATTCAGGAGACACATATACCATGGGCGAGGCGGGATTGCCTCAGGTTTCCCGGCTTCGAGGTGCTAATCTGTTCCAAACAATCTTCATCAATTAGAGGTGTAGCTATACTTATGAAGCGGGGGGGTGGGGATTTGTAAAAGGGTTCTTGGAGATCGAATGGGTAGATGGGCCATAGCTGAACTGTCTATAGGTGGTAAATTATTAACGGTTAGTACAGCTTATGGCTCGAACCTAGACGATCCTGAGGTGGTTAGGTATTTAAATGTTGAATTGGCCGCTTGGCCTAGCCCACTTCTGTTTTGTGGGGACTTGAATATTAATACGCTAAGCAATGTTAATCTTGTCAACGATTTAAACTATGCCGGCAGGAAGCCAAAAGTCTTTAAAGCACTTCAGGCTCAATTTCAAGAACATGGTGTTATAGACTTATGGTTTTTGCATAACCAATCGGAAGATGGCTATACGTATTATTTCATCCCCCACAACAAGAATGTTAGGTTAGATTATGTTTTCTTATCCGAGCAGCTAGCAGCGGCTTCTTCTATCTCCTCACCCCCCCCCGGATCATTTCGGACCATAATCCTCTGATCGCTGAATGTCCTTGGCCACGTAGCAGAAGACCCCCTAGGGATTGGACATTTGAAAGGAAATTATTATTAGAAGAGGCCTATTGTGTTCACATTAAAAATGGCTAGTCGAATTTTTGAATGTTAATAGGGGCTCGGCAAAAGACCAGATAGTCTGGGATACTTTGAAAGCGGGGTTGCGAGGAGAGACTAAATGTTTTTCGTCCTATAGGTGGAAGAGGGAGCAAGAGCTGATTAATAGCAGCTTAAAGAAGTTAAGGGACGCGGAAATTATACTTGCCTCAAAAATTAAGCAAGGTCATGAGGTTGAGTCTAGTCAACAGGATGTAGCAATTTTGAAAGCTAGGCTGCTGGAGTCCTTTGGACAGGAGTTGGCAACAAAGTATTTACAATATCGCACAGAGATGTACGAGTTTGGGGAGAATTCGGCCAGGGTGCTTGCAAAGCGGCTCCACCAGCGTAGTGTTCAGAGGCGGGTTATAAAAATTCAAGACCAAATGGGAACAATTCAAGACACTCAGGAGGGTGTTAATGATGTGTTTTTGAATTACTATACCACCCTATATACTGAGGATACTTTCAGATTGGGCATAGAAATAGCAGCTGAGGATTTTTTAGCAGATATCAACACCTCTAAGTTGCCTCAGGAACAGTGTGAATTTTTGGCTGCCCCTATTCAGTGGGACGAGGTTGAATTTGCAGTAAAATCCTTAGCGAACGGTAAGGCTGGCGGCCCAGACGCAGTCCCACATGAGTTTTATAAAGTTTTTTTAGCTGAGATTCGGCGGGACTTACTGGAGGTTCCCTCGAGCTGCTCTGAGGGGTATAGTCCCTGAATCATGGCAGGATACCACGATAGTGCTGTTTAAAAAAAAGGTAAACCTGAGTTGCTTCCGTTTTCCTTCCGGCCAATTTCACTAATAAATAGTGATTCTAAAATATATAAAAAAATTATGGCTGTTCGGCTTGCTCAAGTGATCACTCCTCTGGTTTCCTTGCATCAGCACGGATTTATTCCAGGGCGAGATACTGCGGACCATTGAGGTTCCATGGTTATCGGGACCGGACTCCATTTTATTTGCGTTGTTCATAACACCATTTTGTGTTGCCCTCACGTAGGCCGTGGAGGTAACCGAACGAAAAAAGTTGCATGGGCTTCGATGCCCATGTACATATTAACTTGCCCTTTCTGACTTGTGAGTGAACTACAGGACGCTGACCTCTTCACTTGAAACTGACCCTTTACGAAGCCAATTTCCCTTGGTTTGATTCTTGTCTGAGATTGACAATCAATGTTCAGGACCTCGTTAACTTTTAGTTTCTTTGCACATATCTTATCCTAATCAGCATCTGAATTGTTTCTTTCCTTACGACTTTTCATTACATGGGTAGTGCTTTCAATTATGGGTTTGTCCGGCTTGTGGAAATTGAATTTGGGACATTCCTAATAATTAACTTTTGGGTTGGGTTACTGTAAATTGGGTTTTTGTTAATGTGATACTCAGTTAGAAAATGTGTCCTATTGGTCAGAATTTTGCGCAGTGGGTGTCCATTTATAATGAGAATATTGTGTATAAATACTGATGTCTTGCTCTATGAAATTGAACAGTTTCTTGAGTTGTACACCGTGTTGTATTGCTGAGATTACTGTTACTAGCTGCAGCTAATAAATTTGATCTCTGACGCCACCTAGAAGTATTCCGTGTCTCTGTTTGCCAAGACAGGAGAACCCGAAGACTTTGGGTGTGTCCCTGGCGCCGCTGGGTTCTAAAACCCGGTTCTTCAGTTGACGCCCAATGGTGGGGCGACTTCAGCGGTACCGGTCCAAGCCCGAGGATTGTGAGGAGCCACGTGAGGAAATTCTGGAGGAAGGCCGCCACTTCATTGACCCCTGCATGTCGACGTGGACCGAAGGTCTTTTCTGTGAGGCTTCCCGCTTTTCAACGGCTATGAAGGACTGCTGCCCTGACTGTCGCCCTGTCTTGGACCCTTGATTGATCCTTTGTAGAGCGAGACGATAGACGGTCTTCTGGTGGCGTGACAGATATTTGGTTAAGTATAAGTGGGTCTCTCCCACGACTTTGTTTTGGTTCTTGGTTATGATTTGATTTTTGCAAAAATCGAAGCCGAGGGGCTCGTATATTTAGGAGTGTATCGATAATTGATAACCCCTTGAAGTTTGAAGCTAGATTAGTGAGCTATAAGATGCCTGGTCTTAGCAAAATTAGGAAATGGTTTAGTTGTGGTTGCAACAGGGATTCCCGATTGGAGGATTCGTGTCCGATACCTCCGGTTGGAACTCCGACTTATGAGCTCTATTCAAAACACGGCGTGGGTCCTATTACTTATAATGAAGTATGGGTCCGCTATACTAAAAAAGATGGTGTCTTACGATGGCCCCAACATGGTAGTTTTGAAGTAAATGTTTTAGATAATCTGGAAATTGCGCTAAAGCCCGGCCGGCAATGTTTGACTCTTTCCGCCTTTGGCGAACGGAAGCCAATCAGCGAGAAATTAAGCAAGCAAAGAGAGATAGGAAAGATAAGAATATGTCAGTACTACAAGCTGCTAGACAGTTTAAGTCAGATGAGGAAGATCGAGTGTGTGAAGTTTTAGATAGACAGCGTTGCATGGCCATAGATAAATGTTATCCGGCCTTGCCGTCTTCTCCTCCGAAAGTGACGGAAGACCTTGAAAAAGATCCTTTGATGTCTCATTTACTGAGATTGCAACCCCCTTATGTGCAGGGTGCTACTGGGCCTCCACAACCCACCCTTTGTTGTTCAACCTCCTGCTGTTGTTCAGCCACCCGGTGCTCCACAGATGGTTTTGCCTCCTACTGCGCAACCCACTCTAGGGACGCAAGCTTTGCCTACAGCTTTGCCTCAAACTCCTTTGCCTTCTGCTTCTCCATCTCAGACTCCTACTGCTCTTGTTCCTACACCTCTTTTGCCTCAAAATACTTATTCTCCTGTTCTTATGTCTGCTTCTTCTCCTACTGCTCGAAAACGAATGACTGAGACTGCTGCTAATCTGTTGTCTCCATTGTTTGGGCCACTGAGTATGACCCCTGTTTCGGAATGTAAGCAGAGTCGTAGTCAGCTTCCTAGTTCCGAAGAACTGGCAGTGTTGGATCTGTTGGCTCGTAGATGGATTTTAAATGCTTCCAGCTATATTTTGCCAGCAGTTATGGATGTTTTCTTTCAGTGGGAGCCGCCTAAGCAAAGGTATGTTTTTAATGTAATGTGTGCCTTTTTGAGGCAGGAATGGGAAGATAATGAGTTGGGTCCGATTCCGCAGGAAGTGCTTGATGTTCAGTCAGAGTTTGCTAAAGGGACGATAGTGGAATCTGATGTTACTGATGCTGTAGAGACGATACTTGCCTTCAGAACTAGACTCCTGTCTCAGCCGTTGTATGAACCTGATCCATCTGTTAGGAGGAAAGTGAAGCAGTATCCTATGAGAGAGGTTCCCCCTGTATGGAGAGACGCAGTTCAGGCTGATGCCGTTTTGGGTATTGTGGCCGCACCGGCCCATTTTCAGCGAGTGTGGGTACATGTTCCTTGGAAGCGAGCAGAGGTCTTAGCTCTGAAGCAGACCTTACCTGACCCCTGTAAGAATCCTGCCGGTTATTACAAGGAGTTGTCTCAGACAGTTAAAGCGTGTATTATGAATTTAGCTGACATAGACATGTTAATGGGTAATGTAGTTCCTCAACCTTTGTGGGCGAAGATTCGTCATGAGAATCATGCGGCAGAGTTAGGAGATACATGGGCTAATATTGTTGCTGCAGATGGTCGGCAGGTAGGAGGTGCTAAACCTGAACCTTTAGTTGCAGAATTACCAGGTAGGATTATTAATCTAATGAAAACTATGATGCCTGCTTTACGAGTGAATTGGGATAAGTTAGCAGCATGCAAACAAAAGAAAGATGAGAGTGTGTCTGATTTCTTCACTAGGTTTGAAGAAACGTTTATCGATCATAGTGGTCAGGACATGAGTACGGAAGGTGGTCAAAGGTTGTTCATGGACAAATTTTTCTTCAATTTGCTTCCCGAGCTCTCCAATAAGTTAAAAGATTCTGAGAGTTCATGGGCTGTTTCTTCGTCGGCCCAGATATTGGCTACTGCCCAATATTATGAGAATAGGGATAAAGATGAGAAGGATAAAGCAGAGAAGAAGACTAAAGATCTAAAGACGAAGGTTCTTTTGCAGCAAGCTTATGCGCCTCGTCAGAATCAGCCTCAGTTTCAGCAACCTCCACAGTTTCAGAGGTTGTTACAGAAGCCTGAGCTTTATGCTCAGCGATTCTTTCCTAGACCTAATCAGTGTGCTTATTGTGGAGAGGAAGGTCATTTCAAGAATAGTTGCCCGGCTTTGTTACAGCCTGCGAATGGCGTATCTGGTCAGAGAGGTCGTGGTGGTTTCCAGCAAGCTCCTAGGGGTAGGGGACGTGGTGTGTTACCCCAGAATGAGTGTTCCTCTTCCCTTCAGAATTCTGTGAATTATTTGGCAGACAGAATGTTCCGAGTGGTCAGTCTGCACAGTACTATGTTGATGATTATTATGTAGATAATGAGAGTGCTGGTTATAATGATAGTTAGGACAGCCATGGGCAAAGAGAGGGAGTAGTGTCAGTTCCAGTAGACCAGAGTGGACCTTATGTTGAAGTGACTACATCAGGTGTGGTACAACCTTTTCTTTTGGATACTGGTGCGACGAAGAGTTCTATTATGCACTCTAAACTTCCTGGCGCACCTTTGTCTGGCTTGACCAATGTTTCCATAGAATTTTCAGGCGCCCCAGGTTGTAACCCGATTTCTAATCCTTTGCGCCTTTCTATTGGCCCTTGTGAATTGGAAGCTCCTCTTATTTTGACGACTGGTTGTAATGAGAATCTGTTGGGTTTGGACTTGCTGAAAAAATTGTATGCGACATTACATTGTTCTCCTTCGGGAGTACATCTTACCCTAGGTAAGAAAGTGATTTCTCCGATGTATTTGTCTAAAGATTATCTTCCACTGGAATTGCGTTCCCTTCCTGATACACTTTGGGCTACAGGTCCTAATGATGTTGGTCTTTTGCAGATTCCACCTTATGTTGTGACTCTCAAATCGAATGCTAGGCTACCTCGTATTCCCCAATAAAAAATCTCTAGCGATGGCAAGAGAGCTCTTCTAGCGATCGTCTATGATTTGGTTGAGAAGGGTGTGGTTGAAGAAACGAGAGGTAATGTGTGTAACAGTCCTGTTTTGCCTGTTCTTAAGCATACTGATGCTTCTCAGCCACCTGTGTATCGGTTTGTGATCGACCTTCGAGAGGTAAACAAGATTGTGGTGCCACAATTTCCTGTTGTCCCTGATATCACTGCTTTGTTGACTCTGATTCCTGCTTCGGCAGCCTGGTTTTCTGTTATCGACCTAAAGAATGTTTTCTTTAGCATTCCGATTGCTGAGGAGAGTAGGGATATTTTTGGCTTCTCATTAGGAGGACGAAGCTTCCGCTTTAAGAGAGCTCCCCAAGGCTATTGTCAAAGTCCCTCCATCTAAAGTCAGGCGTTGAAAACTCAGCTTGATGGCTTTGTGTAGCCTACTGGTGCTACTCTTATCCAGTACGTTGATGATCTGTTGGTTGCCGCTGATGACGAAGAGATTTGTAAAGAGGCTACTCTTTCTTTGTTACGACATTTGTCTGACCTTCATCATAAAGTGTCACCTTCCAAGTTGCAATATTGTCGCCAAGAAGAAACCTACTTAGGTCATCTCTTGTCGAAGGAGGAAAGAAGGTTGACCCCAGAACGAATTCAAACGATTGCGCAAATGAGTGTGCCATCCACACAGAGAGAAGTGCGTGCTTTCTTAGGTATCACCTCATATTGTAGACAATGGATCCCTAATTTTTCCCTGTTAGCGAAACCTCTGTTGGCGCTGACTCTTAAAGATACTCAGCATCCTCTCCCTTGGTCTGATGATTGTCAGAAAAGTTTTTCTGAATTACGTGATGCGTTGTGTTCGGCTCCGGTATTGGGTACTCCGGACTACAGTAAACCTTTCACGCTGTATGTTCACGAGAGAGAAGGTTGTGCATTGTCAGTGTTGACTCAACAGTTCGGAGATAAGCAGCGCCCATGTGCGTATTTTTCAGCGACGTTAGAACCGGTAGCTAAAGCGTTGCCGAGCTGTTTGAGAGCTACAGCGGCAGCGGCTGTTTCTATCCGACAGTCTGCTGGTTTGGTATTGGATAATACGTTGATTGTGATGGTCCCACATGCAGTGGATACCTTATTGAACAGGACCAAGACTCAGCACCTTACTAGTGCACGTCTGTCAGGTTATGAGTTGACTCTTTTGGCTAGCCATGTTCACATTAAAAGATGTAATGCGTTGAATCCAGCTACGTTGTTGCCGATTTCTGTAGAGTCAGATGCTCAAGAACAGCATGATTGTTTTCTTCGTACAGAGGAAGAAACGAAAGCTAGAGTTGATTTGAAGGATACTCCTCTTGAGAATGTTGATGGTACCCTATGGGTAGATGGTTCATGTTTTAAGCTTCCGAATGGTGAAACGGCTGCAGCATATGCAGTTACAACTTTACATACAGTTGTTGAGACAGCACGCATAGCACAGAATTCTGCGCAAGCAGCAGAGTTGATTGCATTGACACGAGCGTGTGTATTATCAGAAGGAAAGCGAGTGAATGTTTATACTAATAGTCAGTATGCGTTTGGTGTTGCCCATAGTTTTGCACGTTTGTGGAGAGAAAGAGGATTCCTTACATCCCAGGGCACAAAAATTCAGCATGGGCAGTTAGTGAATGAACTTTTGGAATCTCTTACTCTCCCAAAGCAGATTGCAATTGTGAAGTGTAGTGCGCATAAGAAAGTTGTGGGTGATGTAGGTCGAGGGAATGCATTTGCGGATGAAGTCGCGAAGGAAACGGCGAGAGACATGATGAGCCGTATGTATGTGGCAGGTCCTGCAAGGTGGGTTGTGGAAAGTGGAATGTGTGAAGACACAATAGAAAGTGTGAAGATGATTCAGGCTGAAGCTACGGAAAAAGAAGTGTGTACGTGGAGAGAGAGTACGGGTATGTTGGATTCGACAGGTTGTTGGGTTGAGTTGTCAGAACACCAGCGATGGTTGTTGCCAGATGCGTACGTGCTCCCAGTGGTTACTATGGCGCATGGAATGGCTCACATCAGCTCGAAAGGGATATGCAAGTTGTTGGCTCCAGTATGGCAGAATGCTGGAATTCCGAAATGTGCTGAGAATGTTGTGAAGCATTGCATGATTTGTGTGAAGTATAATCCTGGCAAGGGAACTCCAACTCCAGCTGGTCATTTTGCTCCTCCGACGTATTCATTTAAGGTGATACAGCTAGTTTACATTCACATGGAGAGATGCAATAATCTGAAGTATGTCCTTGTGGTTGTTTGCGCCTTTTCCACATGGATAGAGGCCTACCCCCTAAAGGATAATACTTCCTTGTCTACAGCCAAGGTTTTGCTCAAAGAGTATTTCCCCAGATTTGGTTTGCCGAGAATTGTATGGTCGGACAATGGAAGTGAATTTGTGGGCCGAGTAATGAAGAAAGTGTGTGCTGGATTGGGTATCAATCAGAAGTTCCACGCAGCGAATCACCCCCAGTCTGCTAGACTTGTTGAATGTTACAATGGTACCTTGAAGCTGAAATTAGCTAAGGTACAAGCGAGCACTGGTCTTATATGGCCGGATGCCTTGCCGTTGCCTCTTTTGTCAACAAGGACGACAGTGCATTCTCGTGTGGGACTTAGCCCATATGAAATAGTGTTTGGTCGTCCAGCGAATGTTTGGGGTGTGCCTCGTCCTAAAAAGTACAGCGACATTGAGTACCCTATGTTGGTGGATTACTTACATGACTTGACTGCTAAATTACGTGTTCTCCACCAACAGGTCTATGACAGTTTGCCGACAGCTACTGCAGATCCAGGACACAAGATCCAACCCGGTCACTATGTTCTGCTAAAGAATTTCCAGCGATCCAAGAATTTGGAGCCGAGATGGACTGGTCCCTATTTGGTATTGCTGGTCACTAGAACTGCTGTTAGAGTAGCTGGTAAAAAGAACTAGGTGCATGCCACCCATACTAAGAAAGTTCCTCTGCCCTTACCGTATGATCAGTGGGTGAGGGATGGTATAGCTGACACAGATTGTGCAAAAGTCCCTAGATTTGTGCCTTTTAGTGATGCTCATTTGACATGGACTCAGTCGGAACGCGAGGATGATGATGTTCTGCAAGCTGCTGTGCCTCCGTCTCTGAGACTCGACACGTCGAATCCGGAACTCCTCTTTAAGGATCAGACTGTGCCTGGCAAAGAGCGCTATAATCTGAGATCGAAAAAGGACGTTTGAAATGGACTAATAAATCTACATTTTTTTATGTAGTCAATTACACCTTGTCAGATCAAGAGACTTTTTTTTTTGCTTTTTTCTTATTCGAGTCACCATCCGGACTCAGCTGCAGAGTCACGGTATAAGTTCTTAAGGGGTGAGCCGCGTATTGACACAAGGTCTGTGGTTTAGGGTCGTTAGTACTATCTTGACGCACACTAAAGTGAAGAAGGAAAATTGCAGTGAGCAGCACGTTAGAGGATGGAGTCTTTTGAATCCGACAAGGATGTTAAAAGAGTTGATTTCAGAGTGCAAATGTGTATATTGGTTCGTAGCAAATGTTTTTTAATAATGTGTTTTCTTATGCTTTTGAACATTACGTTGGTTTGTGTGGGTTGGATTTTCTATGCATCACAACAGACACTTGCATCTACCTCCCAACCTACTCTTTCTTTTCCTACTGTTTCCCCACATGAGTTTCATACGTTGCCTGAACATGAACAGACACGAAGATTAGAATTTGTGAACAATTCGTTTATACATCAGCATCAGCTAGTTGTAAATACCACGAATTGTTGGGTGTGTGGTCTTATGCCGCATACGACTGATAAGGGAATGCCATATTTGTTTTGCCTTTTTCGCCTAATGGGTCAGTATGGGTACTCCAGTCGATGTTTATCTATGCGAATGAAGCATCTCCTGTACGTTCCGTCAAAGATAATGCGAATAATAATGCCTTGATACAAGGAATAGTAGATATGGTCAGAGATATTGATGCATATAATGCTATCCCTAAAGATGAGGTACGAGCATATATTGGTTGGAACAAGACTGAATATAACATTAGTTTGACTGAGAAGGAGAGACGAAAAAGGTCTCCCCCTATTTGGATTGTACCCCACCGAGGTCATTTTTGTCTGCAAGGTAATGGTCAGAATCTGAGAACTCAGCTTGGTAAGAGTGTGTGTATTCACACCAATGTCTATACGTCCCAGAAATCTCCACCGTTCGTGCCAGCTAAAGGCACGTATTTTGTTTGTTATGATAGAGCATATACATGGTTGCCTTCTGATTTTTCAGGCATGTGTTATGTGGCATTTTTGCTTCCCCCTACATACACAGCTGCTTTCAATTACCATAAGAAAAGATATGGTAGAGGTGTTATCGATGCGAAAGACACTGCCGCACAAGAAGTTGGAGACTTCTTTAAGGGTTTCCTGCCCTTTTGGGGTCCTATGGCTAATGGTAGGACAATTCGGCAGCTTACGAGAGTGGTCGAGACCACTATAAATGAGACTGCAGGTGCCCTTAGCAATATTAGCAATTACAGCCGAGCTTCAAGCGGATCGCCTTATGACATTACAGAACCGCTTTGCTTTAGACATTATACTTGCAGATAGAGGAGGAGTATGTAAATTGATCGGGTCAAGTTGCTGCGTTTTCATACCAGATAATGCCCCGACAGTGTACCAAGCCATCTTGAGGTTACATAAGTCCGCTAAGTCTATACATGTAGACGAAGGGAACTGGTCATTGATGGGATGGTTTTGGGAACTGCTGTCCAAATGGGGATGGAAGATTCTGATGTTTCTTGGTATGGCTCTAGCAATCCTTTTCTCGTGTTGCTTATGCATCCAGTGTGGTCCTGCCATTTGTAGTCTTTGTGCTACAATCTGTGTGAGAAGACCAGTCCAGAGAGAAGCTAAGGATAATAAGATGATGTTACAGCAACACCTTGATGACCTGATGAGAATAGATATAGACCTGGATTCAGATTGACGTAAGTTTAGGTCATTGCCTACGTAATGGCAAAAGGAGGGTCTGAGGTTCCGTGGTTATCGGGACCGGACTCCATTTTGTTTGCGTTGTTCATAACACCATTTTGTGTTGCCCTCACGTAGGCCGTGGAGGTAACCGAACGAACAAAGTTGCATGGGCTTCGTTGTCCATGTACATATTAACTTGCCCTTTCTGACTTGTGAGTGAACTGCAGGACGCTGACCTCTTCACTTGAAACTGACCCTTCACGAAGCCAATTTCCCTTGGTTTGATTCTTGTCTGAGATTGCCAATCAATGTTCAGGACCTCGTTAACTTTTAGTTTCCTTGCACATATCTTATCCTAATCAGCATCTGAATTGTTTCTTTCCTTACGACTTTTCATTACATGGGTAGTGCTTTCAATTATGGGTTTGTCCGGCTTGTGGAAATTGAATTTGGGACATTCCTAATAATTAACTTTTGGGTTGGGTTACTGTAAATTGGGTTTTTGTTAATGTGATACTCAGTTAGAAAATGTGTCCTATTGGTCAGAATTTTGCGCAGTGGGTGTACATTTATAATGAGAATATTGTGTATAAATACTGATGTCTTGCTCTATGAAATTGAACAGTTTCTTGAGTTGTACACCGTGTTGTATTGCTGAGATTACTGTTACTAGCTGCAGCTAATATGATCTCTGACGCCACCTAGAAGTATTCCGTGTCTCTGTTTGCCAAGACAGGAGAACCCGAAGACTTTGGGCGTGTCCCTGGCGCCGCTGGGTTCTAAAACCCGGTTCTTCACCATGTCAGGCGTGTCATCGCCCTATTAGATTGGGCACATGCTATGACCTCTCGCCTCGGGGGGATCCTGTTGGACGCCGAGAAGCCGTTCGACAGGGTCTCCTGGGGGTTCCTATGGGCAGTACTTAAGTGGAAGGGATTTCCCGCAGAATTTATACACGCGATTAGGGCAATGTATTTTTTTCCAAGAGCTTCACTTCGCATTTCTGGGCAACAGACCATTTCCTTTCCTTTCAGCAGGGGCACGCGGCAAGGGTGTCCTTGTTCGCCCTTGCTGTTTGCCCTTTATATAGATCCCTTTTTGAGCAGAATTGAGGGTAATCCGGCTATAGTACCAATAAGAGCTGGTAACACTTTCTATAATATTTTAGTGTATGCAGATGACATAGCTGTTATTACTTCGGATGTCTCATCTGCATTCAGTGCCCTTAAGGATTTAGCTGGGCAATTCGGTGCAGTCTCTGGGTATAAGTTGAATGTACTGAAAACCCAGGTTGTTCAGACCCCCGAAATGCCATTATCAGATGCCCCAGTGATTAGAGAGGCCGTGTATCTAGGGGTTCGGATAACTACTGCAGTCGATACTATTCCGGATTTAAACATTCTTCCGGCAATTGATGCGGTGAATACTAAATTGGAGCGACTCGATCATTTGCATCTATCTTTATTTGGACGCTCCAGTGTCCTTAAAATGTTAGTACTTCCTAAGTTTCTATATTTTTTCGGACTATCCCTTTATTATTTTCTCAAAGAAGTTTGACTAAAGCTGATAGGGTCTGCGATAGGTTTTTGTGGGGCTATAGATGCTCGCGTAGGGCAGCGAAGTGGATGTGCCTTCCACGTGATCGTGGGGGCTGGTCTGTTCCGAATCTGGTTCTTTACTATTGGACAGTGTAGGAGAGTAGAAGACTCACCTGGTCAAGGTTAGTTTATTGTCCCAAAGTTTGGGGGGGGGTCATGTAGGAGAGTAGGGTCTGCAATCCTATGATCACCTAGATTTTTGCTTTTTGCTGCACTGGTTTACGACTTTCCCTGGCTGTGGGCCTGCTAATCAGACCCACAGCCTAGCTGTTCTCTCTATCCAAATTGTACTCAAGTACTGAATTGGCACTGGGCCCTCTCCAAGTCCCTGTACCCAGGGCTGAGGTGTACCCAGAAGTCTCCCAGGGGCTGAAGCATGTATTATGCCACCCCTGGGCTGACTAACTAAACTGACACAACTGGCTGCACGACAGCTGGGGCAAGGTGGTGTACTCACCCTTTGCTGTAGATATAGTATACCTATATCTAACCCTAAACTGGACACACAGATCTCCTATCAGTCACTCCTATGGCAGGCCTTAACAATCCTGAAGGCAGAGTGCTTGGAATCGTGTGAGATGGTGCTCTGGCATGAGCTGAGCCTGTCTGCGGCTTTCGGGATCCATCCCTTAGCCGTTTCCATGATATCGCATACCATATACTCTTAAGTGCATTATAATCCTCGCGGTTATATGCCAACTCTGGTATCGCTTTATCAAAACATGTCAAGTAAGGTGTCATACGAATTGGAATACTAACCCCTCGCCAATTCTGGCGACGGGGTTAGCATTCCACCCTTCTAGAGGGACATGACATGTATGTAACCCCTAACCCCGGTTAAAATCAGACAGAGCCTTAGCATCCACAAAATGGATGCTGCCACCGAGACACAAGTCTGCCCTCCTGCTGCTGGGAGTCCTCCCAGAGCAGGAGATAAGGACAAAGGGTTTCCTGCCAGGGGCGGTGCCAGCACCGTCCCAGACAGGGTTTTGTGTATTGTAGGTAGGCAGGGCTTCAGAGGAAGGTGACTGCACGTGGCACCCCGGTGCTCACTGTGCATAGGCTGGCTTGAACCAGTTCCAGGGACACTCCAGACCCTGTGCTGGGGAAAAGCCCGCCAAGGAAGTGGGTGTAACCACCCCCCTCCTGGTCCCACCCCTAGGGCAGGACTTAGTCGCGTGCCAGCCCCCTTTTCCCAGATAAAGGTAGGGACTGGCCCCCTTCCAAATCAGATCATCTTTGAATCCTGAAACTACTTTCCACGAAAGGAACTCAAGACTTCTTCCTAAGATTTCTCCCTTGTGACTAAGGAGTAGTCACCCTGCATCCGCAGGCACCATCTTAAGAACACTGCGGTCTGCTGCAAGTCTCTCCTCCGGATCAAGACTGCCCAGCTCGACGAGAACCGGCTTCCCTGGCACCTCTGACCTCTACCTACATCATCAGTCACGCTGAGATTCGTGGGTGTGACGAGACCTCGAGGGACCGGCCATCTTCAAGACTGCACGACTTCTGCACAGCAAGCCCGCCGAGTAATTTCCTGGTGAGTGCTTTGGGGTCCGAGAAGCCCCGACTCCGAGCAGCTCCAGCACCGAAGTGCAGCCTCCCAGCATCTCCACGATCTGCGTGGGGCCCTTCTGCTTTTTGCTGCTCACCGCGTTGTTTGGCTACTAGCCCGCTGGCTTGTGGCCTTCTGAACGACGCCCGACGACATCACTGCTGCTAGTCTGGTTGCTCCAGACTGGCCCTTGCTTCCCTCCATCGGAGAAGTACCCTGGACCCTCCTGGTCCGGCTAAGACGCCATTTTAGGTCCACCGCGTGGGCCTTGCATTTGCCAAGACTTGTTGCCCAATCCTGGGTCCAGCGACGTCGACAGCAAGAACCTTCGTGGGACAGCTCGCACCTCCATCCTGGTTGCCGACAACGCCTCCTGGTCCGAGAGACTGCAGAGCCCAGCAGCGCCCACTCACCTGACTGCGGTGACTTCGCCCGGTGCCATCCTGGTGCCCACTTAATCACTGGCTAGTGATTCAAGAACTTGGTCCCCTCTGCTTTCAGGTTTTCTTCTTCCTTGATCCAGGCTTGGATCCATCGAACTTTTCTTCACTGGTCGCCTGCCAGCAACTTCCTTCTTCCAGGCTCCTGGTCCGGCAACGAGATCCCCGACGTCTTTTCAGACCTATGCAGCTGCAGCCCCTGGGCTAGGTAACTTCTGCACTTCGGTGTCCCAGCATAGCCTCACTATCCAAAGGTCAGGATCCACTGTCGTTTTCTCCCTACCAGGTCGGGTTCGCCCGTGAACACTAACTTTGCCTTTACTAGCTTCCATAGACTTTGTCCCGCATCCCGCGTGAGAGTGCACACTCTGCACCCGAGTCCCCTAGGCCTCCTAGAAGTAATCTAACGATTCTATAGTCAAGTCCTAGCGATTCCAAAGCCTATTAGTACTATACTTACCTGCTAGTAATTTCGCATTCCACTTTTAGAGTATATGGTTTTTCGTGCCCCTCGGGCATTTGTGTATAACGTGCTAACTTAAGTATTTTCATAAGAGTTTTGTTGTGTGCTTAGCACCCTGTCCTCATAAAGAGTACAGGGTTGTTGTGATTCTAATAAATACATTGTTTATTTTCATAACACTTGTGTGGTGTCCTTTCACTGGGTGTTCAAGGGGTAATGTGATGGTAAAACAGCTGGCTTAACGCGCCCTCTAGAGTCTTAGCCTTAGACTGCTCGTATCCATGCTACTAGGATAGCTGGTCTATAAGGTTGACTTACAACCAATCATCAATAAGGGTTGTTTGGACTGATATATAGTGATCACTAGAAAAGTGAACACTGCACATCAGGCCAACTTCTCACATTGGTGAGCAGCGGTTGGGATTTGAGCTTGCTGTTGTTTTACCACACATGCCCTAAGAATATCTTGTGAAAGATCACATAAGTACTAAAGGTACATATAACTTAGCTTAGAATACTCTGAGTTCTACTGAACCAGCTGTTGTAGCTCCTAGGGCCTAGCACACCCTAAACTACAACTCTAGCAAGGGATCAGTAGGCAAACACATAGTGTAGGTAAGTGCACCACTTACACCTCACTAGAAAAGCATGTCTACCCAGGGAGAATCTACTGAGACTCCCCTGGTCAGTGTTGACCCTCCACAGGTCACTTCAAGATATGCAGCTCTCAGTTTTCAGGAGATGAGACAAATCTGTGTCTCCAGAAAACTGAAGCAGGGGTCTAACCCCACCATTCCCTTTTTAATAGGTCTCTTAGAGACTTATGATGCGAGAAAGCTTTCTCAGCTAGATGGGAATATGCCAGCCTTAGAGGGAACCTCTGGGGATCCAGACCTCCCCAACACTGCTACTACAGTTGAGGAGGAGGAGGATCAGGAGGAACTCTCTGGGGATGAGGTAGACAAAGGTCTTGAGGTAGTCAGAAGGCTAACCAGGACCAACTTAGACTTACTTGGGCTAGGATCTGGGGGACCCCCAGTACTAACCCGAAGTGGGCCTAACCTTGGAGTTAGGAGAGATAGATCTCTTTCTAGGGACTCCAATAGATCTCTGCACTCTAATGCCTCTTCTCAGGGGAGAAGGAATCCTCCACAGAGGAGATTTACTTCCCCTCAGAGAAGGGAGCATGAAGCTAGGGTGAGACAAGCTGAACTAAGGATTGAAAGGGAAGAAATTGCCCTGGCCAAAGAGAAGCTTGCCCTGGCAAGAGAGCAGCAGATGAGTGGGTTAGCTCCCACTGGTGGCAGCAATCTCCCAAGAGATAGAGAGAAGGGTTTAGATACTAAACACCTGACTAAAATAGTGCCCCCCTTTAAGCAAGGGGATGATATCCAGAAATGGATGGCTGCTCTGGAGAGGGCCTGCACTGTGCAGTGCATTCCCCAGAGTCAGTGGGCAGCTATACTGTGGCTCTCCTTTGATGGTAAAGGTAGAGATAAGCTCCTCACTACAAGGGTAGAGGATGCTAACAATTACCAGGTCCTGAAGAATACACTGGTTGATGGGTTTGGTTTAACCACTGAGCAGTACAGGTTGCTGTTCAGAGACACCCAGAAAACTCAGTCTCAGGACTGGTCTGACTTTGTGGATTGTGCCACTAAGGCTTTGGAGGGCTGGTTGCTGGGTAGCAAGGTTACAGATTACACAGGATTGTATAATCTAATGATGAGAGAACAAATTTTAAACAATTGTCAGAACCAGTTGTTGCACCAGCACCTTGTTGATTCAGATCTGACCTCTCCCCAAGAATTGGGAAAGAAGGCAGACAAATGGGTCAGGACAAGGATCAAGCAGAACCAGAACCAGAACCAGGGTGGTCAGAAGAAAGCAGACCAGAAGGGTAATGTTAAGAATGAGCAAAATGACCAGAAGTCTTCACCAGGTCCCCAACAAACCAAAGAGGGTGGGGGTCAGGCTTCCCAGAAGAAGAAGACTCAAGAAGGCCAGTCGAAAAGGTGGTGCCAGTACTGTAAAAGTAAATCTCACTGGTTTAGTGAGTGCACCAAAAGAGGAGGACAAACTCCTGCCACTACAGCCCCTAAGGCAACTGCACCCCCTAGTACAGTCAGTAGTGGTAGTGTACCTCCCAAGGCATTAGTTGGGTTAACCTTGGGTACTGAGGGGTCTGACAACTTAGTTGGCACACTCACTCAGGCTGTCCTTGTCTGTACAGGGGATATAGATATGTCCCCTGAAATAAGTCCCAATACTTTGGGCAAATACAGGCAGACACCTTTGATAAATGGCAAAATGGCTCAGGCCTATAGGGACACTTGTGCCAGTGTCACCATGGTGACACCTAACTTTGTGGACCCTGGACAGATCATGCCAGGTACTGATTTCCTGGTGACCAATGCCAGCAATGTCACTACTAGTCATAGTGTGGCAATTGTGGCTTTCTCCTGGGGTGGAGTGAAGGGACAAAAGAAAGTTGTAGTCAGTTCAGACCTCCCAGTTGATTGTTTGTTGGGCAATGATTTGGAGTCATCACAATGGTCAGAAGTGGAGCAGAGGACTCACATGGAAATGTTAGGCTTGCCAGCACATGTGCTTGCTGTGACTAGGTCACAGGCCAGAAAATGCCCCACTGAACAGGTGCTGGATCCTGAAATGATGGACCAGACACCTTCCAGGAAGAAGAGCAGTAAGGGTAAGGCTTTGCCTTCCCCCTTGCCCCAGGTTGAGGATCAAGTCTCTGAGGAGGCTGATCTGGAAGAGCTGAGGGAAACTGAGCCTAAAGAGCTTGAACTTGATCAAGTTGAGTTTCTGGGCTCAGGGGGACCCTCCAGAGCAGACCTGGGGAAGGAACAGTTGAGCTGCCCTTCCCTTGAACCCCTCAGACAGCAGGCTGCTGCTGAGGCTGCAGGGAATGCCACAGGTGCCCACAGGGTATACTGGGAAGATGGACTCCTGTACTCTGAGTCAAGAGACCCCAAGCCTGGTGCAACCAGGAGGCTGGTCATCCCCTTGTCTCTGAGAGGTTTCCTTCTCACCTTGGCCCATGAGATTCCCCTTGCAGGTCATTTAGGTCAGACAAAGACTTGGGACAGGCTTGTCTCACACTTTCACTGGCCCCATATGAATGAGAATACCAAGGAGTTTTGTCGCTCCTGTGTCACTTGCCAAGCCAGTGGTAAGTCAGGTGGCACAACAAAGGCCCCCCTCATACCACTACCTGTGGTGGGGGTTCCCTATGAAAGAGTGGGGATTGACATTGTTGGTCCAATGGAACCCCAGACAGCATCAGGGCACAAGTTTATACTGGTGGTAGTGGATCATGCCACCAGGTATCCTGAAGCTATTCCACTTAGGACCACTACAGCACCTGTAGTGGCAAGGGCCCTAGTTGGAGTGTTCTCCAGAGTGGGCTTCCCTAAGGAGGTTGTTTCTGACAGAGGTACAAACTTCATGTCAGGATATCTGACTGCAATGTGGAAGGAGTGTGGTGTGAACTACAAGTTCACCACACCCTACCACCCACAATGCAATGGGCTTGTTGAGAGATTCAACAGGACCCTCAAAGGGATGATTCATGGGCTACCTGAAACTCTTAGGAGAAGATGGGATGTCCTGATCCCCTGCCTCTTGTTTGCTTACAGAGAGGTCCCACAGAAGGGGGTTGGCTACAGCCCTTTTGAGCTTCTGTATGGACATCCTGTAAGAGGACCCCTGTGTTTGGTGAAGGAAGGATGGGAGAGACCTCTCAAAAAGCCTGCAACCAACATAGTGGACTATGTACTTGGTCTCCGCTCCAGGATGGCTGAGTATATGGAAAAGGCATCCAAAAACCTTGAGGCCAGCCAAGAACTTCAAAAAGCTTGGCATGACCAAAAGGCTGTTCTGACTGTGTACCAGCCAGGACAGAAGGTGTGGGTGCTGGAGCCAGTGGCCCCAGCAGCTCTGAAAGACAAATGGTCTGGGCCCCACACCATCATTGAGCAAAAGGGAGAGGTTACCTACTTGGTGGACCTTGGAACTCCCAGGAGCCCTCTCAGAGTGCTCCATGTTAACAGGCTCAAGGCATATGTTGACAGGAAGGACATGAGCTTGCTCATGGCCACAGATGAGGGACAGGAGGAAGAGAGGGACCCTCTCCCAGACCTGCTCACTCAGAATCCTGATGATGGATCAGTTGATGGTGTTGTCTTTTGTGGCAGCCTCACTGAACATCAGCAACAGGATTGCAGGCAAGTTCTGCAATCCTACAGACATATGTTCTCTCTGACACCCAGCCAAACTGATTGGTGTACCCATGATGTTGACACTGGAGACAGTCTGCCTGTCAAGAGTAAAATCTACAGACAGCCTGATCATGTTAGAGACTGCATCAAAACTGAAGTGCAGAAAATGTTGGAGCTGGGAGTCATTGAGCCCTCAGATATCCCTTGGGCTAGCCCACTAGTTCTAGTGCCAAAGCCTCACACCCAGGGTGGTAAGAGAGAGATGAGGTTTTGCGTAGACTACAGAGGCCTCAATGCAGTCACTAAGACTGATGCCCACCCAATTCCAAGAGCAGATGAACTTATAGATAAATTGGCTTCTGCCAAATTCTTAAGTACATTTGATTTGACAGCTGGGTATTGGCAAATCAGGTTAGCTGAGGAGGCCAAACCCAAGACAGCATTTTCTATCCCTGGTGGGCATTATCAGTTTGTGGTAATGCCCTTTGGTTTGAAAAATGCACCTGCCACCTTCCAAAGGTTGGTGAATCAAGTCCTCACTGGGCTGGATGACTTCTGTGCAGCTTATCTTGATGATATTGTTGTCTTTAGCTCCACCTGGGAGGATCACCTGGTCCACCTGAGGAAAGTGTTAGAGGCTCTGCAAAAGGCAGGCCTCACTATCAAGGCCACAAAGTGCCAGATAGGGCAGACACAGGTTGTATACCTGGGCCACCTTGTAGGAGGAGGCCAGGTTCAGCCACTGGAGAGTAAGATACAGGCCATCAAGGACTGGACTCCTCCAATCACCCAGACTCAAGTTCGAGCTTTCTTGGGCCTGACTGGGTACTATAGGAAGTTTGTCAGAAATTATGGGTCCATAGTGACCCCTCTTAATGACCTGACAAGCAAAAAGATGCCAAAGAAAGTTCAGTGGACAGCAAGCTGTCAGAAAGCATTCAATGACCTAAAGCAGGCCATGTGCACAGCACCTATCCTAAAGAGTCCAGATTACTCCAAGCCATTCATTGTCCAAACAGATGCTTCTGAGTTGGGTGTGGGGGCTGTTCTGTCTCAACTGAATTTTGATGGTAATGATCAGCCTATTGCTTTCATTAGTAGGAGGTTGACACCCAGAGAGAAAAATTGGTCAGCTATTGAGAGGGAGGCCTTTGCTGTGGTCTGGGCCCTGAAGAAGCTGAGGGCCTACTTGTTTGGCACTCACTTCACCATTCAGACAGACCATAAGCCCCTCTTGTGGCTAAATCAGATGAAGGGTGAAAACCCCAAACTGCTTAGGTGGTCCATTTCCCTACAGGGGATGGATTTTACAGTGGAGCATAGACCTGGTACTGATCACAGCAATGCTGATGGGCTCTCCAGGTATTTCCACTTAGAGCAAGAAGACTCACCTGGTCAAGGTTAGTTTATTGTCCCAAAGTTTGGGGGGGGGTCATGTAGGAGAGTAGGGTCTGCAATCCTATGATCACCCAGATTTTTGCTTTTTGCTGCACTGGTTTACGACTTTCCCTGGCTGTGGGCCTGCTAATCAGACCCACAGCCTAGCTGTTCTCTCTATCCAAATTGTACTCAAGTACTGAATTGGCACTGGGCCCTCTCCAAGTCCCTGTACCCAGGGCTGAGGTGTACCCAGAAGTCTCCCAGGGGCTGAAGCATGTATTATGCCACCCCTGGGCTGACTAACTAAACTGACACAACTGGCTGCACGACAGCTGGGGCAAGGTGGTGTACTCACCCTTTGCTGTAGATATAGTATACCTATATCTAACCCTAAACTGGACACACAGATCTCCTATCAGTCACTCCTATGGCAGGCCTTAACAATCCTGAAGGCAGAGTGCTTGGAATCGTGTGAGATGGTGCTCTGGCATGAGCTGAGCCTGTCTGCGGCTTTCGGGATCCATCCCTTAGCCGTTTCCATGATATCGCATACCATATACTCTTAAGTGCATTATAATCCTCGCGGTTATATGCCAACTCTGGTATCGCTTTATCAAAACATGTCGAGTAAGGTGTCATACGAATTGGAATACTAACCCCTCGCCAATTCTGGCGACGGGGTTAGCATTCCACCCTTCTAGAGGGACACGACATGTATGTAACCCCTAACCCCGGTTAAAATCAGACAGAGCCTTAGCATCCACAAAATGGATGCTGCCACCGAGACACAAGTCTGCCCTCCTGCTGCTGGGAGTCCTCCCAGAGCAGGAGATAAGGACAAAGGGTTTCCTGCCAGCACCGTCCCAGACAGGGTTTTGTGTATTGTAGGTAGGCAGGGCTTCAGAGGAAGGTGACTGCACGTGGCACCCCGGTGCTCACTGTGCATAGGCTGGCTTGAACCAGTTCCAGGGACACTCCAGACCCTGTGCTGGGGAAAAGCCCGGCAAGGAAGTGGGTGTAACCACCCCCCTCCTGGTCCCACCCCTAGGGCAGGACTTAGTCGCGTGCCAGCCCCCTTTTCCCAGATAAAGGTAGGGACTGGCCCCCTTCCAAATCAGATCATCTTTGAATCCTGAAACTACTTTCCACGAAAGGAACTCAAGACTTCTTCCTAAGATTTCTCCCTTGTGACTAAGGAGTACTCACCCTGCATCCGCAGGCACCATCTTAAGAACACTGCGGTCTGCTGCAAGTCTCTCCTCCGGATCAAGACTGCCCAGCTCGACGAGAACCGGCTTCCCTGGCACCTCTGACCTCTACCTACATCATCAGTCACGCTGAGATTCGTGGGTGTGACGAGACCTCGAGGGACCGGCCATCTTCAAGACTGCACGACTTCTGCACAGCAAGCCCGCTGAGTAATTTCCTGGTGAGTGCTTTGGGGTCCGAGAAGCCCCGACTCCGAGCAGCTCCAGCACCGAAGTGCAGCCTCCCAGCATCTCCACGATCTGCGTGGGGCCCTTCTGCTTTTTGCTGCTCACCGCGTTGTTTGGCTACTAGCCCGCTGGCTTGTGGCCTTCTGAACGACGCCCGACGACATCACTGCTGCTAGTCTGGTTGCTCCAGACTGGCCCTTGCTTCCCTCCATCGGAGAAGTACCCTGGACCCTCCTGGTCCGGCTAAGACGCCATTTTAGGTCCACCGCGTGGGCCTTGCATTTGCCAAGACTTGTTGCCCAATCCTGGGTCCAGCGACGTCGACAGCAAGAACCTTTGTGGGACAGCTCGCACCTCCATCCTGGTCGCCGACAACGCCTCCTGGTCCGAGAGACTGCAGAGCCCAGCAGCGCCCACTCACCTGACTGCGGTGACTTCGCCCGGTGCCATCCTGGTGCCCACTTAATCACTGGCTAGTGATTCAAGAACTTGGTCCCCTCTGCTTTCAGGTTTTCTTCTTCCTTGATCCAGGCTTGGATCCATCGAACTTTTCTTCACTGGTCGCCTGCCAGCAACTTCCTTCTTCCAGGCTCCTGGTCCGGCAACGAGATCCCCGACGTCTTTTCAGACCTATGCAGCTGCAGCCCCTGGGCTAGGTAACTTCGGCACTTCGGTGTCCCAGCATAGCCTCACTATCCAAGGGTCAGGATCCACTGTCGTTTTCTCCCTACCAGGTCGGGTTCGCCCGTGAACACTAACTTTGCCTTTACTAGCTTCCATAGACTTTGTCCCGCATCCCGCGTGAGAGTGCACACTCTGCACCCGAGTCCCCTAGGCCTCCTAGAAGTAATCTAACGATTCTATAGTCAAGTCCTAGCGATTCCAAAGCCTATTAGTACTGTACTTACCTGCTAGTAATTTCGCATTCCACTTTTAGAGTATATGGTTTTTCGTGCCCCTCGGGCCTTTGTGTATAACGTGCTAACTTAAGTATTTTCATAAGAGTTTTGTTGTGTGCTTAGCACCCTGTCCTCATAAAGAGTACAGGGTTGTTGTGATTCTAATAAATACATTGTTTATTTTCATAACACTTGTGTGGTGTCCTTTCACTGGGTGTTCAAGGGGTAATGTGATGGTAAAACAGCTGGCTTAACGCGCCCTCTAGAGTCTTAGCCTTAGACTGCTCGTATCCATGCTACTAGGATAGCTGGTCTATAAGGTTGACTTACAACCAATCATCAATAAGGGTTGTTTGGACTGATATATAGTGATCACTAGAAGAGTGAACACTGCACATCAGGCCAACTTCTCACATTGGTGAGCAGCGGTTGGGATTTGAGCTTGCTGTTGTTTTACCACACATGCCCTAAGAATATCTTGTGAAAGATCACATAAGTACTAAAGGTACATATAACTTAGCTTAGAATACTCTGAGTTCTACTGAACCAGCTGTTGTAGCTCCTAGGGCCTAGCACACCCTAAACTACAACTCTAGCAAGGGATCAGTAGGCAAACACATAGTGTAGGTAAGTGCACCACTTACACCTCACTAGAAAAGCATGTCTACCCAGGGAGAATCTACTGAGACTCCCCTGGTCAGTGTTGACCCTCCACAGGTCACTTCAAGATATGCAGCTCTCAGTTTTCAGGAGATGAGACAAATCTGTGTCTCCAGAAAACTGAAGCAGGGGTCTAACCCCACCATTCCCTTTTTAATAGGTCTCTTAGAGACTTATGATGCGAGAAAGCTTTCTCAGCTAGATGGGAATATGCCAGCCTTAGAGGGAACCTCTGGGGATCCAGACCTCCCCAACACTGCTACTACAGTTGAGGAGGAGGAGGATCAGGAGGAACTCTCTGGGGATGAGGTAGACAAAGGTCTTGAGGTAGTCAGAAGGCTAACCAGGACCAACTTAGACTTACTTGGGCTAGGATCTGGGGGACCCCCAGTACTAACCCGAAGTGGGCCTAACCTTGGAGTTAGGAGAGATAGATCTCTTTCTAGGGACTCCAATAGATCTCTGCACTCTAATGCCTCTTCTCAGGGGAGAAGGAATCCTCCACAGAGGAGATTTACTTCCCCTCAGAGAAGGGAGCATGAAGCTAGGATGAGACAAGCTGAACTAAGGATTGAAAGGGAAGAAATTGCCCTGGCCAAAGAGAAGCTTGCCCTGGCAAGAGAGCAGCAGATGAGTGGGTTAGCTCCCACTGGTGGCAGCAATCTCCCAAGAGATAGAGAGAAGGGTTTAGATACTAAACACCTGACTAAAATAGTGCCCCCCTTTAAGCAAGGGGATGGTATCCAGAAATGGATGGCTGCTCTGGAGAGGGCCTGCACTGTGCAGTGCATTCCCCAGAGTCAGTGGGCAGCTATACTGTGGCTCTCCTTTGATGGTAAAGGTAGAGATAAGCTCCTCACTACAAGGGTAGAGGATGCTAACAATTACCAGGTCCTGAAGAATACACTGGTTGATGGGTTTGGTTTAACCACTGAGCAGTACAGGTTGCTGTTCAGAGACACCCAGAAAACTCAGTCTCAGGACTGGTCTGACTTTGTGGATTGTGCCACTAAGGCTTTGGAGGGCTGGTTGCTGGGTAGCAAGGTTACAGATTACACAGGATTGTATAATCTAATGATGAGAGAACAAATTTTAAACAATTGTCAGAACCAGTTGTTGCACCAGCACCTTGTTGATTCAGATCTGACCTCTCCCCAAGAATTGGGAAAGAAGGCAGACAAATGGGTCAGGACAAGGATCAAGCAGAACCAGAACCAGAACCAGGGTGGTCAGAAGAAAGCAGACCAGAAGGGTAATGTTAAGAATGAGCAAAATGACCAGAAGTCTTCACCAGGTCCCCAACAAACCAAAGAGGGTGGGGGTCAGGCTTCCCAGAAGAAGAAGACTCAAGAAGGCCAGTCGAAAAGGTGGTGCCAGTACTGTAAAAATAAATCTCACTGGTTTAGTGAGTGCACCAAAAGAGGAGGACAAACTCCTGCCACTACAGCCCCTAAGGCAACTGCTCCCCCTAGTACAGTCAGTAGTGGTAGTCTACCTCCCAAGGCATTAGTTGGGTTAACCTTGGGTACTGAGGGGTCTGACAACTTAGTTGGCACACTCACTCAGGCTGTCCTTGTCTGTACAGGGGATATAGATATGTCCCCTGAAATAAGTCCCAATACTTTGGGCAAATACAGGCAGACACCTTTGATAAATGGCAAAATGGCTCAGGCCTATAGGGACACTTGTGCCAGTGTCACCATGGTGACACCTAACTTTGTGGACCCTGGACAGATCATGCCAGGTACTGATTTCCTGGTGACCAATGCCAGCAATGTCACTACTAGTCATAGTGTGGCAATTGTGGCTTTCTCCTGGGGTGGAGTGAAGGGACAAAAGAAAGTTGTAGTCAGTTCAGACCTCCCAGTTGATTGTTTGTTGGGCAATGATTTGGAGTCATCACAATGGTCAGAAGTGGAGCAGAGGACTCACATGGAAATGTTAGGCTTGCCAGCACATGTGCTTGCTGTGACTAGGTCACAGGCCAGAAAATGCCCCACTGAACAGGTGCTGGATCCTGAAATGATGGACCAGACACCTTCCAGGAAGAAGAGCAGTAAGGGTAAGGCTTTGCCTTCCCCCTTGCCCCAGGTTGAGGATCAAGTCTCTGAGGAGGCTGATCTGGAAGAGCTGAGGGAAACTGAGCCTAAAGAGCTTGAACTTGATCAAGTTGAGTTTCTGGGCTCAGGGGGACCCTCCAGAGCAGACCTGGGGAAGGAACAGTTGAGCTGCCCTTCCCTTGAACCCCTCAGACAGCAGGCTGCTGCTGAGGCTGCAGGGAATGCCACAGGTGCCCACAGGGTATACTGGGAAGATGGACTCCTGTACTCTGAGTCAAGAGACCCCAAGCCTGGTGCAACCAGGAGGCTGGTCATCCCCTTGTCTCTGAGAGGTTTCCTTCTCACCTTGGCCCATGAGATTCCCCTTGCAGGTCATTTAGGTCAGACAAAGACTTGGGACAGGCTTGTCTCACACTTTCCCTGGCCCCATATGAATGAGAATACCAAGGAGTTTTGTCGCTCCTGTGTCACTTGCCAAGCCAGTGGTAAGTCAGGTGGCACAACAAAGGCCCCCCTCATACCACTACCTGTGGTGGGGGTTCCCTTTGAAAGAGTGGGGATTGACATTGTTGGTCCAATGGAACCCCAGACAGCATCAGGGCACAAGTTTATACTGGTGGTAGTGGATCATGCCACCAGGTATCCTGAAGCTATTCCACTTAGGACCACTACAGCACCTGTAGTGGCAAGGGCCCTAGTTGGAGTGTTCTCCAGAGTGGGCTTCCCTAAGGAGGTTGTTTCTGACAGAGGTACAAACTTCATGTCAGGATATCTGACTGCAATGTGGAAGGAGTGTGGTGTGAACTACAAGTTCACCACACCCTACCACCCACAATGCAATGGGCTTGTTGAGAGATTCAACAGGACCCTCAAAGGGATGATTCATGGGCTACCTGAAACTCTTAGGAGAAGATGGGATGTCCTGATCCCCTGCCTCTTGTTTGCTTACAGAGAGGTCCCACAGAAGGGGGTTGGCTACAGCCCTTTTGAGCTTCTGTATGGACATCCTGTAAGAGGACCCCTGTGTTTGGTGAAGGAAGGATGGGAGAGACCTCTCAAAAAGCCTGCAACCAACATAGTGGACTATGTACTTGGTCTCCGCTCCAGGATGGCTGAGTATATGGAAAAGGCATCCAAAAACCTTGAGGCCAGCCAAGAACTTCAAAAAGCTTGGCATGACCAAAAGGCTGTTCTGACTGTGTACCAGCCAGGACAGAAGGTGTGGGTGCTGGAGCCAGTGGCCCCAGCAGCTCTGAAAGACAAATGGTCTGGGCCCCACACCATCATTGAGCAAAAGGGAGAGGTTACCTACTTGGTGGACCTTGGAACTCCCAGGAGCCCTCTCAGAGTGCTCCATGTTAACAGGCTCAAGGCATATGTTGACAGGAAGGACATGAGCTTGCTCATGGCCACAGATGAGGGACAGGAGGAAGAGAGGGACCCTCTCCCAGACCTGCTCACTCAGAATCCTGATGATGGATCAGTTGATGGTGTTGTCTTTTGTGGCAGCCTCACTGAACATCAGCAACAGGATTGCAGGCAAGTTCTGCAATCCTACAGACATATGTTCTCTCTGACACCCAGCCAAACTGATTGGTGTACCCATGATGTTGACACTGGAGACAGTCTGCCTGTCAAGAGTAAAATCTACAGACAGCCTGATCATGTTAGAGACTGCATCAAAACTGAAGTGCAGAAAATGTTGGAGCTGGGAGTCATTGAGCCCTCAGATAGCCCTTGGGCTAGCCCACTAGTTCTAGTGCCAAAGCCTCACACCCAGGGTGGTAAGAGAGAGATGAGGTTTTGCGTAGACTACAGAGGCCTCAATGCAGTCACTAAGACTGATGCCCACCCAATTCCAAGAGCAGATGAACTTATAGATAAATTGGCTTCTGCCAAATTCTTAAGTACATTTGATTTGACAGCTGGGTATTGGCAAATCAGGTTAGCTGAGGAGGCCAAACCCAAGACAGCATTTTCTATCCCTGGTGGGCATTATCAGTTTGTGGTAATGCCCTTTGGTTTGAAAAATGCACCTGCCACCTTCCAAAGGTTGGTGAATCAAGTCCTCACTGGGCTGGATGACTTCTGTGCAGCTTATCTTGATGATATTGTTGTCTTTAGCTCCACCTGGGAGGATCACCTGGTCCACCTGAGGAAAGTGTTAGAGGCTCTGCAAAAGGCAGGCCTCACTATCAAGGCCACAAAGTGCCAGATAGGGCAGACACAGGTTGTATACCTGGGCCACCTTGTAGGAGGAGGCCAGGTTCAGCCACTGGAGAGTAAGATACAGGCCATCAAGGACTGGACTCCTCCAATCACCCAGACTCAAGTTCGAGCTTTCTTGGGCCTGACTGGGTACTATAGGAAGTTTGTCAGAAATTATGGGTCCATAGTGACCCCTCTTAATGACCTGACAAGCAAAAAGATGCCAAAGAAAGTTCAGTGGACAGCAAGCTGTCAGAAAGCATTCAATGACCTAAAGCAGGCCATGTGCACAGCACCTATCCTAAAGAGTCCAGATTACTCCAAGCCATTCATTGTCCAAACAGATGCTTCTGAGTTGGGTGTGGGGGCTGTTCTGTCTCAACTGAATTTTGATGGTAATGATCAGCCTATTGCTTTCATTAGTAGGAGGTTGACACCCAGAGAGAAAAATTGGTCAGCTATTGAGAGGGAGGCCTTTGCTGTGGTCTGGGCCCTGAAGAAGCTGAGGGCCTACTTGTTTGGCACTCACTTCACCATTCAGACAGACCATAAGCCCCTCTTGTGGCTAAATCAGATGAAGGGTGAAAACCCCAAACTGCTTAGGTGGTCCATTTCCCTACAGGGGATGGATTTTACAGTGGAGCATAGACCTGGTACTGATCACAGCAATGCTGATGGGCTCTCCAGGTATTTCCACTTAGAGCAAGAAGACTCACCTGGTCAAGGTTAGTTTATTGTCCCAAAGTTTGGGGGGGGGTCATGTAGGAGAGTAGGGTCTGCAATCCTATGATCACCCAGATTTTTGCTTTTTGCTGCACTGGTTTACGACTTTCCCTGGCTGTGGGCCTGCTAATCAGACCCACAGCCTAGCTGTTCTCTCTATCCAAATTGTACTCAAGTACTGAATTGGCACTGGGCCCTCTCCAAGTCCCTGTACCCAGGGCTGAGGTGTACCCAGAAGTCTCCCAGGGGCTGAAGCATGTATTATGCCACCCCTGGGCTGACTAACTAAACTGACACAACTGGCTGCACGACAGCTGGGGCAAGGTGGTGTACTCACCCTTTGCTGTAGATATAGTATACCTATATCTAACCCTAAACTGGACACACAGATCTCCTATCAGTCACTCCTATGGCAGGCCTTAACAATCCTGAAGGCAGAGTGCTTGGAATCGTGTGAGATGGTGCTCTGGCATGAGCTGAGCCTGTCTGCGGCTTTCGGGATCCATCCCTTAGCCGTTTCCATGATATCGCATACCATATACTCTTAAGTGCATTATAATCCTCGCGGTTATATGCCAACTCTGGTATCGCTTTATCAAAACATGTCGAGTAAGGTGTCATACGAATTGGAATACTAACCCCTCGCCAATTCTGGCGACGGGGTTAGCATTCCACCCTTCTAGAGGGACACGACATGTATGTAACCCCTAACCCCGGTTAAAATCAGACAGAGCCTTAGCATCCACAAAATGGATGCTGCCACCGAGACACAAGTCTGCCCTCCTGCTGCTGGGAGTCCTCCCAGAGCAGGAGATAAGGACAAAGGGTTTCCTGCCAGGGGCGGTGCCAGCACCGTCCCAGACAGGGTTTTGTGTATTGTAGGTAGGCAGGGCTTCAGAGGAAGGTGACTGCACGTGGCACCCCGGTGCTCACTGTGCATAGGCTGGCTTGAACCAGTTCCAGGGACACTCCAGACCCTGTGCTGGGGAAAAGCCCGCCAAGGAAGTGGGTGTAACCACCCCCCTCCTGGTCCCACCCCTAGGGCAGGACTTAGTCGCGTGCCAGCCCCCTTTTCCCAGATAAAGGTAGGGACTGGCCCCCTTCCAAATCAGATCATCTTTGAATCCTGAAACTACTTTCCATGAAAGGAACTCAAGACTTCTTCCTAAGATTTCTCCCTTGTGACTAAGGAGTAGTCACCCTGCATCCGCAGGCACCATCTTAAGAACACTGCGGTCTGCTGCAAGTCTCTCCTCCGGATCAAGACTGCCCAGCTCGACGAGAACCGGCTTCCCTGGCACCTCTGACCTCTACCTACATCATCAGTCACGCTGAGATTCGTGGGTGTGACGAGACCTCGAGGGACCGGCCATCTTCAAGACTGCACGACTTCTGCACAGCAAGCCCGCCGAGTAATTTCCTGGTGAGTGCTTTGGGGTCCGAGAAGCCCCGACTCCGAGCAGCTCCAGCACCGAAGTGCAGCCTCCCAGCATCTCCACGATCTGCGTGGGGCCCTTCTGCTTTTTGCTGCTCACCGCGTTGTTTGGCTACTAGCCCGCTGGCTTGTGGCCTTCTGAACGACGCCCGACGACATCACTGCTGCTAGTCTGGTTGCTCCAGAGTGGCCCTTGCTTCCCTCCATCGGAGAAGTACCCTGGACCCTCCTGGTCCGGCTAAGATGCCATTTTAGGTCCACCGCGTGGGCCTTGCATTTGCCAAGACTTGTTGCCCAATCCTGGGTCCAGCGACGTCGACAGCAAGAACCTTCGTGGGACAGCTCGCACCTCCATCCTGGTCGCCGACAACGCCTCCTGGTCCGAGAGACTGCAGAGCCCAGCAGCGCCCACTCACCTGACTGTGGTGACTTCGCCCGGTGCCATCCTGGTGCCCACTTAATCACTGGCTAGTGATTCAAGAACTTGGTCCCCTCTGCTTTCAGGTTTTCTTCTTCCTTGATCCAGGCTTGGATCCATCGAACTTTTCTTCACTGGTCGCCTGCCAGCAACTTCCTTCTTCCAGGCTCCTGGTCCGGCAACGAGATCCCCGACGTCTTTTCAGACCTATGCAGCTGCAGCCCCTGGGCTAGGTAACTTCGGCACTTCGGTGTCCCAGCATAGCCTCACTATCCAAGGGTCAGGATCCACTGTCGTTTTCTCCCTACCAGGTCGGGTTCGCCCGTGAACACTAACTTTGCCTTTACTAGCTTCCATAGACTTTGTCCCGCATCCCGCGTGAGAGTGCACACTCTGCACCCGAGTCCCCTAGGCCTCCTAGAAGTAATCTAACGATTCTATAGTCAAGTCCTAGCGATTCCAAAGCCTATTAGTACTGTACTTACCTGCTAGTAATTTCGCATTCCACTTTTAGAGTATATGGTTTTTCGTGCCCCTCGGGCATTTGTGTATAACGTGCTAACTTAAGTATTTTCATAAGAGTTTTGTTGTGTGCTTAGCACCCTGTCCTCATAAAGAGTACAGGGTTGTTGTGATTCTAATAAATACATTGTTTATTTTCATAACACTTGTGTGGTGTCCTTTCACTGGGTGTTCAAGGGGTAATGTGATGGTAAAACAGCTGGCTTAACGCGCCCTCTAGAGTCTTAGCCTTAGACTGCTCGTATCCATGCTACTAGGATAGCTGGTCTATAAGGTTGACTTACAACCAATCATCAATAAGGGTTGTTTGGACTGATATATAGTGATCACTAGAATAGTGAACACTGCACATCAGGCCAACTTCTCACAGACAGCGATGGCTCAATCAATGGGAGTGCTCTTATTTGGTGATAAAGCGGTAGTACCATTATGTAATCGCCCTACTATCTTCAAAATAGGCCTGGGTACTGCGGCTAAGGGTATTCTCTTGGAAGTGCTGGAGCCTAGTTACTACAAGCGAACCCGATTTAAGGTTATCATTACTGCATATTCAATTTGGCAGAAAATAAGGCGGAAATTAGCTATTCCTTTTTTAAAATTTTAATTTTTATTTTTGATATACGGAAAACACAATACACATTGCAGAGTTGGTTTTTAAACCCAAAAAGCATTACTAAAGAATAACATTGCACATCCATGTGAATAATCTACTGATAGGCACTTGTGTAGCGGTTTACAGAATAAAAAAACAATATCGGCGAGGGACTAATAGGCAATAATCATAAGAGAAAGAAAACAAAGCAGTCAGTACTCCGTAGCACAGTGAATCTTTAGCCAACCCATTCAGACACCGGCGCCCAGATCCTGGTTGCTAATTGCCTGCTCCTCCCCCCTTTACAAGAAAAGACAGAGAATTCTAACCTATAGAGGGCTAATAGTCTTGCTCGCCATTGTGCGAATGTTGGGGCTTCCGCAGATAACCACTGAGATGTAATACACAGACGTGCCTGGGACATAGCAATAAATAAAAAAGCTGATTTATAAAAGGAGTGAATACCAACTGAGCTATTACCCACATCGACCCCAAATATCACTAGTGCTGGAGTCAATAAGCAGCTTATCTTAAGTGCAGAGTTGATAAAATGCTCGATGTCGTCAAAAAACCCTACTAGTACTGGACAAGCGTAAAGCATATGTATTATGTCCGCGGTCAATGAATTACAACGAGCACAAGTATTACCCTTCCTAGCACCTCATTTTGCAATTTTCATTGACGTATAATAAAGATCTAACATGGCCATATAGCTTTGTGACTTCAACGAACCTGAGACAATGACCTTACTGGCAAAATCCATTACCGGGGCTAGGTCAATACCTGTCCTGCCTAATTTAGATTCCCACTTAGCACTTTGAGCTGACAAATCATCCGGGAGAGTTGATACTATATATTGATAAAGTGCCCCTATTCTACTTCTTTTCCCAATCATCTCAATAATTGGTATCTTATCAAGTATAGCTGGTGAGGTCTTCAATTGTTTGTACACAAAGCTTTGTATTTGCAGATATTTAAAAAAATTTGCGCGGGGGTAATTTATATTTATTCCTAATATCACTGTATGCTAAAATTTGCCCCTCCTCTACTAGGTCACCCAGCGTATAAGCACCCTGTCTTTGCCAGCCAAGCATGACACAGTCTTGAAAGATACTCGGAAACACTCTGCTGCTTTTGAATGGCGTATAGAAGTTCAAATTTGGAATGTCTAATTTCTTCCTAATTTTCCGCCAGATAGAACATTCAGCGATCAGAACTTTAAAGCGTGTCCTTTTGTAATACCTAGGCTCCAAAACTTCCAACAAAATGCCCTTGGCAGCTTCACCTAACCCTATCTCATATATGGTAGGTTGGTTGGACATCGGTACATTCGCCCTATCTCCACATATCAGCACTCCCATAGCTTGTAACATTGCTGCCCAATAATACATAACAAGGCTGGGAACCGCCCAGCCCCCCCGATCTCGAGGAAGATACATCCATTTAGCTGCTCGTCGCGGGCGCCTATATCCCCACAAAAACCTACTGCACACCCTCTCTGCCTTAAGCTATTTTGAGAAAATAACAAAGGAATAGTTCTAAACAAATATAAAAATTTCGGGAGGACTATCATTTTAAGAACGCTACAGCGACCATATAAGGATAGGTGTAGATTGTCAAGTCTCTCCAATTTAGTGTTGACTGCTTCTATTGTTGGAAGGATATTTAAGTCCGGAATCCTATCAACTGTGGAACTTATCCGCACCCCTAGATACGTAGTTTCAGGAACAACAGGAGCGTCGGATATAAGCATATCGGGAGTCTGAACCACCTGCGTTTTTGAGACATTGAGCTTATACCCCGACACTGCTCCAAACTGTTTAGCTAGTTCCTTCAGTGCAGGGAATGCAGAAGGGACATCGGATGTTATCACAACTATATCGTCTGCGTAAGCTAACAGATTGTGGGAGATATCACCAGCCCTAATTTGAGCTATAGCCTGATTAGCCATGATTTTAGAGAGAAACGGATCTATATATAGGGCGAACAGCAGGGGTGAACAGGGACACCCCTGCCGTGTGCCCCTAGTAATAGGAAAAAAGCTAGTCTGCTGCCCTGAAAGGCGCAATTGGGCCCTTGGAAAAAGATACATAGCAGAGACTGCATGTACAAACTCATCTGGAAACCCCTTCCATCTAAGCACCGCCCACAAAACCCCCCAGGAGACCCTGTCGAACGCCTTCTCGGCGTCCAACAGGATCAACCCGAGGGGAGATTTCATGACATGGGCCCAGTCTAACAATGCAATGGAACGCCTGACATGATCCGCTGTGTCCCTGCCTGGAATAAATCCATGCTGATGTATGGAGACCAACGGAGTGATCACTTGCGCAAGTCGACAAGCCAAGATTTTAGAATAAACTTTCGAATCGCAATTAATTAGGGATATCGGCCTGAATGATGATGGGAGCAGCTCTGGTTTCCCTTTTTTCCTAAACAAAACTATAGTTGCATTTTTCCATGATTCCGGCACTATACCCTTCTGCGCTGCTCTAAGGACCTCAAGAAAAAGCAATTTGATATCAACTAAAAAGATTTTATAGAATTCCAGTGGAACAGCATCTGGGCCGCAGGCCTTGCCATTAGCTAAAGAATTAACAGCCAGCTCCAATTCCTCTATTTGAATAGGTGAGGCCAAAAATTCAGCCTGTTCTTGAGAGATTATAATTGCCTCCATATCATTAAAGAACTCCTCCATAACCCTCTCAATATCCGGCCTAGGAATATCTTCCCTATACAGAGAGGAGTAAAAATCCCAAAACACTCTATTAACTGCTTCCTGAGTATCATATATTATTCCATATTGATCTTGTATTTTTACTACCTGGTTCTGTATACTGCGCTGGCGAAGTCTCTTGGCTAGAACCCTACCAGAATTCTCCCCAAACTCAAAAATCTCTGTACGATATTGCAAGTACTTCAATGCGAGGTCTTTTCCGAATGACTCCAATAATTGGGCTTTCAATATTGCTACTTTTTGTTGACTCGACTGAGTTTCGTAGCCATTCTTGATATTCAAAGTTAGTTCAATCTCTGCCTCCCTTGGCTCCTTGACACGACTGCGCATCTGCTCTTGTTCAGACTTCCATCTATATGAAGTGAAACTTTAGGTCTCCCCCCTTAGTCCAGCTTTCAACGTGTCCCATACCACTTGATCGGATGCCGACCCGATATTTATATTTAAAAACTGTACTGTCCACTTTTTAATATGGGCCCGATACTCATCTTCGTAAAGCAGCTTCCTTTCAAACGTCCACTCCCTGGGGGGTTTCCTAGTTCGAGGCCATTCACACTCTGCTATCAATGGATTGTGGTCCGATATAAGTCGTGGAAAACAAAAAATAGAAGAATCAATTGCCACCTGCTCTGGGAGAAAAACATAATCTAACCTAACATTTTTATTATGGGGAATAGAGTGATTGGTAAACCCATCTTCCATTTTATTATGTAAGAACCAAAGGTCTACCAAGCCATGCTCCTGAAGGAGAGTCTGAAGCGCTTTACATACTTTTGGCTTTCTACCCACATATTTTGGATCTCTAGCTAAATCAAAGTTACTTAAAGTGTTAATGTTCATATCACCACACAGTAAAAGTGGAGTAGACCAACCTGCCAATTCCACATCCAACTGTTGTACCACCTCCGGATCGTCTAAATTCGACCCGTACACATTGAAAATCGTTAGATGTTTACCACCTATACAAGCTTCAGCTATGGCCCACCTGCCCATTCTGTCCCCCAATGTCCTTTTACAAGAACCTAAACTCCGCTTCATAAGTATAACGACCCCTCTAATCATAGAGGTGTGTTTGGAACAAATGAGGAGCTCATAGCCAGCCAACCTAAGAACATCCCGCTTCCCCCACGGTACATGAGTTTCCTGTATGCAAAGGAAGTCTGCTCGCAACAGATAAACAATTTTAGCAAAAAGAGCCCGCTTTTTGCCATCGTTAAGGCCGCATACGTTCCATGTACATATAGTCAATTTATCCTGCCCCATCAGAGTAAAAAAAAAAATCAAAAGCCAGAACAGAATGTGCATATACTCAAACTGTAATACCATTTCTGCAATGCAAACCAACCCTCTTTTTGTTTTTTTTACCCCATCCCCTCCCCCCCTTATGCCCTCACACCCTCCCCATTCCCTTCCCCCCCACACCCCCACCACCCACAGTGAGGCTTAAGGACCATGTCCTCAGTGATGTTGAGATGCTGTAACCGTGCTCCCCCCCCCATCAGCTTCCCTACCAACACCTGTGCCATTCCTTCTCCCCTCTACTCCTTACAGCATATTTCCTTTCCTAAAGCATCTAAGTAATTATAGGTACCACAAGAAAAAAATAGAAGGACATTTTTCCGGACCTAAAGAAAAGAAAGATAGGACCCCCACACGATTACACACTATTGAGCTTCATAGCCTAATCATTGCAATTAACCTCTATGCCCCGACTAATGCCTTAGTCGTAAAGGTAGAAATTCAGGGGTACTCGATTATATCAAAACCAAGCATTTGAATAACCAAATTTTAGGAACAGAGTTCACAGGAAAAAGGATAGGCACTTATTAATATAGAGTAATAGCAAATTAAGCGGTGACCCCCCCAATCAGGTCGAACCCACAATCTGCAGGGAAATCAAACTAAATCAGCAAAAAAGATTCCCTCTAAACAGGACAAGCGCTATATACTACAATGTCTATCTTTTAATATGCTCGGCCACCTCCTTTAAGTAATCCTGTGCTGAATTAGACGATGTAAAGAACCGCGCTTTCCCATTCACAATAACTTTTAACTTGGAGGGGTTGAGCAGGAACACCTGCGCTCCCGCTTCTTGGAAGGGAGCAATTAATTTTCGCATTTGCCAGCGTTCTTTAACAGTCGTTGGGCAAAAGTCTGGGCGAACGAAAAACTCGCATCCCATAGCGGCTCTTTTCTTCTCCGGCCTTGCTAAGTCATACAGGGCCTCACGCAGCAAGTAATTATTCAAGCAAATTAGAATCGCCCTTGGGTAGAGATTCTGTCCAGTTTGTCCTTCCTTACCCCGATTTCTCAGCACAAAAGGGAATCTATGAGCACGGATTACTTCAACTTCCCAATTCCAAGCACTTAATTCTGGGAAAGCTTGCTTGAACAGCTGCGCAACAAATTTGCGAGGGTCTGCACCCTCCTTCGATTCTGCTATTCCTAGCACGCGTAAATTATTGCGGCGGGCCCGGTTCTCTAGGTCCGTAAGCTTCCATTCTACATCAGACTCAGATCTTTGTAGGGGCTCCACAACCCTCTGTTGCTTCACTAAAGTATCTTCAACCGACGAGATTTTCTCCTCGACCTCGACCACCCTCGTGGTTACTTCAGCACAAGTTTTGACCAGCCGTCTCACAGTATTCTGTAGTTTCCTTACTGCTTCTTGCGTGCGTAAGCCCTCCGCTTTCGTCTTGGTTCGATGAGCCATGATAGTCTTATAGATTAAGTCGAGAGTGATTGAGCCATCTTCCAGGTCCTCTTCCAGCTCCTCATCCAGGTTCAGCTGCGTAACCTGCTGGATTTGATCCTGCTGTAATCCATCCGTGAAGCCAGTTGTTTTCCTCGCTGTGGACAGTGGGGGAGTCTGGTCAAGCTCTTCTCCTTCAAAATCCTCTGGTAGACCCCCCAGTCCCCCAAGTTGCTGGAACTATCTAACTAGTGCTCCTTGTCTGACAGGGTCGTTAAATCTGACATAGAGTAAAATTTCCCATCAGATTCCAGTTCGACAGTTTTGTCAGTACGCAAAGTAGCCGATTCCAACATTGCTCATGATCCAGATCCTGACTGTAAAGGACCATTGACTTCACTTAATGACACTGTTGCAGCCACTATGGGCTCTTTTGTCTTCACAGTTCGTCTTTTGTCAAAAATTGACGCCACAGACTTCTGCTTGATAGGTGTCTCTTGTGCCTGAGGCTGGTGGACTACTGAGTCACGGTACTGACTTTGCATGTCTCCTAGCGCACCTTGCCCCGCCAGTGCTTGGCTAGCTGCGGCTAGCGGAGTATCTTCTAGTTGCGCGCTGGGGTTTCTGCCACCAACTCCGGCCGCTGCGACTGCTCCGGGCACCGCGCTCTCAACTTGCTTACTGCTGGTCCCTCCAGACTTAATCTTTGTGGCATTCCCCTGAGCCTTAGAATCGTTGTCAGTAGCACTAATAGTACTCGAGTTCTGTTCTCAGGTAGCTATAGCCTCAACTGGCGTTTCAGCCGCTGCCCCTCCCTTGTTCCTGGCAGCGCCCCTGCCCTTCGGTGCCATCCTTAGAACGGGAGATTAGATCAGGGCCAAGTATCCCCCTCCTTGGAAATGCAGATTTAAAGTGCACAAGTCTCTGGTATACCACTCTCTAAAAAACAGGCTTTCCACAGTACTTTTATTGAATGTTAAATGTTAAATTTAGAGAAGAGAAACTACTAGTCCCAGAATCCACCAGGCTAGCTTACTTGTTTTCGCTGTCTTTCACCGTTGCCTGTTGCAGAGCAGTATAGAGTCTTACAATCCTTCTCATTGCCAGTCCTATTCACAGCCGGGAGGGCACTTCGGGAAAGATTGCAGAATTCAGGGGGTTAGCGTTAGACCCGGAGTCAGGGAGCGCCAGCGGTGAGCGGAGTACAGAGTGCTGTCAGGAAGGCAGAGAAGTAGCGAGGGTCCAGAGCCGCCGCTATGCTCCTTTCCACACACCCATCTGCCACAGTTACCGCTCTAACCAGAAGCCTGCCACTAAACGAGCAGCTGCATCACCCTGCGAGTCGAAACAGGAGCCACGTTTAAATCGTTTTCCCCCTCAGCACGCCAACGACTCCATGAGACTCCACCACCACCATAGAGACTCCGCTCAATACGTTAGTAAAGCGCGGGTGCAGGAACACCTTGAGTCCGGCGTAACTGAGGTGTGGTCACCGCAGGTAAGGGAGCTGACCGGGAGCAACAGGATAGCACCTCACACGGCTCACACGGCCACAGTCGCGGTCGCCATCTTGCCATCTAAAATATCATCTTCCAGATAGGCCTGGGTACTGCGGCTAAGGGTATTCTCTTGGAAGTGCTGGAGCCTAGTTACTACAAGCGAACCCGATTTAAGGTTATCATTGCTGCATATTCAATTTGGCAGAAAATAAGGCGGAAATTAGCTATTCCAAATCTTAATCTATGCACACCTTTTAAAGCCGCTCGGCTCTCGCCTAGTATTTTTCAAGATCAAACTATGCATAGATGGCAAATCCATGGGGTATGGGTCCTAGGGGATCTGGTGGGGGATGGGCAATTGTTATCTTACAATGGTTTAAAAGATAAATTCCAGCTGCCATCACGGGATTTCTTTAAATACTTACAGATTCATAGTTTTATTTATAAACATTTGAAGGTAATACCTGGTATGTTGGATCAAGCGCCTATGTTAGACTTGATTAAAAAAAGAAGCAGAATTGGCTCACTCTATCAATATATATTGTCAGTTCTTCCTGATGATTTAACAATTCAAAGTGCCAAATGGGAAGCCAAGCTCGGGAAGACAGGCATTGACTTATCACCTGTGATAGAGCTCGCCAATGAGGTAGGGAGAGGGGAGGAGAAAGTCATATCTCTGTAGATATGGTGCTCTCCTGCCCCTCCCTGTCACGCAGCATTTTTGGCTGCTGCGCTGCATTGCGTGACTTCTTTCAAAATCTAACCCCTTGAGTCTAAATGTGATTCAAGTCACACAGTGAGCAATATAAAATAACCTTTGTTACATATGTTGCTTTTGTTTTTCTTTAACAAAAATATACCATTTTTGTGATGTGTGGATGTACCAATGGGTAATGCTACTTTTGGTGAAAGAACAAGTACTAGAGTTCTATGTAAACATATGTAAGACAAAAGAATTGTATTTATGGAGTGGGAATATCAAAAACAGTTGCCATTTGGAATGAAGTGTTCACTTTTCCATCATGTTATGCTGTATGGTTACAAAATAGTTTGTTTTGACAAATCATGTGCATAAAAGTGCTGAAGATTGTACCATTGTACAACATTTTTTACGTGAGAGGTCCCACCTATGTTACCCCCAATCGCACACCTAGCCGCCCTAGAACGGAGAACAACCAAAATATTTTTAGCACTGACTAATTCAAGATAGAACATGAACAGCCCTCATTTTCGTTTTGATTCTCCTTGCACGAAGGGAGTTGTGTGTTAAGTGGATCCTCCCTTGCTCCCCAAATGAGGACGAATGGATTCCCTCTGTACAAAATATTTCATACCTTGATCGGGTGGATAAACCTGTCAAGGCAACAACATTTTGGGAACTCTGGGACGATTGGTTTAAGCTTTATGTCTTCAGCCTATCTCACTGAGCATGGAATAGTTCTCTTTCACTTTTCCTTTTTTTTCTAATGTTGCTTATTTCTACATCTCTGTTCTTGCATGACCATGTATTGAGCTGTTTTTTTAAATCTTATGGGCCAATGATTAAGTGTATCCTATACAGACTGCCTCAGTGGTCTGGATCACCTACTTTTAGCACCTGTTCTTTGGAGGAGTCAGTGCCATCGCCCATCGAGGAGGCACTAACATCTTTTGGCCCCGGGATATTTTTGTCCTTCCTCCCTTCTGGAGAGATCGGGTGCCTCTTTTGATTTCCTCCTGATTTTGGTTTGGTCTTGTCTTTCTGAACCCAGAGCATAGTTTGACAAATAAGGACTAAAAAAAAAGATAGAACATGAAGAACTTCTTTAACTTTGTACTTCACGAACAACCTCAAAAAGTCAAAATGTAAGGAGAAGCCCTGAGGTACCTGATCTCCTGCATTTAAATTGACCATTGTCCTAATCCTGTTAAAATAAATGCATTTCTGTCCCAGATGTTGTTTACACCAAAAGATGACAATGTGTCACCTTGTATACTTCTCAAGGTCATTAAGAAATCTTCAAAGTTGCAAATGAGAATGAATCATTTAATGTCTACTGTTGACCCACAGGATGGTGCTAAAATTGTGCTCCCTTAAATATTTTGCGAATAAATGTAACAGACATGCTTTCATAATTGTTCCACTATCAACTTTCATTGAAGCATTCAGGGATGAGAGAGACTTTGGGGTGTATGTACAAGAACTGGTGCTAACAAGAGATAGTGTTAGTTAGCGGCAGCTTTCTTAATGCGGCCTATCACCAAAAACTATCGCCCTGTTAGCGATGTATTTACAATACATCACTACATGGCAATAGTACCAGCTAGCCGCTGTGAAAACTGCTGCTAACACTAGCGGCAAGTCGATAAAAATGTTGACGTTATCAAGAGATAAGTGACAAAAGGCCCGTTATCAGCAAAATAACTAAGGTTAGTCAGCCCAACGTGACTTGTTTTTGCCTCTAGCGGCAAAAATAACATATAAGTCCACCTCCAATGAGAAATATGAAATAAAACCATTGTAATGCAGAATGGAGCGCCAGGCCAAGTGCAGCACAGATCAACAACCGCCCCAAATCCCCCAACAGCCAGGATGACCAGCCAGAGTTCCAGGGGAAGAGGAAATGCAGATTCATGGCTACAGTCATGAAAGGAGGTGCATCCCTGGGAAAAACCTTTAAAAAACGTAATAGTCCATGCCATGTAAGAACTTGCTTTGGTGTTCCCACTGCAGTGCCTTTTGAAAGGCACCACTGTGGGAATGTCAAAGGACCACCTGCCAGACTATGAGGAAACTCATAATCTGGCGGGTGGCCGACAGGTGAGTTTGGGATCCGGAAGCAGGGCGGTGGCGTGCTGCCCCTCATCGCCAAACTCGTAACCCGGCTCTTAGTGTCTTTCCTGCCGATTCAGGGAACCAGATAAGTAATTTACTTTATTTACTGTTGCACACATCTCACACACACACACATCCACCGACTGATTTAGAGCAATACTTCTGCCATATCAATAGAAAGATCTTTATTCAGCTATAGAGCCATAAAAGAGCACACAATTTCACAATACATAAAAATATATAAGAGAAATAAAATGTGATGCAATGTTTAAGGACTAGAATTCATTCAGATCTATGATAAAAATAGGTAATTCGAAAAATATAATTCGTTCAGTCATAATACATTGAAAACATTCCAAACAAAGGTACAGATCTACAGTAAAGAGCAGACAATGAGCACAAGCCTCTCAACAGTCCGCCCTTTTCTGCCTGCTCCTCCACAAGAACAGCAAAAAACATAAAACAGCAAACTTGATAAATTGTCTTGGATCGCTTCTTAAAATTCTGATCATAACTCTATAATCTCTGAGTTCCAGGATATGACATAAATTGGATAGAATATTTCAACATGTTCGATGGTCTCAATTACCTGGTGACTAAAGGGACAATACCCATCAGGTTCCATAATTACATGCTTCCATATGACTGTAACAGAGTGGAGTGGTAATGTCCCCATACCAAATTTTAAATAGAATGTTTTGGCAGAGGGGGCTCGATCTCATCCATGAAACGTTCTAACCTGCAGTCATTTTTTAACTCAAGAAAGGATGCTGTTAGGCTAATAATGCTAACGGGACTTAAAATCAAGCCATCAATGTTGCGCCAGTGGGAACCCTTTAGCGTAACTTTAGGAACACTATTTGCTTCTGAGGGAGTAGACCATTAGTGCTCGTACCCAGTCTGGAGCAAACGCGATTTAGCAAACTTGAGCTAGGGTATCATGGATGCCCCGGTCTGCCCAAAAGCTTCCTCCAGCCCAGTCAATACGGCAAAAGTGCAGGAGTCACCCAAAGTCTCCACCAATACAATAAAGGTTTGAAACACAATTTGTCAACAATTGATCTAAGACCAAAGTCAAGCTGTAATGGAATATGTGGGGTACTAACTGGAAAATTAAGAAGATATTGCATAATGCGATTTTCTACAATCTCCAAAGAGCTGACATCAATGTGGTCCCAGTGTTCCCCATCATAGAGGGTCGCCCCTAGGGCTTTATGATTGAAGATTTCAAGGGAAGGACATATTGGGTAAAATTACAATCCATGTTGCGATCTCAAAATACCCCCAGAGTATTGTTCTAATTTAAGCTTGCACTTCTGAATATGGGGTAGCCAATCAAATTGCTTAGTAAGTGTAACCCCCACGTAGTCAAATACATGAAGTTTCTCCAGTAGTACGCCATTGAGAGTCAGGTTGGGTCTGGTCATTGGACATGGATTGAAGACCATATACTTGGTTTTACCAATGTTGAATTCCAGGCCCCTTTGTTTGCAGAAAGACTGAAATGTAGCCAGTAACTTCTGGATCCCCATTGGTGTTTTTGAGATCAGAAGTCTGTTGTCTGCAAACAGTGGAGCTAGAATCTTCACCTGCAAGACTCGGGGTATCATTCTCAGACTTCTCTATCTGAAGGACCAGGTTGTAAATATAAAGAAGGAATAGGGCTGGAGTCAGCAAACTTCCTTGTCTCATGACACGTTTGACTGGGATGGATGGTGTCAGCTCACCCTGTGTCATGCATCTATTCTGGGCAAATTGTTAATGTGTAGCCTAATAATAACACTAAAAGGGCAAGATGGTACCCCAATTCCCACCAACACGTACCATAGGGGCTCCCTAGGACCAAGGGTAAAGTGCTTCCAGTAAACCAGCTGGAGATATAACACCTGGTCGATGGTGCTTATTCCATCACTGAAACCGGCTTGAAGTGGAGACAACACACCTGAATCCGCTATCCAGTCACATAACCTGTCCTAAATAATCAGAGAAAGCAGTTTTTGGGATCTATCAATAAGACTGATAACACCATAGTTGGAAGGTAGAGACCTAGAACCGTTCTTATAGATGGGGATAATCTCAGCTCCTGCCCATGATGGAGGCACTGGGGCACCTTTCATTATGGCATTAAAAATCTAAGAGAAGTAGGAGCACCAGACATCCTTATCAGCATTAAAGAGGTCTCCATGGATCTTATCCAGCCCAGGAGTGTTGTTGGAAGTTATCCAGTCTATGGCTGTACTAATTTTATCACTTGAAATGTGGCAGGCTTTAGATTCAAAATTGTAGGCTATTGTGTCAGCACTACCTACTTCCATAACTACCATAACTTTTCCACCTGTCCGTGAGACCCACTTTGGTAAGGTGCCGGCCCAGTACCTGCCGAATATAGCATTGAGAAGTGTTCAACCCAGGCAGGAGCAGAAATAATATTATCTATTGGGGCATGAGCTTCGGGGCTATCACTTGAAGTATTCACCAAAAGGAGCGATGGTCTTTCCCTCTAATGGCACATTACATAGAGTCCCATTTTGCATACTCCCAGGCTCTTTTGCCATTAAGAATCGTAACTTTGTAAAACAGCCTAGCTTCCTGGATCGCATTTTTCTTCCCATTTGTATTACCTTTAGAATTTGCACTTCTAGCACATATATATAATTTGGAGTACTAGGGGTCCTCTTTTTTTCCTTTTGGCAATAGTTTTAGACTCCACTAAGAAAAGGTTCCTTAGGGAAGCAAACATAGAAATTTGACTGGCACGAAGACTCATCCTAAAGTCGGTTTGAGTCAAGGACACCCTCACTGCCAATACAGCTTCAAGTCCAGTAGTCACCACAACATAGACCTTTCTCAAGGCATCCATCGGTTCTACCGAGGAACTTAATTTAAGGCTGCAGTGGTAAATAGTAGGAATAAGCCTTCTAGTTAGGGATTCAGTAATAGAATTGGATAAAGTAGAGCACATAGCCCCCAAGATTAAGACTAAAGCCTTATGAGCACTGTCCTGTCTAGGAGTCACAGTCATGTTGATCATTGGAGGCGACAATTTAATATCCAGCAAGATATAATCAATAAGGCTAGAGCAATGTGGACGGTTGAACATGAGTCTTCCCTCTTTTTCTAAACTGGAGCTCCTATTACAGGCTCGTAAGCCATTATTAAGTGTAAAAGCATTTCATTGCAACACAACAAATGATCATTTTCCAACAGGGGGGGAGTGTGAGCGTATGGACCAAACTTGATCCTCATCACAATTAAGAACCTTGAGGTTAACACAAAGAGGTTCAAATTTACAATTAAAATCACCTGCCATCATTTTGAAGTATCCAGCTGGTATAGCTGCCATGTGTGAATTAATCAGGTCTATAGCTTACAGTTTGGCTCCAGCGTCCCATAGGCCTACAATAAACATTATATGTAGAATAAGTACCACCAGAGGGAAACATTAGAATGAGGCACAAGACGTCTGGGGAGCCCAGGTTAATCTCTTTACCAACACAAGGCAGGGTAGTTTCTATTCAAATTGATAGCCCCCAGATGGTTGACTCTTCACCAAATTCTTTGAAGAAATTGAAACCTGGGAAGAGTTAACAAAACCAGATCAAAACTGGGGGGAGAGTTTAGACACTAATCCAGCAAGATTCCAAAATACTAGTTTAGTGTGAAGAATAGAGGGAGACATAAGATCACGGGAATGAACAGATTCAAGGGCTTCCGGGGATATGTGGTGTAGCCCAGCAACAACATTATCTGGTGAAAGAATAGAAGTGATGTTCACACCATTTGACCTTTTTTCAGTAAGATCTTTTCCAACTATAGTTAAAGTTTGGCATCAATCAATCCAGTCCAAAGGGAGAAATCTCTTGGAGTTAGTGACTGAAAACCCATCAGATACATCAGCCCTTGGTAGCAAGGACCCATGCCCCACCCCTTGACTGGGTTGCAAATGTTGGTAAAAGAAACCTAAGGGGACATTGTTAATACCAGCTCTCGCCAAATGACCCCTGGTACCACACCTAGGTAGGCAGCAGGCCAGACCTGGATTTCTGCAATTAATTACCACACAATCCCCACTGATATTTTTTAATAAGTGCCCAACCAAAACAACCCTTCTTACAAACAAAATGTCATCATATTTGGAAATATTAAAACCCACATGCAGAGACAACCAATGCAGACTTTGTTCTTAAGCTGTAAAATGATTCCTCCACTAGATAATTAGGAGATGGAATGCCAGTCAAAATAGCTACATAGGGGCAACATTCATGGGGAAGGTTCAAGAGGGGCTGATTGAGGAGGGTTTGGACCCAATCATAACCTTGATTGAGCAGCCCATTTGCTGCTCAAGGGCCTTCTAGTCACCCCTGAGTGTCTTCTCCACAATTTCCACCTCCTTCATCACCCTCTGTAGGGCTATAAGCTCCTGCAGCTGGCACAGATGGGAGCTGATCATTAAATAAAGGTAACCCTTTGTAGTTCGATAGAGAATTTTCAAAAAAGGCAGAGTTAGTGCTTGAAGGCCTGTCATTACTGGGGATTGAGGCAGGACAGGGGCCTGCTGTACTGATTGATTTTGGTTAAATACAATTAACTACAACAAGAGTTTATTTATTTGCAGAGTTACTTAAAACCATTGCAATACATGCGAAAATAAAACCATATATAAAACATTCGACAACCGTAATAAAATGGCATCCTAATAGAAATGTATATTAACTAATTAATAGTGTCTTCCGAGCAATTTATCTTGTTCACCAAAGGAGTGAAACAGGCAGCCACCCACTATTTACATTTTTGCAGAATGCAGCCCGGTCAATAGTTTGAGACTCTCTTTTCCTCTCGTTGGTATTGGATAGGACCCAATTGGACCTTAGGAGAGAGAGAACTGCCGCATCAGTATGCCTCTCAGTGGACCTCTGTCTTATTGAAGTTTTGAGATGAGCCCCTTGTTTAAGTTTGTCTTTCCTTTTGGCAATAGGTTCAATGTCACTGAGGTTCACAGAGCCAGGACAGGCTGGTAACAGGCAAAGAATCAGCTTGCTCAAACGCCACAGTGAGCAGCAGGCCACCTATATCAAGTGGGACTTCACTTACTAATCCTGATGTGGCCCTACCAAACTCACTATTGGGCTACTGGGGCCTGTTCTCAAGTCAAGAGATAGGTGTCTCTCCTCTAAGTCAGTTTCTTTGGGGATTACACCAACTGCTTGTGCCAAAAAAGAATCAAGCCTTGTGCTTCCGAGCCGCAAAGGAATGACAGTATCCCTAGCCCCCTGTAGCTTTTGTTTGCCCATTGTCCTCCCTGGCGGTCGAAAGAAAAGGTTAAAAAGAAAATATAATTTGAGAAAAAATAAGAAAATACAAATTCACCAAATCCAGCAGCCAAGAAAGCTGGTCCAGCCCAGTCTCTTCCGGGCGACGAGGACAGGCGCAAGATGTGCATACCCTTGGCCCAAGCTTTGCCTGGCTGTCTCCCGCAAGCGCCCCTTACAGACGGATTCCTGATGCAGTTATGAGGATGTCGGAGGAGGACCGACCTCATTCAGTAGCAGCAGGCAGGAGCAGCACCTCCTGGTATGAAGAACGGTGGGGGAAGAAGCCCCCTGGTGACAGGTGGGTCTGTGGGGTTAGTCACCCCTTGATTGACTCGGAGATATCCCACACAGCAGCATTGCTGAAGTACTTATGAGCATGTTGGAGGGGGCCCGCCCCCTTCAGTAGAAACTGGCAGATGCTGAGCCTCCTGGTGCAAGAAACGATTTTGAAAGAAGTCCCCTGGCAACAGGAGGGTCAGTGGGGGTCAGTCACCCCTAGATTTGCCTGGGAGATTTCCTGCGCATTGTGTCACACATTGTATCATGCCACATTACTGCAGATCATGTGGCGGCATGACACAATGCAAACTTGTGCTTCATCTGAGCAATCCATTTAACTGTACAGGACCGTCTAAGAAACTAAGCTGCCTGTTTTGCATTGTTGGCTTTGCCTAGGAATACTGTTATATGTGTAGCTGTGACCACATTTTGTCCCCACAATACACAGGTGCACTTCATCTGAATATTTTGTTTATCCCACCAGAACTGTCCGACTAACCGAGTGACCCGGTGTACATTGTAGACTTTCTTAAAGTATTCTTACACATAGGATTGCTTACAGCATGCCTTATTGAAGGTTCCAAGAGTTCACGGTTTCTATGGAACTTTAGTCAGACGATTTTTGTTCTGATGAGACCAGAAGACTAACTGCAGGTTGAAATGTCGACATCCCCTCCCTAAGTTGCTTTCAAAACATGTAATGGTTCACCAGGAGATACCATATATTAACAGACAGGATCTCCTCATTTCTTTGTTTGACATACAATATTATGCAACCTTGGGATCTACTCAATGTCTTGTTCTATGTGGTTGTATATATATTTTTTCACTGTCTGAGCATTGCGTCATCTGAACTAATATGGATACATAATAAAATGAATATTGTCCTTATACTAAAAATGTGAAAACCATCATCATACAATATATTGTGTCCTGTACAGTTTTTCAATAACATTGATTAAGATACAAGCTGTTCACTTTGGGGTTTTCTCAAAACGCTGTGCACCAGCAAGTCTCTAATATTCCTATTTTTTCTAAAGGAGAAAAGTGGAGGTTTAAGGTGAGTTTGTTTGATGTGAGGATTTTCCAGTTTCTGGAAATAATTTTCTTTACTGTGTTGGACCATGAATTATATGTGGTCACACAGATCAGGGAGTCAAACACTGGTTAACATTGGTGTCAAGTAATGCTGCTTATGGAGTGTTCTGTGCCCTTTTCTGTGCTTGTTTAACCACCTTCACAGGGTAATCCTTCTCTTTAAGTTTAATTGCAAGCTTTTTTGATTCCTCTTCAAAACTTGGACAGTTTAGCCGAATATGTAGACATTGTCCTATCGGCAGATTTTCTCTCAGTGACCGTGGGCGTGCACTATTAAAATGCAGTAAACTATACCGGTTGGTGGGTTTGGTGTAGAGCAGTGTTTCCCAAACTGTGGTCCGCGGACCCCCAGGGGTCCGTGACACATTCCCAGGGGGTCCGCAGGCAACAGTTTTAAAAGCACAGAAAAGTTTCTTGTACAATTAGCAGCTTTCCAGCTGCAATAAGTGTCAAGATAAAGCCGTGATTAATGTACTTGCTGGAGCGTGGGGAGAGTTTTGTTTAGTGGCAGCTTTGACTTAACTAATGTAGCACAGAGGGTTAATGTGCCTACTGCAAAGAACGTGTAACATGAATTTTAAAAAGCAGCATTTTATGTGCATAGGTTTGTGGTTACTGCTTTTGTCACAAAGATTCTTTTGTTACTGTGCACTTCATAAGTGACAATCGTAATGTAGCAGAGGGACCTATAAACTGTCATCAAAGAGCTGCTTGCAAACTGCATGGTACCAGTTAGTAACTTTTGTTTTTTCCCAGTTATTCATTATCCTGATGCTGCAAAAAAGATTTATTTGGGTGGAAATACATTTTTAATGTTAAAGTCAGTGCTAGCCACTGTGTTATGTTCTGAATCCTGAGTTTGTGCTTTTCCAGACCAAGAACTCTTTAAACATTTTATATACACACTGTTTTACATGTACGATTCAATGTCTCTATATGTGTGTGACGTAAAGTGCTCTGACATCCTACAATGGTATGAGAGATGCTATCAAACAAATGAAATACATGTGACAGAGGGCTATTACTTCAATATAAAATACTAAGGGCCAGATGTACGATCCGTTTTTATATGCGCAAACTGGTTCGTGAACCCGCTTTCACATGCAAAAACGTATTGGGCCATGTACATTGCCTATTTCGCGAGTCGCAATTTGTTTGTGACTCGCTAAATAGGTTTTGCAACTTGCTATTTGGAAGGGGCATTCCCTTCCAAATAGTGAGTCTTAAAACCATGTACAAATGTTTTGCGGTCGCAAAACACTCGCAATTACCACTTACTTCAAGTAGATGGTAATGCATTCGCAAAAGGGAAGGGGTCCCTAAGGGACCCCTTCCCCTTTGCAAATGCATGCAAAATTATTTTTTAAGGGCAGGCAGTGGTTCCAGGGACCTCTGCCTGCCCTTAGAAAATAAAAGGAAAACGTTTCATTTTTTTTTTTTTTTTTTAAATGCATGGAAAACGAGCTGCATTTTTTAAAAGAAACCTGCTTTATTTAAAAGCAGTCCCAGCATGGTGGCCTGCAGAGCCCAGCAGGCACCATACCAAGGAGGGCTGGCATTCTCAATAGGCTCGCAAATTGCAAGAGGCTCATTAATATTAATGAACCTCGCAATTTGCGACCCCATTGGGAATCCGAAACAGTGTTAAACACGCTGTTGTACATTTCATTTAGTTGTGATGTATTCCTGACCCTATTCTGGTTAAACAAACCAACAAGTTAACTAGCAGTCAGCCCATGAGGCAGAAAACCCCCATGATGCAGATACCGTTATCTGACGCAGTCACACTACGGCACAGGAACGTGTTATCTGATTAGGTCATAACGCTTGCGATCTAATTAGACAAGCGATATTCCTCCAGCCCCTGATAAGGCATACGGAGTTCTCATAACAAATCAAACCTATGACAACCTGGGCAAAACCCTGCGGCCATTGTTTTGATTTCACCGAGAACTTCAGCAAAAGAATGTGCTAACGAGCAAGTCGTATGACATCCTTATTGACATATCTATGTCCATCCTTAGTCAATCTCGGCACCTTAAAGGTATAAATATTACCGATATTGCCCTATGCAAACACACGCGGTGGTGACGAGATGGAGCAGCCATACTTGCCGAAGCGAAGAGCAGAGCAGACCCCGCTGGCGCAGCCCCGCCTTCCTGACGCGCTGAGAACGAGACGCGCTGCTTTCTCCTGCCGAGAAATCCAGCACCGGCGCTTCCGGGTAGCCCTCGCAGGCAGCCTGGAATATCGAGACCAGAGAGAGAGATACCATCCCTCATTCAACCTAGATTCCAGGTACAGAACTGAATAACCCCTCGCAGAGAATTCTTTAGTTATTCACTTGGCAAAAACAAACTTAACTTAAACTGTAACTTTCTATTCCCGCCCACGTATTAGGCTTAGGTCAGGTACACGGGGTAGGCGTATTAGAAACACCAGTTGAGTACGTTTAGTCAAATGTATATGTGTATGTAATATATTTTATTCATTTTAAAACATCTTAAGGCTTAGAAACCATATCAATGTTTTTACAGTATTATTTCATACTATTGCTTTTAATGTATGCACTTTACTTAGCTATAAGTATTGCAATAATATCGATCCATTTCTCTTGTATGAGAAAAGAGACTGATCAATAAATAACACCTTTTTATTGAACACGCCTGTCTCTTCCTTTTCTCTACATTCTGATGAGACTAAGAATGCACGTACTGACTGAGTAAAATAAATTGCCTTTTGTTCACACGACTCTCGAGATACACTCTTGATTAGGGGAGAGCAAAGTTGTCATGTTCTATGGTTGTCAGAAACTAAATCCCTTCTTGTCTAACCAGGGAAGTTAATTCCTTCCTGAACATTCGAGAAAGTTTCTAGTGAACTCTGAGCTAGCTGGCAAACCCAAAACTTTAAGTCTAATATCGACAGTAGTAGACCTAGTTAACGTCTGGTCTAGGCCTTTACTATTGAAGGTATTATTCCAATGCGCAGAGCCTATTGGGATAATAGGAACTACACTACATGGCGCCCAACGTGTGTGGAAAGGGCGATAAAACTAACGTAAGACATTTAAAGTAACTCAGTCGTGCTTTCTCACTCAGACCCCTTTCTCCCATAATACTCCAAAGACGTCTGGAGTGGGTAAAAGGTTATATCCGCCAGACCTCGCAGGAGGGAACTCCTATGTATGGTACTTGGTATAGTCAACGTTGAAGGATACACTGTTCCAAAATATTGTGCATCTAATCTTTGTTTCCATAAGAAACCTGATCTGCAAACAAAAGAAATAACCATCCTGTCAGTAAAATGGTAGACAGTGATGATGAAAGAGAGGCAGTTAGATTAGCAACTGAACTCGCGGCAGCTGATGCTACCATGCAAGAAGCAGACCCGGATATAATACTCATCCCGGTCATCAAAAGGAAATCTATAACTTTAAAACTTATAGAAAACGGACTGACACCTAGAGGTGGCACAGTCATATTCGTAATTGAAGCACACGAATATCGGCAGACAGAGGTATACTATTCATGGATAAATTTTCCAGCAGCAAATCCTGTAACAAAGTACTTCCACTATTACAAAATAGAGGAACCTCCTGAAACGTACACTCCTTTCGAGGAGGTGGAAGTACCACTCAAATTTCAAGAGCATTTGCTCTTATTTGATGGCGCCCTAAAACATAATAATCACATCACCAGGCTCGGTCCTTTAGGTAGACCAGGAGCAACGTGGCCGGTCCTAGCCGGATACACACCACATCCAGACATCGACGGGATGTCTGCAGCTAACCTGTTAACACAGCTAAAACAATTAATAAAAATACATAGACAATTAGTCCAGTATGTGATGCGGACTTCAACAATTCAGCCAGCGATTAAACTCCCACAGCTGACCCCTCACCAGGGGAACACAAATAAAATTACACCACACAACATCCAGTCCTGCCTAGGTAAAGTACCGGCTAAACGGGAACAAATACCATTCTGGCTAGCGCAGAAAATCACCCAAATAGAGGCGGTGTTTCCAGACACCACCCCGCTAGAAAAGCACAGGATTCTGACTATCTGTCTTCCAATGGGAATCGCACCACACATTGAGGACTGTGACACTTGGGGTACAGTCTTTGCTTCCATCTACACAAAAACGCACGGTGTTCCATCCATTTCGGTAATACCAGATGTGCTAAAACAAATTCAAGATGAATACGGTCCAGAACCCGCTTTAACTCTTGGTATGAAATTACTAAAAGACTTCAAGCAGGTCTCGGCTATATTATTAGCCAACATAAAGGGAGAAGCAGCAAACGTGGCGATCCGCCAGAGGTTAAAGGAAACAGATATAGCAGACCAACCAGCTGAAATTGCCAGAATCATAGAAAAATCCTATGAGGAACTAGGTAGAGATAGTTTAGGTGGAATACCAGTAAAACCACAACTGATTGAAAGTCCTGAAAAAATATTTTTTAATAATAATTCAACATCACAGAAAAAGAGCTGGGATGGAAACAAACAATCCAATCCCAAAGAAAAGAAATTCCAGTCCAGAGGAAGGTCTCCTAGGCGAAGAGAGAAATCTCCGAACCAAAGACACAGGTCACCCCAGAGTGACCCCTCTGGGAAAAGATATAACCTTAGAAACAGGGATAATATAAAAAAGCCTGATAGATATCAAGACATTGATACACGTCCCTCTCAATCTTTTCAGACTTCCTCGCAGAAATCGGAAAGAAGAGGACGATCAGAACAAAGAGAAGAGCACGCCAAGTCCAAAGACAAGGAACCTGCTCAGCTAAAAAAGAAATTACAATTTCCAAAAAAGAAGGTAGCCAGTATCAAGGTAGTTAACAATGCCGAGAATACTGAGGACACAACTGAAAAACGGAGAATGGGCTCAGACAATGCTAGACAGCGCAGCAGAAGTGAGCATAGCTCGCAAAGTCCTTATGAATCATCTGGAGACAGTGGACACGAATGAATATCTTCAAGTGGAAACTGCGGACACCAGAGTTAGCAAACCTCACAAAATATACGAAATAACATTGCGTATAGAGGGGGATAAGACTAGAAAAATAAGGGGACTATTTTGGGATAATCTCTCCAGACGCACATATGGGCGAGGGTCTCAGACACCTCAAACTAAAAGATTCTCTGGAAGAATTACAATCACGGTACTGGTGGCCAGGCATGAGCCTGCGTCACACCATGTTTGTAAAAAACTGCCCAAACTGCAACAGAGATCGCAGTGGGGAGAGAAACAGTTTAATACCTCGTCGTTTTACTCCAGAAAAAATCAAGAGTAAAAAGGAAGGCTTGTGATTAACATATACATACATACATATTAACATATACAGGCTAGTTTCCACTTATAATGTAGATCACCAGCACTCGGCTGACGTCTGGACTGTTATACAAAGATTTGCGAGTCTAAATGGCATATACGCTAAGAGCATGCTACGTTTGACCATTGTTTTCACTCTAGCCCTCCAGCCTGAGGGGAAACATGGCCAAATGAGCATAGCACAGCGGGAATCTTCTCACTTCCTTCCTGAGGGATACGGGATGGTGCAAAGAAAAAACCAAGGCATAAAGCAATCTATAACGGAGAGGATATTAGGTTCGGGAGCTGGGTGGGTCAAACATCTAATAAGTGTCCAACGTAGTCTAAATAATTTGCCAAAAAATTCTCTGAAGGGATTCAGTGCGTACGAATTATTATTTGGAACTAGGATGTTGATCTCTGACATTGATAGTCAGACTTCAGTGGTGAAAGAAAAAAGCTTTGATATCAAAGACCGTTTGGCTATTTTGCAGGACTTAAACAAAACAAGAAAAGACCTGAGCAACATAAAGTTGAAACAACAGCCAACAACCACTGAAGAACCACCACCTGTCCCAGCAAGACCTGTCTGGATTCCAAAAGTCGGGGATCTAGTCAGGGAAAAGATCGCGGTAAAGAAGGAATTTGGGCCTTCTTACAGAAAAGCAGTTCCTGTCTTGTCTATCAACGGGACAAGATCAGTTGTACTACCGCCACTTGCTGGTAAAAAGGAGAACCGAGTTGTATCCATCGACCTGGTAAAACCACGATCATGTGGCCGATAACAAACAGTAGGCCAAGTGGACTCCCAATAAGTAGCCGAACACCAAGGTTTGCTACCAGTACAGAGGTCCTAACGAAGAGGCTCATCACATTCGAAACGCCTACAGAAGAACAACAAGGACTATGCAACAATGCAATAGAACTCAGACCTCTGAAAACCCAAATAAAAACATTTAGCAGAGACACACCAATCTATAATGAAGTACCAAGCGAAAATGCAAGAAACAGTAATCCTGAAGCAATTGGAACAATTAACAGAACTGCATCCGGCTACTTCATAAACTTAGATGATTCCTCTGAAGGCTTCAGTGAATCAAAGACACAGCCTTCATCAAAAACCTTTAAAGATAAAGCAAAAGAACTTTTGAAACAACTAAAAGAAACATATCTGATTTCTCCATGGATCGAATTTTGGGTGGGTTTTGGTGCATTTATCCTCATACTTTGGCTCATCATGGTACTTACTTTGGGACGCTTCATTGAGGGAAAATATGCTAAAATGGACACAGCAAGTCAGAAAATCAACTTGATCCTCAAACCACACACATCTTCACACGTCGAGAAAAGAGAACTTTCTTCAGTCAACTTCACAGCCAATCCTATACCGGGTGGGGTAGCCTGGGACAACACTGACTATGAAATTTATGGTCCGGTCGAAATCCTGAAATATCCACACCAAATTAAGATCTCATTGAGTGACTTTGCAAAACCAAGCTCATTTGCTGATGATTGGGACTTCGAAAGCATTAATAATATGATGTCTGACTTAGTAATGTCTGCTAAATTTACCAAACATGATTATTTGCAGGGTTCTACAAATTATGATAGTATGTACTGTTATAACCACTATGGTAACCATTTTTTACATAGATCTGCACAACCTAGAAATGTTTTAAATTATAATCAATGGGAACATTGTGCAACCCCTCCAAAAGGAAGCTCAAGAACCTTCTATGACAAATATTCATACTTTTCAGGTTTTAACATAAGTAATGCTGAAACATTTTATTTCAAATTGTCAAACAAGACAGGAACTAAGACCATGATAACAAACACAAAATTGATATATTCAGACTCATTCTTTGAAAAAATGAATACTTTTGGTTTTGATTACTGGGACAAAAATGTTGAATTGAAAAGTGTTTGGGGTACAAAAGAATGGCAAGTACAGGGTATAGAATCTTTGTTTAGAGCCTGCATGATCCCAGAACAAATGATATTTTTAAATGACACTGTTCAACAAACTACCTGTCTTGGCCTAGCCAAAATCAAAGACTTAAATAAACCGTCTATTCCAAAGCCAACAATGAGCAGCAATAGCTCTATAGATGAAGAGATAGACGTAAATTATGTATTAAACCAAAACAGAACACATCCAGATTGGAAACAGTGGTTGATCTGGCCCACAGATACTAATAACTGTCAAGACAGATTCCTGAACAAAACACAGGGGTTCAAAATGACCAGGCCAGACCCTAGATATCCTCAAAGACATCACCCAGGGATAATAACCACCTACAGTGTGGGCAAATTATGCCTTCAATGGCTACAAACTTCCACACTGGCAGAAATTAAGCAACACCTAACTTTACTTACTGATGGTGCTGACTTGCGTGATTTCATTATGGGACCGCGCAAACAGCGTCAAAAACATTTCATAGCAGCCTCTGTATATGCAGCATACAATGAGGCCTGGAAGGTTACTCAAATTGAAACAGCAGAGAGAATACGGGAAATTGACCGTATTAATTTGGAAAAATCACTTTCTGTAGTGGACAATGGGTTAATGACTCTGTCCTCCAGAATTTTTTCTTTGGACAGCATTGTGTCTTCAGCAATCGACATATTATCGCAAGACTTACTGTTGCTACAACACGGTCAGTCTCAATTGCGTTCTATTGTACAGCTTGGCTGGACGTTACAAAATCTACGTTCAGGCTATGTGCCTTGGCGTTTAATCAACACAACGTCACTATTCCAAATCTTTAACCTTACTGATAGACAAGTCAGTATGGCACAAAAGGGTGCTGATTATACAATCTTGAGCATTGAAAAACTCGAAAGATTACCAGTGACAATGTCAGAACGACCTGTCAGTGAATGGATAATACATGGGATAATAAATATTCCAATCTCAACCTTCAGGTTTCAATACTGCCAAAAATATATACAGGCTGGCATGTACGAGAAATTGGGAAAGGGGTACATTAAAACAACGTGGAACCTGCCCTATTCACATGCATGTGTCAGTAATAAAGGACAGAAAGTGTTTCTTAGTGGCAATAATTGTGCGATGTCACTAAGCGGCACGCTTCTGTGTAACGGAATTAGTTTGCATGGAGCCTGTGAAGGGAATTCATACAACCTTTCATGTCACCAGCAAGGCGCACCTGCAACAGAGATAGAACCATTCTTTCAAAGACTCTATAATGGGAGTTACATTCTAATTGTAGATCGCAGATGTTGTAGTCTTATGCCCGGGACTCCTTATCTCGTAACTACGACTGCGAAGGTCAAGTGCTGTGGACGCTCATTGTTCCCCAGCTCCTTTCCAGACAGGGAGGCAAGGGCATGGCCCAATTTGAAAATTACTTCTATTCGAATAGATACTTTAAGCAGAATGAAAACAGTGCTTCTTCAGACGCCTACAAGGCTCACGTCATCAAAAGAAACGTATGATCTACAAGTCGCAAGGACGACTGCAGAGATACATTAATTGTTATCAACTAATTCCCCCATACATTTCGCAGAAATCCTGAATGAAATCTTAAATATTTCTGATACCAATGGGGTCTCAAAGGTATTTAAGACAGTATTTTCGATGGCATTAACACCATTCAAAGCCATACTGGGTATTTTTCCAGATTTCGTCCATTCGATTTTTGGCGGACTTCCCCTGATCTTGGGACTAATTGCAGGAATCCTATTCTTAGTCCTTATTTTTCGTTATGGCAACCCATGTCACAGACAAAACTCTTGCGACAAGGGAAGAAACAATCCTAGCCATTGGATACCGGGACCGGATATCAAAAATCCTGGGACTCTCCCGGCTTAGAGACCTGAACATGACTTGGTTTCTATCATTTCGACCAATGTGGCAAAGATGTGTTTTACCTGTATTAAGGTGTCTGCTATGCGGAGAAGAATGCGTGTTAGACACCTGTCTAACGCTACAATCGGATGCGCCAATGGATGCAGAAACATTGTTGAGCCCGATCAAGGTTCACGCTTTGTGCTGCCCTCAAAGGCTGCCAATCCTGATGACGGCATTCGTGGAGGCTTCACCACTACGATTGAGGGGTAGTGAAGTTCAAGATGAAAGCAGCATCGAACAGGTACGACCTTCTGTCAGCAATGCGAATCAGAATGTCAATGGAGACAATCATGCGCACGAATGCATGGTTACACCTTTTTCCGAGTTAGTGGAACTTTCCCAGGAAGCTGTTGACAGCTTTTTCGAAAGCCTAAATGATATGATGTTCTCACCAGAGCAGAAATAGAGACTTTTGAGCAAGCTCGCACACGGCGTTCCCTGAATTCGGCCTTCAACTTTAAAAATAAAGTCACATGAACAATTTTACCTCCAGTTCACGGACAGCAATTTTTCAGCAACCCCAAAATATTTTTGCATATTTTTCGGGACACTATCTTCTGCTTAAAGTAAGAACTATTCTTAGAGAACTAAGGTTTCTAAATTTTAGATAGCTTATAGACATTAGCTGCCCGCTGGTATGTTCATAAATATTTTATTCTGTGATGGAATGGTCTCGAACTTTTTTTCTGTATTAAGAGCCATTTCATGTGTAAATTCTCATATACCAAATAGCAATAATGTATACAAATGCGTGATTACTTTGGCATTATTCTACAGCTTGAGTGCATACAATACATATGATTGCAATTCTTCCGTATATTTGAAAAATTTCAAAATGCATTTATGTATTTTGGGGTGGTAAGGTATACACTATACTCTATAGTATGTTTTACTATGCATAGATTAGTAAATATGTCCATAGTTAGCGTGGAGTGGGTGTGATGTATTCCTATAGGTTCTGAATCGATCCCCCTATTCCTGACCCTATTCTGGTTAAACAAACCAACAAGTTAACTAGCAGTCAGCCCATGAGGCAGAAAACCCCCATGATGCAGATACCGTTATCTGACGCAGTCACACTACGGCACAGGAACGTGTTATCTGATTAGGTCATAACGCTTGCGATCTAATTAGACAAGCGATATTCCTCCAGCCCCTGATAAGGCATACGGAGTTCTCATAACAAATCAAACCTATGACAACCTGGGCAAAACCCTGCGGCCATTGTTTTGATTTCAACGAGAACTTCAGCAAAAGAATGTGCTAACGAGCAAGTCGTATGACATCCTTATTGACGTATCTATGTCCATCCTTACGTCAATCTCGGCACCTTAAAGGTATAAATATTACCGATATTGCCCTATGCAAACACACGCGGTGGTGACGAGACGGAGCAGCCATACTTGCCGAAGCGAAGAGCAGAGCAGACCCCGCTGGCGCAGCCCCGCCTTCCTGACGCGCTGAGAACGAGACCCGCTGCTTTCTCCTGCCGAGAAATCCAGCACCGGCGCTTCCGGGTAGCCCTCGCAGGCAGCCTGGAATATCGAGACCAGAGAGAGAGATACCATCCCTCATTCAACCTAGATTCCAGGTACAGAACTGAATAACCCCTCGCAGAGAATTCTTTAGTTATTCACTTGGCAAAAACAAACTTAACTTAAACTGTAACTTTCTATTCCCGCCCACGTATTAGGCTTAGGTCAGGTACACGGGGTAGGCGTATTTAGAAACACCAGTTGAGTACGTTTAGTCAAATGTATATGTGTATGTAATATATTTTATTCATTTTAAAACATCTTATGGCTTAGAAACCATATCAATGTTTTTACAGTATTATTTCATACTATTGCTTTTAATGTATGCACTTTACTTAGCTATAAGTATTGCAATAATATCGATCCATTTCTCTTGTATGAGAAAAGAGACTGATCAATAAATAACACCTTTTTATTGAACACGCCTGTCTCTTCCTTTTCTCTACATTCTGATGAGACTAAGAATGCACGTACTGACTGAGTAAAATAAATTGCCTTTTGTTCACACGACTCTCGAGATACACTCTTGATTAGGGGAGAGCAAAGTTGTCATGTTCTATGGTTGTCAGAAACTAAATCCCTTCTTGTCTAATCAGGGAAGTTAATTCCTTCCTGAACATTCGAGAAAGTTTCTAGTGAACTCTGAGCTAGCTGGCAAACCCAAAACTTTAAGTCTAATATCGACAGTAGTAGACCTAGTTAACGTCTGGTCTAGGCCTTTACTATTGAAGGTATTATTCCAATGCGCAGAGCCTATTGGGATAATAGGAACTACACTACATAGTGACTCGCAATTTTCCACTTGCAATGTGTCGCCAATTGCGAGGCGCTAAATGAAATGGTCGTACATCTGGCCCCAAAATCCTTAGGGGCAGATTTACAAGCCCCTTGCTCCTCTTTTATGCCACCGTTGCGTCACTTTCGTGATGCAGCGGCGAGGCAAAAGATGCGCCATGGTGCAGGGTATTTACAACGTGACGCATCTGAGAGATGCGCCACGTTGTAAAGTCCTGCGCCGGAACGTCTCCTAAAAGTGGCTGAGTGAAATCTACAAGATTTCACTCAGTCACTTTGGGGCCCATGCTGCGTCAAAACCCTGCGCCTGCTTGAAGCAGGCGTAAGGATTGACGCAGCATTAACAAGATTCGGCCACCCAGAGCATTGCTGGAGCTGTGTCGTGCTTGCGACGCAACTCCAGCAATGCGCCACCTTTATGGCACAGATGTGTCATGCACCTGTGCTTTTTTTGCCCCATGAGGCGCAGCATTGTAAATGCGGCGCATGCATGGATGCGTCACCTATTGTAAAACTGCCCCTAAGTACTTTGAGTATTTGTTTTGTGTGCACGCGTGTGTATTTTTTTCGAATTACTGTTTTAATATTTGAAATGTAACTTCTACAAATTGCTTGGGGGTCCCCGGCTTCCAGTGGTGACTCAATGGGGGTCCTCAGGAGTCAAAAGTTTGGGAACCACTGGTGTAGAGTGTATTTGTCGATTTCTCACATTTTGCTAGAATGTTCACATCCCAAAAGGGAATTTTATCTTTATTGCTAGTCATGGTGAAATGCAGGAATGGGTTTAGTTGGTCTAGCCACTCTTTGAAAGCTTGCATGTTGTTATTATTACTGTAGCAAACACAAGGAGATGATGGATGGAGCCCTGAAACTTTTCAGACACTCACCCCCAGTCACAGATCTGGGTTGAATCTATCATCATTCTTTAGCTTACTTCCCCATCTCAGTTCAAACCCAGCTATATGCAAATCAGTCTTAAGGCCTGTGCCTCATGGGAACAGTCCAGCCCAAACTGCCAAGCGAGGTCTTCCCTGAACTAGAAACAAGCATCCTGGGACCGGTTTCTGGGTAAAAACCTTCATCAGCCAGGCTAGCTTTAATCCAGTGACAAAGTGAGCAAGGTACCCACGTCTGGGCATACCCTGCCAACCTACGGCAAACAAAGCAAACACAAGGAGATGATAGACGGAACACTGAAACTTTTCAGGCACTCATCCCCAGTGACAGATCTGGGTTGAATCCATCATCATTCTTTAGCTCACTTCACCACCTCAGTTTAGACCCAGCTATATGCAAATCAGTCTAAACCCAGTGCCTCATGGGAACAGTCCAGCCCGAACTGCCAAGCCAGGTCTTCCCTGAACCGGAAACAAGCATCCTGGCACCGGTTTCTGGGTACCATGTTTCCAGTCCAGGGAGGACCTGGCCTGGCAGTTCGGGCTGGACTGTTTCCATTGGGAGCAGGGCCAGGACTGATTTGCATATGGCTGGGTCCAAACTGGAATGGCTTGGTGAGCAAAAAAAGATGGATTTAGGCCCAGATCTCTGTACTGGTACTGGGGTGAATGTATGACATTGTTCTGCATTCTGTCAATCAATTGTTCTTTTTGCATTTGTCACCCTGAGTGGGACGGGTATGCCCAGATGTGGGTCCCGTGCTCTCCATGCCACTGGAGTCAAGCTATCCTGGCTGATGGTGGCTGAAAAGCCAGAAACCAGTCCTAGGATGTTTGTTTCCAGTCTAGGGAGGACCTGGCCTGGCAGTTCGGGCTGGACTGTTCCCATTGGGTGCAGGGTCAGGACTGATTTGCATATGGTTGGGTCCAAACAGGAAAGGTATGGTGAGCAAAAAAACAATGGATTTAGGCCCAGATCTCTGTACTGGTACTGGGGTGAATGTATGACATTGTTCTGCATTCTGTCAATCAATTGTTCTTTTTGCATTTGTCACCCTGAGTGGGACGGGTATGCCCAGATGTGGGTCCCGTGCTCTCCATGCCACTGGAGTCAAGCTATCCTGGCTGATGGTGGCTGAAAAGCCAGAAACCAGTCCTAGGATGTGTGTTTCCAGTCTAGGGAGGACCTGGCCTGGCAGTTCGGGCTGGACTGTTCCCATTGGGTGCAGGGTCAGGACTGATTTGCATATGGTTGGGTCCAAACAGGAATGGTATGGTGAGCAAAAAAACAATGGATTTAGGCCCAGATCTCTGTACTGGGGTGAATGTATGACATTGTTCTGCATTCTGTCCATCAATTGTTCTTTTTGCATTTGTCAACCCGAGTGCGATGGGTATTCCCAGACGTGAGTCCCGTGCTCTCCATGCCACTGAAGTCAAGCTATCCTGGCGGATGAGGGCTGAAAGCCCAAAACCTGTCCTAGGATGCTTATTTTAAGTCCAGGCAGGACCTGGTCTGGCAGTTCAGGCTGGACTGTTCACAGTGGGTGCAGGGTCAGGACTGATTTGAATATGGCTGGGTCCGAACTGGAATGGCACTGTGAGCAACAAAACAATGGATTTAGGCCCAGATATCTGTACTGGGGTGAATGTATGACATTGTTCTGCATTCTGTCCATCAATTGTTCTTTATGCATTGTTTTTGCCGTGCCAGCTTATTAGGATGTTGTTGATATATCTGAGCCACAGGCGAATTTGATTGGGGTAAGGGTTGTTGTTCCAGATGTATCCTTCTTCAATCCAGCTCATGTGGAGACAGGCTATACTCGGGGCAAATGTGCTGCCCATAGAAGTTCCATGTTGTTGAAGGTATAGTTGGTCTTCAAACTGAAAGAAATTTTCTGTGAGGGCAATATGTGCTAGCATCATAATTAGAACTCACGGTTTTATGGTATTTTTTTTTTTTTTACATTATCGTCTGTATTTATCCATATTTATTTTTGGGGCATTTTAACTGCATTTATCCGCATTTTTTTTTGCCACAAGCAAAAGTTGACGCTGCTGCTAGTATTTTTCCACATTTATTTAAATTGACAATGCACACACGCACTCGGTTGTTATTGGCCAACACATTACATTCATCTGAACATTTTTCCATTTGCCGAATGTCCCAAATACGCTTAAAAGTGCTATCACAAGCCATTTGTGTCAGAGCCGTGCAATTTCTGTCATCGGCACAGAGTGCCAGATTCTCTCACTCGCTGAACATCATACTTCCCCACTGAGAGAAACACACTCCCTTCAGCTACAACCCAATTGTGCCCTGCTATAAACACCCGGAAGCAACTCAATTAATTCATTCATTAGGAACTTTATTCGGTTATTATCAATAAAAACAACCATAAAAGTACATTCAAAATTACAGTATTAAAAAGCATCAGTCATAGCTAAAAATGAAAAATTCATTAACAAATTGATTTCCGCAATCTAAAAACATGTTTAAAAAAAGCAGAAACAGATGCAACTGTAAATATAGTATCTAGTTTCTGTATTGCTAAAAAAGCAGGGCGACACCGATTCACTTCCAAGGCCTTCAGTATGGGCACAATCATTCTCTTCCGTGGCATTGCATAAAACTTACAAAAACATAAAATATGAATGTCTGATTATCTGATAGATCATCACAGGGGCATTTACTCAATTGTCGTGACCAATTATTCATATCGGGGAAGGTAAAGGCTCTAAAAAGAATGTTTAACCTAAAGCGTGTTAATAAGAACCTTTCGCGATCACTGATATGTAGAGTTGCATATGGTTGTAAGTTGCTAGGGGTCATTATTAATTGATGGGCAATTACTGTCTTTTTCTTTGTTTCATCATTAGATCTTCTTTTTTCCAGGTACTTCATACATTGGTATTTAAGCTCCTTTCTGGGAGTATGACACATTGAGAGCGGGTCATCATAATATTCTTGACAGCCCAATTTTATTAAAAAGAATTCACATATGAAAGCCTTCTTATCCTGCTCGCATGGTCTAGGCTTATCGCATCCTTTAAGATAGTGAGGTTCAGGGCACACTCCTCGGTGGTCCAAACCCTATGCCATAAAAGCACTGGTTGGACCTTGATAGTATCTTCAATATATCGTTGACCAAGTTCTGTGTGACAAATATAAGTTGAGACACTCTCTGGTACAGCTAAGAGATATCTCAAAAACATGTTTTCCGCCAACTGGATGCATGTCACATTAGCATATCCCCTTATACCTGCACCATAGACAGCAGTTGCTACACATGTTGCGCTATAGATTTTTAAAAGCTCACTAATTGGCTTTTTCCCCATCTTTTTACAGAGGTTTTTTAGAGCCATTATGGCTTTACAGAACATCAGCCTTCTTGATCTTATTGCGCTTTACCACAGGCCAGATTCCTCGAACAGTATGCCTAAGTACGCGAAAGTGGGGGTGAAGTCCAAGGGACTTGAGTTAATATACATGATTTTTTTTCCGTTTATTTGCCCCTGGGCCACAGTCATACAAAACAGTTTTGTACAATTAATTTTCAGGTCCAGGCTAGACATATAAGTGTTGAAAGATGATATAATTCTTTGCAGAGCGAGGGGGGTCCGGGCCATTATGACAGCATCATCCGCATACAGGAGTGTAGGGATTGATCTTTTTGCTATCATAGGCATATCTCTGCACTCCTGCAGCAGGGTTCTTTCCAGGTCATTAATGTAAACTAAAAATAAGAAGGGAGCAAGGACGCACCCTTGTAGCACCCCTCTCGCTATGCCAAGCGATCTCGTACACTCCCCATTTCTGCCATAACGGACTGATGCTGTAGCACCAGAATAGAGGTCCCTAAGGAACTTAATTATATTTTTCTCAACCCCAGATTTTCTAATATCAGCCACAATTTGCTGTGTGTAACGCAATCAAAAGCTGACGTTAAGTCAACAAAAGTGAAAAAGAGGCCTTCACTCTTAGCCTTGGTGTATTTTTCTTGTAGGATAAAAAGATTGAGGCCCTGATCTACGGTACCTAAGCCTTTCCGAAACCCATACTGGAAGTCACTAACGATTGAATTTTCGTCCGCCCAGCTTTGCAGTCTACTTAAAATCAATCTACCAACATTTTTTATGGATGAATCTAATAATGAGATCGGGCGGTAGCACGCACAGCATTGCCTATCTCCCTTTTTAAAGATAGGAAAAATGATGGATTTAAACCATGATGGGCTTAAGCCCCTCGCGCAGGTAGCATTAAATAATTGCGTTAGAATAGGCTCCCACGGGTCCGTATTACTTTTAAACAGATCAGCTGGTACTACGTCAGGGCCTGCAGCTTTCCCGCCCTGGCTCGCTTTTATGCTTAAGTTCACCTCTTCCGCAGTGGTATCCAGTTCGAGTTTCCTACTCGTGCTTTCTGCCCTCTCTACCGCAATCATTGTAGGTTGTATTTGCTGCGCTCCACATGGTGCACTATACAAATGGGCATAATGATTTACCCATTCATCCTCTGGGAACGCTATACGTGCCTTAGTGTTATCATTAAAGAATGGGGCATTCACCGCTTTCCAAGAAGCAGTTATATCCTTGGTCTGTGAGGTCTCGCACAATGAATCCCAGGCATCATTTTTGATGTCAACTTTTCTTTTTTTAAACGTCTTATTATAGGCTTTCCGTAGCTCCCTGATCAATATAGGGTCACGAGCCGCAGCATTCAAAGCGTGCTTAAGTTTGGGGTGGGCCTTCGTGCATGCTGTGTCGAATCAGCTCACGTTTTTTTCCTTGCGGTTTTTCAGTTCCACCCATAAACTATCCTTAATATATGTGGCAATTAGTAGAAAATGTTTAATAATACACTGGCTATCTGAGTTTTAGTCCAGACAAGCCATAATGCTAGTTAAGCATTTTTTGATCAATTTGTGAATGAAATCTTCCGGGACCACCTTGCTCCATTTTAGGGAGTATCCATTTTGTCTACTCATATTTACATCCGGGATGGCCTGCCTCACCATATTGCCTCCCCCGGGATCATAATGTGGATTTAGAATCTCCATAGTTAGAAGGTAGTGATCACTGAGTGCTGTGTTAAGGGTTTTGCAGGTTTTGATCTGTCGTCCATATCTGACAGGGAATAGTATAAAATCAATTCTTGTGGAGGCACCCCTACCATTAAATGTCGGAAGGAAAGGGGACACCATTTGACAAATGTCATTAGCATAGCCCAAATCACAGGAAAAAACAATTTCATTTAGAAGTTTCCCGCACAAGGTATGTTCAAAATGGGTTAAGCTAGTATCCTGATCAAGCATAATACCACAGGTACCTTGTTGTCCCCTTTTACAAATTGAGCAGTTGAAATCCCCTCCCCATATGACAATTACTTCTTTAGTGCTACCTTCCATCACATGTTTTATATCAGCACCCAATGTTTTCAGTGTTCCTTCAATTATATCCACAGGGATGTTATTATAGAAATTGACAATTATCAAACACAATGAGTTACTAGTATGTTTCTTGACCATGTGATAATATCTATTATTAGACACAAAATCTATTCTATCACATTTAAACTGGTTTGATACATATGTGCACAGGCCCCCTTTTGCCCTGCCATGCTTTGAATTTGTTGCTGGTGTAAATAAAGTTTTAAATCCGCATAGATGGCAGGCCTCTGTTACCCAGGTTTCTTGAAGGCTTAAAATGTCAAATTTATTTATGGTATTAGTCCATATACTGTTCGTCAGTTTTGTTTTTAAGCCCGCAACATTCCAAAACATTATCAACCATCCTCCCCTGTTGTCTGGTGGAGCACTGGGGTTAGCGGGACCATTCTTCTCTGGGGGTTCCCTCTGTAAATTCTCCCCTATGGGGTGTCTCTTAGGGGTATCCAGTTCAACGGGATTGAGTTCAACTGTATCCTCAGTGGGGTTAGTGGGTCTAGTATTCTCTGTAATTTCGCTGTGTCGATTCCCCCCTATGGGGTCTCCCTCGGACGTATCCTGTTCAACAAGTTTAAATTCAGCTATGTCCTCACTGTGCGCCTTCATTACGCTAGATGCCCCATCATATACTCCTTCATGGTCCATTACCATATCAAGCGGTTTAGATGTATGTTTATCCATAGGCACCTCTATAGTAAGTCAGTCCACCCCCTCTATTCCTGAAAGCATATCAAATTGGTTGAAAGTAGGTATGCTAAATCTAGGACCAGCTACACTACCCCCATTTGGATTTCCCGCTCGATGTCTATTCGGTGGTATAGGTGCTGATGCGGGATAGAAGTGACTTAAATCACACGTATATATGCCACCATCTCCTCTCTGGGGGTACCAATCTCGAATGTAGCTAGTTACTCGTCTGTCCTTAAAACTAACAATGATAGAATCACCCTGTGAATCTTTTAGGCTGTGCCCCAACCAGCTTACTCTCCGCACATGTAGGATTTCACCATCTATATTTGGTGGAAGTGGTCTGTTCTTGTTTAACCAATATGTTACTTTGTTTTTTTTGTTTTTTTTACAAATATGTAATTCCACCCGAACCCCCACCCACGCTTGCCCACCCCCAACTAGGCCGCGTCCCCGTTCCCCTCCCAGTCCACCCCCTACCATAGTCCCCAACGTAGCTCCAAATCCTCCCTCTACCGTCTCACCCCCTCCTCCCACCACTCCCAGAAACTCAAATACAAATCGCAAATCAAAAGGCTATGCAAATAAGAGAATAAAAGAAAAGGTCTCCTCTAGTTAGGGGAGTCGAACAGGGAATAGTGTACCACACACAGGGGCGTAGGTAGCCTGCTCACAGTATATCTATAACAATGTCCTGCAGTAAGGCTCGCTGCGTCGCCCCGTTCCCCGCCACTAGAAAAAAGGAAATAAACAGCCTTAGCAAATGCCCTCCTATATAATAACAGTTCCCCTATTACAACGGGGGACATCCACACAGCGCAGCGGGACATGCCCTCCCTCTGCAATCATAATAGTTACAACTAACATCTACACTTCCTGTGCTTTGTCCCATATAAGAAGCTGCTTTTACTACGCATCCACAGGCTTAAATGTGCTATCCCAAAATGGCAATATAACTCCAACCGGCAGGCACCCCAAATATAGTGAGGTGAAGGGTAGGAAGTGCAATATCAACAAAGAATCACCAAGTGGTAGTCACCCCACCCCCATCCGCATATCCTATCTCAACTCCAGCCCACATCAGCCCTGCAATATCAGCACTAAAGGCAAGTCACAACAGAGTCAGCAGCTCAAAATAGAGGTAGCAACATCTAGGGCCAAGAGCTAGGCCCTCAAATGCTCAGTTCCCCAGGGTACCAGTATCTCACCCAACCACAACCAACAGGTTCAGTCCTGATCCTCCAGGGAGCCACCGGCAGCTTCATCAGGGCGACCATCCTCTAAGGACTACTGCATGTCCCTAAGCCAGTTCTTCATGACCTTCTGAAGCGATCTCGGATCCGTGAAAATCGTAGACCTCCCCTGCCTGTTGACCCTCAGCTTGGCAGGGTAGAGCATGGCATAATCCACCCCGAGGTCGCGAAGTTGCCGTTTCATGGGCACGAACTGGCGCTGCGCCTCCTGTACTCTCACTGTGAAGTCCGGAAATTGAGAGAGCGTGCTGCCCTCATAGGTCAGCGGCTGCTTCTCCAGAGCAAGCTTCAGCACGGTGTCATGGTCCCTGTAATTGAGGAGTTTGGCCACAATGCGTCGTGGAGGGGCCCCAGGTTTAGGCCTCAGGCCCAGAGTGCGATGTGCTCTTTCAACGGCAAACATCTCCTAGAATGCAGTTTCTTCCAGCAGTTTTTTCAAAAGGGACTCTACAAATAGTTCCATGTTGCACGTCGGCGTGCTTTCCGGCAGTTCCGTAATACGGATGTTGCATCTACGGGACTGCGCCTCCAAGTCCTCCGCCTTGTCCTGCAAGAGCTGTATCACCTTACCCAGCTGCTTATGCTCGGAGTCTAAGGTTGTCTGCGCCTCCTCCACCTCGCCTATGCGTCGTTCCGACATGTCTATCCGTTTGGCATGTTTGTCAAGCCGCTCCGCCATCCAATCCATGCGATACGTTAGAGCGTCCATCTTGGTCCCTAGCGTGGCGATGCCACCCTGCAAGTTCTTTTCCATGGCCAGCAGTATGCTGCGGATATCGGGCTCCGTCGCTTCCCCATTCGCCGCAGTCTCCGCTTCCGTTCGCTCCGTTCTCTGCAAGGGTTCCGCGGTTTTGGTCTTTTTGCTATCAAATGTCAATTTGGGCTGCGAACGGTCTGGGCGCCCCATGTCGGCTCTATTGCCCGCTGCTACAGCCAGGTCCTAACTCCCAGTGTCACAGGCGTGTACCAGAACCAAAAACAGGGAGGCACTAGAATAAGTAGATTACTCAGCGCAGGCAGTGGTTGTATTCAATAATCTCAGTCTCTCAAAGCTGCAGCCCCTTTCGCCCGAGGCCCGCCCAGGGTTGTACCCGCACCTCAGCAATTCAGGGAGGCAGGATCCACACTGTGCTCCAACATACCCAGGCAAAATGTCTGTTTTAGGTTCCAGCCGCAATGGCAATCGTCACCGCCACACCAGGCTCAGTTCCCACTTCTCACCCAGGTTGGCATCCTCTCCGGGCCAGCAGATCCCAAACAGGCTTGCAGGTATTCCCCAGTCTGACTCAGTTCGTCCCGTCAAGCACAGGGCCCCTGGGCAATGATGGCGGAGGGGGGGGCCAAGCACTCCCCTAAGAGGGACGCGATGTCTTCGAGTCCGCGGCCCCCAGGCAACAATCACAGGCCCCAGTTCAAAGCCAGCGGGGAGGGAGCGGGGGGCGGGAATTCGCAGGCCCCCAATCGATATCGCCGCTCCTGCTATGTCCTGTGTGTAGAGCAGGCAGCGCTCCCCCGCCTGTCCCGCACGCCAGCAGTCACTCTGAGATGCGGCGGGACCGGAGGCCCAACTGAAGCCGGGCGCTCAAGTAGGGGGCCGCTATCGCGCCCGATCACTTAGACGCCGCGGCCCACCAGGCGCGGTCCCCTCCACTCACCTCCTCTCCTGTAACCGGTGTCCGGCTGCTCTCTCCTCTGCCTCAGGGCAGGGGCGACGGTGTATCCGCGTGCAGGGCCCCACCAGAACAACGTCCCTCCGGGTGCAGCAGCTACTCCTGCGGCGGCGCTCTGTAGGCCTCGCCGACGCGTGTCGCGTCCGTAGGCAGGGTGGATCAGATCCGCGGTAGACGCCAGCGCCCGGGGACTAGATTCGCCCGAAAGTTGCCCCTACCGTTACAGTGTGCCTAGGCAGTGTTTCGAGGCACGCAAGGCACCGCGGGCTGTAGGATAATTGCCAGGATCGTTTTTAAGGCTGAGGAGATAACGGCTCAGGCAGCCATTTTTGCCGCTGGCTAGCTCCGCTCCCCAACCAATATGTTACTTTGTTCTTTGGTTCATGGTACCCTTCTATTTTCCCATCATTTAGCTCAGGAACCACGTATGGAGCTGCCTCTGGTGGCAAGTCGATACGTTGGGACGCTCTCTTTGCTTTTGCATCATCTGGTCGTTCCTTAGCTGGGTACCCCAATTTATTGGCCTGTCCTAAAGCTCCTGGGACCCCGGCTATTGAAAGGCCAGTTCCAGTTTTCGGCGGAGCCAGCGTGTTCACAGGGGATGGTGATGAAGAAATCACATTGTTGGGTTCATTAGTTGGCGCTCTCCTAGTAGTTTGTCTAACTATACTCTGATTCTGTGTATAGTCTGCCAGTTTCTTTAATACTTCGGTATTTGATAGTGTCACCTGCTCTATGGACCCCAATTTCTCACCAATCCGTTTCACTCTTTCCAAGAGTGGTACTAATAGGGATTTCACTAGATGTTCAAGTTTCTCCATTAGGTCTTCAGAAAATTGGGGCGGGGAGTGTGAGGCCTCTGCCAAGCTTTCCTCTATTTCTCCTGAACATTCTTTTGGGAGACTGGTATTATTCTGTACAGACTTGGTAACCAGTTCCGACTGGGATGGTATCAAAGTGCCTTCAACAATTTTAGAAGTTTTTGATATTTTTGCTGTTTTTGCACACCTGCCCTTTTGTCTATCCCCTCCACGTTTCCTTTTTAATATGGGGCCTTGCTCTTGAGCTGGATTTTTCACATTACTTTCGGCAGTAGGCTTTAAAGAGACACATGGAGCGGACTCTTCAGTAATAATTTCTAAAACAGATTCGGTACTTGAATCAGCTCGAGTAGCCTCCTTACTTGATTCTGAGGGTGCTAACAGCGCTTGCGGCTGTGGGCGATTACTGATTACCTCATTGGCATCTATATCTATACCATGTTTCGTTGGAGTAGTGGCTGACTGAATGGGTCCCAAAGAGGAATGTTTATTATAAAGGGGTTCTAGTGACAGGCGACGTTCAGTTATCGCTATCTCATGTTCTAAAACTGAGGCAGCCCTGCTTATGAACTGGTCTAGTGTCCCTGTAACACTCCCACCCACTGTTGCTTTCCTGCCTTTCCGTGCTCATGAATTCATTTCCCCTATCTATATATTCCAGTGTGTTATCCAATTGTAGAGTCTTGTGACATATACCAATGATCGTTTTAAAAGTATGAAGTCCAAGCTTATACAAGTTAAAACAAAAGGGTAACTAGTAGGGAAAGAAGTCTTACTGGAATGTCCTGCGCTCCGATGTAAAGGGGGGTGGCCCAGCCCGGCCTCCTCGGTCTCTGACGGGTGCAGACGGGTCCGCCCTTGGCCCGGGCTTTGCCCAGGCACGCCTGCGCGCGTCCCGCGCCGCGGGAGGGCCAGGCCAGCTATGAGTGCCTCGGTCGCCCTCCTGCGGCATCACTTCCCTGCGCCTCGCAGGGGCTTCTGGGGCTTGTGGTCTACTGTGCCCCGCTGTACGATGTGCGCCGTGCCGTTCCCCTCACGGCTTGGGATAGCGTCTCCTGGTCTCCCGGTGGTTGCAGGGATTAAAGGTATGCCATGGCTATGAAACTGTGAGCGTCCAAGAATGTGTCCCGTGCCGCGGGAGGGCCGGGCCGGCTATGAGTGCCTCGGTCGCCCTCCTGCGGTGTCACTTCCCTGCGTCTCACAGGGGCTTCCGGGGCTTGTGGTCTACTGTGCCCCGCTGTACGATGTGAGCCGCACCGTTCCCCTCACGGCTTGGGATAGCGTCTCCTGGTCTCCTGGTCTCCTGGTCTCCCGGTGGTTGCAGGGATTAAAGGTATGCCGTGGCTATGAAACGGTGAGCGTCCAAGAATGTGTCCCACGCCGCGGGAGGGCCGGGACGGCTATGAGTGCCTCGGTCGCCCTCCTGCGGCATCACTTCCCTGCGCCTCGCAGGGGCTTCTGGGCCTTGTGGTCTACTGTGCCCCGCTGTACGATGTGCGCCGTGCCGTTCCCCTCACGGCTTGGGATAGCGTCTCCTGGTCTCCCTGTGGTTGCAGGGATTAAAGGTATGCCGTGGCTATGAAACGGTGAACGTCCAAGAATGTGTCCCGCGCCGCGGGAGGGCAGGCAGGCTATGAGTGCCTCGGTCGCCCTCCTGCGGCGTCACTTCCCTGCGCCTCGCAGGGGCTTCTGGGGCTTGTGGTCTACTGTGCCCCGCTGTACGATGTGCGCGGCGCTGTTCCCCTCACGGCTTGGGATAGCGTCTCCTGGTCTCCTGGTCTCCCGGTGGTTGCAGGGATTAAAGGTATGCCGTGGCTATGAAACGGTGAGCGTCCAAGAATGTGTCCCAACTCAATTCAAATTATGCACTAGACTAGAGTAATATGCTGCCTGAAAAAAATAACAGTGTACTAGAAAAAAGCAAACACTCATAGGGAATACACCATAATGCTTTTACACTCATTATTCAGAAATCAATGAGTGTATTTGCTTGAAAAGCTAACGACAAACTCTTAAAGGTGACGCTAATGTGTTTGGGTGTAAATAAAACCAAACTGCCCACTTTGCGACTACTCTGTCTTGTTTTACAGTTATGTATTTATTGCTCACATCTTAAAAACTTTTTTTCTCTCCTCCTGAGGCTGCATTTTGGTGTAGAAAAATGTCAGACAAAGACTTTTGCAGCAAACGCGTTTCTCCTTTTTTAGATCCATTTCACAGAGAAACGAATGACGGAAAGGAGAGGAAAGAACAATCACGGTTTTCTACAAGTGAGGAGGAGCGCAATAGAAAGAGAGGGAAGAAGAAGAAAGGGGGCAGCAGAAGTGATCACTGTCCTGGTCTTGTCCAGTAAAAAGGAAGAGACCGCAACGGTTATGGGCTATGCAGTCCAGCCACAAACTCTGCATACACTCCAGTCTGTGGCGTAGAAAGGCTTTGAGTTTGTGGCGACATTGTTCTTGCAGCCACACATACACAGTGCAGTGCTCTGCAGTCCGGCCACGAACTCAGCAGCACTACACTGATGTAGCTAGGCTTTGGCACACCAGGGGGTGCTGGCATTCGATTCCTGTTTTTGCCGCCCCCAAAACTGCATACGCCACTGACTCCAGCCTCACCCTCCTCCCCTCTTTCCCGAGGGCACTTACTTTTGTTTACGATCCCGGCAGCTAATTACCACAGAACAAAAAAAGAGCTGGCAAAACCAGCAACCTGGCATGCACAGTAAAACAATAATCATAACGAGGGCAGCTCTTGCACGCCATCGCTTTAAACAATCTTCCCTGTTTTTTCGTTAGCACCAGTCACTTCGGAAAGAGTTTTAAGTAGGGCAAAGAACATGTAAAAGTTGCATGCTTCCCGCCGGGTCAGCGCCACTTTAAGGAATTTCAAGGGCCTTGGCGCAGTAGTTTGGAGATGCGCAGAGGTGAAGTACAGCTTGCTTTGTTGAGTCTTGACCTAGGGCGTTGCACGTGCCCCGCTGGCTAAGGTTACCACATAATTTTATCAGGTACATCTGGGACACGCTGTCTTCATGGCACTGAGGGAGCAAGTGCAGAGTTCAGGCCTTTCCGAGTTAGGGGTGCTGAGGGCGGGGAGACTGAAGCAACCTGTGTTGTTTTACTACTTTGCCTGGGATGTTACTTCAGGAAGACCACTAAGTTACACAGGGTTGATTGGTTGTCCTGATTCTGGTTAGGCCCTAACACCTGTGACAGAGGAAACAGCTTTATTAATATCATGGTATGCAGCAAAGACCTCTAGGCGCTCCAGACAAATGGACTATACATTTGTAGAATAAGGATTTACCAGAATTCATTGTGGAAGGAGAGGCAGTGCCTCACAAAATATCTTTACATGGAGGAGTAATGTCCACAGACACTGTACCTGTCTCAGATGAACAAAATAGTTTCATTCCTCTGACTTCACCAGGTAAATAAACACGAGGAAAGTGTGGGAAGGTGATGTTGTCTCGTGCTTGATTGTAGCTGTAAAAGGCTGGTGCAGAGCTCTCTCCAGGGGCTGAGCGGAGCCACAGTAATGGATGGGCCATCTACAAAAATATTTCATGTTACTGTAGGCAGACACAGCCCTGGAATCAGGAAGAGGGCTTGGCGAGGCAACACTGCAGGGAGCATGGCAGTAGTATTTTCCCATGTTTACATATAAATATAGACAAAGGAAAACTTGTTTTCCATCTGTATTTATATGTAAAAATCTGTTTAAACGGAAACCCGGGAGCCCTAATCATAATCCGCAGAATTGGGTCTTGCAAAGACCAATATTCATTTTTCAAGAGTCTTCCGATGATGCGTACGTTCTCCTCTTGAGGTATGCTGATGTAGAGAACTTCTACACCTAGGCATATCAATGTTTCCAAAATTAGGGCGATATTCCATTTCGTTGAGAATATTCAGAAGATGTTTAGTGTCTTTGATATATGACCTGATCTTGGTAACCAAAGGGAGGAGGAACCAGTCAGTGTCAGTACACTGGACAATGGTTCCAAAAGTGATCCAATCCCAGAGACGATGGTTCTGCCTGGAGGTGGTGTTTGTCTCTTATGGATCTTGGGCAGTGTGTAAAATTGAGGTGTTCTTGGTTCCTTGGTACACAGGAATTCATGTGCCTTCTTGTTGATCCAACCAGTGTGTGGGGCTTACTCAGTTAAGTCCTTAATCTTCTTCTGTAATCTTCTTGTTGGATCCATTTGGAGTGGTGAGTAATGTCTAGTGTCATTAAGTAGTGTGAGGCATGCTTCTCTATAGCTGTTTAGATTCTGTAAGATGGTTGCCCCGCCTTTATCTGCTGGTTTTATCACCAAATCTGTTCTCCCACTGATGGAATCCAACACTTTTTTTTCTTTGTTGTTCATGTTATAAAAGCCATGGTATCTTGTATCACTGCATCTTCAAAGGCCATAACCTCCGGAGGGTTGGTGTTTATGGTGGGACTGAACATTGATTTGTTCCGCATCATGCTATATCCATCTGGTGTTGAAGTTATAGATACCTGATGGAAAAAAGTTTTGACCCGTTTTTTTCTGAGGAATTCATGTAGTTCACATCTGGTCTTGAATTTGTTCATATTAGTGGTCGATACATATCCCAAACCTTTGTTAAGTACAACAATTTCAGTGGGTTTCAATGTTATATCTGTCAATTTCATAACCAAATTCATTGGCCTCTCATCCCGGGTTGCTGGTCTCGTGTCCGGCTTCTTGTGTTCATGCCTTCTATTCATCCATCGTCCCATTGGAGTCTTCTCCCTCCTCTGCAAGTTCGTCTGTTTCTCCAAACCTCTTCCTCAAAAAAATTTGCTGGGTAGGTTGGAAGAACGACATCTCTTGAAAAGTTTGAGGTCCATGAAAGGGATATGGGGGTTATTGTGTTGGCCACATATACGGTGGAGGTTGTGGGTATCCCTGGATATAATACAGCCCTCTTCTCTGTCTCTGTCTCTGTCTCCCTCTCCAACTTTTTGCTGAGTTGTTGCTTGACCACCCGTTTTGGTCGGTGTTAGATGAGCCAGAATCGCTTCTAATTTAAGATTCTGTTTCTGAGTGGTCCTTCTTTTGATATTCGTCTCTAATGGATTGTGTCCATCCCCGATTGTGGGTTAGGTATTTTCTTCACTCCACATAATATGCACGAGTTTGATGCATTAAAATATTGAAACGTGTCGTACTAAAAATCTAGGGTCATAGAACCATAATAGTCCACATTACCCACTTACCTTATTTTAGTCTTCCCCACCTTCACCACGAATAAAGGGATACCTTGGAGAGGGTGAGGGATTTTTAATTTATAGTTAAGCCCCCTGATCACCCTCTATTTCTAAGTGCTCTTTGAAACACGGTTGAACCCTTCCTGACCTTTAGGAGTCAGAGTGAACCAGTTGATGAAGCCTGACACTACTATAGTGTGTGAGGGTTATATATAAAAAAGTAATTTTTTACTTCCCCGCACTAGTCATGCGGAGGTAGCATACCCACACGAGGTGACCAACCCCTCCAGTCTGTATTTCATGTGTTATATACCACAATCCCCATAACCCTTGGCGGGATACTTTATTGTTGAACTGAGTTATATTGGGAGGACGTATCCCCCCCACACACGTTGTATCTGAATGGGCCTCTCCACCCTCCAGGTCCAACAGGTTCTTCTTGTTTTGACCTCGTTATTTATCATGGTTGGAGTTAGCACACTGAGTGTGCTGAAGGCTCATGAAAGCAAAAAGAACAATTGATGGACAGAATGTTGAACAATGTCAAACATTCACACCAGTACAGAGATCTGTGCCTAAATCCAATAGTTTTGTTGCCATACCAGTTTAAAACCAGCCGTATGCAAATCAGTTTTGACCCTACTCCCCATGGAAACAGTCCAGCTCAAACAGGCTGGCTTGACTCCAGTGGCATGGAGAGCACAGGACCACCGTTCCAGCTTTCACCATTTCACAAGCAAATCAGTCTTGACCCTGCTCCCAGTGGAAACAGTCCAGCCCGAACTGCCAGGCCAGGTCCTCCCTGGACTGGGAACATGCACCCTGGGACCAGATTGGGAGTATTACCCCTCATCAGCCAGGCTAGCTTGACTCCAGTGGCATGGAGAGCACATGACCCACGCCTGGACATACTTGTCCCACACCGGGTGACAAATGGAAAAAAAAACAATTGATTGACAGAATGTTGAACAATGTCAAATAGTCCCCCTAGAACAGAGTTCTCGGGCTAAATCCATCGTTTTTTTGCACCCAACACCATTCAAGTTTGAGCCCAGCCATATGCAAATCAGTCTTCACCCTGATCACCATAACAGACCAGCCTGAACTGCCAGGCCAGCTCCTCCCTGGATTGGAAATAAGCATCCTGGGAATCAGTGTAACATATTCAGCACAGACGTTGTATGTTTTTGAGTCACTTTGTATAAATTGTTTATTTGTTTAGATCATTACATTTAGCCTTCCATATGTCTGAGGCTGAAACTCTTTCTTATATGTTATGTTAATTTCGATTTATATAGCGCCAAATCACCGACAGGTCTCTTAGCGCTTGCTTTTGGAACCCATCCTGGCTTTCCCTGCGAGATAACCCCTATTGGGCATCCCCAAGGTGAAGACCAGGCATCCCATCACAGTGGGGCCGTAGTGGAGATTAAGCAAGCTATTGCCCAGAGTTGCAGAGTGTGAACCCATGATTGGAGTAGGCACCGAGGCGAGAATTATCGAGTCCGTGGATATTTTGAGCTCAAGACCCTGCCGCGTCAGGAATTGAACCCTGGTCCCGGGTCTGACCTCTGCATCAGGGTCTGCCTCCTCTAACCAGTGAGCCACACTTCTCCACTTTGTAAAGATGAATACATACTTCAGATAGCAAGTGGCCCGTCCCTCCATTCAACAACCTTATGAATGAATCAGATCTCACACAATTAGAAAGGTTGAAAAAGAAACTAGTGAGAACTGAACTCCATGCTGAATTCCTCACCGATTGCCTCAATGCAAACATAATACCAACAGATTTACAAATACGGAACGTTCCGAATATCTTGACGGAGGATGACCTTTTCTGCAAATAAATGCTCAAAGACCTGGATGGTCCTAAGCATAGAGACAGCTCTCAAACATTAAATTGTTTCATAAAGAAATAGAAACTGTAGAGAAGAGCCCACAAGGGTAAATTGCGTTACCCAATCAGTGTAAATATATTAAGTGCAGAAGCTGTCTGTTTTCGGGTCACTTTGAATAAGAGGCTTGTTTGTTTATTTATTTAGATCATTACATTTAGCCTTTCGTATGTCTGAGGCTGAAACTCTTTCTTATGCAGATGAATACATACTTCAGATAGCAAAATGGCTATCCCTCTTAGGGACTTTGGGTCCCTCCATTCAGCAACCTTATGAATCAGATCTAACACATTTGTAAATATAGAAAAATAAACTAGTGAGAACTGAACTCCATGCTAAATTCCTCATCGATTGCCTCAATGCAAACATCATGACAACAGGTTTACAAATCAGGAATTTTCCAATCATCAAGAATTTAAAGAAGGATTTAGCTTTTCTGCAAATAGTTGCTCACGGATATGGATGGTCCTGAGCTTAGAGACAGCTTTCAAACATACTAAATTGCTTCTAAAAGAAATAGAAACTTTAGAGAAGAAAATTGGCTCAAACAAAATCCCTTGCAGGCACTTTTACTAGATAATATTTTATTTATTGGCATCAATTTCTAGAAATCACATCTTATGCTTTCTGTATTGACTTTCTGGAAAGGTTGCCTTTTCCATACACCATTGCTCATAGAACCATGGTCACAACAATATGTTCAGTGAAACCAAATAAAAAACTTAAATCTCCTGTTGAACTAAAAAGACAATCCCATTGACCCCTGCAGTGGGGTTAGAACTCTTGGGCAATGTGTCCATCAGTTTGTTTAGTTATAAACGCTAATGTTCTTTGCCCATCAGTAAACTTTAATCTCTAAACTAAAGCTTGTTTGGCAGATGGAATCCTTATTTCCCGTCTGTCAATGTTTACAGAATGGGATCTCAGTTCAAGTGGTTATTTTATATTAGACATTGGAGAATGACTGAGAAAATGAAAATGATCCATACAGTTTACTCTCTTGAATTCATATATTTTTTCTGAATATGAGGTTGAGAAGTTGTCTGGTGATCTTTTTTTTCAATTTGCTTGAAACTGCTCAGTGATACTTGAGACTCATTAAGGTATACATAGACAATGAGTATTTCACAGTTTACATTCTTTATTAGTGTTTTCATTCATTTGTTTCATAACTATTTTAACAGCATTCCAGTCTAGCATTGTGGGCCTTCATGGTATCCAGTACTCCTATTCACATATTTGGGTTCCCTCTGTACAGAGACATGGCTTCAGGGGGTCTGTTTGGAGCATAACAACTCCCTAATATGTATTTTTGGGTAAATAGTTGGATGGAGGTGCTTTCTTGCACGCACTCTCTCTCCATCTCTTGGTTTTGAAAGTCTTTGATCTTTTTCTCTTACTTTGTACCCCTAACAATCTTCAGCCGCTCTCAAGAGCCCTACTTGTTGTGTGATATATTTTAACATTATATTGTTGGAAAATCTGAAGCTCACCCTCCCAAATTTTACTGACCATATACCCCTGCCTCTGGGTTGATGAGTCGCACCACTTACATAACGACCCCAATTATTGCCATATTGTGGGCATTGATGACATGATAAGCACCCAGATTGGCATAAAGTGAGTCCTCGCTTAATGGTGGGAACTTCCGCAAGTTGTGGGCACCCATTATGCAATGCCAGGGGTGTATTACTTTTATAATGTTGGCCCCAGCATAATGTTGGTAATTCCTGACATACTATAAGCATCAATGATATGATAGCACCCACATGCTGTATGCTGCTGGCCTTGGCAGTATTTTAGTAATTTGTGGCACATGGTAGTGATCCAGCGGGCTATAGAAAATATATCATAAACTACGCTACCCAACTTCATAACCTATAAACAAAATTCTATACTAAATATGGACCCATTTATGAACCTGATATATTTTGGGCCTACTGAATCAGGTGGTCAGAAAAAATCTATATACACATTATCTACATACTATATACATATTTATACATTTGCAAAAAGAATATTGTCATTAGAATAAAACCCAACCATTTAAACGACCACCATAGGCGACGTGATCTAGCTAATGGTAACCTACACTTCTGAATAACCAAGACCAGCTTGTTTGTCAAAAGTAAGATTTTATTTTCTAAATTATGGTATATATGTTGTAAGTTTTATAAATGAAATTTATTTGTAATATAGCAAGCATGATGGTAAGAAATATGAGAAAAACACAATTTAAGCAATTGAAACAATTTAAAGAAATTATATAAAGTTTAGCATTTCTAAAACCTATTTCCCTAACTGAGCTAAATAGACAGAAATTAAAGTAAAGATCTTTGAGGATTCTTACGTGCTCCACGCAAAGTCCAGCAGCACATCACCCTCATCGGAAAGTCAGAAAGCAGCAGCCAGCCCAACCCTAAGGGCATGACTTTTTATACCTTTCTACGCTAACTAAACTAGCAAAGGAAAGTTTTCAGAAATCTACGACGTCCCATTGGCTGAGAGTGACAAGTGACATGTCACCCGATTCTTAAAAAGTTCCACAAAATCATGTCTTACAAAGACCATTGTCTCTTCCACGTGAAGCCAGAAGCTTCCTGCGATTGCAACTTTGTATTAAGTCATCCTCGCAGCTTCCATATTCTTTCAGTACAATTTCCGCGGATGCCAAGTTAAGGACTGACAAAAAGTTCACTTTCGACCTTGGCCATGTCCGACAGAATGATGTCAGCTCATCAGTTTTTGCTTTGTGAATGCAGCTTCAATAAACGTTTTAATTCAGAATGGGCGTCTCGTGACTTTCTGCAGAATTATAGATCAGCTCTCTTTCTGCGGCTCAAATAACTAGGCCTCAAAAGCAGGCAACTTATGTTTTCTAGTATAAAACAAACACAAGAAAAGTATTAATGTAAGAAATAAAGTATATTCTGTATCCACCCCATGGTTTACTAATTAATTAACCCACCCGATTAATCAAAATGTTACCTAGCCATTGCAAACAAATAAAGCAGCGTTTATATTTACCAGTCTCCGTTTTTCTATGAGACCCATATGCACCTAGAATAGTAGAAATGACATCACACAGACAAGAAAAAGCAAAACAAGCACATGCTTATTTTAAGTTTGCAGCAATTAGTAATGACAAAAACGAAAACAATAAATTATTTTATTATTTTGCACAAACAAAAAGATGCAACATTTATGCACGTTTATGAGCACACATGTTAGTCCCCCCACGTGTAAAGTTTAATCTAAGTTGTATTAGCACGACATATCACAAATCATTAATAATTTTATTCATGTTATGGAAATGTGACTTTGCGAGTTTAAACAAAATTTTGTTTTCTATCTCGCTCCATCAACTCCCTCATCTGGTGATTAACAAATCACCACACCAGCACTCAAAATTTTGGTAAATTAAATTTTAAGAAATCGATTCAAATTCATTTGTATTAGTAAACCTAAAAGTCTGTTTCAGCATAATCTTTGCAATTAACATGACGCTCTCTATGTAACTCCTGCAACTCGATCTCCCTTTCTTCTTCTTTTCTCAGTTTATAGATTCTCTTCTTTTCCTTCATATGTTTCTTTCTTTTATGTAATAAACAACCTACTTTAGTCAAAATAAAAATGAATACTATTATAATCAAAGGTGCCAGAATCTTGCCAAGAATTGAACTTCCGATATTATGAAACCAGTTTTTAATTGCTTGAAACCTTTTTGAAAGTTTCCCTGTAAAATCTTCTTCTTCTAAAGGAATTATTTCTGAATGCATTTGTGTAATATTCTTAATATACATTTCAATATTCTTACTTTCATCCGGTATATATGTACAGCAATGTTGGACATGTAAAATGCCACAGACTCCTCCTTCTTTTGCTAAGAGTATGTCTAAAGCAAGACGATCTTGAATTACCATGGATCTAATTGCAATAACTTCAACATTCACTAATTGAAATCCATCAGCAGTGTCAGTTGATAATCTATCAACTATAGTGGACAATTTTCTGATTCTCCCTGCATTTAGGGTTATACCAACAAAAGGTATTACAGCTTGGAAAATATCTCCCAGAACTTCAGTAAAAGTTTCTCTTTTAGCTCTATTTACATAATTATGAATTTTAAACAATCCTTCTGAATCTCTGTCAACATGAAACACTTTAGGAAAAACAATTCCCACATAACAAGTTCCATACCAATGGTCTGGAAGGTTATAGTAAGCTTTGTCACCACAAACAAAATAAATTCCAGGGAAGATAGGATCTTTTCCACCTTTAAATCCCCAACCTCCCATAATCTGATAAGTATCTTCACAGTTGCTTGCACCTACAAAGTAATTATCAAAAAGTGTGTTATCTCTCCTAATGCAAAGCTTTCCACTAACTGGTTTGTCTATGTGAATTGCAATATTTTCAAGCATTTTGCCATTTAACTTCTCATCCTCTTTCTGCCAGAAATTAGACTTAGTCTGCTTGACTAATTCATTTCTCTTATAAATTGCTCTTCTCTCCTCAACCATATTCAAAAATTTCTTTCCTTCAGCACTTAATTTACATGTTAGATTATTCTTATAAGCATACTCATAAGTGAGTTCGTTAGTAACAAGGAAATATTCTCTCAATTGTTTTGCTTTCTTATGCTTATTTAAAGCATTATCAATCTTGACATTAGCAAAAATCTCATCATAATTTGAATAGTAATATTCTAAACGACCAGTTTGATAAAATAAACTAGTTAATACACTACATGTAACAGCATAAGTGAGAGGAAGCATGTTATATGTTACTCCCTCAGAAACAGAAGCAGGTAACTTAACACAGACGTAACAGTCCTTTGCATCCATTACCTTTACATATTCACTCAAAAGCTTTGTAAATGTATTGCTTGAAAAATCACCTATTGATTTATCTTGATGGATGTTAGGTTGATGATCAATTACTTTCGCAGATGCACTATGTTTAGTTTGGCTAACCAGAGCTTTGCTTGTTATGTTAACTTTGTGTAATTCTCTATTCATTTCTAAAGGGATAATCACAGCTAGCACCAACCAGAGCAGAACTAAAATGAGCAGACACACCAGAGTCATCTTACAGCATCTTTTAAAAACAGAACATTTTGAAGTGCTCTCCTTAACGTAAGGCATTTTTAAGTTAGTTTTAGCCTCAAAAATAAAAATAAATTTTAAAATTTATATACACCCCCCTTTTAAAATATATTTTTCTTTTATAACCCTAAACAAGATTTCTTCGACCTTATGTCATACATAAGTTTTCTTGTACTAAACAGTTTTTCTTCGACCTTGTGTCAACTAACAGGATTTCTTCAGCCTTTTGCCAATTTAATAATTTTGTATTTCAATCATTGTCACTAATTTCTTGGATTTCGTTTTCTTCTTCACTACTATCATATATGTCAATAACAGGTGGAATTACTAAGTAAGTCCACTCAGGAGACTTGTATTTCTGGTTTGGTCTAATTATTCTCTTCCCTTTTCTCGATATCACTTCTATTTTTCTTCCAACTCCAATTTCTTTTCCTGGACTCTTTTGACTACTTATTTCTTCAACTTGTTCTATTGGCTTTTTGATCAATCTGACTCTCAATCTTCCACCAGGCCAGTAGTCTGCTTTTCTCACGTACTTCTTCTTTGGTTCAGAATTATTTGATTCTGATTTCCAAGTCCTTTTCTTTCCGTTTTCACTTCCACCTTCCACGTCACTTTCTTCTTCAGTTTCGTAATCTGAAATTTCAATTGACTCAGGAACTTCTCTATTCGGCAATTTCACTCCTTCAGGAACTTCACTTTGTCTTCCATCACTGGTACTCGGTAATTCGTTCTCTTCTTCTTCTTCAATTACCTCTAGCTTCCCAGATTTCGGATTTCTGTTCCTTACTTCAGAGCTTGTTCTCTGCCTTTCGATACTCTCCTGGTCTGAAACTTCTTTCGGTTCAGCTTCTTTGTCTTCAATAGAGACAACTGAATCCTCAGCTATCTTTCCTTTTAACAGATTCTCTTCACCTTCAGAATCTATTTCAATGATTTCTAAGTCTTTTCTTGTCAGATTTCCATTCACTTGCACAGTTTCCAGATGTCGACTTTCTTGTCGATCTTCAGAATCTGGAATTACTTCACCTTCTGTTCTGTCTTCTGCTTCAGAATCAGAGTCATCTGTGGTATCACTTTCAACATCAGAACTCTCAGGAGTTGGTATTGGAATAGTATGACTTGGATGAATCCAGCGCTTCAATCCTCTGCACTTTACAGCATTAGTAGTGATTAAGATTACCTGCCTAGGTTTCTGCCATCTAGGAGATAGACAATTCCTCCTCCGATGTACTTTCGTTCTGACCCAGTCTCCAGGTCTCAGATCATGTGTCAAAACTTTGTCATTTGATTGAGCTTCAGTTCCCACCTGATTAGACACAGAAGTTACCATATCAGATAACCTTTTACAGTAATCCAAAATTGCACTGTCATTTATGCTCAACAGTTTACCTACAGGTACAAAAGCTTGCCTCATAACTCTTCCCATTAAAATTTCATGAGGACTCAGACCTGTCTTTTTATCTGGTGTACTTCTTAATGACATCAAAACAAGTGGAAGAGCAGCAGTCCACTTAACTCCTGTCTCTAGACACATTTTTCCAATTCTGTTTTTGATAGTTCCATTTATTTGTTCAACTACACCTGATGCCTCTGGTCTGTATGCACAGTGTATTTTCTGCTCAATGCTCAAAGCTTCACAAATTAACTTCAACAGTTTGTTATCAAAATGGCTTCCTCCATCACTCTCAATAGTGACTGGAAAACCGTACCTTGGGATGATTTCTCTGAGCATTAATTTTGCCACTGTAATTGAATCACAATGTCGTGTAGGGAAAGCCTCTACCCATCTTGAGAATAAGCATACAATTACAAGTACATATTTCAAACAGTTGTGTAAGGGCATTTCAATGAAATCTATTTGTAACCTGGTAAAGGGACCACCCTCTCGACCAATTATTCCTGTCCCCACCACTGATTTTCTGTTTGGATTCATTTGTTGGCATGACAAACACCTTTGACAAAAAGATTCTGCAATGGTTCTAAATTTGGTATTGAACCATGTTTCTCTAAAAAGTCTGACCATAGAATCTCTTCCTAAATGTGCAGGACCATGATATAATCTGGCCATGTCAGAAATCAAACAATTTGGTAAAACTACTCTGCCATCTTTGTAAACCCACACTCCATCTTCATCACGTGGTCTACAATCTGATCTTAACCATAGGTCTTTTTCTTCATCATCTGCTTCATTTTGTAAATCTCTAATCTCATTCCATGTTTCTACAACAGTTGTTAGCATTAATGAATTTGAATCAGTTTCTTTACTCCTATTCCGATTGTAAGAATAATTTTTCCTTGCGCAGTACTTTGCTGTTTCGTCTGCGAAGGCATTTCCCTTGGAAATATAATCAGTTCCTCTAGTGTGCGCTGCACATTTGACTATGGCAATTTCTTTTGGCAATTGTATTGCTTCAATTAATCTTCTAATGAAAACTGCATTTTTAATTGGTGATCCTGTTGATGTCATGTATCCTCTTTGTGACCAGAGTTGTCCATAATCATGCACAACTCCGTACCCATACTGACTATCAGTAATGATGGTAACTCTAATATCCTTTGATATTTCACATGCACGAATTAAAGCAATCAATTCAGCCACTTGTGCTGAACGAACTCCTTCAAGACATGATGCTTCTTCGATATCTACAACTGTACAAACTGAGTATGAAGCTTTCAAGACACCACCTTCGGATCTTAAGCATGAGCCATCTACAAAGTAGACAAAATCCGATTCTGGCAAAGGTCTGTCTTTGATGTCTTTTCTTGGTTTTGTGCAGAATTCCATGACATCTAAACATTCATGTTCAGTTTCAATGTCATCAACAATTTCAGAATCAGGCAGTAATGTAGAAGGATTCAGATTCAAACATCTTGAAATCGAAACATTATCTGCTCCCAGTATGATTTTCTCATACTTTGTCAATCTGCTACTTGTTAAATGTTGAGTCTTACCTCTTGTCAGTAATATTTCAACCGAATGAGGCACAAAAACTTTCACAGGAAATCCCATAATGATTCCTTCACTTTGTTCAAGGCTGATACTTGTAGCTGCAACTGCTTTCAAACAACCTGGTAATGCTTTTGCAATTGGATCAAGAACTGCAGAGAAGTATGCAATAGGTTTCTTTAGATTTCCATGTCTCTGTATTAATACAGATAATGCACATCCTTCTCTCTCACTGCAATACAGTTCAAAATCTTTCTCATAATTTGGCATACCCAAAGCAGGAGCTTGGCATAAGCTCTTTTTCAGGTTTTCAAAAGATTCCATCTCAGCATCATTGAGAATAATTGGATCTTTTACATCTGATTTGGTCAATCTTTGTAGTGGTTTTGCAATTACTGAAAATCCACTTATCCATTGTCGACAGTAACCTACCATTCCCAGGAACATTCTGACCTGTCTTTGTGTTCTTGGCGGTAACATTGCTTGAATCATTTTTATTCTCTCTATTGTTACTTGTCTTTTTCCTTTTGCAATTCTGTGACCAAGATATTTTACTTCTTGTTTGCAAAACTGTAGTTTTGCTGGGGACACTTTATGTCCTTCTTCTGCAAGGCGATTTAACAGAATTATTGTGTCTGTTACACAATTTTCTCTTGTCTTTGCAGCTATTAACAAATCATCAATATACTGCACCAGCGTAGACCTACCTGGTAAGTCTAAATCTTCTAATGATCTTTTTAACAGTTCGTTAAAGATTGAAGGACTTTCTGTATAGCCCTGAGGGATTCTTGTCCATCCAAGGGTCTTACCTTGGAATCTGAAAGCAAAAATTTCATAACTGTCTGGATGTAAGGGAACAGTAAAGAATGCATTGCAGAGGTCAATAACTGTGTACCATTCAGCATCATGTGGAATCTGAAATAGAATTACTGCTGGATTTGGAACCACAGGACAACATGGAATGACAATTTGATTAACCTTTCTCAAATCTTGTACGATCCTAAATGTTCCGTTAGACTTTTTAACTCCCATAATTGGTGAATTACAAGAGCTACTCTTCATTTCCTTTAATACACCTTGCTTGATTAACTTTTCAATTATAGGTGTAATACCTTCAATTGTCTCTGTTTTCATTTTATACTGTGGAGTGTTTGGAAATTCTATTCCCTGTTTTAATGCTATTTTTACAGGATCTACATTTTTCATCAGACCCATCTCATTCCCAGTAAAATCCCATATTTCAGATTTCACTGTTTCCTTTAGCTCTTCTGGTAAATCCTTTTCTTCAAATGCAGGAAACAATTTTGTTTCTTCTGCTTCCATCATCATCATTGTCATTCTGTACAAACCATCTTCCTCCATTGTTTGTAACTCAACTCCTTCAGGAGAACAATATATTCTACAATTCATTTTACATAGGATGTCTCTGCCTAATAGATTTACTGGACTACTGTTACAAACCACAAATCTGTGTTTGTCTCTGTAATTTCCAATTTCAACTGGTACTGGATCAGTTAAGTCTGTTTTAATTTGCTGATTACTTACTCCCACAACTTGGATGGTATCCCCAGAGAGAGGTAGGTTTTCAATTTCCACTGATCTAACAGTAGAACGGGTAGCACCAGTGTCCACTAGAAAAGTGATGTCTACATCATTAACTTTCCCGTTTACATAAGGACCAGACTGGTCAACCTCAAGAGTGGCTCCAACAACACACTCTTCCTCCTCTCTCGGGCACCGTCAGCAATAATCATCAGAATCACTGTCCTGACTTTCTGTTAATAAAAATTGTTGTGAAGCATTTTGCATTTGAACCTTTTGCTGCTTTTGCTGTTTTTGTGGTTTTATTACCTGTTCACATCCCTGAAATCCCACGTTTGGATTATATTTTTGAACTCCCCCACAATTCGGAAAAGGTGGTTGTGGCAATTGGTCTTGACGATTATTCACCTGTTGTTGTTGCTGTTGTTGTAACTGTCGCTGAATATTAAATTCATTTAACCCCTGTTGCATCTGTAGCTGTTGTTGCAGGTTAACACCATTCTGCATCTGTGGATTCAATAAGGGATTCTTTGAGTTTCTAGGAGGATGAGGACACTCGTCCCTCCAATGTCCAATTTCGCCACAATTAAAACAAGGTAATCTTTGTTTCAGCTCTTCTATCTTTGGGCTAAATTTCTTTGGGAAATTATTACCTTTAAACTTTCCTTGTATCTGGTTTGTATTTCCAGTTTGAACAAAATTAGTGTTCTTATTTCCCATGCTGGCAATCTGTTGCTCAGCCACCTTTACCTGAGCCCACATGGCTTTCTCCTTCAGCTTCTTCTGTTTTACTTCTAATTCATCGCTACAATATTTTGCTTTTCTTAGAATATCATCTACAGATAGTGCTTGCCATCCGACAATACTAGTTCTGATCATTTCTCCAATTTCAGGTTTTAGTCCATAAACAAATCTATAGATAAAATGACTCATGTCTTTTTCATCTAATTTTTCATAACCACTGTATTGTTTAAAGATTAACAATAGTCTTTCATAAAAAGAATGAACTGATTCTTTTGTTTCCTGTTCTGTTCTTTCTATTTTAACCCAATCAACTTCTTTGGGTGGAATTTTGTTTTTCATCCAAACAATTACTTTCTCATAGAAATCCATTACAAGTGGATTTGGGGCACCTGTTTCTTTAATTCGTTCAGGTTCTGCTTTTGGCCAACTAATAGTTATTTTACATTCTGTCCAAAGATCAGATGGAACTACAATGTCAAAAAATCCATCTAAATCAATCCACAGAACTTTTGACACTTTGATAAATCTATCGACTTGCCTGTACCACTCAACTGGTTTCTCCCTCAATTTTGGAAAGTCATTTGTGAATAACAGAATGTCTTGTCTTGACCATGGGACATGAACATATCCTCCACCTGCAACTTCTCTCATTGGAAATTGTTTTGACAATTTTTCCAATCTTTCATCTTCCTTCCTCTTGGTCCATTTCACTCTCCATTTGTTCAGTTCTCCTAGTTTTTTGATATAGACAATCAAATCTTTAATGTGAACTATTCTTCCCATTGAGTTCAAACTCTCAATGTCACTTTCTGAAAAATCTAATCTGTAATGCTTTGCAAAATTCTTTTGTTTACTTACATCGATTTCAAGTTCTGCAGCTAAATCCTCTAATTGATCATATTTATTTTTCGTTTTCCACTGAATACTTTTGCAAATGAATAGTAGTTCATCATCCCGATAGTAATTTAAACTATCTGGGCCAATTGTTCCAATTATTAATTCTTCAATATTCGCTTTTAATTTGGCCACATCAAGTTTTGGTGTGGTTACCCTAACTTCAGGACTCCCTACATCTGACATAGCACCCATTGGTGTTTTTGGAGATAAATCCTCATTAAAGGTTAAATCAGGCATTCTCGATCTAGAAGTGTTTAATTCAGTCAAGTCTGAATAAAATTTTTCAGTAACCTTTTGAGTTTCTGTATTTAAAGGAATAGTTAATCCAGTTTTGTTTGTATCTCTTTGATCAAATACAGGCTGAACAGGACCTATTGTTACTGGAACTGTGACAGCTTCCATGCCTTTTGTCATTCTTTTAATTAATTCTTCTTTAGACCTTAAATATTCATTATAATCAACATCCTCAACATTTCTTGTCTCTCTTGCATAATCTTTTGGAGGTTCCCTTGCTCTTGGAGTCATTGAAAAATGTCTACCTTCATTTCGAGCATTCTCGAATTCTGATCTTCTAGGAGTTTCAGTGATTTCACAATTATTTGGATAAAGTTTAGGAGCTTCACTAATTGGAGGTGCACTCGGTGAAGTTTCAGTAGAAACCACCGGAGTAGACCATGATCTAGGAGGTCTCAAAGGCTGATTAGGCTGTTTCTTTCTAGCAGTTGTATATATTTCTTCCATAACTGCATCCTCAGATTCACTTTCCATAGATTTCCCTGTAGGAGAACCCATTACCATTTCATGAATTAAATATAATCCTTCACTCATGTTTCCCTGTCTCCACATTCGCAATCTATCTTCATGAGTTTCTCTTTTCCATGATGGATTTTTAGAAGGTCTTTTAATTCCACTAGCTTCTCTTTGTAACTGATACATCTCGTCTTCCCACTCAACTAAAGCTTCAAATTGAGTTGGTCTCGGTTTTGGAACAAGAGCATTCATTTTCTCTCGTAAATTTCTTAAAACTCTTACATTAAATGAACCATCATCAGGCCAAGCCAAAACACCATCGTTTTTAGTATAACGTTTCCAACTGTCGAACCATAAGACAGTATGATATCCGTATTCACCTTCCATGTACGCTGCAGGTGTTTTATACTTATGAAGTAGTTTACCACCTCGCGTTTCGATTTTCTTGTCAGGTGAAAATAAATTCTTAAATTTCTGAAATAATGTTGTCTTTTTCTCAACATGTTTAAAATGATAACTCATTTTTAAAAGTTAAATTTAATTCACAAAATCGTTCGTAAAATATTTCCGGGATGTTCCGCAAAACAGCCAATCCGTGCGCGAAACACACCAACAAGCCAATGACAGTTGAGCTACGTCACTTTTCTGCTCAACCAATAAATTTAGAGTTTTTCCGAACGACCAATCAGCTCACAGGCCGTCAGAGACTCAAGAGCCAATCAGAATACAGCTTGTGACGTAGGTCACCCAATCCCAGCGCGGCTCTGTGACGTACACAGCAGCTGCGGTTTCTCGCTTCTCACTCCTGGCGCTTACCCCTCCTTCACAAAATCTTTTCACAGCGCCATTTTAAGGACACTTTTCAGTGTAAATTAATTCTTAACAATGACTATAAAGACAACATCTGTTCGTTTCACTATTTAGGATAGTTTACATACATTCAAGTATCCACACTTCGGAATAGACGGCGCTATTCACACTAAGGATAATATTCAATTGTCAGTAGAGTAACCTTACCCCACCCTTCTAACACGTATAATTATGAACTCGCTTTGCTCTGAACCCACCGCGAAGTGAAAGTTCTAAGAGTTCCGCTTGAACATAGAATACAATTCAAACTCGCACTTTTACACGGAAAATTCCCTAAATTCAAACACACATGAAATCCGTACAGGACTCTCACCTGTTTATAGAATTCATGCACCGTTAGCAAAATAACGACGTTATCCGTACAGGGCTCTCACCTGTTTATAGATATGAAACATGTACCCGTACAGGACTCTAACCTGTTTATAGATAATCATGTACCGACGTTAATTTTACCCTTCACTCAAGCTCGGATATAACTAATACTCTCATCACAGTGAGTTTTATGGAAGGCGCTTTGTCCCTATTCTCATGCTGCTTTGGTTTCTTAGAAAACCCTCACTATACAAGATTCAGACCTAGCCCTAAAACTGTGCTGCTCGGCGACAACACTATGGTACACGGCGATACCTCTTGTGATACTCGGCGATATCACTACAAACTGAACAGATGGCTTGCGTGACTAATTTCTCGCCACACAATCTATACCGGTATAGCTTACAGATAGGCACGAAAAACGAACTTAACATGTGTTAAAACATCGATCCTATTTCCATACCATGACGTAACCCTTAGCAACCAACATATTACCTTGGTTACCTCTTAGCAACCATCAATTTCTGCTACCAGAGAATTGATCCAGCGGGCTATAGAAAATATATCATAAACTACGCTACCCAACTTCATAACCTATAAACAAAATTCTATACTAAATATGGACCCATTTATGAACCTGATATATTTTGGGCCTACTGAATCAGGTGGTCAGAAAAAATCTATATACACATTATCTACATACTATATACATATTTATACATTTGCAAAAAGAATATTGTCATTAGAATAAAACCCAACCATTTAAACGACCACCATAGGCGACGTGATCTAGCTAATGGTAACCTACACTTCTGAATAACCAAGACCAGCTTGTTTGTCAAAAGTAAGATTTTATTTTCTAAATTATGGTATATATGTTGTAAGTTTTATAAATGAAATTTATTTGTAATATAGCAAGCATGATGGTAAGAAATATGAGAAAAACACAATTTAAGCAATTGAAACAATTTAAAGAAATTATATAAAGTTTAGCATTTCTAAAACCTATTTCCCTAACTGAGCTAAATAGACAGAAATTAAAGTAAAGATCTTTGAGGATTCTTACGTGCTCCACGCAAAGTCCAGCAGCACATCACCCTCATCGGAAAGTCAGAAAGCAGCAGCCAGCCCAACCCTAAGGGCATGACTTTTTATACCTTTCTACGCTAACTAAACTAGCAAAGGAAAGTTTTCAGAAATCTACGACGTCCCATTGGCTGAGAGTGACAAGTGACATGTCACCCGATTCTTAAAAAGTTCCACAAAATCATGTCTTACAAAGACCATTGTCTCTTCCACGTGAAGCCAGAAGCTTCCTGCGATTGCAACTTTGTATTAAGTCATCCTCGCAGCTTCCATATTCTTTCAGTACAATTTCCGCGGATGCCAAGTTAAGGACTGACAAAAAGTTCACTTTCGACCTTGGCCATGTCCGACAGAATGATGTCAGCTCATCAGTTTTTGCTTTGTGAATGCAGCTTCAATAAACGTTTTAATTCAGAATGGGCGTCTCGTGACTTTCTGCAGAATTATAGATCAGCTCTCTTTCTGCGGCTCAAATAACTAGGCCTCAAAAGCAGGCAACTTATGTTTTCTAGTATAAAACAAACACAAGAAAAGTATTAATGTAAGAAATAAAGTATATTCTGTATCCACCCCATGGTTTACTAATTAATTAACCCACCCGATTAATCAAAATGTTACCTAGCCATTGCAAACAAATAAAGCAGCGTTTATATTTACCAGTCTCCGTTTTTCTATGAGACCCATATGCACCTAGAATAGTAGAAATGACATCACACAGACAAGAAAAAGCAAAACAAGCACATGCTTATTTTAAGTTTGCAGCAATTAGTAATGACAAAAACGAAAACAATAAATTATTTTATTATTTTGCACAAACAAAAAGATGCAACATTTATGCACGTTTATGAGCACACATGTTAGTCCCCCCACGTGTAAAGTTTAATCTAAGTTGTATTAGCACGACATATCACAAATCATTAATAATTTTATTCATGTTATGGAAATGTGACTTTGCGAGTTTAAACAAAATTTTGTTTTCTATCTCGCTCCATCAGTAGGCATCATCATAACTTCCATTTGTGGCTTGATGATGGTAATTCAGAGCATATAGTGGCAATACCTGATATGATGATGTCCATTTTTAACACAATCCATCCTGATGTTGGCATAATGGTGGTTATCTCTGAGGCCCACCCCTTGAATAACACTAGCCCTGGCATAATGATAATAATTCTTGAATTATTGTAAATATCCTTGGCATAATGGGATGGAGTCTACCCTTCTAGGATAATGATGTTAATCTGTGTGATTTAATGTCGTATAAAGGGGCATATTTACAAGCCCCTATCACCACCACAGCGTCACTTTTCACGATGTTGTGGTGGCGACAGGGGCTCTGCCTTATTCGCAAGGCGGCATTAAGCCACTTAACTTGGCTTAACGCCGCCTTGTGAATAAAGCACCCTTTCATGTTATACTTAGCGTGAAAAGGGCGGGCAATGGGTGTTGGGGTGAGCACCAAAAATGCCATATTTACAAGGGTGGCATAAATATGGGGCAGCAACAAAAATTAAGAATAGGGAAAACCTGGTCTTACCCTGGTGCAACAAATAGAAATGTTAAATTTCTCATTTTTGCTGTTTCCATGTGTGCTGCGTTGTGCAGCACACCTGAAACAGCAAAATGCAATTGATCTTTTTTTTAATGATTGTTTATGTGCAGGAAGGCACCCCTTCCTGCACATAAACAATCATTACAAAATTATGTTTTGCAACTCCTTTGTGTGCTGTATTAAGCAGCACACACAGAAGTTTCAAAAGGACATTTCAGATTGTTTATGTGCAGGAAGGGACACCTTCCTGCACATAAACAATCATTCCCCTCAACGCAGGCACCCTTGCACTATGGTACAAGAGTGCCTGCATTGGTGCTAGGCATCTAAATTAGTGCCAGCGCAGGGGGAAACGCAAGGCTGCACTGTATTCTGTGTTTCAGAAGTGGTGGAGCGCGACGTTAAGCCAAGGATGCTAATACCATGCTTTTCCATTCCTTGTAAATATGCCACAAAGAGCGTTACAACGTGTAACTTTGAGACAGAAATGCAAATATATATTGCAGCATTAAATATGAGTTTATGATGACCCTTTGGTGTTTGAGGGACAAATATATAGCCACTAAGAAGTACAAGTAAGTAGTTAAGGGACAAAATAGTGGTTATGTCATGAAAAATACATTTTTTTGTTTGGGGGAATGTAAAATTATCTAAGGAAAAAAGTCTCTTTTTGATTGCAAAATGTGTCTATTTCCAGAAACTCACAAGCTGGTATGCCTTGGAAAACATATTGCATTTATAAAACATATGTCTCATGATAAATATGACTTGCAAAGAATGAACTATCTACAGAGCAGCACAGCGAGAATGTAGTATAAGAACAAGATCAGAGTCAAGAGGCACCTGGGGCAGCAAGGGGGCTGGTGGTTGCAGGGAGGGAGAGACAGATTATGGTTACCTAGGTACATAGGGTACAGTCGTAAGGTTGAAGGTCATGGCATTGTAAGGGGGATTGAAGTAGGATGCAGGGGTGGAGTAGGGTCTTTTGCGTAGTTGGAAGTGTGCAAAGGAAATGTGGAGCCCCTTAAATTGAATCCGATCTTTCTTGAATGAGATGGGCCTTGGGCTCTTCCCTAAAGTGAAGCAGTGATATTTAAAGCTTATTTTTCAGTGGTAAATAATGCTGAGCTGATGTCTCCTTGATGGTAGAGTTCACTTTCTGCTATGCGTGTTATTTCATGACTTGTGTAGAGGTTTTTCGTTACCTAGTATGATGAATAATTTCATGGTGCTTACTGCTCCATGGGGCTTGGGCATGTAGCACTGGTGTAATCCCTCTTCCATTCGAAGATGTAAGGTTTCTGTAACGTCAATAGTGTTCTGTTGTCTGAACCCATAGGATCTGACTACCTCTGCTGTCTCCATGAAACAATCAATGTTTTCACCTTGCCCCTTCCAACTCGACTATTCGTCACAAGATATGACTTCCATCCTTCTTGAAAGCAACAGGATAAAAAAAATCACAGAGAGATTGTTGCGTGAAGAAAGACATATGCATTTTTAAAACTGATAACTTATGTGAAATTGCATACTAAGGTTTATTGAACTGCCTCTATTACAAATGACTGAAAACATGAATTGCAGCATCACTACCTCCTCCCTGTTTGTGACCCAAATATGCATGAAGAGGATCATGCTTGCTTGGCACCCCAGGGCCTCATGTACATTGATTTGGCATAGTGCAGCACTGCAAATCCTTTTGCAGTGCTGCCCTTTGCCAAATTCAAAGGGCAGGAATGTACTGTATTTACGAATTATGGTGAATTCCTGTCCTTTCAGCCAGCATCGGTGCACAATATGGTGCCTCGTGCCAACGCAGACACCCTAGCACCATGGTGCAAGGGTGTGTGCATTGTTGGCAGGATTATTTTTGTGCAGGAAGAGACACCTTCCTACACAAAAAAATTCATTGAGGCATTTTCCTCTTTCTATGTGTGATCAATTGTGGGGCGCATGGACGTGGATGGGGGCAGGAGAAGGGGAAGTCTCGGGGGAGTCGCTCAGGGGTCAGAATTACATTTTTTTATAAAGTTCTTACCTCGAGCTGGGTCCCATGTCTTCTCTACTCCTGCTCCACTGTCTCAGACAGGAACAGGAAGCAGGCAGCAAGGCTCCCTCCTCTGTCCAATCACAATGTTGCAATGCAGCGTTGTGATTGCTCTGAGAACCGTGACACAGTACTCAGCCAGGGACTGGAGGGGTTGGCATGTTCTCCATGCAGGCTGCAATGCAGCCTGCATAGAGGAGGGGAAAGTGCACCTGAGTGGTTTGGGTGGCCCGAGAGGGCCGACCAGTTATTGCACAGTCAGGAGTGGGCGACCAATTCTCCCCTGCCTTGCTCGGAGAGCAGAGCAGCCCTACCCACCCGTTCGCCACAAAGCACCAGGACATGAAACATAAAAATGACAATACCTCTAAGTTATTGCCATTTTTTATGTTTCTCACTGCTTAACAGCAGTGTGGCAATGCTCCTCCCCATCGCAGAGGAGCCGCCCCTGTGTGTGGTGTAGAAAGAGGAAAACCCGCAGAGAAATAAACATATTTCTTCTTGTTACTCCTGCCCTAAACAGGAATACAGTTTTGATGCATTCCAGGGTTACAGATCCTTGTAAATCTGGGAATGCGTTAAGACCAATAGGTGTTGCGTGGAAACACCCACTGCAACACAAATGGAACGCCTCCCTGATGCAGTGTAAGGCAACACAGCAACTTGCGCTGCATGGCCTTACACCATATCTACGAGGCCATGAAAAGCCATGCAAATTGGCTGTGTGTGGCCTCGTAGATGTGTGTCTGCACTCTGCACTGCCAGAGCATCATAAAAAGTGACACACTAGTGGCACAAGGGGTTTGATAATAAGTCACCAAGATTTTTGTTTAGCAAATTTAAGTGAAACACTCTGGAGTTTTATAAGACAGTGTGCCACCAGAATGTCACTTTTTATGATCTTCGGTGGCCTGGGCATACACATATCTACGAGGCCATGGTGGGAGGCAACGCAGAGCAAGTCGATGCGTTGACTCACGCTTGGATGGGGAGGCGTGCCATGAGCATTACAGTGGATGGGGAGGCGTGCCATGGGCATTACGGTGGGTGTTCCCACGCAGCACCCATGGCATTTGACACATTCCCAGATTTACAACATGCTGTAAACCGGGGAATGCGTCAAAAACCTACGCCTACCCAGGGGTGGCGTAAGGGTTGTTTTTGTGTGGGAAGATGTCCCTTCCCTCACAAAAACAACCTGATTTCAACTAGACACCATTGCACCATGGTGCAAGAGTGCCTGTATTGGCGCTTGGCAGCCATCTGTGTGCCAGTGCTGTGAAAAAGGAGAGGAATGCGCTGCTTATCAAAGACACTGCGCAAACCTGCCCTTTTCTTTTGACGCAGGGCACCAGCAGGAAGGCTTGCGGGCTGCCCTACACAAAAAATATTGTAAATGAGGGCCTCTGTACTTTGCAGAAAATAATTCAGCAATTCAGCAAAAAAGTACGATTTCTGTAATATATATTTTGAGAATGTTTTCGTATGCAGTGTGTTAAACAAACAAATTCAAACTTCATAACATTTTGCACATTTTTCGTACGATTTCATGAACTTTGCAGGCAGAAGGTCTCTCAGTGGGACACTTGGGGTACCAGTAAGTTTTCCAAAAGGGTCAGAGGCTGCCAAATGAAAGGTCAGATTACATGCTGTGTGTAAATGCTTTTACACAGTCTGTAATTTTTGTTTTGTGACCCTTTTTACACTGCTTTGAAATAGGGTCCAACATTTGCCATTACTATGAAGCACGGTCATATTTTGCACACCAAAGACTTGTTTGCCCTTATTTATAGCTGAAGTTGGGCTTTTTTAACATCCTAATCATAAAAAAAATAGGGGCATATTATCAACAAGGATCGATAAATATCGCTAAACGCGTCTAGTGCGTTTCTCATTATCACCGCATATTGCCAGATCACATCGCCATATTAGCGGCGTATTTGCAATGATTTGCCAACAGGCAATGTGAAATCCAGCGATATACAGCGATTTACATCAATATTGCATGAAAACCAGCGATGTGAGAACTGCTCTGAATTTTTTTTTGTAAAAAGGGAGTAGTGGATGCAACCTTATAATCCACCTCCCATTATGTACATGTCTAAATCGAGAATTTTGCAGATGTAACGGCGATTTCCGCGGTTAGCGGGAGTTTTCATATCGCTCCTCAAGTCCAGGGCCGCCTTGTAAATACAGCGCTGTTGTGGTGGCGCCCTCTTTCATGTTATATTTTCATGGGAACGCCTACTTTGCCTCTCATTGGAGATGCGAGGCAAGGCGTTAGGAATCCGGCTGCTAACATGCGCTAATGCATGTTAGCGCCGCCTAGTAAATAGGGCGATGTAATTTTCGCTGCTTTTTTGGCTTTTAAAGCCAAAAAAGCAGCGAAATGGCCCTTGACAGTATGCCCAGAGTTCAGCAAGCAAATCGCAAGTTTTTTTTTTTCCTAAAAAAAAATGCAATTGGAAACTATAACAAACTAAAGTAATTACATTTTTCGGTGTAAAACTGCGGCCATGCCTTTTAATTTGAACACCACTGTAATGCAGTGTAAAAGGGGCGCAGATTAATTACATGCTGCGCGCTAACATTTGCCTTCCCAAACACTTGCGCACAGCCTGTAATGCGGCCAGAGAAGCGTCTAATTTCCCCCTCCTCATCCTCTCAGCTGAAGAGAGAACAAACTTTGACCTCAAAATGCAAATAATGTTAGAATCTTCTATTTCAGGGACCCAGAAACCTCAACAGGGAAAGAGCCATATTCACACCCAGCATGAAAGAAATATGATAGCAGCTGCACCAGAGTTGCACAGCTAAATTTTGCTGCTAATTAGCCCTCGGATTTAATGATTGCATTGTATTCTTTCTGTGTTTTGTCTCTATTATATTTCTGGCGTTCAGGCATGATCTTTAATGTGTGTTGTGTAAACAATCTTCTTTTGTTTTCATAAACACTTCTGGTCCCTGCTATAATTTTCTCCAGCTGTTCAAATATCTGTAAAAGCCCTTTTGTGATAAATTCAGTCGTTTGGTGCAAGCTCAGAACTGGAGAAATATTTATGTTTAACACCTTCAATTCCCTTCAGAACAGTGATCTTCAATCTTTACACTGCGGAGCACCTCCCCCTGCACCCCCCAACCTCCAAGCAAGAGGGTTGTAAAATAGCACCCCTAAAAAGCTGGGGGAATTATGGGGCATATTACCAAGGACCGGTGTTAAAATTATCGCTGTTTTATCGGCAGGAAACTGCCGATAAAATGGCGATAATGGGCTTGATAATACGCCCTTGTTAATTCCCATAGAAGCCCATGTTCTTATGCTAACATGGACTTCTATGGGAATTAACAAGGGCGTAACATCAAGCCCATTATCGCCGTTTTATCGGCAGTTTCCTGCCGATTAAACTGTGATAATTTTAACACCAGTCCTTGATATTATGCCCCTATATATTTGGGAGAACGGAACACGTGCAGTGAGGGAAGGCTTATTCAGTTGTATTGCACAGAGGCAATTGTACTGGGGTGGAGCGCCGATTTCTCCTGCCTCCTTCCAGCCCTCTGTCACAGCATCAATTCTCCCAGGTCAGCACAGTCTCCCTTGATAACTCCTGAATTTCTGTAGTACCCCTCCTTACTCCTACAGCTCTCCCTCCTCCACTCCTCACATTGTCCTACTTCCTCTAGACCAGTGGCCTTCAAACTTCCTAATGCTGTCCCCCCTGTAAAAAAAAAAAATTCCTCTGGCCCGCCTCAATTTTTTTGACAAATATTCTGCTAAATTGGCAATGTTTAAATATGTCTAAACATATTTAAACGTTGCAGTTAAGCTCTGTTACCCCTTTTTACACATAATGCCAGTCAGGATATAAATCATAAAAGTTGTTAGTTGCAAGGTGACTTACAGCTGCTCATGTTTTTAACACTTCAAACAAAGGATGCTGCTTCTCTTGGCCAGAGACTGCTCCCCCCCCCCCCCGCCCCCTGAGATAACTTTTTGAAGTTTGAAGATTTCTGCTCTATACTCTTGCAACACGCATTCCTTCTGGGACATGCTGCTCAACTCACCCTGATCTGGAGTGTGTCAAATCTATCCCCACAACAAGCAAAGTGCCTCCAATTGACCTAAATGCGATCACCCACCCTGAAAAACTTCTTCAAACTCAATTTTTTGTCTCCCGGGTTTCAATGGTACCCCAGCCCCCCAAATTACAAAACCCACTGCTGTTGAGTAATAAGAATAATTCACACACAATCGCTCCTTATAGAATTTTAGTAAAAAATCTAATTCCTGCAAGAACCCTTGTGACCAGCAATCACTCCCTTAATAAGCCGGCTGCCCTGGGCAAGAGGGCTCCCCTGGTCTCCAGGGTTCCTGCCAATGCCCAGAGGCTGTTTCCCCGCATGGGTGTACAGAAACCCACATACTCACTCACACATACATGCCTGTATCAATATCTGTTCATTTCTTCATACACTTTCAATAGAAGGGTAATAATAATTAGCAAATATATTACCATCAATCTGTGCCCTTTTCAGAGACACCAAAGACTGGATGAACACTAGATTCAAAAAATCTTTTATGACTCAGTGAAAGGCACTGTGATCAAATTGGATTGCCTTCAGGCTCCCCTCCACAGATCTCAGTTGTGGGTGCCTCTGTGCCTCTGGGCCGGTCACTCCTCCACGCACTGCGCATACTCCCCGTGGGTGTGCCCTTGCTGGCCCGTTGCCGCCGCTGCTCGCAGCTGTGCCCCTGACCACGAGGCGTGGTCTCTGCTCCTGGATCGCAGCGCCGCTCCTGCTACCTGCGTGACCATTCTGTTCCTGCCCTGCACTATCGTCTGTCCCCCCTGTGCTGGGGCTGCTTTTCCCCGCTTGCCCAGCCTTTCTTTCTTCCTGCCTGTCCCTTGCCCAGTCCGCCGTTTTTCCCGCTGTTTTTACCGCCGTTTTTTTCCCACTGTACCCCCGCCACCTCCCCGCTCCCTGCCGCTGCTCCCCTGCGGCCCCGCCCCCCTCCACCTGGAGCCTTCTCACTCGCCGCCCCGCTCCCGCCTCCCAGCTGCCCCTCCCTCGCTCCGCCCCCTCCACTCTCCTCTTATGGCAGAGTGGCCAACGCGCAGCGTGCACGCGCAGCGGGCGCGCCCAAAGCGCGCCGAAGGTGCGCCAAAGGTAAGCCCGTCTGTGCCCGTCCGCGCCTGGACCGCGCCCAGTGCCAGGACCCCTGGGCCCTGCAGACACCAGCCTACCCGCCGGACGTACGACGCCGCAGCCCTCAACGCACTCAACACCGGCAGTATCCCGGGATGCTACCGAGCCACCCCGAGACGAACCCACGGACCCTTCAGCTGCCACGCCTGCAAGTTCACCTGCATCCGGACCTGCCCCGCACCTGCACCCGCCAAGCCGAACACCAGCAGCAACCACCTGAAGTGCATCCTCCTCAACACCCGCTCCATCCACAGACACGCCATCGAACTCTGGAACCTCCTCGACACCACAGCTCCTGACATCGCCTTCCTCACGGAAACTTGGATGAACGACTCCTCGGCGCCGGACATCGCCATCGCCATCCCAGAGGGCTACAAGATCACCCGAAGAGACCGCGACAACCAGACTGGAGGAGGCATCGCCATCATCTACAGGGACACCATCCGCATCAAGACCAACACCGACGACACCCTGACAAACGCCGAACACCTGCACTTCCAGATCCACACGAACCCCAAAACCACCCTCAGAGGCACCCTGATCTACCGACCCCCGGGACCACGCACACAATTCAGCGAGGACATCGCCGACTTCATCAGCCCGCATGCCCTCCCCTCCGCTGACTACATCCTCCTGGGGGACATCAACTTCCACCTGGAGAACAACAACGACCGCAACACCACCACCCTGCTCGACAACCTCGCCAACCTCGGTCTCAAGCAGCTGGTGTCCACCCCCACCCACCTCGCCGGACACACACTCGACGCCATCTTCTCATCCAGCAAAGACATCGCCTTCAGCCACGCCATCGGACTCCACTGGACGGACCACAGCTGCGTCCACTTCACCTTCAAAAGAACGACGATCCACCACCACCAGCAACAGGTTGCTCGAAGAAGCTGGAACAAGATCACAGCCGACCAGCTCGCCACTTCCCTGAGCCAGCACCCTCCCGCCAGCTCAGCGAACCCCAGCCAGGCCCCCGACAACCTCACGAAGTGGATCAGCAACTGCGCAGACGAACTCGCCCCACTGAGGACCCCGCCCAGCCGACCCGGCAGCAAGAAGGCCCCATGGTTCACCGACGAACTCAAGAGCTCCAAGAAGAACTGCCGAGCCCTCGAGAAAGCCTGGAGAAGGGAACCAACACCGGATAACATGACCACCCTCAAGCTTGCCACCCGGAAGCACCACGAACTGATCCGCGCCACCGAGAAAACCGGATTCAAGGATCGGCTGGACAACAACGCACACAACTACAAGGAACTCTTCAACATCGTGAAAGAGCTCTCCAACCCCAACGCCGGAAACAACGACATCACCCCATCGCAAGACCTCTGCAACTCCCTCGCCTCCTACTTCCACAACAAGATCGCGGACATACACAACAGCTTCAGCACCCAACCGACGCACGCCACGACCGAACCACCGCCCCCCACCACCACCCTCCGAACCTGGACCCCGATCAGCACCGAAGACACCATCCGCACGATGAACTCCATCCACTCCGGATCTCCGACAGACCCCTGCCCTCACCACGTCTTCAACAAGGCCGACGCTGTCATCGCACCCCACCTACGGGACATCATCAACACCTCCTTCGACACCGCCACTTTCCCGGAGAGCTGGAAGCACGCCGAACTCAGCGCCCTACTCAAGAAACCTACAGCGGACCCCACCGAACTCAAGAATTACCGCCCCATCTCGCTCCTCCCGTTTCCAGCCAAAGTCATCGAGAAGACCGTCAACAAACAGCTGGCCGCCTTCCTCGAGACAAATGGATCCCTCGACCGCTCACAGTCGGGCTTCCGAGCCAACCACAGCACCGAGACCGCACTCATCGCTGCCACCGATGACATCCGAGCCCTGATGGACAACGGAGAAACAGCGGCCCTCATCCTCCTAGACCTCTCCGCGGCTTTCGACACGGTCTGCCACCGCACCCTAGTGCAGCTCCTCAGCAACGTCGGAATCCAGGAGAAGGCACTGAAATTGATCGTCTCCTTCCTCGACGGAAGAACACAGAGAGTCCGTCTACCACCGTACAAGTCAGAGGCCACCGAAGTCATCTGCGGCGTCCCTCAAGGGTCCTCGCTGAGCCCCACCCTCTTCAACGTCTACATGAGCCCCCTCGCGGCCATCGCACGCCAACACAACCTCAACATCATCTCCTACGCTGACGACACCCAGCTGATCCTCTCCCTGACCAACGACCCCGCCGCCGCCAGAGCCGACCTTCACGAAGGGATGAAAAACGTAGCCGAGTGGATGACGACCAGCCGCCTGAAACTGAACTCGGACAAGACGGAAGTCCTCATCCTGGGCTCCTCGCCCTCCGCTTGGGACGACTCCTGGTGGCCCCCCGCCCTGGGCACCGCACCCAAACCGACAGACCACGCACGCAACCTGGGCTTCATCCTGGACTCCTCCCTCTCCATGACCAGACAAGTCAACGCCGTCTCCTCGTCGTGCTTCAACATCCTGCGCATGCTACGGAAGATCTTCCGGTGGATCCCAACCGAGACCCGGAAGACGGTCACCCAGGCCCTCGTCACCAGCCGACTGGACTACGGCAACTCCCTCTACTCCGGAACCACCGCCAAGCTACAGAAAAGACTCCAGCGGATCCAGAACACCTCGGCCAGACTCATCCTCGACATCCCACGACACAGCCACATCTCCGGACATCTTAGAAACCTGCATTGGCTCCCCGTCAACAAAAGAATCACCTTCCGTCTCCTCACCCACGCACACAAAGCCCTACACGATCAAGGCCCGAGCTACCTCAACAACCGCATCAACTTCTACGCTCCCAAACGCCATCTCCGATCAGCCAATCACGCCCTCGCCGCCGTCCCCCGCATCCGAAGAACGACAACAGGAGGAAGGTCCTTCTCCTACCTGGCCGCCAAGACCTGGAACTCTTTCCCGACCGACCTGCGATTGACCCAAGACCACCTCTCCTTCAGGAAGAAGCTCAAGACCTGGCTGTTCGAGCAGTAGCAGCACCCCCCCCCCCAAGCGCCTTGAGACCCTCCGGGTGAGTAGTGCGCTATACAAATGTCTTGATTGATTGATTGATTGGGTACCCAACCACGCCCTGAACTCACCTAAAGGAAACTAACAGGTGCATGTGAAACAAAATCTCAGCAACACATCATCTGGGTAAAGGAAATGTTATTTTTCTAAACTAGCATACCACTGCTAGGTCTTCATCCACAGCTGGGTTAAATTATGACTACCACAACATATTTTCTCTGAGCTTTGGCTAGTCTGGACAGTTTTTGCTTGTACCAGGTGCTGAGGAGGACCTAAATAATAGCCCCTGCCACAAACAGTGGCTTAAAGAACAGTGTAACTTTTTAAGTAGACTAAAAACTGGGTTGACCATCATTCAAAGATACCACGCCAATACATACCAACAGACCCAATGCAGACAGAAGACAGTAAATTTTTTAAGCAAACAATGGCTTTATTTTATCAGTTGCTCACCTAATATTGCATCTCACCCAATACATCAATTGGGAAGTGACCTTCCCCCAATTCATTTTCAAACCTTCCCACTTTGTTGTTCTAAAATGTTGACATATAAGCTCTCCAGGCTGGCAAATAGAGTACCAATGTCTTCTTCTTGTTAACTTTTAAATTTTGACTGCTCTCTTGAAAGATCACCCCATTTCCACTGACTCCTGCAGATCCCTCATACTTCAGTCTTCCTGAAGGCTCCTGCAGCGTCTCCAGGGCTCCAGTTCTTCTCTCGCCCCCATAGTAATCCCTTATTCGAGGAAATCTCTCAACACTTTAACATGTACGTTTTCACAGAACAACTGCAACTGCCTGGGAAAGGAAGTCTAAAGTCACTCTATACCACACAAAGATGTTGAGAAACATCTCCCCATCATTGTGTGGGTCAAGCTTTCTTCAGTCTTTTTTAACAGTCTAGCATTGCAGCGTTGTGATTGGCTCAGGGGAGCCTGGGTGCTTCCTGTTCCTGCCGGCAGGAGTAGGAGAGACGCAACCAGAAGGAGTGGCAAGGAGGAATCGGCAAGCAGGTACGTTTAATATTTTTTTTCTTTAACCCCTTGGGCGCGGCTGCGAATCTGCACCTGTGCGGCGTTTTTCAAAGTGGGCGGGTTTATGACGGCCCCCAGCTGTCATCAGCACACGAGCCCCGTGATGAATGACGGCTGGGGACCGTCATCAGCATCGAAGGGGTTAACAATACGCCCACCCTCCCAATCCCCCAACTCAACCCCCCTCCCTCCCCCTTCTGTGCGTCATCCTTGTTTAACAATGCCTCCTGGGATTGGGTCTTTGTCGTGTCTGATGTACTGCATGTAGCATATCCCCTCGAATGTGGACTCGACCTATGCAGATGTTATGCACTCTGTGACCTACTGCTCCTTAAATGGTAGGTATGGACCGCTGCATCCATTTGTCACGCTTTCCAGAATACATTATGCACAAGCACAGAGATGTCCAACACGCCATGCTTGATCTTTCAACCAAGACCTCCCATACAGGTCAAGCTACACGTAACACCACTGCAACCATTCACTCCAAGAGGCCACCAGGAAAAGGATGCAAACTGGAATTCTTAGTGACCTTGGTCGAGGTGATGAAGTGCTGTATATGCAGCACTACAATACAATTGCTCGAGCTCTATCAGGCTTAAGACCAACTCAATCTGAGACACACATCAAAGGTTAAGTATTTGTCAGGAATTAAACGAATCTGGCGAAATTTAGGAAATAAGAGACTCGGTACAGGGCACAACAGAATAACAACATTCTATCGCATTTCAGTTTTTAAAAAAAGTTGTGTCTATTGCAGTTCTTCGGAACACTAGCAATTGAAAGTCGATGAAGTGTATCAGAAAGTTTCCATTTTCTGTTTTGAATATGAGTTTATTATATTTTCAGTTCTGACCCTGTGCCATATTCTTACTTTTTGCATTACATTACAGTAAAATTCAGGACACGGCTGAAGGTTCTTCTACTTGGCAGTTTCTCCGCAGTGTTCAAGCCTGACCATTGTCTTGAAAATTCATAAACTGAGAACATTGAGCGCCTGGCAGAAAGGTGTCTCTTGTTTTCATCTGCCGAAGCCACTGGTATGTTGCCAGAAGCAGACTCAATTTACATTTTTTGTTTTTGTTTTTCACAGACATTTGTTTATTTTGCTCATGGTGCACACACTGCAAAACTTAATTACTTATTGACTCAGAGGCACTGAGATGGAATGCATAGCACTGTGGTGACAGATACAAGATACATATGTTGCATAATTGAGTTGGTACATTTACTTTTTTTCACATTGTGGCTACAAGTTACCTACGTTCTAAGACTTCGTTGATTGAGGAGAGGGGCAGCATGAGTTTTACATCCAAACTAAGGGGCATATCATCAAGGGCAGTATCGCCGCTTTAGCGGCACTTTTTGCTGCTAAAGCGGCGATAATCTTAACGCCCTCTCAGCAAGGTCACGCTATCGCTTGAATCCTTGCCTTAGCGCCCTCTCCCTCAACGCCCAGCTTTATATCTCTAAATAGATGCAAAGTGGGCGTTCTTCCCAAAAATATCAACTAACCTCCCGCTAACTTGCATGGCGATAAGAAAAGTAGCATTAACCGGGCTTATCGCTACTTGTCTTACACCTGCTTTCAATCTGACTTAGCCATTATATCCAATAGAAGGTGGATATAATGGATAAGTCTGCCCTGCCCTATCAACAACGTTTCGCCAATCGTTGTGCGATTATCGCTGGAATTCCAGCGATAATCGCATATTTGGCAGCTAATTCTGGAATTTTTATCGCTTTGGAGATAAGCGTCGCTGATATCGCGCTAGCTCTGCAATAAATTCCAGCGATAGACGGCGATAGTTATCCTAGCGCTAAGCGCACTTAGCGATAATTATCGCCGGTTGTTGCTGATATGCCTCCTAAGGGAGTTCCTTCAAAGGACCAGAGTAAGGCGAGGACCCCCCTTTGCCTATTGCACAAGATGCTGTGAAGCAGACACTCTGGTCAACTAGTTTAGGAGACATCACTTTCCTTAGGATGCTGACTGACTAGCCCACGGGTACTCATAGTACGGCCCGCGGGCCGCCAGCGGCCCGGCAAGCCTTCCCTGGCGGCCACCAGACCTTGCAGACATCGTACCCGTGTTTTAAAAACACATTTTTAAAGAGTGTTTGCAACCGGAGCGAGACATTGCTGCTCTGTGGGGGTCGGGTGATTCATTCCGGTGATAGGCAGAGCGGAGCTGCAGGGGCCTAAGAGGTGAAATACACTAAAGCCCCATTAACATGCAAATGGTCTTTTAAAGACCTGTGAAGTGCTCGGGTGCGGCTTTGTGTGTGTGTGCCCGGGAGCTGTCTCAGCTGGGCCGACACACAGGGTGAGATGCCGTTCCTGTCGCAGGCTGACTCATCGCTGAACCTAGGGCTCGCAGCATCAGTCTAGCAGAGGGAAAAGGACTGCAGCCCCAAAGCCCCGAAGCCAGCAGCAAGAAATTTCTCAAGTTGGGGGCGCAGAGGGGAGCTACCATGGCTGGCATTACTATTGTCAAGGAAGGCTGGGTGCAGAAGAGGGGTAAGTGTAAAAACGGAAGCATTCGCTCTGTATCAAAAACAGTCATTCTCAACAACATGGTAGCAGTTTTGTGACCACATTTAGAGGAATGACCAATCGATGAAAAATGCAGTGAAGGCATGAGAAATGTGTTGTTTGCTGCAAAACACACAAGATGAAGGAAGGAATGTTGTACAATGGCAAAACATTCACCCCCAGTCACAGATCTGGGTTTAATCCATTGTTATTTTGCTCACCAAGCCACCCCAGTTCATACATGGCCATAAGTAAATCAGTCTTTACCCTGTGCCTCATGGGAACAGTCCAGCCCGAACTGCCAAGCCATGTCTTCCCTGGACCGGAATCAAGCATCCTAGGACCGGTTTCTGGCTATCAGCCGTCTTCAGCCAGGATAGCTTGACTCCAGTGGCGTAGTGAGCACGGGACCCACGTCTGGGCATACCCTTCCCACATAGGGTGAACAGCAAAACACACAAGATGATGGACGGAATGTTGCACAATGGCAAAACATTCACCCCTAGTCGCAGATCTGAGATCTGAGACAGTCAGAGTGACGGAGACAGAGGGAGACAGGGAGAGGGAGAGAGAGGGATGGAGGGAGGGAGACAGAGAGATAGAGGGAGGGAGACAGAGAAAGATAGAGGGAGGGAGAGAGAGAGAGAGAGATAGATAGAGAGAGGCATGGAGGGAAGGAGACAGAGAGAGAGAGAGATATAGAGAGAGAGATGTGTGTATGCCGGGTCTAGTGGCTCAGTGGACAAAGGCGTTCGCTGCAGGGACCTGTGTCCAACATGGTCACAGTTTTTTTGTTGCTCTAGCCCCGCCCCCCTCCCCCACTGACCCCGCCCCCACCGGTGCAGCCCTCGGACACAAACCACACTGTAAGTTTGGCCCCAGAGAGAAAGTTTGTGAGTACCCATGGACTAGCCTAAATGCTGGACCAGAGAGGCACTGATGGCCCCATTCACAAAGGGCCTCCGCACTTGTGGCACTGCAGTCATGACAGGGGACCCGTACACGTGATGGGACCTTTGCAAGGATGTGGGGCCTCCAGCATGAGGGCGGAGGCCCTTTGTGAATCGAGCCCTGAGGGTATACCCTTGGATGGATGAATACCTTACTGTGCCATACTGTGATACACAGTGGGTCTTGTCATTGAAAGCTTAGAGACAAAATCTGACCCCATTGTCTATGTTAGTTCAAATGCTGGTGCACACTACATCACTGACTGTGTTGAGCTACAGCCAATCAGGAGCAAGTATTATCATGCCCACTCATAAGAGAGACACTTCCAATAGCTAGTTGCTCAAGTGCCACCCTTGAATCTATGTTAGGGTAACAGGCATGTTGTGGGATGTGATGGCAGGCAATTTGAACTCTCTAAGATGACTGTGCAGGGTGTTAGGTGGTTGGATGGGATTTTTATGTTTTGTTTTAGATGCCTTGTTGGTTTGCACTTTTAGGTGGTAGGCAGGGACTTTACCAATCCATCTCTACAGATGGTTTGAACAATAACCAATGCGGAATGATTGAAAATAATATCCTGGAGTGCTAATGGGCCTGCAGAAGGAATAAAAAAAGAGATCTTAAAACTCATGATGCAACATCATAGCTCTAAAATTGTCATACTACAGGAAACTTATGTTATGGAATCCATTCCAGAGGAGGTCTTTTTTTTTTTTGTCCTCATAACCACCATGTAGACATAATGCCTGAACGGATTGACAGAGATCAGCTGTCTCAGTTTATCAGAAAACTGGAAGGGACGCAGACCTAGTGGGGGCCATCCATCCCACAGCTGTCATCAGCGTTCCGGAAAGGCACGGAGTCCACCATTTACCAAGCTAGGGTAAACCTTGGTGTAAGTAACAGCCAAGTCGGGCCGGACTAAGACCGGGTATCGGCTGCACCAATGGTGCATGTAACAGGGGCACCATGGCAAATCAATCATTGGACCCGGGAAAAAAAAAAAAACCCCGGTCATTTCAGTGAACCCATGATAATAGATGCCAGAAAGCTCTTTTACTCCGATTGCCCGACCTGGCCAAATCAATGTGTGAGGTCTGCAGGACTGAGGTTTGCCAGTCTCTAAAGGTAGGAGATGAAGAGTCCTTCCATTTCCTGCAGATCTCCCTTCTTGCTAACAACATTGCAAAAAACACTAGACTTTTGGCTGAACTCTGAACACCCTCCAGAATGCCAAATATCACAAGAGATAAGTCTATGGTGACGGAGGCTCCCAATGATGTTGTGAGGGAATTGCCAATCTCCTCCCAGAATGTGGCTAAGCAAGGGCATTCAAAAAACATATGTTCATCTGATGCTGCAACCAGCCCGCATTTGGCACAAGACACAGAATTGCCTTCGGAAAACTTAGACAGACTAAGCGGGGAATAAGATGCCCTATGCAGGGTGAAGATGTGGTTTCTGCGTAGCCAAGAAGGCTTCACGATGTTCCACAAGAGTCCGAATGATGCCGACCAAAGATCCTGTAAATTGTGGTCCGTCAATGAGGAGCCCCACAGCGACTCCGGCAAAACGAAGTCACCATCCGACTCATCCAATATAAGATTACACCACTTGGATATCTCTTTTTTTGCTGGACCGAGATTTACCAAGTTAAACACCAGTGGGCTGTGACCTCCAATTCTAGACTTGCTCCTATTAGCAGCAGAGGTTTTGTAAGCTTGAGTCCAGCTAGCCATTTGCAAATATTTGAACCGAGAGAGGTTAGGGCCGATCTTGGCCTGCAGGTGTTCCCACGAGAGGAGGTCCCCCTCATAAAAGAGGTCTCCCCAAACTTCCAGCCCAGCCTCTCTCAAGGGAATAGCTAGACTGTCTTCAAGCCAAGCAGGACTTTCAGGTAGCCCCCACAACGGTGTTTTTTCACAGAGGTAATTTTGCTTTATAGATTGTATAAGTTCGGCCCATGTTCTTGCAAGACCTTGTAGGACCTTTAGTTTGATTTTTTTAAAGAATTTGGGATTGCCAAATTTAAAAAGAAAGCCCGATCGATTCACACTCTCCCCGTCCAACATAGCTGCAAACATTGGGCCCGTCCCAGAATCTGTGGGCATTTTCAGCAACATTCGGGAATGGGATAGTTGGAAGGCCCAGGCATACATCTTCAAGTCTGGAGCCGCCAGACCCCCCTTATCCCTTCGCCGTCGTAGTTTTTTCCATGTTATTCTTGGGAGCTTGTTGTTCCAGATGAAAGATGTAATGTTAGACTGAAACCTAGTTAAAATGGCTTGATCAAAATATAAGGGAATGGTATTAAATAAAAAAGAAATTTTGGGTAGGATCGACATTTTGAGGAGGTCTTAAGGATAGAGGTAGATCTAAATCACTTGCACATGGTGGTTTTACTAATGATTCCCTCAGAGTGGCCGTACATCCAAAAAAAGTCAACATCCTTAGTGAGGGCACATTGAATGAATAACAGGCTCAGGCTTTAAGCCTTCAACCTCGACAAAAAGTGTTGGAGTACTATTACACCTTCCAAAGGCTACATTGCTGTTGGGAAGGGACATGAATTGTACCAGTACTGAGTCAGACTATAGAGTAGGGGTTTAAGTATGTGATAATACATCACATTCCAAACTCAAGAGCTGTGAAATGGCTAAGAAATTGAGAACAATTGAAAGACAACATATATAGGGGAATTATTATACTCCTACCACTCCAGGGACACACAGCATGTTTTCTAGAATGTCTTACATGGCCACAATAAGAAAGCATCTGCACAATTTGAAAATATCAGATTTCTGGTGAGAGTATTTCGGATCACTCACCCTTCTAGTCTGTAATCCACGAAACGCCAAATTCTAGTGAATGGAGGTTTCATGTGAGAATCTTAGTACGACAGTCTCTGACCAGTTGACATACACTATAAGGGACTTTGTTTTAAAGAAAACATGGTCCCTTTCATGTCTGATGGGCAGAAGCAGAACATATTTGGAAGAAGTGGAAGGATTATAAAGATCATTATTGACCCTGGAGATGTGTTAACTTGAGTATAAAAATCCTATCCTTAATCATAATGAAAAGAAGCAAATTGACTAGGACTTACATAGAAGAGAACTGACATTGTTGATGAGAGATTAAGCAAGGGCACAAAAACATACCATGTAGAAAAGACTATAGAGCCTATTCACAAAGGTAAATCTATATTAAATACATCTATATATGTCAATGTACTCTTGCACTTTGTAGTTATTTACTACTTTGGCATATCACCTTCCCTGAGGTTAGATTTACCACAATGTGTAGACTTACATATTTCCATCCCCTGAATCAGGGTTGGAGCCAAATTTACTAGTGTAAAGTAGCTACTAGTAACTTTTCACACATAGGGCCTGATTCCGATGTGATTAGGAAATCATCCTGACCAAATTGGTTTGGGAATGGTTTCAGACCGACTCGGATCAGGAGAGTTCGACCACCTGAAAACGATCGATATGGATGCTTCCAGATATGATTTGGTTGGACTCCCATGGACTTCAATGGGAGCCTATGTTCTGACTGAATGCATAGGATCTCATTGAAGAAAGCGGTGACAAGGGATAATTGAGCACCCTGTGGTGGGCAGTCCCTGGTGCCTGCCACACTGTTCATGGCTGGTAAAGGGGACCCATGGGTTCCCACATAAGCCCGATTGGGAAGGCTCCGGGTGCAGAGGGGCCTGTTAGGGGCCCCCAAAGTCTTATTCCGACTCCAGACTCGAGTCGGACGGCAGGATTCGGAAAGGCTGTCTGAATCCAGCGTCATCATCAGTCGTTTGAAAATGTGGCCCGTAGAGACGTACGATTCTGCTCCGTACGGCTCAGTCATTCCAAATGCTGTCGGGTTTGAATTGGGATAACTCGCATCGTACTCGGTCGGTCGGAAACCTTTCCGATTCGGGGCCCGATTCTGATGCGGTTAGGAAGGCCTCCTACCGGCATTTGCTCCATCCAAATCGGATCGGGAATGTGTCTTTCCGAATGACTCGGAAAGGTTTCTGATCGACAGAGTATGATGTGAGTTAGGCGTTAGAAATATCCCAATCCAAACCCGACGGCATTTGGAATGATCGAACTGTACGGAGCAGAAACATACGTCTCTACAGGCGGCGTTTAATAATGACCGAGTACGATGCTGGATTTGGACAGCCTTTCTAAATTGTGCAGTCCTACTCAAATCAGCAGTCAGGATCAGACTTTAGGGACCCATAGTGGGCCCCCTGCACCAGAGCCTTCACAATTGGGCCTGGGGGGGACCCATGGGCCCCCCTTACCAGCCATGCACAGTGCAGCAGGCACCATGGGGTGCCCACCACAGGGCGACCGATTTTCCCAAGCCACCCCTTTCTTCAATTGAAGCCTATGCATTCGGTTGGAACAAAGACTCCCATTGAAGTCAACCAAATCGTATCTGGAAGCATCCGGATGTATCATACTCGGTCGGTTGGACTCTCCCGATCCGATTTGGTCAGAAAACATTCCCAAACCCATTCGGTTGGGAAACTTTCCAAACCATATCAGAATCGGGCCCTCCGTTGGAAAGACATGTTGCCGGCTTTATTCGGATGGAGCAAATGCCGTTAGGAGGCTTTCCTAACCGCATCAAAATCAGACCCATAAATGGAGGTCTCCTTCAACTGTACTGAGATCTCTGATAGTAAAGCATCCGGAACATTTCTAAGAAGTACATTAAACATTACAAAATATTAGTAAAATACTTTTATGTTAAATTTAAAATAAATTAATTTAAAAAATTTATTTTAAATGTAGAACAAAATAAAAAACTACAGAATTATCAACTTAATTCTGCAACAAATTTTCCATGAATCTAAACACATTAAAATAAAATTATATTTCTTCAGTAACTATTCAAAAAATCCCACATAAATTAAAATGTTAAGATGTATTTATTATGGACCTGATTCTGATGCGGTTAGGATGGCCTCCTAACGGCATTTGGTTCGTCCAAATCGGATCGGGAATGTGTCTTTCGAACCAACTTGGAAAGTCTTCGAACCAACTGAGTATGATGCGAGTAAGGCGTTAGGAATATCCCAATCCAAATCCGACAGCATTTGGAATGACCAAGCCATAGGGAGGTGAATTGTATGTCTCAACGGGCCACGTTTCCAAACGACGGAGTACGATGCTGGATTTTGACAGCCTTTCCAAATCGTTCCAGCTGACTAGAATCGCAGTCGGAATCAGACTTTAGGGGCCCGTTGTGGGCCCCCCTGCACCTGGAGCATTCCAAATCGGGCCTGTGGGGGTACCCATGGGACTTCCCTTACCAGCCACGCACAGTGTGGCAGGCACCCACCACTGGGTGCCGATTTTCCCCAACCACCCCTTTCTTCAATCGGAGCCTATGCATTCGGTCGAAACAAAGGCTCCCATTGAAGTCAATGGGAGTCAAACCAAATCGTATCTGAAAGCATCCGGATGCATCGTACTCGGTCGGTTGGACTCTCCCGATCCAATTCTGTTGGAAACCATTCCTAAACCCATTCGATTGGGAAGCTTTCTAAACCGCATCAGAATTGGGCCCTAAGTCTTAAAAATACTAAAAGTTATGTATAAAACTAATTTCAACTCACTTAATTATTTTTTGACATCGTTAAATAAAAAAATATGTATTTGCATTTACTTATATTTTTTAACATTCAATTAAATTGACATTTTTATAATGTCAAAATAAAAAATGTTTTAACATTATTTCCTATGGGGTTCTATTTTAAGTACTTTCCTCAATTAGTTTTTACAGGAATGCATAGCTGTACCTGTGTGGGGCCTTGCTTGATGCTGGACTTACTTCTAGGGTGGGCTGGAGGCCACTTACAAATGTTTTGCAATCTTTTAGGCTGTAGTCACTTTATAAGTAAAGTTTGGGAATATCAATTGACTTACACTTGTGTAGGTGGGTATTTGTATTAGCATGTCTCCCCACAGAAAAAGTTAGGAGCACTGAAGGTGGAGATTTACACATGTAGCTTTGTGATTGGCATTTTGTAGTTAGAAAGTAGTACTACTGTAGTACTTCTTTAGGTACTACAAAATGCAATTTGTAAATTGGTCCCAGGGATATGTTAATACCAGATGGATATTTTAGTACCTCATCACTAATATACATCACTTATTACTTTCTACGGAATGCATATACCTTCAGAATATCTCTATGTTTCGGACTCTCTGTATTGAAGTGGTACTGGAACATTATTAATATCTATTCTATCAATGTTATTCAACCTTGGGTATAAATGCACTCTCTTTGATAAGGCAGATACTTTGCAATTCTGGATTCATGCTGCTGAAATATAGTCAAGATACATTTTGCACATCATGATTATATTCAAAGTCTTTTGAATATGAAAAAATCTTTTCAATTGAATCACTTAAATATCGTCCAACAATGTGCAACTAACAATATAGTTATCCACATGTTTCAAGGTAGCTCAGATTTAGGGCCTGAATATGAGTTTGGCGGTCCATCGGACTCCCAAACCCATGGTGGAGGTGCAGTGGTGGTCGGAGACTGCTGCACAAGTGATCTGACCAACGTATTACAACAACAGCGGTCAGCCCTCCAGGGGATCACTTCAATTGACAGAGAACCTCATTCCCACCAGGGAACTGCATTCCCTGGCAGTGGCACAGCGGTCAGAGGTGCGCAATATGCTGGCAGTGCTGCTGCACACCGACAAGCATATTATGAGTTTTCCTCACGGCCAGGATGTTCATGTCATAAAATTCTGGGGGTGAGGAAACAAAGGGGACCCTACTGGTTGCCTATGGGTCCTTGGTGTGCCCCCCTGTGTGCATGCACCCCCTTTGCTGCAAGGCACAGTTTTGAAAGCCAAGGCCGTGCAGGGAAGGGCTCTGGCGTTCCCATTGCAGTGCCTTTTTCAAAGGCACCGCCATGGGAACTCAAAAGGACTGCCTGCTAGACAATGAAAAAATTCATAATCTGGAGAGAGGCTAGCAATCAAGTTGAGTGATGCAGGAGCCCTGGTCCCGCACTGCCAAACTCGTTATCGGGCCCTTAGTCTTTTAAATTCTCAACATTTGTTTTCCGAATAGTACTGTGTATACTTAGAATACTTTTCTTTGTTCAGTTTCCATTTCCAAACATGCTTCAAGGAAAAGGTAAGCAGTCTCAAGGTATCTTTAGGAAGTAGAATCAAGGTTCTGTCTGCAGTCACAAAGTATCTTGATTGCTTAGTAAGGATACTGTGAATCACAAGGAAACATGTCTCTAAATAACTTCAAAATGGCTACTGCCATTTCCAAACAACATAAGACATCAATGGAATCATGGGAAATGTAGTTTGTATTTGAATGCCAAATCATAGTGTATCCTGTACAGATGTGAAAACGTTCGCCAAGTACCTCAGACATTTCCTGACCACGTCCTGTCTTTCCTTTCCATGAACGATCTCTAAGCAATCAAGTTTTGAGTATGACAATGATGCGTCCACTAATTGAAAGAACATTAAAAAGTGAACTTAACATATAGGGACATATTTACGAACCCCTCGCACCACAGTAGTGACACTTTTTTGTGACGCTCCGGCAGGGCAATCCACCAAATAATATTTATAAGTACACACAAATCCACTTTGCGCTGCTTTGAATAGCCTTGTTAGCACCAGAACTTTGGAAGGGCAATTTGATGACCAGTGCAGATCCAAAGCACTTATGACAAAAGCCTCCTATCTTTGGTGCTCATCTGTCTTCAGGCCAACGGAACTTGGCAGCCATTGTAGAATGGAGCCATAACAAATTTCCTTTCAAATATAATCATCAACTTTCAGTAACTTAATGTTTAGTCAATGACGAGAGGTTTGGAACAATTTTTAAAGGTTTATTTCTCTTTAAGGGATTAGTATTGTTTTTGTAATTGTTATTCAAATTATTCAATTTACAGAAATATCAAGAAAAGGTTTTGTTAGAGTGAGCATAAAATAGACAGCCTGTTCTGTAAAAGGAAACAGTCCCTATCTTAGTCTAAGAGTCCTATCCTAAATAAGAACCCATAAAGAGCTCTCATGGAAAAGAACAAGATTCTGGGGTAATTAGTTAGCTATACAAGAATTGGCATAGCCAATAGGTCTAGCCTTTGGGACTTTGTAAGTATTTGGCCTTGCAGCACATAGATAACTAACAAGTAAAGGCGCTCTTAAAGTGAAAGCAGCACCGTTCACAAACAATAAAGGCACACTTAAAAGTGAAAGCAGCGCCCTTCACAAACAAAGGTGCACATGTTGAAAACGGCGGCATTCACAAATAATAAAGGAGTGAGGCCATGCTTTGTGGTAAAGTGCGGTGCTCACCTATGCCACTTCTTACATTTCGATTGATGTTTGCACGAATGCTGTGTTTCTAAACTAATGCCAACATCTATTGATCTATTGCATTAATTTAGTGAATTTCTCACTGCAGCATCATGAAAGGGCATTACATTATGGTCGATTTTATCGGCAGGAAACTGCCGATAAAGCGGCGATAATGGGCTTGATAAATGCTCCATGGAATTCCAATTGAAGCCCGTGTTAAATGTGAAGACATCTAACCTGGGCTTCAATTGGAATTCCACAGGTGATATCTGTGTGTGACATTGAGTTCTGGGGGTTAAAATCCGGGTACATCAATCAACAGTGGGTGTCATAATTATTATTTACTGATATTTTCGTCGAAAGATTTGTAAATTGCCAGAACGTTCGGGGATGACAGGGGGTGTAAAAGGAGAAAGGGATGCAGTGTCCTTCATATGAGCATAAGTAAAAGGGCATGCTTTAAAAATAATTCCCACTTCTTTCTATTAAATATGTGTATATTGTTTTATTTACAGCAAACTGTACAGCAACCTGTTTGAATGGCAGGACCTGCTTTTACCCCAGAAAATGTGTTTGTACACCTGAATTTGAGGGTGAGCAGTGCGAGACAAGTGAGTGCGCGCTTCCTGCATTCACTTTTTCCACTTGACCTCAGCCTGCGCTTGCTCCCAAATGTGTATTCGTGGACTCGGGTGACATGTGTCTGTATTGGTTTAAAGTCTGACTCCATATTCACACCATTGCTTCAAAGTGTTTGTCCAGGAGATCAAAGGAGTTGACCATTTTCAGAGGTTTGGCATCAATGCCAGTCACACATTACCCGAAATCAATGGGCACACTTTCCGAGTCAGCTGTTGTCCCACTGATCAACACAGAGGCGAGCTATCTCTCTCCAATGAAGACGAGATGAAGGCAGGACTGGCTGGTGCCAGGCGATCCCTTTCCACAGCCAGGCCGACTTTCAAACTCAAGCCCAGGTTTGCTCGCCGGTACCTCTGGCACTGCTTGTGGAGTCACCACAGAGTGGTCTGGGTGTCCACACTGCAGGCGATAGTTGATTAGCTTGTGATATGAGGTGTCAGTTTCAACGTGGATGTGCGACATGAAAACCCACAACAGTGCTGGCCCATATAAAGGATCCTTTTTGTTTCCTCTTCCATATAGTTTGTGTTCTATTTCTAAAGACGGTCTGTGTATTTCTTCAGATACTTATATAAAGTTACTTGAGCGCAGAGGGTGGGGGAGTGCTCCTAATGCAAAGCGGGAAACAAGGAGGCACTGCAGCTGGCGCCCTGTAAGTAAGATAAACACACTGCGTTCATTAAACACATCCATAAAACAAGCAAAAGCATGGCGCATTGTGTGTAACCTGACCCAGGAGGAATGCAGCTGCCACCCTGCGCGCCGCTGCTCGCTCCCAAGAGCAAAACACCGTGGGAGTGAATATTAAAAAAGAAGGTGGGACATGCACCCGCCTTTAGCCATTTGTGTGCTTTAATTAGTGAAAGACACACGCAAAAGCCAATCCTATGTGTGGGAGGACTCAGACCCACACGGAGTACTTACAAGAAGCCTCACAGAGCAGCGAATGCATGCAGGCTCGGGCTCGACCTAAAAACGAACTCCTCATAAAGAGTAGTTCAGGAAACTCAGCCGAGTTCCTTAACAAGTTGCAGTAACAACTGTTCAAAATATCAGGATAATAGGAAATCACTGTTAGCAGTAGCAATCTGAGCAACAATGAGGGCGAAACAATGCATAAAGCATCGAAGGTGGCATGGAAAAGGAAGAATGGCATTAAAGCCTAAAAAGCATTAATTCACTCTAACTAAGAATACGTATATATGAAAACACAAAAAACATTTGCAAAATTCAGCACTGTTCGTCCAATGGAAACGGGTCATCCGATGGTTTGTTGTCTCTCCTCCCATTTCCATGGGAATGTGCCAAAACCATGAGGATAAATATCTTTATTTCTCCACGTTTTTTCCTCTTTATATGTGTGCTGCATTCTGCAGCACATAGAAAAAGGAAAAAGCCTCCCAGGATTGTTTTTGCTCACAAAGGTGTCCCTTCCTGCACAAAAATAATCCTGCAAGCAATGCAGGCACCCTTGGACTATGGTGCAAGGTTCCTGCATTGGTAATAGGCTGCCGAAACAGCACCAGTGCCGGGGGAAAGGACAGGAATGCATTGAATCCCATATGGCGCATTTCTCCCCTTTGACACAAGGCAGCGCAGCAAGGTGACTTGCCGAGCTGCCCTGCGACAAATCCCCATAAATATGCCCCATAGTTTACAAAACATCTGATGAATATGCTAAATGGTTTATTTAAATATGCACATGTCATAATGTTCATGTTAGAGGGCTGACGTAAGTCATAGGCTAGAATAAGCAGTATTTATTTTTATGCATTAGTCTTGTAATTATTGCAGTAAACACATTAATTATTTAATTTACCATGATATTTTAAAATAATGCCTGTCTTACTCATGCATGGGAAACCAAGACAATAAACCCACCTGTTCCTGTTATTTCACTTGCAGTGCTAGAGCTTTCATAAAGCAAATGACCAAAGTGAAAGGCTTAGGGCTGGTAGTGGAATGCATTTGATTTCTCACTTTTTATCCTGGACTTTAATTCTTATAATAGCAATATATTTTATATTAGTTTAGTAGAGCTTTCTACTATTGAGTCTCAGTATGTTTGTCACCTTATTTTATATGAAGACATTGAATGTTTTGTCGATAATAATGCTGATCAATTCCTAATTGAGGTCACATTCTTATTTTGCGGGTTTCAGTCTCAGTACATTCTGTGAATGAGAGAAATCGCTAAGTTAACAATCAAGAGGTAAAGTTAAAACTGGTCAAAACAGAGACCACTTTTGTCGATTCAAGAGTAAAACTGAGTACTAAGGTAGCTTTTTATTATGCCGCCGATATGTGTCCACCAACCGCCTATTTATGATGCGACTGCACATGGCTTTCCTATTTGAGCATTTGCTACAGCCGTAAACCAGCCATAGCACAAGTCTCCATAGGGAAATGGGAGGTTGTGTTCATCCCTTCACTGCGTGGCAAGCACCTCAGGGTGCCTGCTGCACGGTGCAGGGATCTGGTGCCCCCTCGGCCCTCAAACAGAGGCCACATACTGAAGGGGGCTCTGCTTTCTGACAGGCTCTCTATGTGAGAAAGCCTGGCATGGAAAACCTGCCAGAAACCGAGCATTGTAATCCGGACAGCATAAAATGCCGTCCATATGTATTACGGGCTGGGCTCTGGCTGGCCGATGGACTCCTTGAGCCTCTCAGAAGCCAGCTGGAACGGCGGGCCAGTTTCACCCTCGATGGCCTAAATTGTAATTAGGTGGTTGGATGTGAAACCGACGATCTCGGTCAGAAAGCCTCCGACCTTTTCTGACAAAGATCATAATTGGCCCCTTATTAGTTAAAGAACAACATTTCTTTCAACAATAGGAATCCAGTGAGGTTTAAAAGGTTTCGGGGTCATCCTGGCATAGATCTCTGCCTGGCAAACACAGGTCATTACACTGGGCCATTGTATAGCTTAGAAAGCTGCACAGTTTTGGCAGAGCCAGGACATCATAAGATGGGGCAACCCAGCAACCGCTTCCAAGCTTTGAATAGATTTCCTTGGCATCAGTCTCTCTTTACTGGCGACCAATGCCCAAATGTATTCCAATCAAGTTTTCAGGCATAATTTATAGGTGTACTGTAGTATGACATCCACCAATAAAATTACAGCTAGCCTGACCAAACACTCTGGGCCCGATTCACAGAACTAACTTAAGACAAAATCCTAAACTTACTACCAAGTCTTAAAATTAGGATTTTTCTCAATTTAGTAGTAGTAAAGTTAGGACTCCTAACTTTAGGACTCCTAAATGCCTTCTGGGAATACCAAAAGTCTTAAAATTAGGTTTTTTCTCAGTTTAGTAGTAGTAAAGTTGAGAAAATCCTATATTTAAGACAGGACATTATAGTTAGGCTCAGATTTCACTCATACAAAACCATAGAAATTCAGCAGTTATAGCTACCTGAGCTAACTGTAACTTACGACCTTGCAATGCACTGTTTATGACCGCAAATATTACATCACTTATGACATGGTCAGTGACATCATTGATGACAACTCAAGTGGCATCACTGATGACATCATCTAATGAGTGTAAGTATTTTCTAAGAGTTTATGATTGTTAAACATATATACTAACCTACTACAAAAGTTAAATTAGTATACTGGGTGCACTACTACTGAGTGATACTACTTCTAACATATATTATGTGAGTGGCTGTGTGACTGTATGTATCCTTGTGTATATAGGTGTGTGGTTTTATGAGTATATGAATGGGTGTGTGAGTAGCTGTGTGTGAGTGAGTTGCTGTGTGAGTGGCTGTGTTGATGAGTGAGTGGGTGTGTCAGTGGCTGTATGGGAGAGTCAGTGGCATTGTCAGTGGCTCTATTGGTGGGTAACCGTGTGTGTTGTGACTGTATGGGTGAGTGAGTGGATGTCTAAATGGCTGTATGAGTGAGTAATTGGATGTGCAAGTGGCTGTATGGGTGAGTGAGTGGCTGTTTGAGTGGGTTTTTGGTTAATTGAGTTGGTGTGTGCACTGCTGTTTTGAAGAGAGAGTGTATGTGTGGGAGATTAAGCAGATGTGTGAGTGTTTGTATGGATATGTGAATGGGTATATAATTGGTTGTGTGGGTGTGTGAGTAGGTGTGTGAGTGCTTGTATGGGCGAGCGAGTGGCTGCGTTGAGAGGCTGTATGATTGAGTGAGTGGATGTGCCACTGACTGTGTAGTAAATAGGTGGGTGTGTGAGTAGCTGTATGGATGAGTGTGTGGCTATGTGACTGGCTGTACGGGTGAGTGACTGGTTGTATGAGTTGCTGTATGGGTAAGTGAATGGTTGTGTGAGCTGCTGTACATGTGAGTGAGTGGGTGTGTGAGTGGCTCTAAGGAAGAGTGAATGGGTGAATGAGTAGTGGTATTGGTCTGTGAATGGGTATGTGAGTGGTTGTGCCTGAGTGTGAGTGGATGTATGAGAGATTGTATGGGGTATGAGATGGTGTGTGAATGGTTCTATGGATGATGTAACCAGTGATGTCATCATTAACACCATTTGAGATGCATCAGTGATGTAATATGTGAAGTTATAAGCAGTGCATTCCAGGGGCACAAGGTGTAGTTGGTGCAGGTAATTATAACTGCTGAATTTCTATGATTTTGTATGAGTGAAATCTGAGCATAAGTAATATAGCATCCCTGTAACCTTTGCTTTTTTCAGTGATTTTCTAAGTTTAAAAAAATTCTATTTCCTAGCTGTACCATCCCTGTAATCTTTGTTTCTTTTAAGTGGATATCTATGGTTTTTTAACTGGTTGTCACATTTGCCGAGTGGTGGAGAAAGGGGGTGGGGTCTCCGACCAGCTCTCGGAAATCCTGCTGGGTTGGACTTACTTGAGGTGACAGGAGGGCTTCTTGGCACTCAAGGACCCTGCGTAACCAAGACGACTTCATCCACCAACCAGTATTGCAACAGACGGTGCTTTTGCAGAGTGGTGGAGAAAGGGGGCAGGCCTCCAACCAGCTCTCAGCAATCCAGCTGTGTGGGACTTACTAGTGGTAACAGGAGGGCTTGTTGCCCCCCCAAGGACACTCAGCAGCCAAGGGGACTTCATCCCCCGTCCAGTAGTGAGTCAGGAGATGCGTTTGAAGAGTGGTGGAGAAAGAAGATGTGGCCTCTGACGGACTCTCTGCAATCCCACTGTTTGGGACTTTCTGGAGGTAACATGAGGACTTGTTTGCCCCCATGGACCCTCAGCATTCAAGAGAAGTACATTCCCCAACCAGCAGTGCACCAGAGGTGCTTTTACAGAGTGGTGGAGAAAAGGTACAAAGAGCTCTCAGAATCCCGCTGTGTGGGACTTACTGGAGGTAACATGAAAGGTAGTTGGCCGCAAAGAACCCCCAGGTACAAATGGGACTTCATCTACCAACTAGTAGTGCACCAGGAGGCACGTGAAGGTGAAAGTGATGGGACCTCTGTGACTTGCCTGCATGCTTTGTTTTACATTTATTTTGCTTTCTCAAGAGAGAGGGCCCTGCCCCCCCCCGGCATGGGCCAATGTCAGCCCCTAGGACCCCAGTTCCAGGCGGCCACATCTTTTTAAATATATTTTTCTCATTTTGTTGAGGGGGCCACTCGATACCCCTCCCTAGGCTGATTCTGTTCCCAGGGACCCCATCCGTTGGGCCAGGTCTACTGTAATAGGGGAGAGGAGGACACACAGACCCTCCCTGGGTCAATGTCGGCTCCATGGACCCCATCCACTGGAGCACACCCTTTAAAAAAAGAAAATGATTACTTGTAGGGAAGGTGGGCTGCATGGCCCCCCTCTCAGGGCAGATTTAGGCACTGGGAACCCCTTCTCCTGGATGCCGGCAATTTAAGAGATGGGGAAGGGGGCTGCATGGCCTCCATCACGGTCCAAATTCGGCCTCAGGGATCCAATCCCCTGGGGCCCGGCCTCTCTATTCTGAGTACCCATCGGGTATCCAGTGATCTGCGTGGGGACTGCCGGAGGACCCCACAGTCCCTGCTAGCTCCCCGCCTCCTGTGGGAGCCAACATTGCTTTGACAGAGAGGGGCCTTTTGAAAGGCAGCCTACTGCCTGTCAAAGCAATGTTTTCATCTGTTTCTCTGCACGAATATTTGCAACAGATGAAAAATCCACTTTCTGCCAGCCAGAGCTGTTTGACGGATCCGGCTTGCAGAAAGTGGAGTTATGTTTGCTTTTGTTTAGGGGGAGCTGGTAGCTTCCACCAAGGAAAAGCAAACAGCTATGTCCCAGGGGTGGACACCCCAAGACTTAGCAGGAGCTGGCTCTGGGGGATGGCGGTCCCCAGGGCAATCCATGGCTCTATGATGGGGGCCGCAAGACCCCCCTCCAACAGACAAATTAGCACAGGAGGAGGTGTTGGTCTGTAGGGCTGGGGTTCTGCAACATACCCCCTACATTAATGTATTTCAGCCCCGGGTAGGTGGTGGTAAAAAGGGCTGCAGGGGGGATGCATGGCCCCCGTTGTTTTTGATAAATTGCCACAAGGAAGTGGTGGTGCCTGGGACAGTGGGTAGCCACACGGGTCCACCGCTTTCATTTGATAATCATAACAGGGAATGTAGCAGTCCCCAGGGCTGCGGGAAGGTTGCATACCTTCATCAGAGTGGTGGAGAGAGGGGGCATGGTCTCCAAGTCCTCTCAGCAATCAGGCTGTCTGGGATGCACTAGAGGTACCAGGAGAGCTTGTTGGCCCTCAAAGACCCTCAGCATTCAAGGGAACTTCATTTCCCATCCATCACTGCGCTAGGCGACGTGTTTGCAGGGTGGCGGTAAAGGGGGCGTGACCTCCAGCAACTTGCCGGATTTTTTTTAGAGAAGGAGGGTTGCCTAGCCCCCCTTCCCTGAGCCAATTTCGGTCCCGGGGACCCCATCCCCAGGGGCCAGTATTTTATGAAATGGGGAGTGGGCCATACAGCTCCCCCTCTCCGGGCTGATTACGGCACCGGGACCCCATCCCCGGGGCCCAGTGATCCTTTTTTTAAAACTAATTTATTTCTTTAAAATGAAAGGAAGGAGGGCTGTATCGCCCCTCTTCACTTGGCTGAATTAGGCCCTGGGGGCCCCAACCCCCAGGGCTCGTCCTTTTTTATTTATTTTTATTTTTATCACACAAGGGAGGAGGGGCCAGGCCTTTATATATATTTTTTTAAATAGGGGACGGGGGTTCCACATTGGCCCCCCAGGCCAATTTGTGGCCCACGGGACCCCATCCCTGGGCTGGGGAGTGCTGGGGAGCCTGAAGGCCCCCACGATCCCTGCCGGCTCCACGCTTCCTGCAGGAGCCGCCATTGCCTTTACTCGCAGTAAGCTGTTGACATGCAACCTCCTGTGTATAAAAGCAAAGTGCTCCGCTTTGAGCAAGTGAGAGCAAAATACTTTTTCTAGCTCAGAGCGGAGCACTGTTTGCTATGGCATGGCGGGATGCCAAAGCAAACTGCAATTTCCTGGGGGAAGGCACCCCAGGAAATTGCAGGAGCCAGTCCTGGGAGGGTGGAGGTCTGCAGTGCTGGGGGTCCATTATTTTACTGTGTTTGCCCCATGAGGTGGTGGTCCCCTGGGCTGCGGGGGGAGGCTGTGCTGGCCCCTGCATTTCTTAAAGTTATTTGCCTTGGGGAGGTGGCAGTTCCTGAGGCTGCAGGGGGATGTGAGGCCCCCGCAGTGAATTTAATTAAAGCCCTAGGGAGGTGGAGCTTCCCAGGGCTGTGGGGGGGGTCCGCCCAGCCCTCTGTAATCTTTTAAATTAAAGCCCCGGGATGCCCCCGCACTGTGTTCAAAGCAAGCCCCGGGGAAGTGCAGCCCTCCGGCACTCATTTGTAATAAAGCCCCGGGGATGTGGCAAGTGCTGTGGCTACTATAAGATCCAGGATGGGGGCCTTGTGTGCCCCCCACCTTTTTCAGACCCCATTGCCCCCGGGACCTGGCCCACCCGGGGGCCAAGTAAACTGAAAGTGGGAGACCAAGTTTTTTTTAAATATTGGAAACATTTGTGGATCCGCCTCTGGTTTTTTGAGGTTTAAAAAAAAAAAGTTTTTTAGCTATGGCGGGGTTGCTATCAATAGAGTCCCCAGATGGCTGCCAATACTTCCCGTTGAAGTGTTGGCAGCCAATAAAATGTTAGTAGGATTCGCGAGTGCACTGCAAGGATAGCTATATTTTCTTCAAGTTAGATATCTGAAGAACTACTGAACTGATTTACACCAAATCACAAAAAAGCACACTTTCTGGACAAACATCTAGCTTTCTGCCAAATTTATTGCAATTACATTCAGCACTTTGGGCTGTAGTCATGTTAGAAAAATGAAAAATCCCCACTGCCTTAATATGGGAAAAACGAGTTTTGGGACCCCACTTTTTCGCTTGACAGATACTGAAAAGGGTACGTTTTGTTAAAATCTTGTGAAGATTCCTCAAGAGGGCCAAAGTTATTGGCAAAGCCAAAAACGCTTTTCCTATGGATACTTAAGTTCATGTTTCCACGAGAATTTTTTTTTTTTGATTTGTTTACAACTTTTGGTGAATCTTCAGGAAACGTATAAAAAAATTCTCTTCACCCCATCTAGTCCCGCAACACTTTTTCCCATTTATTTTTCCATAGGAAAACTGAACAGCAGATATCGCAAAAAAACTGCTGAACCGCAATACACAGAATTTGGCAGAAATCTAGGATCTTTGTCCAGAAAATTAGCTTTTTGTGATTTTATGTAAATCTGTTCAGTAATTTTAGAGAAATTAAGGCTAATAAAATATAGCTATTTCTCGCGGTGGTGAATCCACAAAGCTAACAGATCTAAAGATAATATCTGACTGGCTGCTGCCACATCAACAAGATGTGGTGGCAGCCATCTTAGGGCTCGGTTCTCAGTCCAGAGGTCTGGAAAAAAAAGTGAAAAAAGTGATAAAATACATAAGGGGCAGGATAGCGATACCCTGCCTCCCCTAGGAATTGCGTGGGGGTGCCAAAGGGAACCCAGCTGGGGACAATTTCTTTTTATTATGTCCCAAATTCATACAGGATTAACTGCAAAAAAAATAACACATTCCGGCGTAGTGAGGGCCTGGGGATGGAGCAGTTAAGTATTTCTCTGGGAGGCCTCTGGGACCCTATTCCCCAGGGCCAACATTGTAATAAATGTTAGAGGGCTCTGTGTCTGCCCTTCCTGAGCCTGAAAAAGCCCTAAAGACCCCATCCCTCGCAGCCAAATACAAAATAAAGGGTGGGGGTGTGCCCCTCTCCTGAGCATTTAAGATGCCCTGAGGACCCCATCCTCATGGGCTGATATTATAGTTAGGGGTTCCAGTTTTATGGTATTTATTTTTTTGAAAATTTGCATCTGTATTTATCCATATTTACATTTTGCTAATTTTATCTGTATTTTTCCATATTTATTTTGGGTTGTGTGAAACAATTAAGCTTAAATGAGTATATTTCTACATTTATCTATCCAATAAATGTACACTCTTACTTGAATTTCTGACTGATTTCAATGATATGAACAAGAGCAGATGATAACATGCACATTTTGTTATCAACATAAGTATATCTACTGCTTTTTAAGCCTCATAATAACATGTCTTTCTTTTTTAACCCCCCATCTGTAAATCCACTCAGCTACATGGCTGGCAGTCATGATTGACAGCATTTAGAATCACTCAACAAATAATCTATCCACACGTAATAATAAATACAGACAGGAAATCAAAAGGTTTTCTGTCTGTAAAAATTAGTATAAACGTTAAACAGGGAGCCTTAATCATAATCAAGGGAACCGGATGCACAGTCCCCTTCCCAAGCCTGAATAGGCTCTGGAGACCCCATCCTCCAGGGCCAAATGAAAAATAAAGCGTAAGGGGCCAGCGGTCTCCCTACCAGAGCCTAAAAAAGCCCTGTGGACCCACATCCCATGGAGAGCGATAATTTTTAAACGGCAGGTGGACTGAGGGAGCCCCATGGCCCACATCTTCAACCCTTATATGGCCCCTGGGACCCCATTCCCCAGGGCCAGCTCATTCACTGTTTCTCGGAGTCCACCTTCAGGACACAGCTCTTGCAGGCAGGGAAAACTTGTTTGCTTTAAAAATGCTTTTGCTGAGTGCATCCAGACATTTGTTTTCTTGCATCTGCTCTTGCAGACAGGGAAACTTGGATTGCGCCCGCTATTCTGATGCACCCAGGATTGGCCCCCAACATAGTGACTTGTCAGTGCCACCTGAGGACCCGGGGGATGGGGTTACTATTGGCTTGGGGGGGGGGGGGGGGGCGATGCGCGACCTCCTCCTCTTTAAAACAAAAGCTGTCAAGTAACTAAAACTTGTACCCTAAGGTAACTATAACTCGTGCCCTCACCATGCATTGCTAATTAGCCCATATTTTACATCACTCATGACTTGTTCTGTGACATCATTCATAATATCACTGCAGCATTTACAATGACATTATCGATGACAAAACTGTGCATGATGGAGTGTTGCAGTTACCTTGCTGAACGAGTTTTAGCTAGACATAACTACAACTGGTGAATTTCAATGGGTTTGTTGGTTTAAAACATATGGTTTAACAGACACTTTTATCTAATTACAATGTCCCTTTAAGCTTTGTTTTTTCAGTGAATATGTATATATATATATACATATTCACTGAAAAAACTAAAGATTAGAGGGACGTTATAGGTAGGTTCATATTTTACATGCACAGAACAATATAAAGTCAACAGTTGTACTTATACTTATCTCAAGGAACTATAACTCATGCTCTAAGGTAATTGTAACTCACGGCCCCTCCATGCACAGTTTTTCATCACAAATTTTAGTGCAAATGTTTCAGATATATAATGAATGATGTTATATAAGATGTTATTACTGATGCAATATATGGGGTAAGTGGAAGTGCATGGCGAGGGCACGATTTGTAGTTACCATAGGGCACGAGTTATAGTTTCTTGATATTAGTATAATTATAATTGTTGAATTCATATGGTTTGTGCATGTAAAAAGCCAGCCCACTCCATTCACGGCCTTCAGCCATGCATGGAGGTTGGCCAGCCGCAGGTCATGACCTGTGGCCAGGCTCTGCAGCCAATCCCCTGCAGACACCCACCCCCAGGCTAGGGACACCTGCAGGCCCTGGCTGCAGTAGGCAGCTGAGGAACGCACAACCTCCTGCCAGAGCCAATAATGGCCCCAAGGACTCCATCCCCACTCTATTACTCAAAGGGGAGGGGGGTTGTGCGGCTCTCTTTCAGGGCCAAATTGGGCCACTGGAACCCCATCCCCAGGGGGCTCAGCCAATTAGTAAAGGGGGAGGGGGCCGGGTGGCCCCCCTCCATGGGCCAATTTTGGCCACTGGGACTCGATCTCCCAGGGCCTGGCCAAATCATGAAGGGGGAGAAAGGCCTTATGGCCCCGTTCCCTGGGCCTATTTTGGCGTTAGGGACCCCATGTTATGGGGACTAGCCAAATAAAAGCCCCCTCCCCTGGTCGATTTCCGCCTCGAAGACCCCATCACCCAGGGCCCAGCCACTTGTTACTAGGTGCCCTCGCCTCACCCAGGGCACCCAGTGTGCACTTTTGGGGAGCACAGGGGGGATCCTCAATGCCCCTGTGGTCCCTGCCTGCTCCCAACCCACAGCGGGGGCAGGCATTGCTCCAGCGGGCAGGGAGCAGTAAAAAAATCCAGCAATTCTTTCATCTGTTTTCCTGCTCGCTTGAGGAGGGCACCTCAGGATATTGTGAGGCAGCCCTGGAGGGTGTCGGCCCCCGGGTCAATAATGGCCCCAAGAGAAGGGCTACCCCCCACCTTTGTTTTTGCAGGCCCTGCCCCAGAGAGGTGACGGTCCCTGGTGCTGAAAAGGGCTGTTAGGGAGGGTTGTGTGGCTCCCACCCCCTATTTCTAATGCAGGCTGGCTCTGGGGAGGTGGTGGTCCCTGGGACATAATATGCCCAGGAGGGGGCCTGTGCAGCCTCCTCCTGGTGAGGGCGTGGGCCCCGGGGACATAGCCAGCATAAAGAGGGTGCCTGCATGCACCCTACTCCTCAAAATAAATAAATATATATGCCCAGGGACGTGGCCCACCTGGGGGCTCAACTATAAACAAGCATTGAAGACCGTGCATTGTTTTTTTTAAATTAATTTTTGTTAGGATTCACTGCAAAAATTTATAAAAAATGATTTTGGCCCTGGCAGGGTCCCTGGGGGACCCACCAACCAAACCTTCTCTCTTTTTTTTCATTTTTTGGGGACTTTCCTGTGTCCGAGCCCCAAAATGGCTGCCAATAATACCTGGTTGATGTATTGAAAACCAATCATATCTCAGCATGAAATATGTTGCATCCGTGGAGGATCCACGTCCCTAGATATACAAATCTGTTTTTTTCTTTCATAACTCAAAATTGATTGAACAGATTTATACCAAAACTTTGCACACAGCAGTTGAACGCAGATGCGTACTAATTTTTTAATTTTCGTGAATATTCATCAAACATCACCAAAGTTATTAATAAATAAAAACGCTTTTCCTATGGAAATTAGATCCTAACTATAATTACCTACTGACAACCTCCAGTACACATATATATATATATATATATATATATATATATATATATTTTATATACATAATGTATATATATTTCTCTATGACAATACTAACCTACACTTGTAAACTTGTCTCCACCCCTTTTTTTGAGGTGAGGTGCAGACGTACAAGTCTACACTTTTGAGTAATTTTACACTTTTATAGCCAATAGTAGCAAAGGTACGTAAAAGTGTAAGAGCCTCAGACTCAATTCACAATAACTTCTGTGGAAATGCACTGCATACTGATCTGCAACAAAATGCAGTTTCACCAGATTTGGGCCTACAGTGTCCATTGAGGTATCAATGTTAGGGTAAATCTGCAACCTTAATGTAGATCCACGGTGCCTTTCAACATATCTATTCTCCTTATGGCACTTTGAAAATGTTCAATTTTCCAGGCTAGACTCATAATCATATTCCAGGCCTTTGTACCCTCCTACTCGGACAAATGTATTTACTGTGCTATCCAGCATGAGGATCAAAGGCATCACCATAAAATAGAACCATTAACAGTGTTATACCCAGTTTCTATGAAAGGAAGGAGTGGGGAGGAAGTCTGCCTCTGCTAATGAACGCCTTGCACTGTGGGACAGGGCTGTGGCTCTCATGGAGGGCATTTTCATAGATCACTTGAAGTCTCTTTTTTTAAATGCATTAGAATGTGTGCAGGAAGGTTGAGGCAGTGGTGGAGTGATGATGTCCTTCCTAGGATTGGGCAGAGGTTCCCAATTTCCTAACCTTTGCACGCCTTCCTAAAAAACACTGCACAAGGGGAAGACTCTTAGACACTGAGCTTGAGAGTGACTATGGTGAAAGAATGCAAAGCTGGAAGACGAAACCACCTGATGCCTCTGAAAGGATGGACTGGAGGACTTTAACTCCAGCTGACCTCAACATTATGATTGTTCTCCCGAGGCCCAGTGGAGCTGATGTTCTTATGGCCCTTATGCCCCAGGGAAATGCTTGGGCCTGCTGGGAGACTCAGGAAGGTTTTGCTGAGACTTCTATAGATTGGCCCTTGATTCCGCTGACATACAGGTCCCCATCAAGAAGCCTGAAGGCTGTGAGACTGAGGAGTATGGCACAGAGGCTTTTCCGCTTGTTAGGTGTGGAGGGGCAGTGATAGATATCCCCCAGGTAGGAGAGAACTGTATGAGCCCAGGGAGAAGACAGGTCTGGCGGAGGGAGCCAGAAAATAAAGCTCCTAACAAAACATCTCCTACTCAGCGGACACAACCAGTGCCGGGTACATTGTTCACCCCCGTGTCTGTGTCTGGCGGGGTGGAGTGTATCAGCACATTGCCTGTGGTCAGAGCAGGTAGGAATGAACAAAGGGGCTCCAGCCACAGGGGGGAGCTGAAGACAGAGGGGCTGATCCTGCCCCAAGCCAGTCCAGTGAAGGTGCACAGGCAGCTAGGAGGGGCTGCAGAGGCCTTAGTCCTTGAGCCACAGCCCCAACACAGTAAAAAGACCAGTGGATGCCTTTGGTGGGACCGTTGCACCTGTAACCATGAAACGCAATTAAAGCACCAAAGGTGCTCATAACAAATATACCACCTCAAATGAAGTAGCACTCAGGCATACTCTGGGGGTTCAAATAACTATAGTTTGTATTCTGTGATGCCCCAGGAGTGGGCGGGGGCACCACTAATGGCTTTATTGGGTGTTTCAGAGCTGCAGAAGTGCAAGAGTCCCCCACAGAAATATTTCTAGTAACGTCAACCTAAGCCTCCCAGGGGATTGAATTACTGACCCAGGGAGTGGTTTTCAATTGAGTTGAGCAATCCGGACGCTGGTGCCTTCGCTCGTAAGCTCTGTATGTCGAACCTCCTGTTGGTTGGTCCTAAAGAGGCTGTATGAACACAGTAAAAGTTAAAGAAAGGCTCTGAGGCAAATGTTTTTAAATGCAATGCAATGCTTTAGCTACAATGTTTATGACTGACAATACAAATGTCATATTACAAGCAATGGTATTGAACTTTGTTACCATACAGCTAATACAAGAGACAGATTTAAATAGACATCAATACAAACAATATGATAATAGGACCTAAAAAGCAGTATACATTAAAAAGCATTATGTCTAATGCAGAACAAATTGTTGTATAATTAGCAAATTCTCACCCGGGCCTAACAAGTTAAAATCATTAAAATACAAGGAAGTTCCTACTAATACCTCATATACGCCCTAAAGAGTTGGCCACAGCTCAGACATATAAGGTGGACGGATCAGATCTCAAACTCCTGATGGCAACCTAATGACTCTGTGTGCCCAGCACCCTGCAAACAGGTTTCAACCATTTCTCCTGGGGAATCCTGTAGGCTGGATACAAACAAAACATGGTTAATGGTCTTCGACAGATCTGTGCAAAAGGAGCAAGTCTTAGAAACAGGGATGGAGTTAGGCGACCTACTTACAAATGCATTAGGAGGGAGACTACCCAACCTGAGCTGTATATGCAATTCCCTTCTGTTTGGGACCAAGATGATATCAAGATAGGCCTCAAACAAACAGTCAGATTTAAAATCCAGGAATTCATTTGTCAACCAACCTGCTTGATGTTTAACCCACTCCCTGTATCGATCTTTCACCCAAGATTTAAGAGCAAGGATATCAATGGATGTATGATCCCAAATCTCAGGCAGGACCATGTCAGCCAGCATTGATTTATTATTCCAAAGCCATGCAAGTTTTTTAGATTTACAGAGAGTAACTACCTCTTCAGGTGCTATGGCATAGGAGGATAATTCAGGCGTAGACGTGATTTGCCTCCAATGCAACAAAGGACGCAACCTTATCACCAATTGATCTCCTACTCATATCCAGCTTTAGTGAAATAACGGAGTGCTGGAGGGAACCTCAAGAACCTATGTTCTATAAAAGATAGTTTCCTACATCTTCTAAGGTCCCCCAGAGTTCCGCCCCGTAAAGTGCACCTCCCAACTCTTTAAGATCATACATTTGGAGGACTGGAGCGACAGGCTTTGTAATTGAAGCATCTTGGTGGTGTGCAGTTTCCAGGACATCCTTTCAAACAATATGATGTTCAAATACTGACAGGTATCAACCCTCTCTAGGGCAACACCTCGCAAGGTGGGCCTCCCCCTTTATGTTTTATAGGGCTGAATTGCCATACACTTTGTTTTTACAGTATTTATCTCAAGGTCCTCATTGCACAAAAAACGTCAAACTCATTCTATAACAGCTGTAGGCCACCTGGGGTTTTCAACACCAAAAAGGTGTCATCAGCAAAAAGGAGTGTTGGGATTTTCTCCTTATTTGACATCGGGGCATCTGCGGGGTTTAGTGGGCAGAAACCGGACAACATCATTCAGATAAAGAGAAAAAAGAGTTGGGTCCAAAACACATCCTTGCCGAATATCCTTGTACACACTGAATGGTTCTGCAAGATGGCCTTGGTTCCCCCACCTTACTCTGGCACAATAATCTTCAAGGACATGGATCATGATAGATAAAATCTCCAAGGGCATAGCCATGCCACGCAGAGCACACCAAAGGTAAGCTCTGCAGACTAAGTCAAATGCAGATTTCAAATCAAGAAAAGTGACATAAAGACTCCCTTTCCCGTTGAGGGGGGTGTGGCCAGGCGCAGATGGAGGAGGAAGCCTAGACCCATGCTCCTGCCGGCAATCTTCCATCTAGTGGCATTCTGACTACCACAGGGGGGGCCCAAAAGGCCTAAAATAACACTCCTGACTCCCCAAACACGGGGTAGAGAACGATCTGCAGCCTGCTGCGTGAAAGGAAAGCAGGAGCGAACCGTGGAACTGCTGGCGGCAGGACTGCTAGGGAGGACAAAATGGCGCCCACGACAAGGTGTTGAGTCCGGTGGCGACCCCTGAGGCAGAAGGGGCCCATAGCACCTTCTGGCAGGCCCCCTGGCAGCAGAGACGGGGAAAGGCTTACCCACGACTGCCCGGCGACAGGCAGGGATGGAGAACAAGAGGCACCGTTACATGGATGCCCGCAGTACAGTAGGCGCACTCCGCAACATACCCAGCGGCACACCGGTAGGGGAGCCAGCAGTGGAATCTGCCGGTGGGACTCCGGCCCCCGAATCGGTGGATCGGTGCGAGCTGCAGGGAAGCGGGTGGTCCCTGAGGGTGCACACGATCGGGGGCAGTCAAGGTCACTGGTGAGCCCCCCCACCAGCACAGAGGGTAAAGAGAACTCCACCGGAGTCACCTGGCGGGCACAAGCAGCGAAGGGCGGGAGAAGCCTCGCCTGACAGGAGAAGTAGAGGTGCCAGGGGAGAGGTGTCACGGGGGCCAATCACCATACCCCGCGGGACAGCTGGAGGGGCATTGTAGGCGAGGCCGGCCAGGAGTAAAGTAACCCCCAACCCACCAGACACGCACAGATGTGGCAGCAACCAGAAAAAGATGGTGGGCATGACAGAGGTCGCCCTGAATCGGTGGATCAGTGAGAGCTGCAAGGAAGCGGATGGTCCCTGAGGGTGCACACAATCGGGGGCAGTCTGGGCCACAGGTGAGCCCCCCACCAGCGCAGAGGGTATAGAGAACTCCACCGAAGTCACCTGGTGGGCACAAGCAGCGAAAGGCGGGAGAAGCCCCGCCTGACAGGAGAAATAGAGGCACAAGGGGAGAGGTGTCACGGGGGGTCAACCACCATGCCCCGGCGGGACAGCTGGAGGGGCAATAAAGGCGAGGCCGGCCAGGAGTAAAGTAACCCCCAACCCACAAGACATGCACAGATGCGGCGGCAACCAGAAAAAGGCAGTGGACATGACAGAGGTCGCCCCGAACGAAGAGGGCTGTCTCGCCCCCCTTCCCTCTGGGCATAGGGTCGAGGAGGGGACCAACCGGGAGCGGTGAGAACTGCAGCCAAGAGAGTGGAGACCCCCTGTGGGGACAGCAAAACACCAGCACAGGGTGGGGCTGCACCGGCTGAGCAGGAGCGGAGAAGACAACCCAAGGGGGCACAGCACGCCCGGGAATCACCAAAGGTCTGAACTCATCGAATAGGGCCTACTAAGAGTGCAATAAAGAGGCAGTGGGCCTGGGACCGGCTGGAAACTGGCCCTGACCGGAACCCACACCAGCAGACCTATACCAAGCGGGACACTGTCTTCCACGGCAAGCATACATAGAGTCCAGAAAGTGAGAGGATCCAAACGGACAGCAGAACAGCCAGATCAAGCGATCCTTCCTGGGTTGGCACATGTGGGCCCACCCTGGGCACAAGGGGCACCAGAGACTGGACCACAGATCGACGGCCACAGCCGCATGCAACATAAAGGAACCCTGCCAAGCAGACTTCACCACGAGACAGCAGGCACCATGAGTAAAACTACCAAAATATGCAAGAGACAAGACCCCGGCACTCTAAAATATTCTGTATACAATTTACATATAAATTTGCTAAAGCAATGAAAACACTATAATGATGAGAGAAACTTTCTGTCCCAGGAATTATATTGACAAACCAGATTAGATGATTATACAGTGATTTATTTCTTCAAAAACATATACAATTTTAAATTTCTCATCCAGAGTCTTAACATTCACAAAGGACAGATTCTATAATGTGCTTAGAATTCCAGTTCTTTATCTTGTAGTACGAAAACACCCAACACGCGTTTCGTCACCACCGTGACTTCCTCAAGGCTTGTATCGTAATGTCACAGGAGCCTGAGAAACCTTTCCTGTTTTGGCTCTGATATCTCGGACTATGGAGAATCCTTTGTCCACACTCGCTAACTTTATGTAGGCGGACTAAAGAAAACTCACTTGTGATAAATGCTTCAGATCCTTTCTTCTCTTGTCGTGTCCTAAGCACTGAGATTTGATTTCAAAAAGTTTGATAGGCCACAAATACTTGAAAAACTGTCAAATAATTACCTCCTTAAAAGGTCTTCCATTAGGTAATACTGGTAGTAAAACTCAAATTTTAACCATTTCGCAAAGTTACTATTGGAGAATTCACTAGGAACAAATTGAAATCTACGTTGTAGTTGTCATCCAACAGTTAGAAGTCCAGATCGTTAGGGTGCCATAGTGTGACCATTCAAAATATAGTGTCTATTTCACTTTAGCTTGATCTGGAGACACGTAACTCGCAGTATTCAGGGTGCTGTGATAAGACCCTGTAGATGTTGTTGATGCGACCCCAGCAACCCTCGTCCGTCTGTTTCCCTGAAAACAGACGGACAAGGGTTGCTGTCAATTGCAGGTGGGACCAAGTTCTTCACCACGCCACAGGAGGTGTGGGAGTGGATCAACCAGCACGCCCCGCAGGTCAGTGGCGACCAGAGACACGAGGGGCAAGATAGAGACAGGGCCCGACACAGAGGCAATGGAGAGAAACCAGCTGGCCTGCCTACAGCAGAGGAGACGCAACCGGAAAGGGACAGAGCAGTAGCAGCAATTGCATCCCTCAGCGCACATGTACAACGGGACGCAGCCTCAGCAACCGGTGAGGACCCAATAGAGACACTGACAACAGCACTAGCACAGAGGGGAATCCAGTCAGGAGCTTCCAGACGTGACTCCCCAGGTCGGTGAACGATATCATATGAGCCACTGCAAGACATGCAAGTATGCCCGGGGGATGTTAAACATGGGGGAGACACAGTGAATTGAACACACTCTCTGACAAGCTGGGAGAGCCTGTGAATACGGCCCGATGACTAAATCCTGCAAGCACTGGGGTGGGGGACACACGGGGCGGGAGGACATGGCCCTTTCCCAAGTAGTCGTCTGTCCCGTCACTACCTGAACTTTGGACAATTTCCACAATTGCACGTGAGTGCATAGCTGGGATGGGTAATAGAACCTCACTTGTCCTGGGGAGGGGGCGTTGTGTTTTTTTTTGCATTTTAAGTTGGGGGCACTGCAGGCCATTGGAAATAGAACTAGGGACAGTTAGTAAGGATTGCAACCCTCAAAGCTATCTACCGGGGATCCCAGCCTGAGGGCCCGGGGGAGAACGTGGAGACTAAGGGGCCCATTATGATAGCGGATAATCCGCATCCTCCGGGCCGACGGAAGCCACCGCCGGCCCGGAGGATGCGGATTATCCGCTGCGGACTGAGAAAAGACCCCCGCCAGATTAGGATGGCTGGGGCATCTTTTTTCAGTCCGCCGCTTTTTTGCCACGGTCACCTTCCGACCGCGGCGGAAAAGCTCTAACATGGCTGGCGGTGTCTATCAGACACCACCAGCCATATTAGGATGGCTGTGCCTATGCCTTTCCACGGCGGCATTTCTGCTGTGGAAAGGCATACGGTGTTTACTTTGGGGGCCCGTTGCGGGCCCCCAGGTGTGAAGGGGGATGGGGGGTGCACATGGGGGGTACCTATGGTACCCCCCTGTCTTTGCGTGCACGAAGTGGCAGGCACCACGCGGTGCCTGCAGCTTCGTGCATGCAAAGGTAAACATGCCTTTTTTAACATTGCGGTGTGTGCTGCTTCAAGCAGCACCCGCCGCAATGTTAAATATACAGGATGTGACCGCCAGGGTGGCGGTCACATCCTAATTAGCACGGAGGGACCGCCTCTGCCCCTGCGGACGGTCCCTCCTCCTCTGGGGTGGCGGACGGACACAGGTCCGTCCGCCATCCTAATAGGCCCCAAAATAAGGTAAAGGATAGAGTAATGTATAATCTGATATCCTGGAACATCAGAGGAATGCACTCCATGCACAGGTGACATAAAATCTTCTCATACCTAAACAGACGCAGAGTAAACATCGCCATGTTACAAGAGACACATACACTGGCCTCAGAGGGGGCTGCACTACACCAGAGGTGGAGGGGCCAGGCCTATTACACCTTGTTCTCAGCATTCACGAGGGTAGTATGAATTTGGATACAGGCAGAGTTCCATTTCAACACATGGGTCATAAAGTCGACCCAGAGGACAGGTACCTCGTTGTCACAGAAAGGCTGGACTGCCAAGACGTGACGCTGATCAACCTGAATGGGCTGAATACAGACCAAGTGGCCTTCCTGGAGAAAATGACTGGGATATGAGCACCCTATATGTCTGGCTCAATTATCATGGTGGAGACTTCAACTGTGTGGCAGACCTCGAACCTCTCACATGCACATAAACTCCATGTAAGGCTGGACATGTTCCTCTGCTCTCCAGACATGCACGCCACAATGCGAGAAGCAGAGTATCTGACTTGCACAATATCAAATCAACTCCTGCCCATCCCAACATGGCGCCTCAGACCAGAGGCGCTCAAGGACCAGGTATTCCGGCACTAGATCAGGGGACACATCACCTCCTACTTTACGGACAACGCCCATTCCACGGATTCTAGACTAATGGAATGGGAGGCCTTCAAGGCAGTAATAAGGGAAGGCGTATGGCAGCATCAATTGGGGTGCGGCGGACATTGGTCACAGACATAGAAAAAGCAGACTGAGCACTGAGAGAGTTAGAGACGAGGTGCTCAAACACCCAGAGCTCCGTCAAGAACTCCTGGAGGAAAAGGAGGATGTCGCTGCTCAGCAGGAACACCTGAGATGCTTTGACTACAAAAACTACATGGATTGGACTCACACGGAGAGGAACAAGGTGCGTAAGCGGCTGGCATGGTTGGCCATCCCATCCCGCAGAGGGAATAACTTTATAGAAATAGCTGACCCAGATGGATACCCCCTATACAAGCAGATGGACATTAATAGCAGGTTCCTAGATTACTATAAACAGCTGTATAAGAGCTCTGGGCCCCGAGGAGGTGAGGCGATAAGAGAATACCTAGAGGGGATCCCACTTTCCACAATATCCGGGGAAGACTCAGTCCAACTGGGAGCTGACATCTCAGAACATGAGATTAGGGTAGCCATTAAGGGCCTGGTGAAAGATAAAACCCAAGGCACAGACGGACTCCCTATGGAATTTTACGCCACCTACGTAGAGGAGCTGGCTCCCAAACTGGTGGAACTATATGCAGCGGCAGGGAAGGAGGGAACCCTGCCACAGACTACCAAGGATGCAGTGGTGATCCTACTACTAAAACCTGACAAGTCCCCCCTTGACTGCACGGCTTACAGGCCTTTTTCAATGCTTAACCTCAATTTCAAAATCCTAAGTAAATTACTGGCGTCCAGACTGCTCCCGCACATGACCTTCCTGGTCCATCTGGACAAAGTGGGTTTCATACCAGGCAGAAACATGGCCCTGAACATAAGGTGACTCCTCTCTATCCTGGAACCGGGCAGCAGGTCAGTGCAGGAAGGTGTGTTATTCACCTTAGACATAGAAAAGGCCTTTGACAGCCTGTAGTGGGAATTTCTCTAGGCTGTGTTAGCACAGATGGGACTGGGCCAGGGATTCATACGTTGGGTGAGACTGCTGAACACAGGCCCGAGGGCTAGGGTGCACATGGGCTGCATGATCTCAGAGAAATATTGGGTGGAGAGGGGCACCCGCCAGCGGTTCCCCCTCTCCCCCCTGCTGTTCGCCCTGGAGGTGAAACCCTTGCCATGTGTTGCAGGGATGGGCGACAGGAACAGGGGTCTACAACTAGGGGGAAGAGAACATCATATAACGCTATACGCTGATGACCTCTTGCTGTTACTGAAAGACTCAGGGGAGGACCTGCAGGGAGCCAGGTATATGATGGTGGAGTTTGGGGTTCTTTTGGGCCTAAGAGTAAACTGGCAAAAACCTCAGTTGTTTCCCATGGTAGCGGACCGACAGCCACCCGGGGGGCTGAGGGACCTGAAGTGGGAGCCCCTCTGTTTCTGATACCTGGGTGTGAAGATTTTCCCTCACTCCAGAATGTACAGGAAGGAAACATAGGGCGGGCGCGCAGGCCCTTAAAAGACAGCATGGGATTTTGGGGGAAACTCCCCATCTCGGTAGCAGGACGGATCTCCTTGCTAAACATGGTAGCCCTTCCCCGACTGCTGTACTTTTTTGTCACGCTGCCTTTGTGGATCCCCAGAGGGGGGTTCCGGGAGGTGGAGACGTGCCTTTTGGCCTTCATATGGGGAACTGGGAGACGGCGAGCGCCACTAGCCACATTAAATTGGATGTCAGCAGAGGGAGGGCTGGCAACCCCGGATTTCGAAGCATACTATTTGGCAGGGCAGTACAGAGACTCACCAAAGGATAACGGGAGGATCAGGCCAGGTAGGGGGGTGCCCCCGCCACCCTGGGGAGGTATGAAATACTTCGGACACTAATGAGGACCGCAAAACCAAAACACATACATACTAATGAGCATAGAGTGATACAGATGAGTTGGAACAGATGCCTCTAGAGGACCCAGAAGAAACACCGATACTCACCTGAACTTCCGCTGGTGGTATTGGGGGCGCTGCCACACGGGGACAATGAAGAGGCTTAGATGACTGGGTACAGGCAGGGGTGACAAAGATAGGGGATCTTTACAGAGATGGAGAACTGCTCCAATTCGAAGAATTCAGTACTAGCTGGGACATCCCACAGGGCCAGTTCTTGCTGCACAGAGCGATCACAGGGGGCGTTGCGAGGGCACTGGCAGATGGGCACAAAAGAACTGCCACCACACGCCACATGCGAATACAGTGGGATAGCCATGGGGGTTATAAAGGCAACCAAATGTCTACACAGGGCAATAGGGAGAGACACTGCGAAGCCGCTAGATGAGATAAGGAACCACTGGGCTGAGAATCTAGGACGCCCACCAAACGACAAGGACTGGGAAAATGTACTGCAAAGGGCACCAAAAGAGTCCAGAAACATATGATTCTGGCTGATAAGCTTTTACACATTACACCGTGCATACATTACACCGGAACAAATAAACCAATTCTGTCACAGGGAAGACGCAGAATGTCCTAGATGCAAGGAAGTGGAGCAAATTTCATCCATATGATGGGGAGCTGCTGGGCACTGGCTCATTACTGGCAGAAGGTGATGATGGAAACAGCCTGAATCACTGATAGAATAGTACCATGTACACCAGCACACTGCTTGCTAAACATGTTCCCATACACAACCAAGACCAAAATCACTGCAAAGTTTCAGGACCAGGCCTTTATCCAAGCCAAGGGGGAAATCACCAGTAGGTGGAAAGCACCAAATGGCCCTAGTATCACTAGGTGGAAGCGAGAGCTAGAGAAGTGGGTGGGCTGCTAGAGTAGAGTATTGATGAGGAATGCGAGGCAAGGTTTAGGTAGAATAGACAGGGACCAGGCATGGGAGGCACTGGTGGAAGAGATGAAGCACAATGACCTGGAATCCGGCAATGCCACACCAACAGCGATCTCTAGACAGGGGAGTCCCCAGAGACAGGACCCAGGAACCGACCCAGAGCTGGAACCCGGAGAGACTAGCTCATAAGCTTAGCAAGGTGAACTGAGCAAGATACAATAAAGTGATGCAAATATGAAGGCTACACAGTCAACCAACGAATAGCAAGGGAAAGTGCCATATAATGGAAGAAAAGTATCTTCATGGCCAGCAATGCGGGAGAGGGAGGGGTGAGTTGGGGTGAATTAGGGGGGGGAGTTTGAACATGCATAACCAAATGTGAGGATACCAGAAAGAAAGATTGGCACTTAGGAAAGAAGAATGTATTAGAAAAGATAGCTAGATAATGGAATGACCTGTAATTTACTGAGATGTAAGCATAAGAATGTGCATTATGCAAAAGTAAATAAAATATGTTTCCGGAAAAAAAATGACTCCCTTTCCCTTTAACCACTACTTTCCAAAATAATAGGAGGAAACGAAAGACCTGATCAATGGTGCTCATCCTGCGCCTGAAGCCAGCTTGGAGTTGGAAGGATGACAATATACAATGTTTATCTATCCAGTTCTGGATCTTCAAAAACAAAACTTGAGAGAAGACCTTCTGGGCTAAATCGATTAGACTGATAGGCCTTAGTTCTTTGGGATAGTCCTGTCCCCCTTCTTATATGTAGGTATCACCGTAGCCTCCTTCCAAGACCCTGGAATTAAAGCACCACCAACTATGGCATGAGAAAGTGATCAAATGTATTCAGCCTATCCCTATTGACTTTAATGCTGGATTTAAACATGTACTGAATGTTGCTATTGTACTCATTGATTTCAATGGTGTTGCAAAGATGAAGTATGACATGTTACTGCTTTTACTAATGTGGTGACACCTTGACAAAGTCAGTTGGCCTGGCTTATTGATGATGACAATCCCTATGGCGTGATGTTGCATCTAGGATAGGTGAGAGTATTGCAGTTAGAGGGTTTAAGATCCATGAGGTGTGTAACATGTTAGGAGGGTGTAGCCAAATGTATTCCTGTTTACCTGATTATAGAAAAGCTGGACAAATGGTCTCTTTTGAAGCATTACATCCTATATCAAAATTGACTAAAAAAAACAGAAGTTTTATAATCTTTTTGCAATACATATATGCCTAAATTCCATGTTCAGACGGGAACCATTTGATTTTTTAAATTAGAAATGGCTTTATTTTCCTTTGGCCGCTTTATTACTTCCTCTGCTTCTATGAAACTTAGGTAACTAAAGGTCACATTTTTTCTCCTTAATATCCAAGGGATTTGTTCCCAGGAGTCAGCATATATAGCACCACGGCATGACCTATCAGTTTCCAAACTGTATACAATATTTTGTTGTACTTTTATCTTTCTGTTCCTTTTATTTTCCCATCCGGCCACTTCCATGTCAACTATTAGTCATCTATTTGGGAGCAGCAGGATTGGAAAATGAAAGGGTTTATAGATCTCTCATTCTCAGGCCCTAAACTGCAGTGCTATCACTCGTTTAGATTAATATGACAGATTGGGATGGAAAAACAACCATTGCTCACGTTAAATACACCACGACTCAGACAGAAATAGTGAAGGTAATTTCATAAAACCCTCTAAACAGACACAATGAAATGTTTAACCGGCGGCTGTCCGTGCAGGTAACAGCCGTGGGACAGTGGGGCCGCGTGGGGAGGGATTTCGAGGGACGATGCAGAGGGAAAATGATTTATTTATTTAATTCACCCTTGGCATGGTCCCTCGAAATACGCCCACACCCAGCCCCACCACCCTACCACTGTTACCTGCATGGACCACGGTTGAGTTTCACTGAACAGCCACGGAAGCAACTCTCCTCTGCACAAGAACTAACGCCACCAATAAATGTTCCTAGCTTCGTATGAAGTATCATTCAAATACAGGTTTAAATATTTTTGCGAAATGTATTCCTTTCCTCTTCAAACACCACTTTGCCATTTTCTGAAAATACATTGGGTCTCATTTATGAAAAGTGACGCATTGCTGCGTGAAAACAGCGATGCGTCACTTTTCACTGCACCCTCCATGCGAGACCAATGATGCGTCATATTTACAGTAGGACGCATCATGGCGCAAGGAGTTACAGATACGTCAGTATTTCTGACCTATCTGTATGGCGCAAAAGTGACGCATTGCTGGAGTGTGTCACAAAAGTGACGCAACTCTAGCAATGTGTCCTTCAGATGGGGCAAGCCCCATGTGAAAGGACCTGCGTCAGTCTTACGCCTGCTGTGAGGCAGGCGTAAGAAATTGACGCATTTGTGTCCTAGAAGTGACGCAGTGAAATCTTATAGATTTCACTGCGTCACTTCTATGGCCCTGTCTTGCGTCAGAACCCCCCCCTGCATACATTATACATAGCGTAGGTATAACGTAGCGCAGGGGTTTACAAAGTGACGCATCTAGGTAGATGCGTCACTTTGTAAATATGGTGCAACAAGGCACATTTTTTACGCTACTGGTGCGTCACAAAAAGTGACGCACCAGCGGCGTAAAAGTGATGCACGGCCGCATAAATGAGGCCCATAGATTTCACCCTCAGGTACCATTTTTTCACTGTTAGACAACAATGCTTAATTTGTAAAAGAATGAGTGCTGATGCCCGAAGCTCAGCATCCCAAAGCCAGTGCTATTACATGTCAGCATGCTGCATACCAAGGCTGTGTAGTCTGGAATCCACCTCATGCCTCTTTAATCGACTATCAGACTCTTCTTACAGGTTTCTGCTTTCTCCCTTTGTGACAGTTTTCCGTCTTTCTCTTTCTCCTTGTTTCCCCTTTGCTTGTTTGTATCTCTCTTGTACTCTGGAAATGTCAGATGAGGAAATATAAGTGCCGACCCTTAACAATAAGTGATGTTGGGCCCCACATCACCGGCTCAATTTAAGCACTGTTAGTCTGTAAGTAAATTTTTCCTCCACAGTTGGCCTGCGGGTTTTCTTGGGGGTGGGGGGGGGACACAATATCTGTTGTCAAATAGCTCAACAAAAGCTTTTCATTTTTTGAAGACATATTATGGGGCATATTTATGAGCCCCGTTGCATCTCTCTTGCACCACACAATGTCGTGTAAAGGCGACGCAATTCAAAAATGAGATTTATGAAGCCACAAAAAGCCACCTTGCATGGCCCTGAGTGACTTCATAAATCTTGAGTAATTCAACACAGCCCAAATCTCTGCATTGCCTTATTCTGTGCTAGGGAGTCATTCCATTGGTGCTGTGTGGGTGTTCCCATGCAACTCCCATGGTTTTTTATGCATTTCCAGATGTACCAGAACTGGTAAACCTGGGAATGCGCCAAAAAGATACATCTTCCCAGAAGAGGTGTCACAAGGAGAAATATCTTTATTTCTCCTTGTTACTTACTCTTTCTATGTATGCTGCCTTCTGAGGCACACATAGATAGAGGAATATGCCTCTAAGGATTGCTTTTGTGCAGGAAGTTATCCCTTAATGCACAAACAACAATCCTGCATGCAATGCAGGCACCCTTGCACGATGATGCAAGTGTGCCTGGTTTGGTGCTAGGCAGCCAAAATTACACCAGCACAGGGGAATAGGCAGGGATGTGCTGCAGTCTTTTAAATGCAGTGCATTTCTGCCATGTTCCTGTCACACAGTGCAGCAAGGTGACTTGCTGTGCTGCACTGCATGACAAATCCCATAAATATTCCCCTAAGTGGCAATAAACTAGAATAGTACCAAAATGCCAGCTAGCCAATTTCACATAGAACTCCACTTTTGCTAAAAGTTTCACATGTCAATGTGCCTTTAATGAGAAGGACATGCTAAAATGATCTGCAAGAGTCAAGGCATGGTCATCAAAGCCAGGAATGCCCTCCTTATGAGAGGCTGCACCTACAAAATAACAGAAAGGGACACCAAAAGTCAAGCATGGCCACCACATTGAACTTACATAGCAGACAAGATGTTTGGGGGCATAGGTCCATGCACACTTTAGCGCAGGCACACAAACATAGGCATAAATAGTCACAGACACACGCACACATGTAGACAAGCACCGGTGCACATACTGTAATAATTGTAACAATGCCACTAAAAAAATCGTTTAACATTCGTATACGGGAAAAACAAATGATATTACATCTCTGGTAGTGTATGTCATCTCCTCTGTGGCCAGTATTAACAAGCATTTACAGTGCAATAGGTCTCGCAGTTACGAGAGATTGAGTTATTGGCAATGCGATAGCTTAAACTCTTGCAAATGCGAGACCTATTGAATTGCAAATTACTAACGCCCATGCATCGCTTTCACATTCATTGAGGCCGCGCCCCTTTCTGTAGACAAGCTGCATCTAAAGAAAGGGGAGAGGCCAACATTAAAGTGGAATTGCGGCATGGGGCGCTTTGACAAAAAAAGTATCTATTTGTCAAGTTGACAAACATGTTTTTGTTTTTTTTCATTTGCTTCCATGGCATGAAGACCATCTGTGATGCTTTTACAAGCACGTGGGTACCCCTGGCTGCAGGCACTCAAAGTGGCTTCCTAGTGCAGACCACCTACTCTTTCAGTAGGTGGTCAGCAAATGTGGCATGAACTTTCACTGCCTCGGAACCCCAGGTGTGACCTATACATACCTACTTCCCTCCTATATAGTAACAATCGGACTGCTAAGGTTGGGTGATTAGCGGAGTAACCAAACCAAGAGTTAAGAGTGAGGTGAGAGGTCTGAATGCATTAGGCAGGAAACGTGGGCTGAGTGCAAACCAAACTACGTATTTATGATGTCCTTGTGTGCAAGTTAAATATTAACCACTTTCAAAGAATTCAGCAGATAAGCAAGATCTCTGCTTCCCACCAATTTCATCCAAGAAATGCCATTCCGAGATCCTTAAGAACCCTCTAGAGCCCAATTAATACATTCTTCATTATCCCTTTTACATTTGAACATTAAAAATGTACCAAAGAGCCCACTGCCTTTGCCAAATTTATCAGAGGACTGCAGGGCACGTGTACTTTATGCAGGGTGCACGCGGCAGAGTACGGAGCCCACAGACAGAAAGCCATCACAAAGCCAGCCGAGGCACAGATGAGGACCGCGTGGCAGGGCGGGCCTGTGGGACGGGGACATCTAGCCGCTGTCCGGCAAGTGAAAGGCTTGGGAGCAAGCATGGGCACAACGGACTACTGAGTGCTAGGCACAGGGCACAAGTCCTAAATAAAGAAGTGGGGGGATGCTGACGTCACTACAGGAAGTGACATCATGAAAGGTGGCTTGCACCATCAGACTCCTTGCCTCCTCTCGCTCACCCCTTAGATGCGAATGCTTCAGAGAAGCCAGCGCGTGAGCAGCGGTCGGAATGAGCTCCGACTCCACCCCAGAGAGGCCAAAGAGTGAATGTGTCGCTCTATTTGCTCCAGTTATCGAGCTCCCGGTAAAATAAGTGGGGGGCGCCGTCCACCCGCATGGTACCCCGACTAGAGCTTTGGCTAGGCATCAAGGGGAGGCCTTTCCAAAAAGGGAGGGCCGCCTGCTAGGGGTAAAAGAAGTGGTCATATCTAAGTTCTCAGAGCCCACAAGGTGAAAGGGAGGGAGCAAACACTTAAGTTCACTACACAAGTCCTATCCCTGAACAAAATTGCATTTGAAACAACTAACATACCCTGGTATCAACCATAGAGATTCAAGGAGCCACACCCTTTCTTTTCATGTGACCCTTGAGCAGTCACTCAACACCACACCCTGCTCTGGGTGAAAGGGTAAGACCAAATGGGTGAGATTTTTCAACATTTCGAAAGCGTGACACTGAAAAATCTGAATGGCATGTTACTTAATACAAGCTTCATCCATTGGAGTCACATCTCACACACATAGTGCCCACATCGTCATTCGCTTCCCCCTGCCAATTTACATTTGCCCATATAATGATAACACCAGACACATTGCACTATGGGTAACTGCTGCAGGTTTATTTGCATACAACAAAAGTATGACGTATAGTGGGTTATCTTACGGGCGATCCAGGGCAGGCAGCCCCTCGCTGCCTCGCCCGCCTTATGAGCCAGCCAGCACGGTGGGTCGACGCCCGTACAGTGCAACCTTTGCTGATCCCCTTCCGGATCACGTGATCATGTCTTATACTCGCACCCCTTTCAGGGCGGAGTGTGGTATGGCACACCCCCGGTTGGTCAGGCCCCCCAACCGCCCGAAGGACTAACGGGGTGCCGTCGCGGTTTTCCCGGAACCTCCCTGCGGCTCCAGGTCTTTGGCTCAGTCACCCTTACTGTGCTGGGCAGAGGTACCCTTACTGTACCGGTCTGCCGCAGATGTACCCTTACTGTACCCGTCTGCCTCCAGATCGCCCTGTAACTCCGCCTGCAACACAAAAAAGAAACATTACAACATCCAACCAGCATGCTGCCTTCCTCGCTGCTGGGTACGTGGATAGGGTGGGTGCAGCGCGTCGGTCAGGACAGCAGGCTAGTGAAAGAGGACGATCTGGGGGCGGCCGTGACCTAAATACCCTGGCCGCCCCCCAAGCGAGTGCCCTCCCCTGGGCGCACAGGTGTACCCGCCCAGGGGAGGGGCTAGCGAGCCCACTGGGACTCCCCTCTTCCGCCGAAAGGGGGGGGGAAGCTCTGCCTAAAGGGCACTAAAAGACTGCCCGCTGATGTCCCCCTGTGGGGGACGCGGGCAGCGGCATAGTGCCCACACCATCATTCGCTTCCCCCTGCCAATATACATTTGCCCATATAATGATAACACCAGACACATTGTATTATGGGTAAAGAACTGCTGCAGGTTTATTTGCATACAACAAAAGTATGACGTATAGTGGGTTATCTTATGGGCGATCCAGGGCAGGCAGCCTCTCGCTGCCCCGCCCGCCTTATGAGCCAGCCAGCACGGTGGGTCGACACCCGTACAGTGCAACCTTTGCTGATCCCCTTCCGGATCACGTGATCATGTCTTATACTCCCGCCCCTTTCAGGGCGGAGCGTGGTATGGCACACCCCCGGTTGGTCAGGCCCTCCAACCGCCCGAAGGACTAACGGGGCGCCGTCGCGGTTTTCCCGGAACCTCCCTGCGGCTCCAGGTCTTTGGCTCAGGCACCCTTACTGTGCCGGGCAGAGGTACCCTTACTGTACCGGTTTGCCGCAGAGGTACCCTTCATGTACCCATCTGCCTCCAGATCGCCCTGTAACTCCACCACAGCTCTGGAGGAGGCTGCCGTCGATGACAGAGCCCCCCACCTCAGAGTTCCCTGCTTCCATTCCGCAGCTTCCAGTGCCCCCGCACTTCAAGGAGGAACTTTATCCATCCCGCCATCGCCACATTGATCAAACAACTTCATAATTATGTGCAAATTGTCCCTGGTGCCCATAGAAATGGTGTCACATCCGGTATGAGGGAATAAGTGTGAGGTGTCTCTCCTTAGCAACTGCACCTATCGCGAGGTGCCAACCTACTGTGGCAGGCCCTGTTATCCACCTGTAACCCTTGATAATTATACCAGTGATGGTGTCGAACTACACGCTAGTGGGTCACCTGTGAGTATAGTCCTTATTGGCGTATTTGCTGGGGACCCATCTGTGTCCCTGCCAAAGCTGTTTCACCCGCTTCAGCCCTATAATGCCCTTGCCTGTCCTTTTAAAACCCATCACCCTGCTTTGTGGGGGGGTTATGGGCCCAGCACCTCCAGTCTATGTTTCCAACCTCTATCACTCTTACCGACTCCAGCTGGTGTGAGCGGCTATCCCTACCCTGGCGGGGCACAACAATGGCCATTTCCCACCTGGGGGGCTATCCTGCCCTGGGATAAGTGACTTAGACATGGGTGTCCGTATGTGCTTGTCATATGAAAAAGGGAGAAGCACCTGAATGCAAACACTTGTCCCTTTTTGGGCGGTCGGAACCCCAAAACAACCTTCCTTAATCATTGTGGCCAAAATATGTTACCCCCACATTCACCACAGGTTATTGCACCACAATTCACAATTGCTGGCAGCTACCACCACTGCCTAGCTCCTGGCTCTAGCGCAGATGTTATTGTCTGTCTTGGATGAGTTTGAGCCTCCATCTCTTGGTGCATGCTTGCAACCTTAGTGAATCACCTTAGTTGTGCCAGCCCCTGCGTGTCGCACGGTTAGCTAAGCCCCTGCTGAAATCACCTGCCTGTGTATGCCGACCAAGCTATCTAACTAGGCATCCTATCCCCAACCCAGGCGTACCCCTATAGGCCTGTCACTGATTGTCTCCTTCATGCGTTTACGCTATTTTGAGACCTATTTAGACAATCCCCTTCTAGTAACCCATGCAAAGTAACTGTTACCTCTGTCTCGTGAGCAGTCATCCCTGTTGGGCATTCGATGGACCCCAGGTGGCTACTTAACAAGCACCCTTATCCAAATGACAATCAAGTTGGTCAACTTGAAACACTGTTACTATCTCCCTATGCACTTTTGGGCATGGGAATACTGCCTACTATCTCCCCATTTAAACTTGAATAACCACTAAATAAATCTGACTCAGGCCGAACGCTTACTAGTGCACCTAGCCCAGTGTCCCCACTGCGTGTGGACCCTGCAGTCCGAATTAAGACTGTTAATATTACCTGCCCATATTTACAAAAGGAGCACTACATCTTCAACCCGGCCAGCTGCTGGCTTGGTCCTTGCTTCCTATTTGCATAACCACAATATGCTACCATATGGCTTCCTTGCCTAGCCAACTGGGAGCTAACCGCCCCATCCATGTCTGCCCAGGTCTCAACTGCCCCGTGTGACATTCCCCTCCTTCCGATGCACTGCAAGTGACACTAAGACTAAGAATGGCATTTATTGCTGGCACTAAACAATGAGGCTGAGGGAGACCCATTACAATGATACTCCCATTTGACCACCCATACACTCTAAGCAGACAATAGTTTGAGGCAGCCTATGTGAGATAATCCAGATCTTGGAGTGTGCATGAGTGGGACAGACATATGTTCGAATTTTGGGAGACAATCTACCCTTATGGTTACACCTCCTGTCAACTGTGATGTCACCTGTGAGCAGATGCCAGCAGCTGCCTAAAGTACTTGGGCACACTTGAGGCAAATGTCATGGTAATTTGCGCAACCGCTACGCTTAACACTGCTGCTACTCCCCTACAAGCAGTCAGAACCTGGTTGTGGCCTTGCCCCCCTAGAGTCCCTAACCAGGAACAGCATTCAGGCCCCCGGCACGGAGAACGCCCTGGCTATACCTGCTTACTTTACCACCAGACCTTCTTCGATCGGTGCCTTTGTATGTGACCCGCTCGTCCTGTAATTTAGAAAAGGTTAAAACCCATCCTGGATGTTCTGAAGCACTGGCCCCAGCGTGTCCTTCCCGCGTATCAGATCCCGGCCCTGTCATGCCAGCCAGCTAGGCGTGCTTAGCCCCTTCTAGAGTGAACCCGTGCGTTTCTGGAAAAGAAAACAAATCTATGAAAACATCCCCCAACCTGTGATGACAGGTGCGCCTGTTGCTCACTCGATCACCAGGATCAGTGCCCCTTACTTGCGACCAGTGTCCCCCTGTGGGGGATGCGGACAGCGGCAGTCAGTGAGCACGCAGCACTCTTGTTTCTGGTGAATATTAAAGAAACAAAGCCGCAGCGCCAGACCGTGTACCTCCAAGGCTGGAAAGCAGACTCTCTCCATGTCGAGATGAGAACATCCTCAGTCCAGCGCTGCAACCTCTGCACGGCGGTGGCAGAAAGCTACACCATCGGAAACGCAGACATCGACAACCTAGAAAAGGCGTGCAGGCGAACAAGTTACAAAGCACCAGACATCCTGAAAAGTACAAAAAAATAATAAATCTAAAAGTAGATCACCTACACGATAATCTCTTGCTTTTTATGTAGCACAAAAAATAATATGTCTAAAAGCAGGTTGCTTGCATGCTAATAACTTGATTTTGACATAGCGCTTCACACCATACTACTGCGTTTTCTGAGCGCTGTAAATAACAAATAACACGCACTACTAATTGATAGTATGAAGCTCCATGTAAAAATAACCCTGTGAAAATAGGAAAGCATTACAAATGCTTGTTTACAAGCGTGCCATGCCGCACTTTCATGTTAATAGAGGCCACGCCTCTTTCTTTAGACCAGCCGTGTCTAAAGAAAGGTCGTGACTGCTATTAAATGAAAGCCAGGTATTTGGTGCTTTTACCAAAAAAGCTATTGTTTTTCAAGTTGACAAACAAATTCCTTTCTTTTGTAAAAGCGCCCTGTGAAACCTAGAACATTTTAATTGTTGGATTGCAAAATCCATTGACATGTGTCTCCCTCTTTCTACGAAAAAAATGAACAGTCACCGCCCTCCTGCCCCCTGGTTCTCGGAAAAATTAAAGCAGGAAAAAAGTAAATGTAATGTGCTTGAAAGACACCGGAGGAAGGATTACGCAATTGAATCTAAACTCGCATATAAAATGGCAATAAGAGATTACCACTCTGTAACATTGCCAGAGCTGAATACGTGAACATCACTATACATAATGCACAGACCAGTCCTTAGACCCTGTTCAAAGTAGTTAAAGATTGGTCTGGTGCAGATAATCTACCTGCACCCCCCTACACTTACCAAAGCACAATGTGAGGATCTGGCTGAGTTTTTTCTCGGAAAAGTGTAAAAATGTATTCAGCTCTGAATGTTAAGCAGACTAATATTCTACAGCCAGCCACTAAAATTCCTATAACATTAAGCAGAGCTGAACAGTTGGATGGTCAGCCTGCCGAATCTAGTTCTAAACTAGAAAATTGGGCACTATTAGATGTTACTTCCTTTAAACAAATTTTAAACAGCCTTAAGTCTGGCTCACCTAGATACCAGCTTCTTATTATGGTAATGCAGAAAATGGATCTATCTGTCTTGAAAGTTATTATGGAGTTTCTTAATGCCGCCATACGCGAATCAATTATTCCAGCTGAGTGGAAGCATGCTATGGTCCACTCGCTTCTGAAAAAAGCAAATGCGGATCCGGCGCAATTGTCCAATTTTTGCCCGATTTCCTTGCTTTCAGTATTGTATTGTATTATATTGTATCTGTGCTTATATAGCGCAACTGCCACCCTACGGGTATCCTGGCGCTCAGATATAATAGCACCCAATCGGGGTGATGATGAGCAGAGCAATGGAACGTACTGATCAGACTTTTGCGAAGAGCCAAGTTTTCAGGCTCTTCCTGAATTCAATTAGAGAGTCAGCCTGTCTGATCCTTTGTGGCAGCTCATTCCACAGCTGAGCTCCTACCACAATGAAGGCCCTCCCTCCCATCCGTGAGTGTTTAAATCTCGTGGTTGCTGTTAAGCTAGCACCAGAGGACCGGAGCTGTCTCTGCAGAAGGTACCAAGAAAACCTTTCTTGTAAAGGAATTGGGCCCATCTCGTGTGATGCTCTATGCACCTGACAGAGTGATTTAAAGAGAACCCTTTCCTTGATTGGTAACCAATGTAGCTCTCTCAGGGCACGAATAGATGATGCGCTACGCCACAAATTCAGCATCAGTCTATTCCAAAATTCTAGAAAAACATATCAACACTCAATTAACCAAATTTGTTGCTTCTCAAACGTTTCTGCACCCATCTCAGTCAGGCTTCAGGGAAGGCTTTTCAACCGAAACTGCACTCCTCGGAGGTACTGTGATGTTGCGTGATCATCTGGATGCTAGGGTACTGCGGCACTTATACTGCTCGATTTAAGTGCTGCCTTTGACACGGTGTCCCATTCCGTGTTACTGAAAGCCCTGCGGTCATTGGGCGTTGTTGGCCCAGCTCTTAATTGTCTTGGTGACTTTCTGACTAATTGAACGTTCCAGGTTTTTTTCTTCTGAGGCTGCATCAAAAACTTTTTCTTCACCTTATGGAGTTCCACAGGGCTCCATTTTGAGCCCATTATTGTTAATGTCTATGTTGAGCCTTTGGCAACTATTGCTGAAGAAGCTGGGTTGTCGATTTTTTCCTACGCCAACAATACCCAAATAATTTTCTCCTTGTCTGCGGACATGGCATCTAAGATATCATCTCTTCAGACGGGTTTGAGGAAAATTGCTGGATGGATGCAAGCCAATTCGCTAAAACTCAATGGCGATAAAACTGAGGTACTGATTTTGGGAAATAACAAGGACCTTTGGGCCCCCCAGCACTGGCCACCTGAAATGGGAATTCTCCCTCAACCCACCCAAGTTCGCAATCTGGGTATTATCATTGACGACCAACTGTCAATGAAGCAGCAAGCAGTGAAGGTGGCATCTACCTGCTTCGCCATTCTTAAATGGCTTAGAAAAATCCTCTTGTTGTTGCCAAGTTCCACTCAAAGAACTGTAGTCCAGGCTCTTATTACATCTAGACTGGATTACGGCAACATCCTGTATTTAGGCGCCAATATGGATGTGATACGCATATTGCAAGTGGTGCAGAATGCAGCAGCCAGATTGCTCTGTCAGACCCCTAGAATGGCCTCTGTCTCAAACTCTCTCCATGATCTTCATTGGCTCAGGGTTGAGAATCGTGTGAAATTCAAAGCACTGAGCTATATGTTCGAAGTCAAGTCTGGCAGTGCCCCTCAACATTTAAAGGCCATCGCCCATCCTTATATACCATCACGCTCTTCCACTCAGGCTAAATTCTCAGTTCCAAGGATCAGACTGTCAAGAATGGGCGGCCGATCCTTTTCTTACCTGGCTCCTCCTCTGTGGAACCCCCTCCCTCCACCTCTCAGGAACTAAACTGTTTTCAGCAATTTTTGTAAACACTTAAAAACCTGGTTTGTTTAACCAATAAATTGCTGGTGAACATTTAATAACTTGGTTGTTTAACCAATAAACTTTTTCCTCTTTTCCCTGTCGAGCGGCGCCGGTAAACCTTTTTTAGTAGCTGTGCGCCTTTTAAGAAAAACAAAAAGCGTGCATGGTGCGCTGATGCGCTGAATGTTGCAGGAAAGCATGTTGTGCCTGCAATAGGAGAAACCATTAAAGAAAATAGTGCCTACAAAGTAAATGAGACATACCATGTATCAACCGAAGTAAAAGGGCCAGTCCTCACGAGAGTTTACAAATGAAGAGAAGGCGGTACTAAGGAGGGACTAGCAATCCTATTCAGAAATCAAAATCCAGCATTTATGAAGGACAATGGCACAAGCCAATGACAAATATGGGCAGAGATTGGGCGGGGCTTCAGTTTCATACTCCAATACAGCATGGCTTGAAGAGCAGAGCATGCGCTGCTCAGGCTCGACCTAAAAAGGACAAGCAACTCGGAAAGTCAAAGAGCATAAATCAGATATATTTATTAACATTGTTACATTGCCTTTAACAAGATATTTTCATTTAAAAGAATCAAATGATAGCATATATAGAATTTTAGATCGGTGACAAAATGTCAATATCTTAAAAGAAAATGTAATGGTTGAAGAAATGAGAGTTGTAATCACCTTTATGATTAATTGAAAGTGAGAACTTGTTCGTTTTTAGGTCGCGCCTGCGATTGCAGGGGCGAAAGCCCCTGCTGTCGCAAAGCGATCTATTGCAATCATTTCAGTCATTTTGCCTGTCAAGGACTAGGCAGAGACAACAGACTGTCACGAGCACGCAGCCGGCCGGAATCGGATCAGGTCACGCGCTCCGATCCCGGCCGGCTGTTCACAACACATGCACACGCAGGCACAGGCAGGCACACACGCAGGCACACACGCAGGCACAGGCAGGCACACACGCAGGCACAGGCAGGCACACACGCAGGCACAGGCAGGCACACATGCAGGCACAGGCAGGCAACCACGCAGGCACAGGCAGGCAGGCACACACACACTCACCGTATCTGCCTCAGAGTGCGCCCCCGCACGTTGGATCTGGTTGGGGTGTGGCTGTAAGAAGCTACCGTGGCTCAGTGGAACTACCCGTGGGATGTACTCTACTGCGAGGTGCTCTCGCAAAGGGTCAGTGGGTCTGGGATCTCACCTGTTCTGCCGCCGCTCCCAGCGCCTCTCTCCAACGTCGCTGGTTTGCCCGAATGGCCGCAGACACCTGCAGGGCTGTGTCATAGCCGGGCGCTGCACTGGGGGCCTGCGGTAAAGCCGCCACACGGGTCCGAGGCCCCAGCAGTCGCCGCCCCATGCCGGGCCGTGCAGGAAACCGCCACCGAGAGCTGTGAGCCATCTGCGGCCGCTTCCGAGGGACTGAGCAGCAACAACACACGGCGGAGCGGGAAGGTGCGCCCCGGAACGTGCATGAGTATATCCCGCACAGGCTAGCCAAAGGACAGCACTTCAGAATACAGATTGCAGGGTCGTAGAGAGCGCAGCCTTGTTTTATATTGTGCTAATACAGCCCTTCTTCTGTTTCTATGCTCTGTGCACAATGCATGTGACTGCCACCCGATCTGTAGGATTATTTGGGGACATCTTCCTCGGAAGCTTCGGAGACTGGGATTCAAACTTGTGATGGATCAGCGCATTTGTCGGCAGCGAGTTGCCTACTCAGCAAGGGATCATACAGGCTCTTCCCAATATGGACCAAATTCTTGCATTCTGACAGTGCTAACAGCAGACCCCGTGCTTTAAATGAGACATCACCGGCACTTAACTTGCAGGACTCTGACATTCTTTAAGGGAGCATCGCTGTCCCTTCTTAGAAGGACTGCTATACTGGTTACTACGCAGTATCCCAGCTTTGAAAGGATCAAGTGGGGTTTAATGGAGTAAAAAGCTGCTAATCACATTTTCTCAGTGCCTTAATTTTTCATTGGCCAAAACCAACACTTTACAGTAGAGTCCCTGTTTTTTTAATTCAACAGTTAAGGCACTTCCCCAATGGGCGTTTTTTTTTACTGTTAATTGATCAATACAGGCATTTATCTGGAGGGCCGTGATTTTTTTTTAATTGGCGTCAACAACACCTGTGTGTAGCACTATGACACTTAATGGGATTTCAGTGACACTTCTCTGTGAGGCTGACTTACGTTTAACAAGACAGTAGGTGCTATAAAACTTGTCTAGCGCGTTATTGTGCTTCAAATGGCACAGTGCTTGAAATTTGTTTGGAGAACTCCTATTTTTAAATGGGATGGTGCAACTTCCCATCAGGGCTACTATACACCTTGACTACTGCAGCTTTATGGGGCTCGGTGGCATTCTTTTCCAGGTCTTTTGGGGCCATCTTGGCCTTCTGAGCAAAATCCAGTGTTTTTACTGGCACAGTGCTGGCTGATATTTGTACGCGTATTGCACTTTTTGCAGAACATTTGTGAGCAGGGCCCCTATAATTGTTACTAGAATGACAGCAGTGTTTGTATCAGAGCTCCAGTACTTTAATTGGGTCGGTATTGGCAATTTGATACCTCCAGTATCACATTACTGGCAATTCTCAGCAGGTCTCATGCATTTTAGTGAGCCATCACTGACAATTCGTGGTAGAGCCCAGATACTTCCAACTGGGCAGGATCAGTACCGGTTATGTCTTGGCCCCTTTACGCCATTTGTCAGTGGGCACCTGTTGCGCATTGTTGGAGGGCCCCGGAACTTTGCTGCAGGGTTGCTATACTTTAATTTGATCTTTGGTTGCACTTCCATAGAGGCCCTTCCCTTCTAATTGGACAACACAACCAGCTTGCACAGATGCCTCACCATAAATAGGCCTCTGAAAGGACCTCTAGTCTGGTTTGCGGTTCACTCAAAAGGGTAGTAGGGCTCTACTGAGCAGCACCCAAACTTAAGTCGGACATCACCTGCACTTTTCGCCTGGTTCTTCTGCCCTGTAGCACCAGTAGCCTTCTTCAGGCCACTGTATATTTAAGGGCCATAAGTGGCACCTCTGATCAGACCCCCAATACTTTGCCAGCACTTCACATTAGGATCCACGTATACTTGATGGGTTGGGACCAGCACTTTTGGGGGGTTTGGAACATTTACCATTGCTAGCAGCACAGACTGTTTCCAACAGGGCCTCTTTATTGTTCTCTAGAAGGTACCTGCGCTTGATGAACAAGGTCTCAACACTTTCAGCAGTTCAGGACAGCAATGCCACTTCTCACCACGTGCCAGTGCTTCTAATTAAACAGTACTAGCGCTTCTTGACATTGCGCTTATACATTCAATGGGACAGTAGCAGCATTGTTCTATATTTCTGTTTTACTTATAATGGGCGAGTCCAATCGCTTCTCTGCAGGGCTGCTATGCTTTTAATGGAACTGCGCCAGCATTTCACTAGCAGCTGAAAAACCACGCAGGAATATTGATAGGACCCCTCTCTTAAGCCTCCATTCCTCTGAAGAGAAAGAATAACACTGCAGTCAAAGCACTAACCGGGCTGGGCAGGTCTCAGGTCAGTACTCATTGGTTGGCCTTCAGACACTCATCAGCCAGGAGGCACATTGGCTTTGCTAGTGCTTGTTGACAGAGTATCTGTGTGGCGGACTCTAAATAAGACCCTAAATGTCATGGACTTCCTTGTCGTGTTCTATTTGGGGGCCAGGCAAGGGATTGTGACCGACCATGCCCAGCATAGTCCCTGTGAATAGAATGGAAGAGGCAGAGATGAGCAATGCTCTTTATTTATCCCTTCAAGGAGCAGAGGCAATGTTGCCTCACACGAATAAAGGATACATTGATGTTTCACTTGATGTAATTGGATGTGCGGAGCGTGCAAATCATCGCTGTCTCCCAATCCGTTGTTGTTCAACACAAACCATCTTGTTGCACGATTAAGACACCTTGATTCCCCCCCTTGCTACACGCCCTTGTGGTATTTGCTTCATGTCTATTGAACATTGCTACAATTGGACCAGGCCTTTCAGAAATGCAGAGACCCACCATGCCCAAGTAACCCCCATGTCGTCTGTGACATCCTCCGGTTGGCCTGACTTTGTAGCCAGTGGCATTCTGGTATTTGTAGCTTTGCATGTAACAGTATAGGTATGTGTTTATACTTTTAAGTATGGGTTTCCAGCAGGCAAGCTAAGGCAGAGCCGTAGCATTGATCCTACCAGATCTTACTGAGGCTTTCAATACTGTTTCACATACCGAACTAATCAAAATCTTACACAAACAAGCATTGGCATAGCCAATAGGTCTCGCTTTTGGGACCTTATACGTATTTAGTTATGCAGCACAACATCCTTGGTACCACAACATCAAGTGTTGCATGGCTAAACACTTATGAAGGTCTCAAAGGCGAGACCTATTGGCTATGCCAATGCTTGTTTAGTAAAGGTATTGAAATAGCATTGACCTTACAAGATACCTGCCAAGCTGAATAAGTATAAATAAATTTGAGAATGTAACGAAACAGAGATCGTAAAGTTAAAAAAATAACATAACAAGCGTTTAATACAGTTAAAATAGCTAAAATCGTGGAATTGCTTTACAGACAATGAGGACTTACGAGAAAAACGACACCGAAATAGCCAGGTAAGTGAAATTGAAGAATTTGTAGATGGCATGCAAAATGTAATATGAAGTTTAGAACTATGAAAATGCATTAACAAAAATAAAAGGCTAAGGGCCAGATGTACGACAATTGATGCTTGCGGCTCACAAATTGCATTAAATTGTGAGTCGCAATTTGCGAGTTGCAAACATCAATGTACAACAGTGTCAGAGACACTGTTGTTTGCGATTCTCAATGGGGTCACAAATTGCATGCCTCATGAATTATTAATGAGGCTGTCGCAATTGGGAATGGCTGGCACTCCCAGGGATGTTGGCCTGCTGGGGTCAGCAGACCACCATGTCTGTGGCTGTATTTAATTAAATCAGGTTTTTTTTCAAATGCAGCCCGTTTTCCTTTCAGGAAAACGGAATGCATGTAAAAGATAATAAAATCTGTTTTATTTTTAAAGGGCAGGCTCTGGTTCCTCGGGCCACTGCCTACCCTTAAAAAATAAATGTGCATGCAGTCCCCTCGGGACCTCTTCCTGTTTGCGAGTGCTTTACCACCCTTCTGAGGAGATAAACTGCAAGTGTTTTGCAACCGCAATTGCGGTTGCAAAATATTCATACATAGGTTTTTGAGTCGCTATTAGGGAGGGACGCCCCTGGAACGGCCCTTCCTAATAGCGAGTCCCTTACCCTGATTAGCGACTCGCAAAATCCAGTAGGTACATGGGCCACCCGCATTTTGCGGTCGCATAGGGGCCTAAAACCCATTTTTTACTGCAAAAAACGGTTGTACATCTGGCCCTAAGTTAATAAAAGGGAGAACATTGAGATACATTAAACAATTAGTTACTATAACCCTACTGGAAATAGAGGTGCTAATACAATACCATCCATCTCAAATGAGTTTTTGATTGACCAGTTCATACATAGCCATTTCATATGCAATTAAACAAAGCATTTCACAATTGTGCTCGGATTACCACACTGAATACATAGCAGATACAAAGGGTAGTGGAAAATTGCATAGCCCACTACTTTGGGTTTCTCTATCTTTTTCGCACCACTTCCATTTTTATCTTCACTCTTTCTCCCAATATTTATGTCTTAGTCCCACGGCCCTCTTTACCAACTCTGGAAGCCCTTTAATCTAGCCCTTTATATTTCTTCTAAATCAGCGCCAGGGCACCTTTAAGGTAATATGCTTGCTTTATTAATACAGATCATAATAATTATATTATCAATAATCATAGTGCTAATAATAATAGTTTTCATCTCTGTGTTTGGACACCATAGCTATCCCCTTTACTCTACTTACACCTTCCTTATTTGTTTCCACCCCTATCTCTCCATGTTCACTCAGTCCCTTGAAGAACCCGAAATGAAATACCTACTTTGATAACTTTATTTCGGTCAGAGACCATAAAAGTGCAATAAAATATATACAAGCACAATAATAAAACATAGATACATTAGAATTAAAAAGTTATTAAACTTTGGTTATCAAAGGAATAATAAAGGATAAAAACAACAATCCGTTATTTCTTGTAGATAAAAATTGTTCTTCTCCGCCACATGCCTAGTAGAAATCGGGAGACGGCAAAAACAATGGGAGGGGCAGTGTCATAAGTTAGCACTCTACAAGCGTGTGCACAGTGTCGGAAACCAAGATTTTTGCATAATGGGATGATCCAGCATTTTGAATTTCACTATATGCTGGACAGAAGAAAAGGATATGTACAATGTCTTCTCTGGCATAATTACAGGCAGGGCAGTTGGCATTTGTCATTTTTGCCCATCTGGATGTCAGTGCCCCTACCAGTAAGGAGCCGTGCCTCAATTGGATGTACAGTTTTCTTGCTAGTGGAGGCTGCACCAAATCCAGAAACACCTCCGTCCTATATTCGACTTTTATTGTAAGGAACACAGTTGACAGTCTGCCAGGGAGGTAGAGCAATGTAACAATTTAAGATTGTACGATTTTACAGCTGCCACCAGTACAGTCCTTTGCATCCTCATACAGCTGTCCTCCGGTGTATCCCACAGTTGGGGAAGGCCAATTTGATAAAATAGAGTCTTCACATGTACCAGCCATGGTATATTCTTGCTCTTTAGCTGTCCCCAAATAGTGTTAAATTCTGCTCTAAAGGGTTAAAGCTCCGGGACAGACCAGAGCCTTCTCCAATAGAGCAGGGGACGTGCAGCCACCAAGTCAGAGATAGGTTCCAGACCCAGGTCCAAACGTAATGGTAGGAGGGGTGTGCTTTGTGGGAGACCAAACAGATGTCGCATAAAGGACTGCTCTACTTTCATTAAGTTACATGCATTGATATGTCCCCAGAGTTCGGCAGCATACAAAGCAGCAGACCTAACCTGTGTTCTGTATATCTCTAGGGCAGGGGTAGCCGATTTAAAGGTTGAGGCGTTATGGAGTCTACCCACACCACCCGTGATCTGTGCAAGTCTCAGAGAGGATTTGGAGGCTTGATGGTCCCATGTAAAATGCTCAGTCAGAGTCACCACCAGGTATTTAAAGGTTTTGACTCGTTCAAGTGGGGTTCCATTCAGTGTGGGGTTTGGATGGGTGTGCCTCGGGGGATTGAAGATCATGAGCTTGGTTTTTTCCAAGTTGATCTCCAATCCCCGCGAGGCACAAAAGGAGACAAAACCGTCCAAAACCCGCTGGATGCCCGATGATGTCCGCGACAACAACAAAGTGTCGTCCGCAAACATCAGAGCGGGCACCCTGCCAGTGGCCAGGCATGGGGCGTCGTTGTCCCTGACACAATTAAGTCTATCTATCAGGCCATTAACATACAAACTGAAGAGTGTAGGTGCCAGTACGCAACCCTGGCGTACGCCCCGGGTAACAGGGAAGCGGTCAGATAATTCCCCGTTTTTCCCGAACCTCACCTGGGCATAATTCCCGGTATGAAGTCGGATTAGGGCATCTAATAAGTAAGGAGGGAGACTAAGTTCCTGCAACACCGTCCAGAGCCTCTCCCTAGGAACCAGATCGAATGCGGCCCGCAGGTCCACAAAAACAAGGTAGAGGCTGCCACCCTCTACTCTTGCAGTTTTCCAGTATAGGACCTGCAGGCGAAAGATCTGGTCCAAAGTCGAGACCCCTGATCTAAATCCGGCTTGAAGGGTGGTCAAAGTTTTATTTTCCTCTATCCAGCCCAGTAATCTCTCCAGTAGAATTCGGCCCATCAACTTCTGGGTCGTATCGAGTAAACTAATTGGTCTGTAGTTTGATGGGGCGAGTGGGCAGCCCTTTTTAAAGATTGGAACTATTGTGGGCATCCTGACTCACTATGGAGAGACCAGGGCCCAAGGCCCCCGGCAGTCTACACTCGTGCGGGGGGTCTGGGGCCGTAGGAATCTCGGGAGCTCGGTTGGGGCTATGATTTTGGCAGGGGTCCCTGAGCTCCGGGCCCCCAGCAGTCGACACTCGTGCGGGAGGTCCCGGGCCGTGCAGGTGCGAGAAACCGGGAACCCAGGACCCAAGGCCCCCGGCAGTCTAGACTCGTGTGGGGGGTCTGGGGTCGTAGGAATCTCAGGAGCTCAGTTGGGGCTATGATTTTGACAGGGAGAAGCCCCTGAGCCCGGGCCCCCCAGCAGTCGACACTCGTGCGGGAAGTCCCGGGCCGTAGAGGTACATGAAATCGAGCTCCCAGGCCCCGAGGCCCCCAGCAGTCTGCTCTCCTGCCGGAGGTCCCGAGGCGCACAGGCTCGAGGGTCCAGAACCGGTTGTAGCGGCCTATCCTGGCCCTGACACCCAGTTTCCTCCATCTCAGGACTTGTATAAAGTGACTTGAAGTGTGCCTCCCACACTATAGGAGCAATATTCGAGACCCCAGCATCTCTTTCGCCTGCCGCTGAAGAGGTGACAATTAACCAGAAGGTCTTGGAATCTTTTAGGAATAGTGCCTGTCTCAGCTCATCCCACCTAGATTCCTCCCACTCGCTCTTTGCTCTAGTAAGCACCTTCTTGTACAGCAATCTGGATTCTCGAATTTTAAGGGTATCTCTAGATTTAATTGCCTTACGAAGGGCTTTCTTTGAGTTTTTACAAGCGTGGTTATGCCAGGGGTGTGTTTTATTCCGACGCGACTTAGTCCCACTGACCGGATAAAATACATCCCCTAGTCTCTCAACCAAATTTCGGTGGGTCTCTATGGTCTGCCCATGGGAGATGGAATTGCCCATATCACTAATTAGTGGGATAGCTATCTGATAAATTTTTGCGAGACGGGTAGGAGAGTCTAGGCAGGAAGGCCATTTAACTCTTCTCCTATTATTAGATATGATGTGTGGGGGGATTGTCAGGCTGGAGCCAGAGTCAGGGTTAGTTAACCCAAAGGCGCCGGGTTTAAGCGTTAGGACCAGCGCATTATGGTCACTGTCGTTCCTAGGAACAACCCCAAAATCTTCAAACTTGTCCCAGTGTTTTGCTTCCAACATAAGGTAGTCAATGGTGGAGCTACGGTTTATCCTATTGTATGTGGGCTGGCCGGAACTTTCATTATTGCCCCTTCCATTGCATGCCCGCAGAGACATTGCAAGGGTCAAGGCTTTGATTTGTAATACTAGCGAGGTCCATGCCTTAACTGGGGTGATTCTTGGGGCTGGAATGTGCCAGAGCAGGTCGACCTCATCCTCCTCACACAACTCAGATCCACCCAATGGTTCAAACTGGCAATTCAGGTCGCCACCAAGAATGATCGGAAATGTGGGGTCAAGTGTCTGAAGGAAGTGATCGAGTGCCTTGATAGTACTTGATTCTTTTCCATTCACGGTAGGCCTGGAATAAATGTTAATAATAGCCAGTGTAGATTTACCAACAGATGTTAGCAACACACATTGGATATCTGGGGAGTTTGTGTCCACCTGTGTGGCCTGCACGCCTAAGTGTATTCCTACCCATATGGCAAGACCACCCGAGGGGCGGCCTTTCCCCCCAGTAACTGCAGGAATGTCATAGCTTGCAAAGCCTGGGCTGGCACTCACCTCAAAGGACCAGGTTTCTTGCATCAAGCAGATATCGTGTGTGGTCATAAAAGAGGACCACTCTGGTACAAGTAGCTTGCTCTTTAAGCCTGCCACATTCCACGGGAGGATTTTTATATTTCCTTCCGTAACCTTTACTTTGTCCCTCTCTTCCCCTAGTTCTCTAGGTAATACCTGATCCAGGCTCTGTTCTGCCCTTGTCTCCTCCCGTTCTGATACATAACAACAGGGGTCCTCACAACTAACTGGGGATAGTGTCTTTTCCTGTATTGCATCACCCTCATCTAAATTACCCTCATTATGTTCTCGTGGGGGCAAACCAATCTGGGTGAGTCAGTCCACCTCCTCGAGGACACTAAACCTGTTCCAATGGGCTTGTAATGGGTAGATCGAGGTGGGTGAAAAAAAACCCTCCCTAGAAGGCTGCCAGTGAAGAATCTTGTTCGGGTGGGAGAGATGATTTCTCATATACTGTGGTCCCCTTTGGTAAGTTGATTTATGGATTGGAGTAGGATAGAAATAGGACAAGTGTAGAGGAAAGATTTGGGACTCTCTGTGGAAAGAAGTTCTACAGATATGGTCAACAGCAGAGGAATCCCTAAAATTAATTGTAAGAACATCCCCTGCCACAGTTTTGGGACCCCTTCCAATCCATTCTACTCTTCTCACTGCCAATATATGACCCGAAATGCTAGAAGGTAAGGGTCTATTTAAATTCAGCCACTGTATGCACTTGTTGTGTAAGTCTACCTCCTGTTCTCTCTTCCCCTCACTAAGGGGCGGAACACTCACTAGGGCAACTACATAAGGTTGTGCTTCTGGGGGCAAGTTTATAGACGGCAATCGGTTGAAAGTTGCCGTAAAATGGGGAGGTCTCGATGTTGGGGCAGCATTTTTTGGTGCCATATTTTTACCCTCCTTAAGGTGTTGACTAGATTTGACAGTTTGGCCCACAGCGGGAGATATGGTAGGACCTGGTGGGTTGGCTACAGATGTAGGAGGAGATGCGGGGTTTGTGAGCTTGGCAGCATTAGTTGCTGGTCCTAATTTTTTGTTTGATGCCACTGGAGCAGCGGACTTAGCTGCTTCAGAACAGGGTGCCTTTGTAGGGGCACCGGTTGAAGCAGGAGGTGCCAAATTACCTTGGGAGTTTTGTGGCTTCGTTGTCCCTGTGGTCCTATTGTTTAACATTGAAGATAGTCTATCCAGTTTTGAGACCCGAGGTTTGATGTGGGAAGCGATAATTTGCTCTAAACTATTCTGAAGATCCGTCACCATATTGGTGACCCAGCAAGGTATCCCTGTAGTTGGGTGCCGGGAATATTCAGATGAGTTACTAAATTATGGTTAGGCTGTTTCTTAGTCCCAAAATTCTTAGGAAGACTATCCTTTTTTTTCTTGGAGCCCTCCCTACCAAGTTTGGATTTTGCCACAGGAAAAGGGGAAGTCAGAATACAAGGCTGATCATCATTGAAGTTAATAGAGGGCTCAACCGGGGCCGATGGTGAATCATCAACCACTGAGGTCTCAGCCGGAATCTGTGCACAGGGGAGCTCGGCATAGGTGGATGTTAGATAAGAGTCCAGGATTGTGGGATCGATGGCAATGACCGAGCAATCTTCTACATGGTCTTTAGAGCTTTAGAGCTTTTTGTAGGTGGGAAAGAGAGTCTGCGTTGGCAACTGCCCCTATGGTTTGTTGCAGCATTTTATCAATGGCCGTCAGTGTTGGGAGGGATCACGGCATTGTGGCCTGAAGTCTGGTATTTGTGCGAGAAGCAGTTGTTTTAGATTTCTTGCCCTGGATACTCATTTTGCTTGGGGGGGTTCTCCCTTAAATAACGGTAAGGTGCAGGAGAAAGTACTTGGGGAAGCGAATAGTCCCGCACAAGATAAAATGTATCACTCACACTCTTAAGGGAGGCAGCTGGCTCAATAACCCACAGCAAACAATACAGGGAGGAGCAAATGACAGTACCTTATTATTGAGTTCCGAGAGCTTTCAGGATTGTATACCACTGGTAAGGGGGAAGGCCCGTCCCGTCCCCTGGTGTCCACTGAGGGCCACAGAGGGCCCGCCCTTGTCCCGGGCTTCACCCGGGCATCACCCGCGCGCGTCCCACGTGGCGGGAGGCATTCCTCTGCTTTGAAGCGCCTCCGGGCGCAGTCAGGCACGTCACCGGTGCGCCGGTGGTCTCAGGGGCACCCGGGGGATGGGGGATGGAGTCCCCAGCCGTTGCCCTCACGGCGCTCTGGATGGTGAGATGAGCCCCGCGGCCGTTCCCCTCACGGCAGGAGCTGCAAGGGAGCAAAGTCCGGTAAGTTGGTTGGACCCCTACTGAGCGCTCGGCGCTCCTCTGCTTTGAAGCGCCTCCGGGCGCAGTCAGGCACGTCACCGGTGCGCCGGTGGTCTCAGGGGCACCTGGGGGATGGAGTCCCCAGCCGTTGCCCTCACGGCGCTCTGGATGGTGAGATGAGCCCCGCGGCCGTTCCCCTCACGGCAGGAGAAGAGTGGAAATCTCTGCTTCAGGGGTATATAGTCACCTGTTCACGCCCCAGGCTCCGGCACGGCACGCAGCAGCCGCCTCTCCTTGAAATGAAATAAACTGACGCTTTACAAAGAACTGTATATAAATTAATACAAAAATGTATAAAGTTGGACGTCAAGTGACTGATGAAAGAAGTGTCCGTTAGCTTGGAATGCGATTAGAAGTAGACCTGGTTGTGCAGGGTGACCTTAGTGTCTCAGGTGCAGTGGCAGAGGGGTACACTGGTTTGGGGGTGCCTACCGCACCCTACGTGTGGCTGTCTTCCACAACCCAAATGTTGGGCAGGAGGTCCATTTTCTTTGCCTGCATTGGGGCGCATGGCGCCCTTGCTACAGCACTGGAACTAAAGAACTTCACCCGGAAGTAGAAGAGTGCTCAGAGTGGAAAGGACTGTGTCCTTCCGCCAAAAGAGTCTGGCACTTTAATTAATTGGCTGGGAGCCTAGGGGACTTTTCCATTAGTGGAAAGGAAGAGTGAGTCCTCAGATACAGTTTTATGGCTATTCAGTGAGAGGGCAGCTGCAAGGAGAGCTAGTCAGGCTGCAGTTCTTTGCAGACTCTGACCCTAACTTTGAAGCTGAGTCTCAACAAGAGGGCAAGAGAGGCAGTAAGGTCCGGGAAACATCCTTTACAACGCAACTTTTACCACGCAGTGCTATTACAATGCAGGTTTTACAACGAAAACCATTACAACGCATTGCGCTGGGGGGCGCTCTAGGATAGGGAATAGATTTAATTTACTATCCAACACCTTCCCTAGTGTACACGGGGACTGGAGTTGGAATAGCAAATTAAACTATTCACTATCCAGCACCCCAAAGCGCTATGCGTTGTAATGGTATGCGTTGTAAAAACTGCGTTGTAACGGCATGCGTGGTAAAAGTATGCGTTGTAACGTCATACATCCGGCAGGTCCACCCTTCCCTGAAGAAGTGTGCTGCCAGATAGGCTATCTCTTATGGTAGAGCGCATTCCCCACTCAAAGCAGGGGACCAGGTTCCAGTATCAGCAAGGTATGCTCAGCATCCTGTAATTCTGGGCAAATAACTTAACATCCTATGCCTAACAAATTGAGGGGCTTATTTATGAGGCCTCACTTCACTTTTGCGCTGCAGGTGCGTCACTTTTTGTGACGCTCCAGCAGGGTAAAAAATGCACCATGTTTCGTCATATTTACAAAGTGGCACATCTAGGTAGATGCGTTACTTTGTAAACCCCTGTGCCACATTATACCTGCGCCAGGTATAATGTATGCAGGGTGGGCGTTCTGATGCAAGTAAGCCTCATAGAAGTCATGCAGTGAAATATATGAGATTTCACGGCGTCCCTTTTAGGTCTCAAATGTGTCAATATCTGATGCAGGCACATTTGAAATGGCACTTCCCCATAAGAAATGACTCATTAATGGAGTTGTATCACTTTTGTGACACACTCCAGCAATGCGTCATTTTTGCACCTACAGATACGTCAGAAATACTGACGTATCTGTAACTCCTTGCGACACGATGCCTGGTACTGTAAATGTGACGCATCCAGCATGTCGCAAGGAGGGCGCAATGTAAAGTGATGCATCACTGTTTTCGCGCAGCGATACGTGACTTTTCATAAATGAGGTCCTGAATTTGTCTCTCTATGAAGACCTGGTGCACAAGTAAAGCGCTCTGATACCTTCAGGTCAAGTTTGCGCTATAAAAAAAGTCTGAAAAAAATGGATTAAATTCTTGACGTTAATGATATGCGCGAGCTGATCGTTTGGTATTAAATAATGCATTGCTTTGTTTGGACTTGTGTTCCATGTGCACGGTTTGAAATGTCTGCTAGGATCCGGTTACAGAGGATTGAGCTGTTGGGATCCGAGCAGGCAGGACGTGCTATGTGGTGGGCTTTATGTACAGAAATAAACTTACCTTAAATATAACTCCGCTCCCAGTGAATCCATTTCATCCTAGCTCCAGTTTGAAGCCTACAGAATATGGTTTGAACGCTCAGCCTGTGTCTTCAGTCCTACCAGTTATGAAGTGTGCGGCATCCTGCAGCTGAGCCCTTATTGCAAGGCTAGAGTCAAGGGCCAGACCAGGAACTTAAAGCAGCCCTGGCATTTTTTATGGACCAGCCCCCCTGCTGCTTTTGTTACTGGGGGACAATATAGCAGCACCACTGCAAAACCGGCCCCCAGTAACAAAAACAGCCCCCACCGCTGCAAAATCGCCCCGACCCTTCCAGCCTCCCAGGGAAATGCCCTATGCCTGCTATGGCCAGTCCGGCCCTGCTAGGGTCGCTTGGTTCCTAGCCCAATGTGTAGTTACAACCCAGCTTAGATTAGGGGATTTTTCTCTGCTGTGCTCCCAAAATCCTGAGCTGATCAAATGTGAGTGCAGTGGACTTTGAGTTTATTCTCTAGACTATTTAAAATGATTTCTTTATTTTTAATGGGATTCGACTGGCCACCACCCATAAAGATTATGCCAGAGGGGAGACTATTCAGCTCGGGTTTCAGGTCACCAAGGACAATTGGGGATTTTCAGTTCCAGTAGAAATCCATTGGTAACATATCAGGATTTAGAGCGGCCTGAGATTGAGACTGTGTTATAGACAACACCCACATGGTGGCCCTCATTCCCAGTACTATACTAATACCGAAATTGGCAACAACAGGGTTTTCCATCCAAACAGATATTAAGATCAATGTAAAAAAACAGCTTTTTGCGTAGCAGCACATGGTTTTCAGAGGCCACTTTTCGGAAGGTAAACCCTGGAGGAAACAGCCTGATATTCTTGGATTACCTACAAAACTCGAAACTTTAATACTGCTTGCCCATGCCTTTGGGGATAACTCATAATGATGTGGTTATATCAAGTTCTGGAAATACTGTTCTCCTGACATCAGTAATCCGGGGATTAACATGACAGATGAGGAATAACCACAGTGCTCAAAATGATCCCCTGATTCATTGTCAGTGTCCTGAACCCCACTTTCAGTTCAGACCTAAATGTTTGGGGCATGTATGTTCCGACTTTTGGGGATTTTTGCTTTCAGAACCGCATTTCCCAATAAATAGCAACCATTTTTCCTCTGTTGAATTCAGACAGGAAGAGTGTGAATAAATCAGACCTGATAATTACCAGGTGTGATAAACATGGCACCACTCCTCTTTGTGATCCCTGCTCAAACATGTGTTTGCACAAAGATTTCATTATAATGGGAGACTTGTAATTAGGCCTTAGGTTAATACATTTCTATGCAGCTTCTTTTGATTGTGTGATTATTTGGTTTTTCTTGTCAATAAAAGGCAGTGGCTTGGACTACCAAGGAGAGCATCTTTAAAAAGGCACTAACGACAATTGATCCATTTGTCAGTATCAAAATTATTACCTGCATCATTTATAGTTTGGGTTGGAGTGAGGTGGAAACATCTGTAGACACTCTTTTGTTGAAAAACCTCTTTTGATGCATTTGAGACAGAAAAATGTCACACAATCTCTAACCTCCTATACCGGGTTAAACTGCTGGCAGCAGCTCTTGATTTACAACCGAGTCTAATACTGAAGCCTACGGTTTCCTTCATTCATTCCAAGTCACGTTTAGCTCGTGGCAAGGGTGTCAGAAGGGGAACATAGGAGGCATCATTCCCCATATCCCATGCATTTTCAGGGCACCATGACTCCTCGTCGGGTCGGCGTTGCAATACCCGATGGGCACCCTATGCAGGGGCTCTTTAGCGGGAGAACTTTTATTCCTTGCCGTTTGGTGCACTGGGTGTAAGGGGCCTATGAAGTGTAGAAGTGTAATGTGCTGGTCAATTATACCTAGTGAGTTAAAACAGGGAACTGAAAGAGTCAGGCAAAACAACTTTAATGACCCCTGCTTTTTAAGGTTTCCAGCTAGGGAACTGAATAAAGTGTATTTTTTCCACTAGCCAGGACATTTTTAAAACTCCTTTTTTAATCTTGTAATATTCCTCACTTTCCCTATCAATCTCACAAAAATTCACCACATACATAGTCCTTTCACAAATAAGTGCTCCCGCGTAGTCATAGGTCGTAGCACGCCCCGCCCCGTAGAGGGACGGGAAGACCCCTATGATGAAGCATGACACTATGGGACTCATAGTGTGTGAGGGGTATTTTAAAAACACATAGTGCTTCTCTCTAACATTTCCAGAGACAAGCCCCTTTCACCTATCACAAAAGCAATTAAAAAACTAAAAATAAGATACACAGGATAGAATCCCATTGTTTATATAAAGTCTAATAGGAGGTAGATTCTATTCTTTAGAAACCTCTATCCTCCCTTCTTTGTTGTTTTGATATGATAAATCCATAAATAAACAGGGCAGGCTTAGTTCTAGGTCGATAAACAGAGTTTGCAGCATGGTGCCCTGAAAATGCATGGGAAAGGGGGAATGATGCCTCCTATGTTCCCCTTCTGACACCCTTGCCACGAGCTAAACGTGACTTGGAATGTATGAAGGAGACCGCAGGCTTCAGTATTAGACCCGGTTGTAAATCAAGAGCTGTTTCCAGCAGGTTAACCTGGTATAGGAGGTTCGAGATTGCGTGACATTTTTTCTGGCTCAAGTGCATCAAAAGAGGTTTTTCAACAAAAGAGTGACTACAGATTTTTCCACCTCACTCCAACCCAAACTATAAATGATGCAGGTATTAATTTTGATACTGACAAATGGATCAATTTTCGTAAGTGCCTTTTTAAAGATGCTCTCCTTGGTAGTCCAAGCCACTGCCTTTTATTGACAAGAAAAATCAAATAATCACATAATCAAAAGAAACTGCATAGAAATGTATTAACCTAAGGCCTAATTACAAGTCTCCCATTATAATGCAATCTTTGTGCAAACACATGTTTGAGCAGGGATCACAAAGAGGAGTGGTGCCATGTTTATCACACCTGGTAATTATCAGGTCTGATAAATTCACACTCTTCCTGTCTGAATTCAACAGAGGAAAAATGGTTGCTATTTATTGGGAAATGCGGATTTTGGTTCTGAAAGCAAAAATTCCCCAAAAGTAGTGTGCAATGATTATCGCATCTGGCACTGGCTACTCTTAATCAGGCCTCTAGTACAAAGTTTAATCAACCAGAGGGTGGAACTACTGGGCTGTGAGCTTTAAGACTCTCTCCCAAGCCAAAACTGCCTCATTTATTATACCCAGCACGACCAGATTAGATGCAAATGTCATGAGTAACTCAAACTCTGATCTATTAGTAATTATGTAAGCAATAAAGCTGGCCAGCGTGTGACAGAGGACCTGTGACGGAGGATTAGCAGTAGCCACCAGCTCAGGTTGAGGCAATTTCTGTAATACCTGAAAAGTATTTTCAATAATTTGATAAAGTGTGACTTCAAGCAGAGAAAAATGATTTCTTTGCTTCGAGAATGCCTGCTGTGTATTTCTGACTCTGCAGGAAAACTGGCCTTTGCTTCTGAATAAGAGCTCCTGCTCTTCATGTTTATGGATTTCCACTTCTATCTGCATGATAAGGCTTTCTTAACCTCGTTACATGGGTGTTGGCGGCTGAAGGCTTCATGTTCACTGAAATTCAGAATGGTGGTGGCCACTATACAACAATCCTCCTTCCAGCATATAGGAACATGGTAAATTTAGATGAAGCAATCTCTTTTTATAGAAACATATTGATATACTGGCAATTACAGGGCTGATTTCCAGTTTGGTGGGTTGATTGCCCGCTCACCGGGGTGCCAAAGCTCATTACCACTACAACCCTGGTGGACCACGACCTTCCATTTTTAGAGATCACTGCTAGGCTAGTAGTGATATCTGTGCTTTGAGAGAAAGCCCCATCACAGCTGTTCCTTAGAAGGCACTATAAGGGCCTGATTTAGAGTTTGGCGGATACCATACTGTGATGCCTACCCTGTCAACCAAAACCTCGCTCTGTCCGCCTTATTTAGACCTTATTATTTGCATCAATGGAACTCTCATTGGCTCTTTCAACAGAAAACTTCCTCCAAAGGCCTGATGGAGTAGAGATCATTGATGGAAGGACATTACACCGTCCACTCTATTTATAGTGGACTGTGTAATGTATTTTTTTCATGTCTGTCACGGTCAGGAAAAACCTCACTGTAAGGGGCAGGAAAATAAAATGACCCACACTCTGGAAGATATCTCCCAGGGTGCAGAGGTCATTACTTTTTTGAGAGATTGTTCTTAACCCGTTGCATGCTGATGACGGAACCGCTCCGTCATCAGCTGCGGGTGCGCTGTGCTGATGACGGAGCGGTTCGGTCATGGCCCGCTCGCCGCTCATGCGCGGCGCGAATTCCGCGCCTGCGCTGAGCGTTCTATTGAGCGGGGCGGGCCATGACGGAACCGCTCTGTCACAAGCACAGCGCAACCGACGCTGGTGACGGAGCGGTTCCGTCACCAGCATGCGCCCGCCGTATTTCCGCCCCGCCCCCTTAGCACTGCGGCGGAATAGCCGCTGCAGTGAAGGGGTTAAAGAACAAAATATGTAAAAAGTTTGGAGAACGGCTGTCAGAACTGACGGTGGCCATCCACCAAAATGTGTGTACGTACAGAGAAATGAACTGCTGTGATTGCTCTTGCTTTCCATGTACAGAGATAACCTCTGGGCCGGCGGTCATCTCTAAATTTGATACAAAATAGTCATCAGAGTGATAAAAATAATTTTTTCACCACTCTAACGGATGGAGTACTGTCAAACTATAAACCAAGCCTCTAGTTATATGCACAGATGTTGTCTTTCAGGTAGTCAGCAACAAATTTTTTTGTTTGCTAGACACATGCTCACAAAGTGGAAGTTTGTTATTGAAAGCCAAAAATACTAACAACCCCCACACCATCAGAGTTGTTTTTATAACGGTGTGAAAGTAATTTTTCTTTTTTTGCTTTCCAGTACCACCAGGTTTTTCCGAGCGGTGGTGAACAGAAAAAAAGAATCAAACTGTCCACTGTAAGTAGGAAGTCATATGTCCTTACTCTGATTGCCCCTACTCCATCTGGGTAAGCTTTCTGTTGGTGAAGCCCCTTCTATTAGAAAAATAGCAATAGCCAGACTCATAATAGAGCAGACAGACAGAGGGTTTGATAGACTGGATCCTCTGCCACGTTTGTGGCTAATTATTCTGTCTGCCAAACTCTAAATCAATTCTAAATCTCTAACTCTGCCAAATTAAGGCAAATATGGTTCTTGGCAGGGCCTTTGCAGTGTAGTGCCAATAGTGAGCTGCACATCTAGCAAACTGCAATAAGAACACTCTCATTAGAGTTAGTACCTCTAAATGCGGGGTTAAGTAAACAGGCTTTTACGAACCCCTGGTCTGGAAAGGAAAGATGAAGTGAGAATGACACTCAACATTCCACAAATTCTTCCTACCTCTCTAGTGAGTTGTGATAAATATATTAATTGTTTAAACTTACTTTGTGCCATCTATTATTTATACATTTATTTAAAGGATTGGGAATATGTGGTCATGTAGTGTCTGTTCATTAGGGGTATATTCACAAGCACCTGTGCTAAATATCTCCAAAAAATGGTAACGCACCTTTACACATCGCAGGCGATCGCGGGAAAATAACCCTGTGTTAACGTGGAATTCACAACACCACAGTACCATACAATAGTTAGACGAAAACACGGCCAATGTCCACGATATAACATGAGATAAAAACACAAACCCCAACGAGGAAAGAGACGCGATGTGCCCAAACGCGATAAGAAAACAGTGACAATCAGCGCGAGGCCAGCAATCCCCCTGCGTAATGCGGGAAAAAGCACAAGAACAGCAGACGGAAATGACAAACAAAAAAAACATTGACTGCGTAGTACCACAAATGCACCCTGAGCCGCTGCAGAGGACAACATGAACCCTCCAATCCCCACGGATGAATACCCAAGAAAACCCCGACCAGGGAGTAGATGGACGGGGGGGAGAAAGGCACAATGGCACACACACAAACACCAAGTAGTCCCACGTACCCCATGTGCCCAAAGGGGCACCCACACAACACATCGACAAGCACACATCCAGCACATGCACACGTGCGAAACACAGCAAACATGCACATGTGTCAGCCACACTGACAATGCTAGAGACACAACAGCAGTAGCATGGCTGCAGTGCAATCACCATGACAATGTACACGGCACAACACTGAGGTGACTGAGTGCGGACCACAACTGGAAAGGAGCAGGTCACACTCGGACACAACCAGCTACTCAAACAACCCCTGACGTCATCAGCACATATGTGGACAGACCATGCCCAAGAGGCACAACTCGACAAAGAGCACAAGTCATCCAGGTCTGCAACATCTCATCACCGTGGAAGAACAGAACTGGCGAGCACACCTCCTGAAAGGGACCAGTGGCAGACAAATCAGAGCCACACGAGCGAATCAACCACCATGCAGAATACGCACATAAGGAGTAGTGCACCTCCAATTTGACAACATCCTGGTACAAACAGCAATACCTCCACAACAGAACACAGGACACAACTGGTGCTGCAAATGTGCAGGATATGTTTAATTCACACATGCTGTGTTTGTGGGCATCTCGTACTGTCCCATGATTGCCAGGGATGGCCACAATGTCAGGTGCTCATGAGAAGTAATTGTGAATGATAATGATGGTGTTTCTACGGGCCATTCCTGCCGCAGCTTCAGTGGGATGTGGGCCACCTGCCCATCATCCCCATCATCGTCCAGTACTTGTGGAGCTGGGATCTATGGAGCCTTGGTGCGTACACAGATGTTGTGCAATACACAACATGCAATGATCATCTTGCACATGATGTCTGGGCTGTACAGGAGTTTTCCACCTGTGCCGTCCAGGCACCTGAAACGTGACTTCAACACACCAAATGTGCGTTCAACGATGCCCCTGGTGCGTATGTGGGCCGCATTGTACTGCCTCTGGGTGGGTGTGTTCGGGTCTCGGAGGGGTGTCATGATCCAAGGGCAGAGTGCATATCCTTGATCATGATCCAAGGGCAGAGTGCATATCCTTGATCATCGGTGACAGTGCAGGGAGAAAAGAGTCAATAGTTGGTTCGGCAGGATGTGATGGTAGGCCCACTAATCCAGTGACGCCTTGCTGGCTGTGTGTGGGGCGAGTGTAAGACAGCCTTCAGGGAGTAGCTGGTGCTGGCAACAACTTCAACAGTCATCACACATTCAGAAATGAAATGTCAGAACAACAAGGGGGATGACTGGAGTCGCACAGGGTTAGTGGCTCTGGATGCACAGCGGCCGACAAAGGCCCCCCGCCACGGGACGCTGACCTGCGGAGGACTGGGTCACAAGTAATGAGCAGGTTTTGGTGGATGTAAAAGGGGCTCGTCACTGAGTGTCTTGGTGGACAGTGGAAGGTGTACACCCAGGACATGCTGCAGAGGGCACATTCCAGCTGTGTCCAGCAACATGAAGGATATGAATGCCACAGAGTCATGCCAGACACCAAGTCCGCACCTGCCGTTGCAGATGACTACACCCAGGCCACAGGCTCAGACACCAATGATGTCCGGCCGGAGGCTGACGGTCACTCACGGCGCACAGGGTTAGTGGCACCAAGAGTTGCCGGACTGCCATATGGAAATATGCCACACTGATCGAAGTGTGTCTGGCACAGTGGCCACCGCCACGTACAAGGGGCCAATGCCATTCAGGACTCAGGACACAGTTCCACATGTGGGACCTACTGTGACGAAGTTAATTCCGGTGGATTCTGTCACAGAGGAAGTAGAAATGTGGGCCAGCGTCGTGGGGGCCAGCGATGGTCTGCGGTGGCTGCAGAGGTTGCGGGACTGTGTCATGGCGCTTGACCCTGTACGTGGTGGGCCCTCTTTGGCATACGTCAGTGTCGGCAGGTGAGCAGTGAGGCCTCGGGGCGCTGGGACGGGCAGGCCTGGTCTGAGTATCAGCATCCTGGGGTGCAGCAGGCGCACAGTGTCGCATGCCCCGCTGCTCATGGCGTCAGCCTCGTTGTGGACTGTGATGTGCCACCCTGTCAGTGATGTTGGCCGGGAGAGAAACACGCTCTGCGCCACAGAGTTTTTGTCCACACCCCTGCACAGCCCTGGCATACTCAGGGACCACCCACTACGCTCACACACACAGGGGGGAACATAGCATGTGACATTTTCGCTATCGGGCCATATTAGCAAGCCCATTATCGTCGTAAACTGCGATAATTTTAACGAGGTTCTTGCTAATATGCCCCTATGTGCTCTTCCATTTTAGAAAAACATCTCCCCTCCAGCTTTTACCAAACTTTTAGATCCGTCACAGTTGCTGAATGTATTTCAACTATTCTTTCTTTAAGCAATCTGTGTAATATGTTTTCCTGTGCACACCTATCCAGGGCTTATGCTAGAATTATGCTGCACACTGCAGTTTTGGAACCTGAACTTTAATATAAATATAAGTAACAATAAAGTATAAACAAGGAACATTTCAATATAAATAATTTTTAAACAGCTACACTGTCTATGTATAGAATAAACATCTAACAGGCATTTTTCTATCTTTCTGTCCATTAGCTTTCTGAGGAAATTTGTTTTCGATCTCTCTAAGGTGAATACATCAGTCTTCCTATTTATACATTTTTTGAGGTTGTGAAAAAACCATTAACTGAGTTATATTTGACCAATTTCAAAAACAGTTTTTCTTAATTATTTTTAGTTTTTTAATCAGCTTATGATAATGGAACACTTTGTTTACATATAACATAAATCGTGGTACAGGTGGCCTGAGGAGAAAGTAAAAAAGGACCATAGCAATAATCAGAGGTGTCATCAGCAGTTCTCAATGCAAATCTTTCAGCCACAATATTACTTCCCACTGGCTCCCATCCTCATTTTCTAATATCAAAGTAATAAGCGTTAAAGACCATAATTCTAGATCTTATAGGACGAGGTTTTTATTTAATATAAATATTTTTTCATATTTATCAAAATTGCTCAGTTCATCTATAAACAGTGTGACAACATAACTAACATCATTGTACATCAGCTTCTGACAATCCCTTTTGATTGGCAGCGGCAGAGTGTAGTAACAGAGCACTCCCAGATACTCTACCCACCGGTGTTGTGAACTTGGATGCTCCATTGAAACCTACATTTTGAGGACAACCAGCTGCTGCACCGGAAGTTTCCGCCCCCTGCTCCGGAAGGTGTGGCCCAGCCACACGTGAGCCGATGCTCTCAGTGCTACTGCCGACTCTTGCACATAGGAAGAGGGCGTGTGGACTAACTGAATCGACTATGTAGATTTGTGCATGAAAGGAAGCTCTGCCTTATGAAAAACGACAAAAGGAGCACGATCTTACTTTGCCCTGTTCGAGGGGCCGTGCCCCTCCGCACCTCATTAGTTTTTTGGGAGGGGGGGAGGCAGATTTACATAGGGCGAACGCGACCCGAATGTACTGGGGGGGGAAATAAACGCCGCACGGAGCGAACATACCAGCGGTGAACCTGAGGCTGTCACACTCACCTTGCTCACCGGACACTCCTGGGGCCCTGACGCTGTTGGTCTCCCCTACCGCCGCAAGCACCATCGCGCGGCCGCAGAGGGGGGAGACTACAGCTCCCAGGCTCCTTTGACCGCCCCGCCCACTTCCGCCGGTCAGCGTGCCCGGAGGCGCATAAAGGACAGGAGCTTCCTCCGTGTCGCGGACGCGCGCGGGCGGTGCCGGGCGAAGCCCGGCCAAAGGGCGGGCCCTCTGTGGCCCTCAGTGGTCAGCAGAGGTCGGTCGGGCCGCCCCCCTTGATATTGATTCACTTTATTTCGTGAGTACTTTCTCAATTTAATTAGTTTTTTAAACTTGCTTCTGGCTCATACAAACCCCACTACCATTGGTATAATGCCTCCAAAGGAAAGTAAAGGAAAGAGCGATACTGTTGCTTTTATGGGAGCTATGGACCAATTCATCAAAAGAATGAACTGTGTAGTGGATGAAAGTATAAATATTATGGAAAGGAGGGTTCGCAGGAATTGGCCATTGCAAGAAGATCTTCTCTCGGGCCAATGGCACATGCTCAAACACCTACTCCCAAAGACAGAATTGAAATAGCAGGGGAGACTAATAGTTCCCCAAGTAATGAAATCATTGTGGATACCAATATTAATAATGATATACTGAATGCCTTAGAGGGTAGTTCTTTAAATGTCTCAGAATCTATTTTACAATCACCTAACAATTTACCTAATGCTCGTACTGCACCGGTACCTGTTGAGCAAGCTAAAGTATATAATACCAGGCAGCAGAAAGGGGTGAACGCAGGGGCTATTTCAAAGAATAAACAAGGGCCTACAACTAATATTGGTGGTAAGAGAAAGAAGGGTCATAAGCAGCCTGTGTCACCTAATATTAGTTTGGAAGTGGCTATTGGTAAAAATAAGGATATAGCAGGGATTGGCGCAGAAGGGGGGGATTCTGCTTCTATTGCCATACTTGAAGCATTACGACATACACTCCGCCCATTAGAGGAGAGATTGAGTAAAATAGAGATATCCTTAAAACGTATAGAAAGGGACATAAAGGAGATAATAGACAACCCACAGAGTAAGTCTAGTATAAATCCGCAATTAACATTGTCAAAAGCTATGTCTGCAAAAACCCCTGATTTAATACTAGTGCCAAATGAAAAAGCAGCACCTAAACCAAATGTGGGGGACCCTATTACACCTAGAGATGTATCTAACAACAAACCACAAAAGCAAAGTACACCAAGCACAACAATAGGTAGTAAGGGGGTGGTAAATGGAAATAGACTAAGTAAAGATCAGGCAAGGGATGTACTCAATCTTCCCCCGGAGGTCTGTCCATTTGTGGCAATCCTGACTGGAGTTCCAGAGTTAGGCAAAGAGGAGCTGGAAAGTTAATCTTTCCTCTGGAAAAGGGTGACTCAATGGCTAAATATTAACAGGCCGTTACCACCTGGCCTAAGGGGTAACATCCTAAGCATCAGGCGAGTACCCTGGGTGGGCTACTTGACGAAAGACATAGAAGGGGATAGCATAGTTATTAATTTTGACAATCCAAGAAGAGTTAACTACATCTGTAATTGGAAGTATCCAAACCCAGACCCAGCCACCACCATACAACCATTTAAACTAACACACTTTTACCCACCCGGTCATTTTCATCTTAGGACTGATGGGTGGACTACGGTAAGACACCATGGTAGGAGGCATCAAGGAGGAGGTTGGTTAGGACAAATCCATCATCCCCATAATTTCTTCTCCCATAACCAATTTGATTGTCTTGAGTCAGTCGATTGACTACAGGTAATTCCATTGACCATCATACCTGAGGTATCTTCATTAAACCATGTAATCCCCAAACTTAGTGTAGCATCTTCTAAGGAGAGTGGGGGGGGTGAATATACCATTTGATCACCTGGAGATTGGCTGCGGAAAAGTTTGCTATAGCAATAACATGGTAGGGAATGGGCATGAAGTAACCACGAGGCCTTGTGACTCGAAGAATGGAGATAGTGACAATAGGGAGTTATTAGTGGATAGGCATATGAACATCTGTACTATTGTTGATGAAAATCTACTTCCCATTATTAAATCTAGTACCCATCGTTTAAAAGAGGGACCCCCATTGATAACATTAGTTTCATGGAATATCGCTGGAGTTGGTACAAAAATGTGTGATCCTGATTGGAACAGTTACATGAATACATTTGATATCTGTGTGCTACAGGAAACCTGGGCCACGGATCAGGTCCATAGAATAGGATATAGAACATACCAAGTGGCGGCCGTCCCTTCAGTAAGAGGGCGAGCCTCAGGAGGGTTGGTAATATGGATCAGTACAACCATTGATGTGGGGATAAAAATGTAAAATACTGATTCTTTAGATATACTTGGACTGAAACTAACTACAAGAGATAAGAGGGTGATAAACCTTATAAATGTGTACAATAGACCATGTCCCGCCAATAGGGAATCACCATGTATTGAGAAACTGGAAATGTTTATGGATATCCTGGACCAAGATGGAAGTATCATTTTATGTGGTGATCTGAATTGCAACTTTGAGCCGATTGTGGGGATGGTTAAATTGTACGAGGAAGAGGATGCTGTTAATGGGATACCAGCACTGAATAATGGAACTGTTCCTGGGACCACATTAGCCCTCCAGATCACAAGGCTGCTCACAGGCCATGGTTTAAGGGCTTGCAATGGGCGCATGCCATCAGACTCCCCGAAAACATTTACTTTTAGTAGGGGGAATTGTAGGAGCAAGATAGATTATGTTTCTGTTTCTTTTAATCTGTGGCCATATACGAATGATTTAAAGGTTAGAGAACGCTTTGAGAGCGATCATCTTCCGTTGGAAATGAGTTTTTTGTCTAGTATGTTGACTGAACCTGGTGTTACTGAGGGCATTCATAGCCCAGTAGCCCCATTAACTTGCGACAATGTCGTATTAAGTAATAATCGAAGGGCCGTTAAATGGGCATACATTCTTGAAAGAAAAGATCTGTTGGCTAACATTTATTCCACATTTGTGAATACATACGAATTTTACAATGTGGATGAATGTAAACCTGGTGAATTCATTGGATTACATAAATCCTTTTGTAAAAAACTGTCAGACCTTATTACTAAAAAACCCAGGAAAGGGATCGGGACGGTGAATGCAAAACCTGTAGGAAAACCCTGGTTTAACAGGGAATGCCGAGTTGCTAAGACCAACCTGATTAATGCGGTAAAAAGTAAAGGCTCTGTAGAACTTAAATTAAAAAGGAAAATCTACAATAAGACAATAGCTGCAGCTAAATCATCCTGGGATGAGGATCTATGGTCCAGTATGTTATTAGCTGCAAAAACAAAAGACCACAGGCAGTTCTGGGAGTTAGTAGCTAAAGGGAATAAGCCAGACAAAGGTTCGAGGGAGGTTTTCTTAAACGAAGCTACATGGGTTGATCACTTTACATTTTTATATGCAGCCCAAATTATAGAGGAAAAGCTCCCGGAAAACCCAAACCAAATATTAACCCAGGTAGAGAATGATGAAAACCCATTGGTAATCTTTGACATACAAGAGACTGAAACAGCAATTGCTTCTGTGAAGCAAGGGAAGGCCCCTGGTCTGGATAAGATCCCTGGAGATCTTTATAAGCATAATATAGAGATCTGGGCACCTTACTTAAACCATTTGTTTAATGCCATCGCAGCTGGTGACCAAATCCCTGATACATGGGACGGGGCAGAAATTATCACTATTTTTAAAAAGGGGGATAGAGGTGATCCAGCGAACTATCGCCCCATTAGTCTTTTAGATTTAACACAGAAAATTTATGCCAGGCACAATCTAAACCGCGTAAATACGTGGTTGGAGGAAAACATGGTTTTATCCAAGTATCAGGCAGGGTTCAGGGAAAAGACAGGGACCATCGATCAGGTATTAAGGCTATGCTGCCTGTATTGGAAATATGTCATCATTCGCAGAGGTAATCTATATGTTACCTTTGTAGATTTACGAGCAGCATTTGACCTTATTCCTCGTGACTTACTGTGGAAATCACTGAAAAAGCAGGGGTTTCCAGGAGAATTATTGAAACTAGTGATTGGGTTACATCAGAATAACTACGCTAGGGTAAGATGGGGCCCAAATGGTGAACTCACAGATGCAATCCCTATCAAGAGAGGAGTGCGCCAAGGGTGCGTGCTGGCGCCTACACTTTTCTCCCTTTTTGTTAACGATATTGCAGTTTATATGGAGAATTGTGACAACGATTCACCTCGCCTGGGGGGGGAACGAGTTCCGTCCCTCCTCTTCGCGGATGACACGATTCTCATTTCACAAACCCCACGGGGCCTCCAGATTCTATTAGATAGGTTCCAGCAGTATTGTATTACAAAAGGGTTAGAAATTAATGTAAAAAAGACTAAATATATGGCTCTTAATCCTCATAAAAGTTTCAAGAAAAACCTAACGCTGAATGGAGAAAAGCTTGATTATGAACAAAGTTTTACTTATTTGGGGGTATTATTAGATTCATCTTTAAATTGGAAACCCCAATTAGAAAAATCAAAAATTGTGTTCAAACAAAATTGTCTTCCGATATTGAAAAGACATAACAAATGTGCAAATAAGGCAGTTACCCCAGCATTAGAGCTCTTCAGATGCAAGGTCCAGTCAGCAGTTTTGTATGGGGCAGAACTCTGGGGACCTGTGTGCAGAAAGACCTTTGAAATCTTGGAGAATAAGTTCATAAGGGGATTATTAAAGGTTCCTAATAATACTCCATTATTACCACTACTCCTCGATATGAACATAAGACGCACCGATTTACATACAATATTAAGACCGCTATTGTTATGGGTCAGGTTGTGGATTACCCCATAGTTAACTGAATATAAAAATGGACTGGTTGAAGTTTTGAAACTAGATACTAGTAGTAAGATCCTTTGGTTTAAACATGTCAAAACTTGGTTAACAAAATTGGGTTTATCCCATTTTTGGAGCCAGCCAGAATCTTTGACCATGTCCTCAAAGAAAATAGTCAAACTTTCCTTTTGGGCCCTTATGAGCCATGACGCAGTATACGTTGGAGTACATGGCCCCATAACTGAAAAATTTTTAATGGTAAAAAATGTGGCCCAGTTTGAAATATTTCTTGATGAGATCCAGCCACCATTGGCGAAAACCCTGTATCTAAAATATAGGTATGGTATATTAAGAACCCGGGAAACCGAGACAAAATGGGGGAAAATTAGCAATGATAAATGCACCTTATGCACAAATAATGTAAGAGAAGACATTTTTCACATTCTATTTTTCTGTTCAAGCTATGCAGAAACAAGAAGGAAATGGATAGTGCCATTGTGCCGTAATATCGGATCAACTTCGCATCAGGAAGCTGGTAGAATATTAATTACGGACACTAGTCAAGTAATTGTGTTTGGCATCAGTAGATTTCTCTTGGCTGTAAAATTTATTAGACAAAAATTGTCTCTGCCATTTTAAGCTTATATAGTGAGAATTGTTAACTGGCAGTTATAACCCAATTTAATGCTTTTTTTAACCTTGTAAATATTTTAATACATTTTTTAACTATATTTATTGATGTGTGTTTCAAGCCCCAACCCATGATTTAGCTGTGAAGGATTATGGTAAATTTTTATTTTTTTTGGTCATGCACCAGCACTTTTATATTTGTTGATAATAATGTGGTCATGTATATTATGTATTTTGTATATCTTTTATGCTGCAATTGCAACGAAATAAAGATTATTGAATTGAATACATTTTGTTTCACAATATGCACTCAATTTCCCTTGTGAACCACTTTGGGTTTAACTCTATTCACTTTGTCATGATATTCTTTGCATCTAACAAGTTTTACACTCAGATTATTTTTGACTTTCTTTACAACATCACTTAACCCATCACTTCCAGTAACTGACTTTCTAAGAGTAGGTGTCATGAATGACCAACAAACTTTGCCTCTTATTAAATAAAAAGGAGCAACATCAGTTGTCGAGTGTGGGGTCATATGATAGCTCCAAAGTTTCTCCTTGAGAAAGATCAGTTGTTGAAGGCTTTGTTGAAATGCCAATAAACTAACCTCTTCACAGTGGGCTGACCCTTAATTCACTCATTGACAATTGTAGAATTATTCACATGGCAAGGGTTATAGATGCAATAGTGAAAATAATTAATTTCACATACAAAACCCCACTGGTGAAGAGCAGTGGGGCGCAGCCTCTAGCTACCAGCTCCTCCCCCATTATAACACGAACTGCGTTCTACATTCCATTAACATCATAAGAGTCCTAACAACAGAATGGCATGATGTGATTACAAACCTTTTCTCCCCTTCTATCCTTCTGCTATACTTCCAAATCCAAATAACTGACTAACATATCCACCACTTAAAATGTACTTGCATGGTTCACTATACTAATTCAACACTAATCCTCTATGGGTCCCGGTGTAGAGTGCTACTCGCTGAAAAGCACTTTGACGCCTCGTCAGGGGTAGTAAGCGCTATACAAATGCAATTACTATACAATACAATGCATATCCAAGATTCTGAACTATACAACACAGAGGTGTTAGTCTCAGATCAATAGTTGTTGCTAGTATTCACACCTCCACTAGGGGACATTAGTTTCACACTAGTTGTATTCTCCTTCTTGTAACGAGTGCTGGGATTTGATTACAACTGTGTCAAGAGTATCTAATATGTCTACCCTGAGCTTCAAAGCTTTGACTACAACCGTGTCAAGAGTATCTAATATGCCTACCCTGAGCTCCAAACAAGGGAAAAAACATCTATGTCACTTCCAGGGCATTGCATCTGGGAAGGGTCAAAGAATTATGGCAATACCGGGTCACTATCTCCGAGTAATGCCACTTCAAGTCCATGGGTGACATCACTTCTGGGTCAAGGTCCATGAGTGTTTCTGAGTCAGGGGTTATAAATGAGGTCACATCTGAGTAAAATCCAATGATGATATCACTTCCTGGCCAGGGGTTTTAGGTAAAGTCACTTTGGGTGGAACTTGGGGCAGAGCTTCCGAAGCATGCAAAAAGTTGTAAATACCTTTCACGTTGTGCAAAAACCCTGCCCTTTTTCACGTCTGGTAGAAGGCCTTCCTTTACACCAGGGCTTTAAGTGGGCCAGGACCTGCTGCGGGTCCTCCATTTTTGTCCTCACCCTCAGGGTGAAAAAAAATCTCACCCTGCAGCAGTAACACCCTTCACTGTCTCTGATGTAGATTCAAAGAGACTCGCTCTAGTTCTTACAGTCTCATCATTTCATAACTGAAGCATTTCCATTGTTCTATACAACGAAGCCATAGTTGTTGCTTATTTGTCTTATGCAACTAACAGCCATTGATAAAGCCAATAGTCCTGGCTTGTTGCAGGTACAATGTTACTTGTATTATATATCTGGTTGAAATGACAGAAGCAGCAAAATGCCAGTTGGGCCGCACACTATGCTAAGCACAGATTTTTAGCCTATGTGTTTTTAAACCACGCCCTTAACCCCTTCGCTGTGGGGGTAATTCCCCCACGGTGCGGGGGGGATGGGGGTCAGCCGCGCCACGGTGCTTCGTGACGAGCCCAGCTCATCATGAGTCACAATGGGGCTGTGCTCATGACGAGCTGGGCTCGTCATGACCCCGCCCACTGATTAATTCTCCCGCACAGGCGGGGAATTATTTGAGCATGGGCGGACCGCGGCCGTTATGATGAGCCCAGTTCGCCATGAGCCCAGCTCCACTGTAACTCATGACGAGCTGGGCTCATCATGACCACGGAAGGAGTTAATAACATTGGCCACGCCCCATTGAGAGACCCCCCCAGGTTTTTCATTCCACTTAAAGTCCTGCTTTGCACCAGAGGCGCACCTAGAGCCATATTTTGTGCGGGGAGGGGACTAAAAATGTCAGTGTGGCTAATTCTTCCAGCAATAGGCAGAGTGGAGATGAAGGGGTGAAAAAACAACAATGCCTCGTTAACACGTAAATGGTCTTTTAAAGACCTGTGAAGTGCTCAGGTGCGGCTGCGATAGCTCAAAAACTGTCTGTGTTTGTGTGCCGAAGAGGCTGTCTCAGCCTGGGCTGATACATACGGGGGGGCGAAATGTGAAGCCCTTTGAGCCCTACGGGCTTTAAGCCCCTGCTTTACACTACTCTCCTTTTCTAATTCTGATGTGCACACTCATGCAATTCTAATCCATGCACATACATTTTTTTTCTCATGATGGGCACATCTACTTTCCACGCGCCACACATTAATAATGCAAGCCAATGTTTGACGGGTCACCTGCTTCTATTCCCTCACTCTCCCAGTAACCTGATGGTCGATGTGTTGTTTCTACACTGTAATTCTGTCCTGAGATGTAATTTTGAAAATGAGCATTCGCATTGATTGAATTTCTCTTCTACCGAGGGTGCTGTTCCGCTACCAAACGCAATGATTTTCCTGATGGCACTTTATTTTTCATATAACACAGCACTTATGCAGTAGTCAGTAAAATCTGTCTTGAAATTAAATGTTTGGCTTCTCTATTGGTACTTAACAGATGAAGCAATGACCAATTTGTGTTGCAGTTCACGCACAGCGATTATCAGATCGATAATAGGCATGGCCCGGACTCTTCAAAGAGATTCACTGTCCATGAAACCATATTTCAAACATTATCCCTTTTCCTCCTCGTTACCCCCATTAGAAAAATCTATTTGCTGTTCAACCATATTCAGCTCGTCCGTCATTTCACTGGAGTCGGCAAACACACACGAAACACAAGATCTCTCAATTGAATCTATTCTGAACGGGTTTAATGTACTTTCCGTTCGAACAATGCGCTGATCAACGACAAACTTCTGCAATGTTTTTTGTTGACAGAGAACAGAAATGATGCGAAATATCTTTTCGCCTGTGTGGTACCCGAAACCGGTCCCAGGATGCTTATTTCCGGTCCAGGGAGGACCTGGCTTGGCACTTGAGGCTTGACTGTCCCCACAGGCTCAACGCTGATTTGCATATGGCCAGGTCTAAACTGGGGTGGCATAATGAGCAAAAGAATGATGGATTTAACCCAGATCTCTTGACTGGGGGTGAATGTTTTGATGTGTACTCCATTCCGTCCATCAATTGTGTGTCTTTTGCTTTCTCGCCCTAAATGCGGCAGGTATGTCCAGGCGTGGGTCCCGGGCTCACTGTGCCACTTTATTCAAGCTTTCCTGGCTGATGGTGGGTGAATACTGAGGTGGCATAGTGAGCAAAAGAATGATGGATTTAACCCAGATCTCTTGACTGGGCATGTATGTTTTGATTTTTTCTGCATTTGTCCATCAATTGCGAATCTTTTCATTTTTTTAACAAATCCACTGCTTTTTACCAGAAAAAACATTTGGGATGGTATAGATAAAATAATACTCAATTCGGACAGTGAGACATGGCCCCCACAGCAAGGAAGAAAAATGACCCATTGGTTGCAGTTTAATGTATATGAATAGTGTCACTATTTCCAACTCGACTTTTAGCGCTATATAAATCTTATTCTATTCTATTCTAATACAATCCAGCAATAATGTCGGTACAGTGAACCCCTTAGGCCTCTGTGCCCCGGTGCCACTGCACCTGATGCACAAATAAAAGCTACGCTCCTGATTTCAGATGTGGAATAATCTAGAACTGCCAGCAATGCATTTCTGTAGGACAATTCGTTCGATTCAGAAACAGTTTTGCACACCTAGGCCCAGATTGACTATTCATTTGCACTGGTGCTAATGTAAGACAAAATAGAGCTCGGTACTGGGGCTAGGATGTGGTGTAACAGCCAGAGATGCAGACTTTGATACTGGATCACTAGTGTCAAGCCTCAATGTTTGCTCAACATACTGTCATTCTGGGCAAATCTCTTAATCTCCACGTACCTATAAAAAAATGAATGTGTCCTTTTTTAATATAAAGAGCTCCATCTCCTTCGGAATGAGTCCTTATTTGATATAACCGGTGCTCATATAAAGTGCTCCAACTCCATTGGGTCCAGTTTGCATTATATCAAATTGAAACAAAAGAAATGCAAAGCAGTGCATGCTGCAGCATCAATCAACGAAAAATGTGATGCAAGTGCACTGGGAAATTGCTTATTATTGCTCAACATGAGACCAATGTTGCTGTAAGGAAAAAGGCAAGTGCTTAATTTGTAAAAAAATAAATAAGTACTAGGGCCAGGGGCATAGCTTGGCCAGTAAGATTGGGGGCATATGAGCTTCAGATTTTCCTACAGTAAAGCTGTCATATAATGTTTAAAAACAATATACGACAAGCAGGGTGCATGAGAGGGGCCTAAGGGGCAGTGAAAAGGAAGAGGAATGCGGATTGGTACTAGTACCAACAGAGAAAACACAATACTGTGAGGGAGAGAGAATGTGTGTATTTGTCTGTAATATGTCAACATTCCTGCTGAAATCCGACTGACATCTCACAATGCCCAACTAAAAGCACCTGTAACCAACAATCAGAAAATACATTTATTAGGAGGGATGTAACACCCAAACACCCCCCTGAAGCTTTGCCCTTAACCAGGGCCTAAAGTGTTCCTTATAGATCTGCACAAGTGCTAATAATGTCAAGGTGCAGAATACCAAGGCTGAGTTGTCTTCATTCTACCTGATGTCTCTTTAATACACCACCAGACACTCTCTGACCCTTTATCACAATGTTGCAAGTTTTTTTTTCATCCCTGTTTTCTGCCTTTATCACTCATTCCTTCATTCCCCCTCCCCATTGTGTTTTTTCTCTCTTGTTCTGAATCAAAGTCTGTTAAGGAAAATAAAATCAGATCCCCAAAAATGTTTGCTGGTGGATCCCGCTTGCAATTACCAGCATCAATCAAGCACTACAAAAATACTAGTATAAATCCGTGCAATCGTTTTAGTGTAGCTCAGCCTGGTATTGTGAAATCCTGGTGCCACTTAAAGCAGGAGCAAAGAATGGGCAAAAGGACCAGTGCTTGATTTTCCTGGACTTAATACATGTAAATACTGCAAAAAGTACACAAATTACACAATTTATTGATGAGTGGTTGTCTGTGCAAGATACATATTTACTGGATTGTGTCCCTCGAGTACAAATCTTATGCAAGACAACGCTTGCTCACCTTAAAAAATAGAAGCATATTTACAAGGGGCTAGTGCCACCAGTACGTCACTTTTAGTGGCACTATCCCTTTCTCCTTATTTACAAAGCAGCGCTTAACGTGGCTTGTAGATAAGGCCCCTTTTCGAGCTTCACATAGCACGAATGGGGTGTGCAATGGGTGTTGCAGTGGGCGTTCCGCCACAGATGCTGCCTCATATTTACAAGGATGGGGGAGCACCAAAAACTAAGGCCAAGTAAAACCTGGTTTTAGTTTGAGGATGCAAGGAGAAATGATTAATTTCGCCGCGTATTTTGTTTTTTTTGTGTGCTGCTTTCTGTACCCACATCCTTGGTGGATAACTATGGGAGGGCTGAGGCAATCCTCAATTTGCTTCATACTTTGGCTCAGGCAGGGCCCTTGGAGATACAGACTTCTGCAACCTTAGTGTTTTCCTGGTATTATGGATTCACCACTTATGTCACATAATCCACCATCTGCTGCATGCTTTACAGATTAAAAAAAAAAACTGGACAGGAGTTCTTTTGTCTGCAGCACCAAACAAAAACTTTACATATTCACAATATGCAAACAGTGAGGAGATAATGCTTCATTCTTTGTCAAGAACATGTTCTGTTTCGCTTTTCATGCAAATTCATTTTTACATCACAGCAACTGTTCTCAAAGCAGCTGCTATTTCAAGAGGGAGCTCCGAGTTTAGAACAATCTGAGCCATTTTGCATGTCTTTTTAAGTTATGTCTTGAATCACAACATGCCTCCTAGTGAGACATACTGCAAGATAAATATGTTAAGTACCAAATTGTTTTGCAGGTCTTCTATCTAATGGGAAGAGCAACTTATTCAGGCTTTGTGCTGTGAACAAAGAGTAAAATCAAAACTGAAAAGTATTAAAACATTGAGATGCGCAAAATAAAAGGTACAGGTAAGCTTGTTTACAGATCAGTGCAACACTGTACACGTTTTTCACAAGCTATTTTAGAGTGGGAGGCTGCAAGTACAGTGCAAGTAAAATATCATTTCTGTGCTTTCGTGCCGACAAAATGATTACTGCTAGTGAATATCATTTTGATTAGCATCTGCTTAATGTACATCATGTTCTCTCTTAACATCAGACTGTTTTGTTTCATTGGAATTTCAGTCTGTACCAATATCTGTTAAAAAACTGAATAATAAATATAAAATAAAGTAGCCAGCACGTAATTTCACAGAATAGGCATCTAATTCGTCTTTAGTGTCATTATATGCAGCACCTTTTTGTTGCTGTATAATATAGTCAACTTCATATTGTTTGGTCCTTCTTTGCCGCATAATTCCAATGACGCTGTACTTTGGTAAGTGACAAATGAATTAGTGCAAGAAAGTAATGCAAGACAAGATGAATGGGTCGAAATAAGGTTTTCACAGAGTAAGTTCGACTTTCAAAAATGGTGAGGTTACATTAATAAAAGTTGGTATGAAGCAAAAAAAAGCAAGAAGAGGGCCTACGATAGGCAGTGGTCCAGTTAGCTGACAACATGCTGTAATGTGTCCACTTATTAGAAGATATAAAACAGTGATGGATGGAAGGCTGGAATTAATCTCAGCTGCTGGGGGCCACTTCCCAATCCATTGTTTTTTCTCAAACCATGGCGCCCATTGACAAGCCTCTTGCGTCACTGGTGCGTCACTTTTAATATGGGAAAGAGTGATGTAGAGGTGGCACATGGGGAGAGTATTGAGGATTAGATCGTCATAAAGGATGCCATCAAATGGTCCTGTGATGTATTCCTATAGGTTCTGTATCGATTCCCCTATTCCCGGCCCTGTTCTGGTTAATACTTAACTAGCAGCCGACCAACGGTGCAAAACCGTTATCTGACTAAGCCACACCACGGCACAGAAACGTGTTATCTGATTAGGTAATAACGCATGCCATCTAATTAGACAAGCACTATTCCTCCAGCCCCTGATAAGGCATACGGAGTTCTCAAAACAAATCAAACCTATGACAACCTGGGAAAATCCCTGCGGCCATTGTTTTGATTTCACCGAGAACTTCAGCAAAAGAATGTGCGAACAAGCCCGTTCGTATGACATCCTTATTGACGTATCCATGTCCATCCTTACGTCAATCTCGACACCTTACAGGTATAAATATTACCGACATTGCCTTAAGCAAACACACGCGGTGGTGACGAGATCGGAGCAGCGAGACGCGCTGAGGAGCCCAGCAGAGAGCGAAGCCCACACGCGCTGCCCCGCCTTCCTGACGCGCTGAGAACGAGAAGCTGTTTTTTCTCCTGCCGAGAAATCCAGCTCCGGCGCTTCCAGGCAGCCCTCGCAGGCAGCTGGAATATCAAGACCAGAGACGAGGGATACCAGCCCTCAACCATTCTAGATCTCAGGTACAGAACTGAACAACCCCTTGCAGAGAATTCTTGAGTCAGTCACTTGGCAAAACAAACTTAACTTAAACTGCTACTTATCTACTCCCGCCCACGTATTAGGCTTAGGTCAGGTACACTGGGGTAGGCGTGGTTAGAAGCACCAGTTGAGTACGGTTAGTCAAATGTGTATATGTATGTATCTATTTTATCAATTTTAACTATCATATGGCTTAGAAACCATATCAATGCTTCTGCAGTATTATTTTATACTTCTGCTTTTATTGTATGCACTTTACTTAACCATAAGTATCGCAATAATATCGATTCATTTCTCTTGTACGAGAAAAGAGACTGATCAATAAATAACATCTTTTATTGAACACGCCCGTCTCTTCCTTTTCTCTACAAACTGGTGAAACTAAGAATGCACGTACTGACTGAGTAAAATAAGTTGTCTTTTGTTTTCACACGACTCTAGAGATACACTCTTGATTGGGGGAGAGCAAAGTTGTCATGTTCTATGGTTGTCAGAAACTAAATCCCTTCTTGTCTATCCAGGGAAGTTAAACTCCTCCTTGTCTATTCGAGAAAGTTTCTAGTGAACTCTGAGCTAGCTGGCAAAACCAAAAACTTTAAGTCTAATATCGTCAGTAGAAGACCTAGTTAACCTCTGCCCTAGATCTATACTATTGAAGATATTATTCCAATGCGCAGAGCCTATTGGGATAATAGGAACTACACTACATGGCGCCCAAACGTTTGGATAGGCGATAAAACTAACGCAAGACATTAGAGTAACTCAGTCGTGCTTTTTCACACAGAACCCCTTTTTTCCCATAATACTCCAAAGACGTCTGGAGTGGGTAAAAGGTCATATCCGCCAAACCTCGCAGGAGGAGACTCCTATGTATGGTTCTTGGTTTATTCCACATTGAAGGATACACTGTTCCAAAATATTGTGCATCTAATCTTTGTTTCCATAGAAACCTGATCTGCAAACAAACAGAATAACCTTTCTGTCGGTAAAATGATAGACAGTGATGAAGAAAGGGAGACAGCTAGAATAGCAGCTGAACTCCTAGTAGCAGACAATACTCTGCTGGAAAATGACCCGGATGCAAAACTCATCCCGGTCAACATAAGAAAATCTATAACTTTAAAACTTATAGAAAATGGACTGACTTCGAGAGGTGGTACAGTCATATTCGTAATTGAGGCACACGAATATCGGCAGACAGAGGTATTCTATTCATGGATAAACTTTCCAGCAGCAAATGCTGTAACAAAAGAGTTCCACTATTATAAAATAGAGGAACCACCGGATACCTACACTCCTTTCGAGGAGGTGGAAGTACCACTCAAATTCCAAGAGCACCTGCTCTTGTTTAATGGCGCCCTAAAACATAATAATCACATCACCAGGCTCGGTCCACTAGGTAGACCAGGAGCAACGTGGCCGGTCCTAGCCGGATATACACCACATCCAGACATTGAAGAAATGTCTGCACCAGATCTTTTAGCACAGCTAAAACAACTAATCAAAATACATAGACAATTAGTCCAATATGTAATGCGGACTTCAACAATCCAACCAGCAAATAAAATTCCACAGCTGACCCCTCATCAGGGTAACACAAATAAAATTACACCACAGAACATACAGTCCTGTCTGGGTAAAGTACCCGCAAAACGGGAACAAATACCCTTCTGGCTAGCACAAAAAATCACTCAAATAGAGGCGGTGTTTCCAGACACCACCCCGGTAGAAAAACACAGGATTCTGACTATCTGTCTTCCAATGGGAATCGCACCACACGTGGAGGACTGTGACACTTGGGGTACAGTCTTTGCTTCCATATACACAAAAACACATGGTGTACCATCCATGTCAGTAATACCAGATGTGCTAAAACAAATTCAAGATGAATATGGTCCAGAACCCGCTTTAACTCTCGGTATGAAATTACTGAAGGATTTTAAGCAGGTCTCGGCTATATTATTAGCCAACATAAAGGGAGAAGCAGCAAACGTGGCGATCCGCCAAAGGTTAAAAGAGACAGATATAGCAGACCAACCAACTGAAATTGCCAGAATCATAGAGAAATCCTATGAAGAACTAGGAAGAGATAGTCTGGGTGGAATACCGGTAAAACCTCAACTGATTGAAAGTCCTGAAAAGATATTTATTAAAAATAATTTAAACACTCAAAAAAAGAGCTGGGATGGAAACAAACAATCCAATCCTAAAGAAAAAAGATTCCAGTCCAGAGGAAGGTCTCCTCGGCGGAGAGAAAGATCTCCGAACCAAGGATGCAGGTCTCCCCAAAGTGAGCCCTCTGGGAAAAATACATCCTTAGAAATAGGGATAATATAAAGAAACCTGATAGATATCAAGATAATGATACACGTCCCTCTCAATCTTTTCAGACTTCCTCGCAGAAATCGGAAAGAAGAGGACAATCAGAACACAGGGAAGAGCACGTCAAGTCCAAAAACAAGGAACCTGCTCATCCGAATAAAAAGTTACAATTTCCAAAAAAGAAGGTAGCCAGTATTAAAGTAATCAAAGATGCCGAGAATACTGAGGACACAGCTGAAAAACGGAGAATGGGCTCAGACAATGCTAGACAGCGCAGCAGAAGTGAGCATAGCTCGCAAAGCCCTTATGAATCATCTGGAGACAGTGGACACGAATGAATATATTCAAGTGGAAACTGCCGACACCAGAGTTAGCAAACCTCACAAAATATATGAAATTACATTGCATATAGAGGGGGATAAGACTAGAAAAATAAGGGGACTATTTTGGGATAATCTCTCCCAGGGCTATGACATCCTTCTAGCTGAAAAAGACTGGCCACCCGAGTTCGTCAGAGAGTGCCCTCATGGCGAAGAAATAATTATGCCTGCCTTCTCAAATCACATTCCAATTCATAAAAAATATACAATTGCTAGAAAGTGGGCAGTAGCTCAAGCTCCTGCTTTATATAAAAATCATGTAGGATGGGATGAGGACTCTCCTCCTCACAAAATCCAGTTAAAATCACAACCTACTGCACAAAGGCAGTACCCAATTAAGCAAGAAGCTAAAAAACAGGTAAAAGAGATCCTAGATCAACTTGAATACCAGGGGGTGATTGAAACTTGCACCTCACAAATGAACAATCCTTTGTTTCCTGTCTCCAAACCAGACAACTCATATCGTCTAGTTTTGGATTACAGACACCTTAACTCATGTTGCAAAACTTTTGCAGTGCAAAACTCACATAGTGCTGCACTAATGAATAACATAGTACGCAAAAAATACAAAACAACATTAGACATCTCTAATGGATTCTTTTGTCAAAATATAGCACCAGAAAGCAGATATTTGACTGCGTTCTCGGTAAATGGCTCACAAAAAAGTTTCTGCCGTTTACCCCAGGGGCACAAGAATAGCCCAGGATTATTCTCAAAGAGAGTAACAAAATTACTACAAACATACGATGACGAGGCATTATCATATGTCGACGACATTTACCTAACAGATGATGACTTGGATACTCACTTGAAGAGAGTGAACACCATAATACTTGGGTTCGCAGCAGAGGGTTACAAATTCAACTTTAAAAAATCAAGAATTGCCCATCTAACTGTCCTGTTTTTAGGATATGAATTATCAAGTGAAGGCAAAAGCCTGGCTGACAATTTCCTAGAGAAATGTGCAGTACTCCAAGCTCCTAGAACACTAAAAAACGTACAATCAATTCTAGGCTTCCTAAATTTCGGAGGAACATACATTGCAAATTACGCAGAAAGGATCAAACCCCTTTATGATCTAATAAAACCAGATTTTAAAAGAATCAATTGGACTCAAAAACACACAGAAATTTTGAGATCTTTACAAACAGACATGCTAATTAAAACAAAATTAGAAACACGTGATAACTCACGCAATCTTGTGATTCGGGTCATCCCAGGAAGATGCGGATTCACATACCTGACCTCTAATGAGGGAGAAAAGGTACCAATTGCATACAAATCACACTTGTACACAGAAGCTGAAAAGAAGTTCAGTATTAAAGACAACATTGTTCATGCAGTTCAAACGGCTATAGCAAGAGAAAAAGACAACGCCGACGGTAGACATATCACAGTCAGAACAGCGGAGTCAGCCTTTGAGGCATTAACAACCCCATGTAATTTACCAAAAACAGCGTTGAATCCAGAATGGATACAATGGGTGAATTCAATTGCAACGGACAAAGTAAAATACTACTTTGATCCAGAATTAAAGGAATTAAAATATCTAGAATATGAAATAAAATACCCTCTGCCAATCGACATTCTGCCTTTACGACAGTACGCCTGTGTAATACATACAGACGGGCATGCTCAACCCTCAGTTTGGGGAGAGCTGGCTTACAAGGCCTCATGCAAAATTGTAAAAGAAGTGTGGCGCGGAGGTAAATTAAGACCTCTACTTACAAAAACACACTCAGTGGAAAATAATTCAGAACAACAAATTGAAATAATAGCGTTAAAAATGGCGCTAGATAATGCCGATCGCGAATTCCCGACACTTATTGTGTGCGATTCGTATTACTGCGTCAAATCATACAATAACGATTTACAGAAATGGATTCAAAACGGTTACAAAGATGACACAGGTGCAACAATAAAGCAAAAAGTGCTTTGGGAACAAGTAGCTCTTTTACAGAAAGAACTAAGAAAAATTCACGTGATACATTCAGTGAGTCATCAGCGTGATGGCGTTCACGTTGGAGGGAATTCATTGGCGGAGAAAGCCACAACGGCAGCAACTGAATCGGCTTCCATAGTCAAGAAAAAGCGTACAGTAAAACACATTGACGGTGAAACTATGCTGGCGGTGAAAACGTCATCAAAAGGCGACTGCTCAGCACTACCGATCAACTATCCACTCAATTATACATACATAATCGATGCAAACTCCGTTCCTTTTGCTCGAATCCCTGGAGTGGGGGACAGAGTGATTCCAAACATGGACAGGAGAGGTTTGTTAATAGCAGACGCACATATGGGTGATGGTCTCAGACACCTTAAACAAAAAGATTCTCTGGAAGAATTACAATCAGTGTACTGGTGGCCAGGTATGAGCCTGCATCATCACATCTTTGTAAAGAACTGCCCAGACTGCAATAGAGATCGCAGTGGCGAGAGAAACGGTATATTAGCATGGCGTTTCACTCCAGAATTGATCAACAATAAAAACTAATGCGTCCAATTAACATATAAAGACTAGTTTCCACTTGTGATGTAGACCCCAGCACTCGGCTGACCTCTGGACTGTTAGAAAAAGATTTGCGAGTCTATAATGGCATATACGCTAGAAGCATACTACGTTTGGCTGAATGTTTTTTCTTCTTGCCCTAAAGCGTATGAAAAACATTGCCAAATGAGCATAGCATAGCGGGACTCTTCTCACTTCCTACCTGAGGGAACGGGATGGTGTAAAGAAAAAACCAAAGGCATAAAGCAATCTATAACAGCGAAGGTATTAGGTTCGGGAGCTGGGTGGGTCAAACATCTAATAAGTGCCCAACGTAGTCTAAATAACCTGCCAAGAAATTCTCTGAGGGGATTCAGTCCGTACGAACTATTGTTTGGAACTAGAATGATGGTCTTAGATCTTGACAGTCAGACTTCAGTGGTTAAAGAAAAAAGCTTTGATATCAAAGATCGTTTGGTTATTTTACAGGACTTAAACGAAACAAGGAAAGACCTGAGCAACATAAAGTTGAAACAACAGCCAACGACCACTGAAGAAATACCACCTGTCCCAGCAAGACCTGTCTGGATTCCAAAAGTCGGGGATCTAGTCAGAGAAAAGATCGCAGTAAAGAAGGAATTTGGGCCTTCTTACAGAAAAGCAGTTCCTGTCTTGTCTATCAACGGGACAAGATCAGTAGTACTACCGCCCCTTGCTGGTAAAAAGGAGAACCGAGTTGTATCCATCGACCTGGTTAAACCACAATCATGTGGCCGATAACAAACAGTAGGCCAAGTGGACTCCCGATAAGTAGTAGAACACCAAGGTTTGCTACGAACACAGAGGTTCAATCTAAGAGGCTACTCACGTTTGAAATGCCAAAAGAACAACAACAAGGTCTATGCAACAATGCTATGGAACTTAAACCTCTACAAACCCAAATAAAAACATTTAGCAGAGACACACCAATCTACAATGAAGTAATAAATGACTATGCTGCTGCAACAAAACACACGGATAAAGCAAATATCAATCCTGAAACTATTGGAACAATAGACAGAACGGCATCCGGTTACTTCATCAACTTCAGCGATTCATCTGAAAACCTGAGTGAATCAAAGGAACAAACATCAACAAAAACCTTTAAAGACAAAGCCAAGGAACTTTTTCAACAACTGAAAGAAACCTATCTGATTTCTCCATGGATTGAATTCTGGGTGTCCTTAGGTGCACTTATCCTCATGGTACTATGTTTGGGACACTTCATTGAGGGAAAATATGCTAAAATGGACACAGCAAGCCAGAAAATCAACTTGGTCCTCAAACCACACACATCTTCACACATCGAGAAAAGGGAACTTTCTTCAGTCAACTTGACAGCCAATCCTATACCCGGTGGGGTAGCATGGGACAATACTGATTATGAAATCTATGGTCCGGTTGAAATCCTGAAATATCCACACCAAATCAAGACCTCATTGAGTGACTTTGTAAAACCAAGCTCAGTTGCTGATGATTGGGACGTGGAAAGCATTAATAATATGATGTCTGACCTAGTGATGTCTGCTAAATTTACAAAACATGATTATTTGCAGGGTTCGTCTAATTATGATAACATGTTCTGCTATAATCACTATAGTAATCATTATCTGCATAAATCTGCACAACCTAGAAATGTTTTAAATTATAATCAATGGGAACACTATGCAACCCCTCCAAACGGTAGCTCAAGAACTTTTTATGACAAATATTCATATTTTTCAGGGTTCAACACAAGTAATGCAGAAACGTTTTATTTAAAATTATCAAACAAGACAGGTACAAAAACCATGCTTACAAACACTAAATTGATATATTCAGACTCGTTTTTTGAACAAATGAGTACGTTTGGTTTTGAATACTGGGACAAAAATGTTGAAGTAAAAAGTGTTTGGGGTACAAAGGAATGGCAAGTACAAGGTATAGAATCATTGTTTAGAGCCTGCATGATCCCAGAACAAATGATATTTTTGAATGACACTATTCAACAAACTACCTGTCTTGGCCTAGCCAAAATCAAAGATTTAAACAAACCGTCTATTCCAAAGCCAACGATAAACAGTAATAGCTCGACAGATGAGGAGATAGACGTAAACCATATAATAAGCCAAAACAGAACACATCCAGATTGGAAAAAGTGGTTGATCTGGCCCACAGATACTAATAACTGTCAAGACAGATTCCTGAACAAAATCCAGGGGTTCAAATTGACCAGGCCAGACCCTAGATATTCCCAAAGACAACACCCAGGGATAATTACCACGTACAGTGTGGGCAAGCTCTGCCTTCAATGGCTACAAACATCCACACTGGCAGAAATTAAGCAACACCTAACTTTACTTACTGATGGTGCTGACTTGCGTGATTTCATTATGGGACCACGCAAACAGCGTCAAAAATGCTTCATAGCAGCCTCTGTATATGCAGCTTATAACGAAGCCTGGAAAATAACTCAAATTGAAACATCAGAGAGAATACGGGAAATTGACCGTATTAATTTGGAAAAATCACTTTCTGTAGTGGACAATGGGTTAATGACTCTGTCCTCCAGAATATACTCTTTGGACAGCATTGTGTCTTCAGCAATCGACATAATATCGCAAGACTTACTGTTGTTACAACACGGTCAGTCCCAATTGCGTTCTATTGTACAACTTGGCTGGACGTTACAAAATCTGCGTTCAGGCTATGTGCCTTGGCGTTTAATCAACACAACGTCACTGTTCAATATCTTTAACCTTACTGATAAACAAATCAGTATGGCACAGAAGGGTGCTGATTATACAATCCTGAGCATTGAGAAACTCGAGAGATTACCATTGACAATGTCAGAACGACCTGTCAGTGAGTGGATAATACATGGAATAATTAATATTCCAATATCTACTTTCAGGTTTCAATACTGCCAAAAATATATACAGGCTGGCATGTACGAAAAATTGGGTAAAGGGTACATTAAGTCAACATGGAACTTGCCCTATTCACATGCTTGTGTCAGTAATAAAGGCCGGAAAGTGTTTCTTAGTGGCAATAATTGTGCCATGTCACTAAGCGGTACACTTCTGTGTAATGGTATTAGTTTACACGGAGCCTGTGAAGGGTCCTCAAATAACCTTTCATGTCACCAGCAAGGCACACCTGCGACACAAATAGAACCATTCTTTAGGAGACTATCGAACGGGAGTTACATTATAATCGTAGACCGCAGATGTTGTAGCTTGGTGCCCGGAGTAGCTTATCTCATAAGTACGACTGCAAAGGTCATGTGCTGTGAACGAGTATTGTTCCCCAGCGCAATGCCAGACAGGGAGGCAAGGTTATGGCCGAATTTGAAAATTTCTTCCATTAGAGTTGATACTTTAAGCAGAATGAAAACAGTGCTCCTTCAGACGCCAACCAGGCTCACGTCATCAAAAGAAACGTATGATCTCCAAGTTGCAAGGACAACGGCAGAGATTCATTCATTGTTATCAACTAATTCCCCCATACATTTCGCAGAAATCCTGAACAAAATCTTAAATATTTCTGATACCAGTGGGGTCTCAAATGTATTTAAGACAGTGTTTTCAGGGGCTTTAACACCATTTAAAGCCATTCTGGGTATTTTTCCAGACTTTGTCCATTCCGTCTTTGGTGGACTTCCTCTCCTTTTGGGACTAGTGGCAGGAATCCTATTTTTTATCCTGTTATTTCGCTATGGCAAACCGTGTCACAGACAAGACACCTGCGACAAGGGAAGAAACAATCCTAGCCATTGGATACCGGGACCAGATATCTAGAATCCTTGGACTGTCCCGGCTTAGAGACCTGAACATGACTTGGTTTCTTTCGTTTAGACCTATGTGGCAAAGCTGTGTTTTACCTGTACTAAGGTGCTTGCTATGCGGAGAAGAATGCGTGTTAGACACCTGTCTGACGCTACAATCGGATGCGCCAATGAATGCAGAAACTTTGTTGGGTCCGGTCACGGCTCATGCATTGTGCTGTCCCCAGCGGCTACCAATCCTGATGACGGCATTCGTGGAGACTTCACCACTACGATTAAGGGGTAGTGAGGTTCAAGATGAAAGCAGCATCGATCAGGTACGACCTTCTGTCAGCTATGCTGATCCAAACATAAATGAAGGCAATCATGCTCACGAATGCATGGTAACATCTTTTTCCGAGTTAATGGAACTTTCACAGGAAGCTGTTGACAGCTTTTTCGAGAGTCTAAATGATATGATGTTCTCACCAGAGCAGAAATAATGACCTCTGCACAAGCTAACACAAGGCGTTCCCAACACCATGAATTTGGCCTTCAACTTTGAAAATAAAGTATCATGAACAATTTTCTCCAGTTTACGGACAGCGGAACATTATTTTTCAGCGGCCCCAAAAATTATTTACAATTTTTCGGGACACTTATCTTCTGCTTAAAGTAGAAACTATTCTTAGAGAACTATATTTCTATTTTAGGAACTTTAGAATCATTAGCTGCCCTCTAGCCTGTTCATAAATATTTTATTTTGTGATGAAATGGTCTCGCATTTTTTTTCTTCTGTCTTAAGAGCCATTTCATGTGTAATTTTCATATTTTATTAGTTATGATGTATGAATATGCGTGATATTTAGCATTAATATACTGCTTGAGTGCATATAATGTATATATATATCGTTTCGTATATTTCATGTTTCAAAATGCATATGGATGTATTTTGGGGTGGTACGGTATACACATGCTCTACTAGTGTATTTGCTATGCCTAGATCTTGTAAATATGGACATAGTCAGCGTGGAGTGGGTGTGATGTATTCCTATAGGTTCTGTATCGATTCCCCTATTCCCGGCCCTGTTCTGGTTAATACTTAACTAGCAGCCGACCCACGGTGCAAAACCGTTATCTGATTAGGCCACACCACGGCACAGAAACGTGTTATCTGATTAGGTAATAACGCATGCCATCTAATTAGACAAGCACTATTCCTCCAGCCCCTGATAAGGCATACGGAGTTCTCAAAACAAATCAAACCTATGACAACCTGGGAAAATCCCTGCGGCCATTGTTTTGATTTCACCGAGAACTTCAGCAAAAGAATGTGCGAACAAGCCCGTTTGTATGACATCCTTATTGGCGTATCCATGTCCATCCTTACGTCAATCTCGACACCTTACAGGTATAAATATTACCGACATTGCCTTAAGCAAACACACGCGGTGGTGACGAGATCGGAGCAGCGAGACGCGCTGAGGAGCCCAGCAGAGAGCGAAGCCCACACGCGCTGCCCCGCCTTCCTGACGCGCTGAGAACGAGAAGCTGTTTTTTCTCCTGCCGAGAAATCCAGCTCCGGCGCTTCCAAGCAGCCCTCCCAGGCAGCTGGAATATCAAGACCAGAGACGAGAGATACCAGCCCTCAACCATTCTAGATCTCAGGTACAGAACTGAACAACCCCTTGCAGAGAATTCTTGAGTCAGTCACTTGGCAAAACAAACTTAACTTAAACTGCTACTTATCTACTCCCGCCCACGTATTAGGCTTAGGTCAGGTACACTGGGGTAGGCGTGGTTAGAAGCACCAGTTGAGTACGGTTAGTCAAATGTGTATATGTATGTATCTATTTTATCAATTTTAACTATCATATGGCTTAGAAACCATATCAATGCTTCTGCAGTATTATTTTATACTTCTGATTTTATTGTATGCACTTTACTTAACCATAAGTATCGCAATAATATCGATTCATTTCTCTTGTACGAGAAAAGAGACTGATCAATAAATAACATCTTTTATTGAACACGCCCGTCTCTTCCTTTTCTCTACAAACTGGTGAAACTAAGAATGCACGTACTGACTGAGTAAAATAAGTTGTCTTTTGTTTTCACACGACTCTAGAGATACACTCTTGATTGGGGGAGAGCAAAGTTGTCATGTTCTATGGTTGTCAGAAACTAAATCCCTTCTTGTCTATCCAGGGAAGTTAAACTCCTCCTTGTCTATTCGAGAAAGTTTCTAGTGAACTCTGAGCTAGCTGGCAAAACCAAAAACTTTAAGTCTAATATCGTCAGTAGAAGACCTAGTTAACCTCTGCCCTAGATCTATACTATTGAAGATATTATTCCAATGCGCAGAGCCTATTGGGATAATAGGAACTACACTACAGTCCAACCAAGAAGTAAGAGTTTGATGCCGTAAGGTGGGACCTTCCAGCCTCCGGTCAGCCAGACATTGAGAACTAGTAGTTGAACAGCTCTGTAATAAAGCTGGACCTCTGCCTTACCCAAACCTCCATCGTAAACTGACTTACACAACTTGTTGTGAGCTATGCGTGGGAGGTGGCAATAAGAGTGAAAGGAGCGAAACGTGGAGGCCAGACAGTGGAATCAGTCATCAGGGATATGAAGTGGGAAGTATTGGAGGAGATACAGATTTTTCATAAGTGTCATCATTTTGACCACCACCACTCTCCCACAGATGTGCAGTGGCAGCACTTCCTCCCAGCAAGTGAGATCCGTATTTGCCTGCCGATTTAAGGAGTAAAGATTGAGTTCCCACATCTCTGCACTATCTCTAGAGAAATGGATTCCTAAATATTGAAAAGCCTGTGTATATGGGCATCGATGCTTGCCACATAGGTTGGTCAACCTTCCGCCCAAATAGAACCTTGAGCATTTTCCACAAGTTGACTCGAAGGCCAGAGGCCTGCTCATATAAGGCCAAGATTTCCATCCATCCTTCTCTTTTTTGTATACTTTAGTTTGTCGCCTTAGTGGTGCGGGTATGCCCAGATGCGGGTCTGGTGTACATTGTGTCACTTGAACCAAGTTGTACCCGGCTGATGAGCCCATGACTAGGGTGAAACCGGTCCTGAGTTGCTTGTGTTACAGTTCAGGGAGGAACTGGCTTTACAGTTTGGGCAGGACTGTTCTGACCGGAGATGGGTTAAGATTGATTTACATATAGCTAGGTCCAAACTGAGGTGACATGGTGTGCAAAATAATGATAGATTGGGATGCGACCCAAGCCATTACAGGCAGCTGAGATTAATTCAAGCATTCCATCCATCACTTTTTTGTACACTTATTAGAAGAAGGCGCACAGATTTTTGATTGGGCAAGTTCTGAGGGTCAGTAATGATTTTTTTGGTAGGCATATAAGAAAGAGAAAACTGCCTAAACAGGGAATAATTTGTGGAATTAGTCATCTGTTTTCTCCTCTGCCCTCTCCATAGCAGATAAAGCATGGTCTGGCTAATATTGATACTGTTAGACAGTTGATGATGCTTCTCAGAGGTAACTGCAAGCTGGTATTTATGCAAGCCTAACCTCAATTTTTGATATGGGCATGACAGAAAAGTAAACAAGTTGCCTTGAACAGCAGGTAGTCTTCACTCAAAGTGATTTGTGTTGAGGGAATGGAGGTCAGACATTTTATGATATGCCTAAGAACTATGGTGGATGTGCACATAAGTAACCATGTGGGTCTGTATAGTAGACGTGCAGTTATAATTGTTTTACGGCAAACTGAAGGGCATGTATTTTTTAATTATGTATGTCTAGCTTTATATACTACACTGAATGCAATTTCAGAGTTTTATATAATGAAAAACATTTGTACATATCCATTTCAGTTGTTGTGTACAGTGGCTAGTGGGAGGAGTCACCCTTTCCTTGGACAATCAAGAAAGTGACTCAACCAGCCTTACCAGCATCCAAATCTTAACAAAATCAAGGTCACAGGTGACTAGTGAACTTTGAAAGTGGCAGAACTTGAAAATGAAGAGATGAAAGTGAGTAAGGCCAAGTTTCTTCCAAAAATGTTTGTATACAGTACGAACCAACACACATTAAATCTAGAAATTTAGGGGCAGATTTATTATTTTTTCAAGTAGCGCACTCCAGCAGTTGCTAATGCTGAGGTGAGCTACGTGAAGAGGAGAGAGGAGGAGAGCACCCAATTTACTAAAATAAGGCACTCCCCTCCCCTCTCACTAGCGCAAGTGCTGAAATCAGCTGGCGTATGCCAAGGAGAAACGTTTGCGGCATGGTGCAAGGGTGTCTCTGTGAGTCTAGCATAGGTTTTGAACTGGAAGGAACCCTTCTAGTACAAAATGCTATGCACAGACTCACTTGAAGTTTTTTTCCCACTTTGTATGTGTGCTGTACAGTGCAGCACACATGCAAAGTCGGAAAAGGAAGGAGAAATTAAAGCATTTATCCTTCCCTGCAACTACCTGAAATGTGCACAGTTTTCTCACACTAAACCCAATCTCCTTTATTTAATACATTTGGTTTAGAAACTTTGAGTGGTTGCATGGGAACGCCCATGCACCACCCTTGTTATGCCGCTGACTCGCATTACTTTTCCATTATTTCCAGCGCTAAACTTGTTTTGTGACACAAACACGGCACAGAATCTTAGTAAACCTCAATCTCCCCCTTAGAATCCCAGGTAAGGCTAATCTACACATCACTTAAACATGACAGGTCTAAAAGTTTCCACTCCATCAGATTTTTAGCATTGACAAAATGTATTCAAACCTAATACAATAACAATGAATGCCTTGTCTACAAATGATTACATATCCCATCATACATGTATCAAGAAAGCTAGCTCTATGTTCAAAATTGGAGATGCGTTAAACCTTCTATAATCTCCTTGGTCAAATTTGAAATAAGGAGTTGGCATTCCTTATCAAAAGGAATCTGATCTTACCGTTGATGAGAAATGGTGTTTGTCATTCAAGAAAAGATTCCTATCTGGCATTATATTAAAAGTAATACAATTAAAGTCATTCACATTCAATTTTTTTTGTCAATTGTGAAAGCGAATGTAGATATCATTTTTACATTATGATTGTATGATTTGGGTCAAAACTGCTTTTAGTAGCCTTGTGGGTCAGTAACTATAGACATCTGCAAATTTCCAGACACTCCCATTTGGGATTATGCCTCCATTCATTAACCCCTTCCATGTGGCCGCGATTCTGCGCCTGTGCGGCAGTTTTATTGAGTGGGCGGGTTCATGACGAACCGCAGCCGTCATCAGCACACGAGCACCGTAGTGCATGACGGCTGGGGTTCGTCATCAGCATTGAAGGGGTTAATGAAAGTTTTTGGGGAGTCCTGGATTCAGAGTAATATAATTACAATGGGCCATATCTGGTCTAAAGGAAATAAATGAGACCATTTCTACAAATTAAACCAAATGCAATGTTGCTGAAAGGGAATAATGGAATAATTAGCAGTGGGTGGACATGACAAGGAGAGAGCCATCTATTCCAAAGTGATAAAAGAGAGATAGGAAGATTGAATACTTGGTGTAATGTTACCAGTCAAGGACAGCCAGTCTTGGGGCTCAGAAGTGCAAAGTTCAGTGTGATCAGAAATGTAGAATAGGACCAGTACATGGTGACAGATAAGAAATATTACTCAAATCCCAGTCCTTTGCGACACCAAACATGTTCTAGAGTCTGTACTAAGGGCCCTATTTTGAGTTTGACAGATATATAACATCCACTCAAAATCAGTAGATGTCCCGCTTCCGTCAAACTCTAAATAAGGCCAAAAGTCTTCATACTAAACCATTACCTTTTTAGATTCATTCATGAAGTAAAGATAGAAAATGTTAATCAGGAGGCAATTTGATGTCAGACACCTATCCACAATTCAGGAATATGCGTTAGTTCTTATGATGATTTCACTGGTTAAAGTTAGACACTGAATCTCAGCAAGGTTTTACATGCATAAGTTGCTTACACAATCAAAACAGTCGAACAATGAATCCCCATACGGTACTCTTGAGTATAATGACTAAGATTATCCAGCAGGGTACATCTAGGATCACCATCAAAATATGCTACTGAGCCAAATTCTGAACTGATTTGACCAGTGATGTTCGTTTATGATATTCATTCAATCCATTATGTACTGAGCCAATTTGTTCTAACTATTGTCAGCCCCTTAATTTCAACAGTCTTGAGATGTTCAATCTCTAGTTGAAATCTGTCTGTGCTCAATGACCTGCCAGAGCAGGCCATTTGGCTTGTGGTTTTTCACTTTGTTGTGTAGTTATTTTAAGATACATTGGCCATTTGACATTACATTCTACTCCTGGGATAGGTTGTTCAGAGATTCAGTTTCTGAGCCATTTGACCCACTAAAGTAGTCTGTATGGACAACAGACAGCACAAATTGCAATGCTTTACTGTCAAGTACATTTAGTTTTGACGAAGGGCCCATTGACTTTGGTCTGTAACCTATAGATCCTCACTTCCCTGTCCTGGGTACTTCCTGAGTACTTCCCCCGGTTCACAATAATGTAGTAGGCCAGGATCGTACATACAGGAGCACAGAAAATGCAGTAAGTGTAATAGCAGGCTTTATTCTTCAGAATATAACAACTTGACCTCAGCCACAGCTGTTTGTGAGCGAACCTTGTTTCACCTCTCCTCAAAGGGAGCTCGCATTCGAACATTCGCCACTGTGACATTCCTAGCATGTCACGGTGGCGTCAGCCATTTAGAACACAGGTGAGGGGGCAAGCGGCAAGGCTGTGGTGGGCCCCCACAGCTGAAGATACCGCGCATCCCTCTCCTTTACACAACCAAGAATTATTGAACAAAACAGGAGAAAATGCACATGGGTAAATATTACGTCACGTAATGTTGCAAATACCTCGGGAGGCAATCTTTCCCGCTCCTTCCCGCCACTGCGTCCCTGTGGCCCCGCCCCCTGCTCCCCATTAGCCACCCCACTCCCGCCTCCCAGCTCCTCCTCCCTCTATATCCCCCTATTATGGAGGCCGCACAGCTGGTGCGCCGCTGGCGCGCCAAAGGCAAGCCCGTCCGCGCCTGGACCGCGCCCAGCACCAGAACCCCTGGACCCCGTGAACGCCACAACAGACTCCTCTACGACGCCAGCACCCTCTACGCACTCAACACCGGCCGAAACCACACCTGCTTCCAAGCCGCCCCGAAACGGACTCACGGATCTTTCTTCTGCCATATTTGCAGCTTTACCCGCGACAGAGTCACCAAACCTCCAAGGACTGGACCCAACCACCTCCACTGCATACTCCTCAACACCCGCTCCGCACGCAAACATGGCGTTGAGCTCTGGGATCTGCTCGACACCTCTGCCCCAGACATGGCCTTCCTGACCGAGACCTGGTGGAACGACTCCTCGGCGCCCGACATCGCCATAGCCATCCCGGACAGCTACAAGATCACCCGCAGGGATCGCGCCAACGGAATTGGAGGAGGAATAGCCATCATCCACAAGTCCACCCTCAAGGTTGCCACCCACGCAGATGACACCCTCAACACCGCCGAACACCTGCACTTCCGGATCCACACCAAACCCAACACCACCCTCAGAGGAAAACTCATTTACAGAACCCCGGACCCCGAGCTCAATTCAGCGACTCCATCACCGACTTCGCCATCACCCACGCACTCGCCTCCACGGACTACATCCTCCTCAGGACCTGAATTTCCACCTCGAGAACAACAACAACGCCAACTCCGCCACCCTGATTGCCAACCTCGCCAACCTTGGCCTCAGACAACTCATCACCGCACCCACCCACGCCGCTGGCCACACGCTGGACCCCGTCTTCTCCACAGGCACCCACGCCACCTTCAATCACACCACCGAACTCCACTGGACCGACCACCGCTGCATCCATTTCACCTTCAATAAACTAACCACGCACCACCACACCCAACAGCTACCTCGCCTCTGCTGGAGCAAAGTCACCGAAGACCTGCTGATCACCACCCTTGCCCAAAACCCACCCACCAACCCCACCAACCCAGACACCGCAGCCCGCAACCTTAGGCAGTGGATCGATGACTGCGCCAACACCCTTGCCCCGCTCAAGAAACCCTCCAACAACCACTCCAGCAAGAGAGCCACCTGGTTCACCGACGAGCTGCAGACCTCCAAACACGCATGCCGGAAACTGGAGAAGATATGGCTCCACGAACTCACTCCGGACAACCACGCAGCCCACAAGGACGCCACCCGCAGACATCACCACCTCATCAGATTAGCCAAGAGTTACTCCTTCAAAGACTGCCTGGATAACAACGCACACAACAGCAAAGAGCTTTTCAGCATTGTAAAGGAACTCTCCAACCCCAGCGCCAATGCCAACGACATACTGCCCTCACAAGAACTGTGCAACTCACTGGCCATCTTCTTCCACCGCAAGATCGCTGACACCCATGACAGCTTCAACACCATGACCGCCCCGACTACGCCAGACCCCACCTCCGCTGTGAACACCACCAGCGCCAGCCCCCTGACCTCCTGGTCCAACGTCAACGACGACGAGACATGCAAGGTCATGAACTCCATCCACTCAGGATCTCTCTCAGACCCGTGCCCACACCACGTATTCAACAAAGCACACGTTGCCCCATTGCACCCCAACTACGGAAGGTCATCAACATCTCCTTCGAAACAGCGACATTCCCGGAAAGCTGGAAACACGCCGAAATCAAAGCCCTCCTCAAGAAGCCCAATGCGGACCCCAAGGACCTCAAGAACTTCTGGCCCATCTCCCTGCTCCCGTTCCCGGCAAAGCTCATCGAGAAAAACGTCAACATGCAACTGGCCCGCCACCTGGAAGACAACAACAACATCTTGGACCCGTCCCAGTCCGGGTTCAGACGAAACCACAGCACCGAGCCAGCCCTCATCACCGCCACAGACGAAATCAGGTGCCAACTAGACAACGGCGAAACATCAGCCCTCATCCTCCTGGACCTGTCAGCCACCTTCGACACGGTCTGCCTTCGCACTCTAAAGACACGCCTCCTAGAAGCCTTAATCCAAGAGAAGGACCTTGACTGGACCACGTCCTTCCTCCCTGGCAGAAGCCAGAGCGTCTGCCTCCCGCCCTTCTGATCCAAGGCCACCGACATCATCTGCGGCGTCCCCCAGGGCTCATCCCTCAGCCCGATGCTGTTCAACGTCTACATGGCCCCCCTCGCACAAGTGGCCTGCCAACATGACCTCAATATCACCTCCTACGCTGACGACATCCAGCTCATCCTCTCCCTCACCAAGGACCCGCACACCGCCAAAACCAACCTCCACGAGGGAATGAAGGCTGTCACCGACTGGATGAGGAACAGCCGTCTGAAGCTGAACTCGGACAAGACAGAGGTACTCATCCTCGGACCCAGCCCCCCAGCCTGGAACGACTCCTGGTGGCCTACCACACTGGGAACAGCACCGACACCCACCGACCATGCATGCAACCTAGGATTCATCCTCGACTCCTCCCTCTCCATGTCTAAACAGATCAACGCCATCTCCTCCTCCTGCTACAACCTCCTCCGCAAGCTCCGCAGGATCTACAAGTGGATCCCGACCGAAACAAGAAGAACGGTGATACAGGCCCTCATCAGCAGCAGACTGGACTATGGCAATGCACTCTATGCAGGAATCCCAGCCAAACACCTACGACGACTACAACACATGCAAAACGCCTCCGCCTGACTGATCGTCAACGTCCCCCGCCGCAACCACATCACACCCCACCTGAGAGACCTACACTGGCTCCCCGTCGACAAGAGGATCACCTTCAAGCTCCTCACCCACGCACACAAAGTACTCCACAATGCCGGACCAGCCTACCTGAACAGCAGACTCAGCTTCTACACCCCCACCCGCCAGCTCCGCTCCGCCAGCTCCGCTCCACCAGCCTCACCCTCGCCGCTGTTCCCCGCATCCATCAAACAACCTCCGGTGGCAGATCCTTCTCCTACCTCACCACCAAGACCTGGAACACCCTCCCTACTCACCCATGGCAGACCCAAGACCTACTCGCCTTCAGAAGACTCCTCAAGACCTGGCTCTTCGAGCAGTAGCGGCACCCCCTCCCCTCACGGGTAAGTAGCGCGCTTTACAAGTACTCTGATTGATTGATTGATCGTCCAGTGACTAGCCCTGGGGAAAGATCTACCCTGTTCTGGACTACCCCTCTCTGGCGTTTCGCCCCTCCACTGGGTCTCCCTCCCACTCTCTTGTGTGTTGTTGGTGTCAACTGGGGAGCAGTGTACCTTAATACCCTCCCCAGATTCCAAATCTTCCCCTCTTGGGTCTGGACAGCATTCTTGAACAATTTTACAATTTTGGTAGGCCTAGTGAATTCGGACCAATCTGCTCTGCCAGTGGGTGCTTTGATTCTGATTAGGTCGCCTACCTGGAATCTCACGTCTTTGACAGTATGTAGCCTGTTGAACCTGGCCTTTCTATCACCCATGGCTTTAAGTTCCTGGTCTCGCCACTGCGACTCCTTATTTTAGTCAATCCACCCTTTATGCCACTTCATCCACCCAGGTACTAACTTTATGTTGGGCTTTCTGGCTCTGAGCATCTCGAAGGGTGTCCTGCCTGTGGTTTGATGAGGGGTCAGCCTGTAGGCTTCCAGGCATTGCATGACCTCTTCCCTCCAATGTAGTCCACTCGCCCTGGCTAACTGGATCCCCTCCTTGGTGGCCTTGTTAATTCGTTCGACCATCCTATTCGTCTGAGGGTGCACATCGCTCGTGTACTTTTCCATACCTCTCTAGGAACTCTCTCATTTCTCTAGAGCAGAGTTGGACCCCATTGTCCGTCAATAAGCTACTTGGCAAGCCTTCCCTGGTGAACACCTCTTGCAGAAAGTCTATGACCACCCTTGTAGTCAACTCTGACACAAATCTCACTTATGGCCACCTGGAGTATTGATCCATGAGTACCAAAATGTAAGGTGTGCGATGTTCCCCGGTCAACGGGCCCACAATGTCCAAAGCTGCGTCTATCCATGGACCCACGGGAAGAGGTCTACATTGCATGGGTGGTGTGTGCTGGTTTAGGATTTTGCCGCTGGCGGAGCATGGCACACAGTCTCTTATTTTCCTCTCAATTTCGATATCCATGCTCGGCCACCAGTAGTCTTGCCGCAACCTATGTTTGGTTTTAGTATCTCCCAGGTGCCCCTCATGGGCCAGGGAGACTAGCCGCTCTCTTAAGGTCTCAGGGGGGACCAACCTGGTACCTCTGAACAGACACTCATCAAATGTTGTGAGTTCTTGTGAGTCAGGGTGGAGTTTTACTTGGTAATAAGTCAAGGTTAGGTCCAGCGTGGTGAATACCTTTGCCCCTTCTAATGTGCTCCTCATCTGTGAAAGGGGGTACTTGTGGACTATGACTTCCTTGTTTAATGCTCTGAGATCAATGCACAAGCGCACTGTCCCGTCCCCTTTCTTGGCTGCAACAATGGGTGCCAACCACTCCGTGGCCTCTACTGGTTCGATCACTTCCAACCTGCATAATTTCTCCAATTCTTTCTCCACGGCCTCCTGTATGGAAATGGGGAGATTCCTAACCTTAGCTGTAACTGGCTTGGAGCCTTCTTTAAAGTTGATTCTGTGTGCATAGTTCCTAAGGCAGCCCAACTTCTCTGTGAAGACCTCCTTGAACTCTTGTTCTATCCCCATCCCGGTCTTCCCCAACTCCTGTACCAGTATCTGGGGATTCTTGTTAGGGTTTAGGTCGATATTTAACTCTTTCTGGGCCTGCCACCCCAGGATGTTGTTTCCTTTCTTGGACACATACATTTTAGCAACTGTCAACCTGTCCTTGTAGCCTACCAACCCCCAAAAATAACCTTTCATCTGTATGGGCTGACCACTATAACCTCCTGGTCGTACATCCATTTTCTGCAGCATTAGTTTACCCTTTGATACCTTCTCAAATTCTTCTGCAGATATTATTGTCAGTTTAAAAAATGAACCAAACATCGCCTCAATTCTAGTTTATTCCACAGCCATAACATCCTTAGGGTTGTTCACTGACTCTCCCTGTACCAGTAGCACAATTTCATCACATACACGTGCGTTACCATCCCTACTCTGTTTTCTGTAGCTAGAATTACTTCTGCAACATTGCCTGAAGTGTCCCTTCCTTCCACACTTATTGCATGTTGCCTTTAGTGCGGGACACTCTCCGTCACTCGCTAAATGACCTGGTCTGCCGCACCTGTAACAGTTTCCTTTGAATCCCCAACTTCCCTTAGCCTCTTTCTGTTCTCTTTTTTCCTCTTTGACAGCGAGTACAATTTTGTTCCCAATAGAGACCTCACTCACTGTGGCTTTCCCTTCACTATCCTACTTAATTTCACTCACAAACTCCATCATGTGCTCTACTTGTTTTGCTACAATGAGCACCTCCCCGAGGGGCGAGTCATCCTTTAGCCATAACTCTTCACGTACACGCTCAGTCTTACAAGTTAGGACAAACTGGTCACATATCCATTCCTCACAAGCTCTCCCAAACTTTCACGTAGTGGCTAACTTGCGCAGTTCACAGACAAACTCCTTCACTGATTCTCCCTCCTTCTGTCCTCTCTTTCCAAAATGATAACGTTCCATAATCGTGCTTATTTTGGGTAAGAAATGGATGTCTAGTTTCTTTAGACTTATCTCAAATTCATTCAACCCCCTCGCATCATTAGCATTCTGCTCCGGAAGATGTTCTAGTATCTCTTGCCCTTCAGCCCCCAGGTAGTGCATCAGCAAAGCTACTTTCCATTCCATCCCAAAATTGGGTCCACATACTATTGCGTAGTTCTGGAAAACCTTTTTCCATTTATTCCATTTGAGGGTTTGCTCCCCTGGAGTGGATAGAAAGAAAAAAGGTGGCGTAACATTCTGCATGGTGGCTAATAGGTGCAGGAAAAGGAAGAGAAGAGGGTGTCCTGAGAGGTTTCCCGAAGGACCAGGAACTCAACAGGGAAAAAAACAAAATACCCTGCCAGATCGGACCTTACACTTTCTTAATTGTTGCCACAACTATGCAAGGGAGGCAGCAATACCACCACACTTTAGCAAGATCTTTCAATAGTAAGCGAGAATTATTGAGAAGAAAGGGGAGAAAACAGTTGTGTGATCCTCTAGGTGGCACTGTACTATATTTTGGACGGTCAATGTTCATCAAAATGCTCTCTCTCGTTCTGCTCGACGTGAGGTGCTGGACGATTACGTCCTGGAATTAGGGAAACACTTCCCCTTCTCCTTCGTGATCTCCACAGAGTCAACAGGCTCCTGCCGGTGTCTTCCTGTGGTATCTCCAGTGCGTGCCCCTTTCTTTCCTGACGAGTGAGAGGGCGTTGCGTCAGTCAAGGGAGGCTAGGCTGATAGCAACGACCCTTGAAAGCCCAGCCCTGGGCTTCCCTGACAGGATCACTCTCCAAGCTGTGCCAGTCAGCGTGACTGGCAGTAAGATGTGCGTGAGGTCGGCTTGTTCCTCACAACTCCCCAGCCTTTCCCTCGGAGCTTGTGCCACTCTCCTGGTAGGATGAATTTTCCTTTGTCGCTAAGTGGGATTACTGCGCACCAGGATGATAATTGCTGCAAACAGTGTGACAGGGCTGCTTTGATCTCCGCCGCCTCTTACTCGAATAGAAATTACTCCTTCCACACCAAACCTCTCAGGTGCGCCTAAGTCAGCCCAGGCTGTCCTTTCAAGCACGGCGGATTCCTCTGAGCAGACACGCCAGCCGCTGTCACACTGTGCTTGCCAGGCATTCACACAGGGACTAAATTGTACCACAAAGCGTCCCGCTCCCTCGATCGTCTCCTCACCCCTCCTCCAGTAAGATGTGACCACTGCCTATTGAGGTGCCCCCAGCCTCGGTCCTTCACCCTCTATGCTCAAGCATCACTCATCCAGGCGACTGTAAATATGACTGGCAGGCGAGAGACAGCCAGCGAGTAATCACTACTTCCCAATGTGGGTTAAAGTAAAGTCTCTGGCAGAAAGTATGTGGTATTCCTTCCTCACACTATTTATTGTTCTTCTTCGCTTGGTCTTGATATAGCGCTCCACTCCTTTCATGCGTATGACAGGCAGCACATAACTGTCCTCACGTACTCACAGTACAGATGCTGTGGTGATTGGAGTGTTCAGCATGTTGAGGTCACCTTCATTTCCACTCCGCTTCTCTCGCATCCCATCCTCTGTCGCCAGTGTAGTAGGCCAGGATCGTACATACAGGAGCACAGGAAATGCAGTAAGTTTAACAGCAGGCTCTATTCTTCAGAATATAACAACATGACCTCAGCCACAGCTGTCTGTGAGCGAACCCTCCTTCACCTCTCCTCGCATTCGAACGTTCACCACTGTGACATTCCTAGCATGTCACGGTGGCGTCAACCATTTGGAACACAGGAGAGGGGGTGAGCTGCAAGGCTGGGGTGGGCCCCTGTGGTATATAAATAAATAATACCGGATCTAGGTTTGTCTGGACATAGCAATAACAGATAGCTCAATAAATAAGAGTCAAGATTCGAGGTAGTAGGAGTTTGCAGGTTTAATACAGCATAAAGGACAGGAACAGGACAACCTGCATGGGAACAGGATGGCAGCGCTGCCGGGGGCAGGATCAGAATCGGCGTAACATTTAATAACAGTGCACAAATATATATACTAAAACAGTTACATTACAATGAATTACAGTAGGCGGAGCAGTGGGTGTGGTCAATAGCAGTCGCGAAAGATAAGGGTGAAAATGGGTGTAACAGGGGCGTATACATAGACATGTGATGCAAACGTAACAGAATATGTCATAAATGGGGCGGAAACATGGAGGGGGCTACCTAAGGAGCCGGGACCTCTAACCTAATGGTGCGCGCAAACTGACAATGACGTGTTACTAGGAGAAGCTGGGGGCTATGAACTCTGTGCTAGGAGCAGAGACTGAAGTCTGGAGAGTCAGGGCGACATGTACCTAAACAATATCTAGTATCTGATGTTTAGAGAACATGTTGATAGAATCCAAAAGTTATCGGGGTAAAGGCTAACGGACTCTAAGACTGGAGCATGCATTATTCTACATGTAGTGCGTGATGAAGAATATTAAATGACCATTAAATGCAGTATTTCTCTTACATGGAGACGTAAAGGCTAGACAATGACGGAAACTATTGATGCGATTCAGTAGCTTAGGAATGCAGAGAAGGGGGGCTGGACTGATAACTAGAATCATAACATACTCTTGGCAGACTCATAGGCAGAGCCAGGCTGAGCCGGGCACTGTGAGGCAGGAAGTAAGTGAAGGGTCGAGGATACAGGTGGGGGCTGTATCGCTCCTCAGCGAGGACTCAGAAGACAGGAGCTGAATCTGGTGTCCGGGCCCTTTTGAGGCCTAGAAACGGGGACTTTACAATGAAATAACGTGCACACGGAGAAACGTGGCAACGCAACTTTACATAGGCCTGATACTCGTAGCTTTCACGAGAACTGGAAACTGGCATACTAGTGATGGACACAACTGTAATTGCGTCTTTAATCAAACATGGGGATACATATGCATATTTAATCATGCACACATAACATAAGATGGAGGACACGTAGGGACACAGAACATGGCAAAATTTACTTTTCCACATTCCCTCCTTGTCACTACGTTTCCATCAGGAAACATCAATATTCATGATACCATCTATCATTTCATACAGTATCATTTGCTCGTCTCGAATTTTCTTGGAACGGGATTTAGGACGGGACTTGGGACTAGGAATACAAGATGTAGCACAAATGCCGCAAATCGCAGGGCCACATTGTAAACAGAGGCAGCAACTGAATATGATCGCTACTGCAATACCCAGAAATGACAATACTTTCCATCCCCAGGCGGAAATTATATTCCAGAACCAACCGGACCATGTCCAGGTGCATGGATCTTGGTGTAACATATGGGCAATTTTATGGAGTCTGGTAATAGCTGAATAAACAGACGGTGCGTTATTAGGAATGAAAATGCAGCAACTAGATCCGATGACTCTACATGCCCCGCCCCTATCGGCCAGTATGACGTCAAGGACGAGACGATTCTGGAGCACGACAATTCTCATAAAGGATTGTTCTTCGGTTAAGTTACTTAGAGCAGAAGTAGTCTCAATCACTACTGCTTCAAGTGTTCTGGTTAATCTACGTATCAGTTTACTATTCACAACAGTACCTAAGTAGGGGAAGACACCTTTATTGATATCTATGTATTGTTCTAGAGCAGTTTCAGTATAATCGACAATCGGGAAATTTCTCTTGTGTCTAGTATGTACTAGGTGGGAATTCCTATGATAGTCAGGTGGGGCTAGGAAAACTGGTGGCAGTAGGAAGGCAATGTAACATGTACCCTCCCAATCGAGGGGCAGATGAACATATGCGGTCTGACCACAAACAAAATAAGAATGACGTGAAGCTTTGAAAATAGATTTCCTACTGTCACTATACTTGACAATAGTAGTACAATCACTATGGCCTACATGTACGGAACCATTATTTCGGACACATAATTCACCTTTGACTGGTAGTACTGACATGGCAGGTAAGTCTGGAGTAGAATCAGACTGAACATTCAGGACCATAAAATTCGAAGAATAATTACCTAGATTATAAACTTCTTTCTCTAGATCTAACCCTGTTCTGTGGGGAAGACCTTGCTTGTCTGGGAAACATGTGCTGTTCAGAAAGGACATATCTGTTGAGGATGACGTTAACGTGGACCATGCTCCACACGAACCATTATGTGAAAATGGATAAGGAAAGAGTGGCAGAACTCCCTTCGGTGTCTGGAAAGGGGGGAGTCGACCACACACCCAACAATTTGTGGCATTGCTGGTCTGGTGTGAATAATGTAACATGCGGATAAAAGAATTATTTCGCATAGCGAGACGATAAGAGAGTTCATGAGGAGGCAGATCACTAAACGTGTGCTCTACTGTAACATTAGCAGACTTATTTACATGAGAAACTGAAAAACACAAATAAAATGCATAACTGGTGCAGGAAATCATAATGCTAAAATATAGCAGAAAACATAAAATAATAGTGCAACTTCTAGAGTTCTCACTAACTCTCTCTCTGTGGGGGTCTATTATATACATGTCAGAAACCGGTCTAACCGTTTCACCTAGGGGAGGACTTAGACAATCAAACTGGCTGACTTATTTTACTAGACCTTAGTTTTTGCTTATACTCCTGTTGCGGAGTTTTCTCTAACAGGGAAGGGTTCGTAGCAATGTCTTTTGCAGGACAGTCCTTAAGAATAGTACTTTGGCAGTCTTTAAGATCCTCGGAAATGTTCTTTGAAACAGGTTTCAATCCAAAAAATCTTTTCACATGAGACAGATGCACCCAGCCCTTCCTGCCTTCCAGCTTGACGGCAGTACGGGTGGCCAGGAGGACCTGTCGGGGTTCCTTCCAGCGAGGCTCCAGCGGACTTGAACGATCAAAATTCCGGACGAGAACCATGGATCCGGGAACGATTTCATGCGGTGCCACCTCGGTATTGTCTGGAAATGCGGCAGCAACCTGTGAACGACAAGAGTTGAGGGCAGACATCAAGGAAGCTAGGTAATCTGTCAGCATATTACTTGAAACATCGGTAATACTTCGGGGTCTAGGTGTACCCCACATGTTAGGGGGGCGGCCGAATACGACCTCGTACGGGGACAGACCTGATCTGGAATGTGCGACCATGCGCATATAAAATAGGGCAACTGGCAGAGCTATTAGCCAGTCTACACCTTTCTCTTTACATACTTTTGCAATTCGAATTTTCAGGGTCTGATTATGTCTCTCTACGAGACCGGCTGCTTCTGGATGGCGTACACAATGGAACTTCCACTGGTACCCTAACAACAGGGAAATATGTTTCATCAACTCGGATGAGAATGGCTGGCCGTTATCAGAATATACGACTCTAGGGAGTCCATAACGGGGGAAGAACTCACGAACCAACTGCTTGGCAGTGGTCGCGGCTGTGTAATCTGGGACTGGATATGCTTCTGTCCACCTGGACAAAGCGCATACAACTACAAGGACATACTTGAAACCTCGACATCGCTCCATCTGAATATAATCCATCTGGAGGACTTCAAAAGGGTGGTCAGGGGGCTGGAATCCACCTTGTTCCACCGGGACACTTTTACCTGGATTAAACTGACAACATATCATACAGGTACGGACTTTCTGCTTGGCTGCAGCTCGTAAATGCTTGTTGAACCAAATGTTCTGGATACTATCTAACATAGCTTTTTCTCCTAAATGTGCTGGACTATGTGCGGTATTGATAATGACTTGAACCATAGAATCGGGGAGAAACCATGTGGCTTTACCCTTCGTTACCCATCCCTGATCTGTCTGGACCCCTCCTTGTTCGGACCATTTCTTGATTTCCTCAGGAGTAGCATGTAACTGGATATCTATGACATCTTGAGTGGGGTCCTTAACTGTCATACATGTAGTCTGTTCTAGAGTGGATGTCGGTGTCTTATTAACTGGAATGTCTGGTGTCTGTGCTGTAAGCTTGGCTGTGCGATCTGCTAGATCATTACCTTGGGAAATAGTGTCAGTAACTTTCGTATGTGCTTTACATTTCATGATAGCAATGGATGTCGGTAAGTGTATGGCATCTAACAGAGCCTGAATAAGGAGACCATGCTGAATCTTGGTTCCATGAGAAGTCATGAAACCTCTCTCCTGCCAGAGCACTCCAAAGTCGTGTACGACTCCAAATGCATAACGTGAATCTGTGTAAACATTAACTTTCAGGTTCTTGGCGTGTATGCAGGCTTGTGTCAGAGCAACTAGCTCTGCTGCTTGAGCAGACAGGGTGTCAATACGGTGTGTTTCTATAACTTCAGTGTCAGTAGTCACTGCATACGCGGCTACTAGTTCTCCTGTACTTGTTCTCATACATGAACCATCCACATACAGTGTCAGGTCTGGATCTGGTAATGGAATATCTGTCAGATCTTGTCTTGGCTTAGTCATAATGTTAACTACTTCCACACAGTCGTGTGTGGCAGAATTCGAATTAACTGATGGTAACAGTGTAGCAGGATTTAGAACGTTGCAGCGTCTGATTTCTATGTGTGGCTGGAACAGTGTCAATTCATAACCTGTTAAACGTGCAATTGTCAAGTGCTGAGTCTGTGTTCGGTTTAAAAGAACTTCCACGGAGTGTGGGACTTGTACTGTCAAGGAATGTCCTAATACTATGGAATCACTTTGTCTAATAGCTAGTGCTGTGGCTGCAACTGACTTGAGGCACGCAGGCAGAGCCTGGGCTACAGGATCTAGTGTGCTCGAAAAATAAGCGCAGGGCTTGTATTGTCCTGCTTGATCTTGTGTGAGAACAGATAATGCTGTACCATCACGTTCTGTGACAAAAAGTGTAAAAGGCTTACTGTAGTTCGGTGTTGCTAGAACTGGAGCTTGGCATAGAGCCTTCTTTAACTCATTAAAACTAAGTGTATGTTCAGATGTCCAAGGGAGGACAGTCGATACGGCTGCCTCCTGTGTCGTTAACTGTATCAGTGGTTTAGCTAGAAATGCATACTGAGGAATCCATTGTCTGCAGTAAGAAGTGAGGCCGATAAAAGCACGTACCTCCTTCTGGGTCTTGGGCTGAGGAAGACTCGCTATTAACTGGATACGGTCGGGTGTCAACTGCCTACCCCTCTTGGACAGTAAGTGGCCTAAATAGATCACTTGCTGGACACAGAATTGAAGCTTAGAAGGGGACACCTTGTGCCCCATCTCGGCAAGGAAATACAAGACTGTAAGGGATGCTCGCTCGCAAGCACGTTCAGAACGGGCTGTGATCAGTAGATCATCGACATACTGGAGCAGGGCAGTGTCAGTTGGCATGTGAATATTGTCTAGTTGTCTCTTAAGTGCTTGACTGTAAATACTAGGACTTTCTGTGAAACCTTGAGGAGCGCGTGTAAACATATAGCTCCTTCCATTTAAACAAAATCCGAAAAGAAACTGGCTGTCTGGATGAATGGGGACACTAAAAAATGCGTTCTTGAGGTCTATGACTGAAAAAAATGAGGCTTCAGAATCAATGGCTGTCAATAGGGAAGAGATATCTGGGACAACTGGGTACTGGGGAATAATACATTTGTTGAGTTCTCGAAGGTCAATCACTAATCGATATACAGGGGGTGCATTTGGATCAGTACGTTTCATGACTGGAATGATCGGAGAATTACATACATTGGAGTCAGTTTCTACAACTACTCCATGAGCCATGAGCTCGTCAATAATTTTGGATAAGGCTGCTACAGCCTCAGGTGGCAATCTGTACTGTCTGATTCGTGGTAACACTACACCTGGTTTGAGAGTCACACGATGGGGTGTGATTTGCATGAAGCCAACATCAGTTGGACCTTGTGCCCATAAATGCTGCGGAACATTAGACAATCTCGGATCAAAATCTCGTAATACATAGTGACCCTTGAAGTCACGTAAGAACAGTCGTATTCCCTCTGGGGAGCAGCAAATAACTGCACCTAATTCTTTCAGTGTTTTAATACCTAATAAATTTTCTGGACATGACTTCGTAAGTAACAGATCAGTAGTGCGGGACAATGGACCTACTTCTAGAGTAACTGGCTTAGATATCTCGTTTACAATAGGCTTTCCTGAAAATCCAAGGGAAACATTTCTTGAGCCTGAGAGCGGAGCCCCTGGAACTTCGGCGTGACTGATGGTGGTCCTACTTGCCCCTGTATCAATCAGAAACTTTCTGTCTTTCCCTAATACTTGACTATGAACATAGGGACCTTCTTGATCTACAGGAATCTCGATGAGAGGCAAGCCTACCTCCCTCTCTAGGCTGTTTCATGAATATGGCTGATACTCTGGATACTCGGACTGTGCATACTGGTACATCTGCTGTGTAACATGCTGTGTTGCAGCAATAGGCTGCGGTACTGGAACTGTCTGTTGTGCATTCTGTGGCTGAGAAGTCTGTGAAACTTGTTCTTGTCTAGGCGGACGTGGTCTTTCTTTAGTTTTACCGGTAGCTATATTGTGTTTCAGAACTGCACACTCGTTTATGAAATGACCTGGCTGTTTACAATAATTGCAGTTCCCTTTAACGGGAACTGCAGGATGACTGGCTTGATTCGGACCCCTCTTCTGACTGTCTTGAGGAACAGATTGTGCAACCAGTACTTTCATTTTCGTGTCTTTCATACGTTTCCTTTCGTGATCTTGTTCTTCTCTGATTCTATTCTGGTGGTATTGGAGCATCTGTAACATCTGGGACGGGGTATTAGCTTGCCAGGTACTTTCGACTTTCAGAACTCGATTCTTAACTTGTGGACTTGAATTCTCGACTAATTTAGTAACAAAAAGATGAGGGTATGACTCGCTACTCGTCTTGAGGCCACTGTTTATACTAAAACATTTCTCGAATCTAGAATAAAAATCACTAGTGTCTTCGTCTTGTTTCTGTTTACAGGCTGAGATTGCATCCCAGTCTTCCTTTTTAGTGGCTAATAATCTTGGCAAAACTTGTATTAACAGTTCTGGTAATTCTTTACATTTTTCTCCTAGACCGGTACCTGGTACTCGTATCTTATCTTCAGCTTCTAGGACTGCCCAATCGATCTTTTTCTCTCCCACCTCCCAATCTTTTTCCTTGAGTTTTTCATATACCCCTGCGGGCAACAGGACTTTTAACATTTTAATTATATCTGGATACGTGTATTCTCCCATACGGAGCATGTCTTTTAATTCTCGGTGGAACCCTGCTGGATCTTTATCATGACAGGGAATTAACTTTTTCATCTCTAAGAGTTCCATCTTTGTAATCGGAGTGTAAACAAACACTCGTTGCATTTCACCATCTGTTGTCCTAACTGGGTGTACTTCTCGTAACGGATTCTGTCTGTCTATGTAAAACGGTTTACTTTCTGGAGGTGAGACATGAACAAAATGCGGGTTCAAACACATACTATATTTGTGGCGCTGTTCTAGAATGACACTAATTAAATCGGTACCTAAACCTTTCCATCTATACTGGAGTAACTTGTTCAGGACATCATGTAACGGACCTGGATCAGAGTGTTGACCCTCATACAGAGTAATGAGGTGCTGGATCATATACATACCCACCAGTCGTTGCTCGGCTGGGGGCAGTTTCAGAAACATTTGTGCCACTATTTCGTCTGGAAAAGTGGTAGAATCAGTAATCCATCGGACTGCTGATCGGGCTAGTTCTTGTTCATGCATAGTACTTAACTCACTATAACCAATTCGTGATTTCAGAATGTGATCGGTAGCTTGAAATACTTGTTCTAGAGAACCTTGTTCTGGTGCTGGATGATGAAAAACTGACTTGTGTTCTAGGCGTAAATGATGGTCTGGAAATCTAGATTTTCCTACATACGCTATTCTGGCGGGATTCTCGTCCTCTACCTCTTCAGTAGAAGAGTCATTTTCTTTCTCGTTTACTTGTGCTGCTTTACGTTGTTCGTGTAACTTTATTATTTCTTTACGAATTTTCTTGTACATACTCTCTATACTACTGATAGTCTTGTGTTTACCCTCGGCTATATTATCACTCCACCTTGTCAGGATTTTCATTTCGGCCGGATCTTTAGTTGGGTAATCTTGTTCTCTTATTAGACAATTAATCAGAAACTTTAATATCATGAGCTGGATCTCAGCTTTCCTTTGAGACATGGCTTCGCCAATACTTTCTGGATCATCCCCTGTACGGATGAAACGATATATTTGGTCTAGATCTCCTTTCATATCTGGTAGGGTGTCTAAATACCCGGTCACCCGTCTTACACGGATGGAATATATTACTGTACTATCATCACCTGCAACTGGATCATAGCGGCATTCAGTGAGAGCTCGTCGGATTTCTGCAACGGACTTAAATTTGGGCGTACGCTGTAACGTACATTCATGTAACTCGGCCAACGTTCTACGTTGGTGCGGTGGAGGGGTACCAGGAGGACCTCCTCCTGCGGCCCCTAAACTGGAATCGTCGACTGATACTCTTCGTACTAGCGCGGCGGGAAGTTGTAATGTAGGCTGGACCGGGGGTACCGTAGCAGGTACTGCAAGAGGTGCCCCGGTGTCTGGGGGAGCAGGAATTGCCTGATTTACAGGGACTGGCGGAACAGGATTTGCATATTCCGGGACTGTGTCGTCCAAATAGGACGAGATGAAAATATCAGCTGCGGTCGGTTTGTGACGTAGCTTAGTCGGAACTAGTGGTGGCGGAAAATTACTGGATGCCTCCGGGGTCGCTTTTGGCAAGCCCTCGGCAAGAAGAGGATACATACCCTTAATAAGGGCATGCCTCTGTCTGTCTGACTGTTCTGTTTTAACTCGTTCACCTATCTCGATTAGTTCCCTTTCTTGGGCTCGTTCTAAGGATTCTCTACTTAGTTCTGACTTTCTGATTTCTTTTTCGGTTCTTTTATGAGATTCTTTGCGCCATAACTCGATGGCATCTTTCTGTGACTGTCTGGCTTTCTTCTTCCATAATGCTTCTTCTACTCTCATGATGCACTCGGCATCCCATGTGCCTGATACAGGCCATCTATACTTTTCTTCTAACTGTTTGGTATACTCTACCCATAAATCTAGATATAATATGGCACTTATGCCATGCTTTTGATACACAAAATGACCTGGACTGTCCCTAGGCGGGACAGGAACTGCTGCTTCTAGCAGACCTTTTCTGGTTTTTAACTGACGTAATTTCGAGAATAAAGGCATGACTGAACTGTAATCTAGACACAATACAATACACAATGAACACGATAATTACTCCACATTCATACCACGACATTAAAATACATGAAGAACATTTAAAATATCAGTTCGAACAGAATACTACCTGGAATACTGAAAACAGAATACATGAATTTCTCGAGAACAGAACTGACTAGAACAGGAACTAGATGTACTGCTAAAACAGTACGAAACTTACCGGTCTCATAAAGAGACACGTCAGGACCCGCATCCACCGAAGTGGACACTTCGTTTGGGGGTCTGTGTACCACCAACCCACGGACCAGAGTCAATTAGATTGACCCTGTCTAGATACTACCCCAGCAATGGTACTCACCGGGCAGCAAGAACGGAAGGCCTCGGACTGGACTGGACTGCTTCGACGCCGGACGGACGAACTTCGGACTTCTGTTACGGGTGGGCCTCCGGATACCTCGGACCTTGGACTCTCGGCTTGGGCTCTGGTCGGGACTCGCCGCGTTCCTCCACCGCCTCGTCTGGATGCTGGACCGCCACCTCCGTCTCCTCCGTGGGCCTGAGGGATACTTGAAGCAGAAATATCTGCACGTGCACGGTATGGTTCCGTCACGGCTGCAGAGGGTCAGGGGGCCGGCGTGGCTTCACCGGCGCGTGGGGAAAGGGCAAGTCCCTATTCGGGCGCCATTATGTGGTATATAAATAAATAATACCGGATCTAGGTTGTCTGGACATAGCAATAACAGATAGCTCAATAAATAAGAGTCAAGATTCGAGGTAGTAGGAGTTTGCAGGTTTAATACAGCATAAAGGACAGGAACAGGACAACCTGCATGGGAACAGGATGGCAGCGCTGCCGGGGGCAGGATCAGAATCGGCGTAACATTTAATGACAGTGCACAAATATATATACTAAAACAGTTACATTACAATGAATTACAGTAGGCGGAGCAGTGGGTGTGGTCAATAGCAGTCGCGAAAGATAAGGGTGAAAATGGGTGTAACAGGGGCGTATACATAGACATGTGATGCAAACGTAACAGAATATGTCATAAATGGGGCGGAAACATGGAGGGGGCTACCTAAGGAGCCGGGACCTCTAACCTAATGGTGCGCGCAAACTGACAATGACGTGTTACTAGGAGAAGCTGGGGGCTATGAACTCTGTGCTAGGAGCAGAGACTGAAGTCTGGAGAGTCAGGGCGACATGTACCTAAACAATATCTAGTATCTGATGTTTAGAGAACATGTTGATAGAATCCAAAAGTTATCGGGGTAAAGGCTAACGGACTCTAAGACTGGAGCATGCATTATTCTACATGTAGTGCGTGATGAAGAATATTAAATGACCATTAAATGCAGTATTTCTCTTACATGGAGACGTAAAGGCTAGACAATGACGGAAACTATTGATGCGATTCAGTAGCTTAGGAATGCAGAGAAGGGGGGCTGGACTGATAACTAGAATCATAACATACTCGTAGGCAGACTCGTAGGCAGAGCCAGGCTGAGCCGGGCACTGTGAGGCAGGAAGTAAGTGAAGGGTCGAGGATACAGGTGGGGGCTGTATCGCTCCTCAGCGAGGACTCAGAAGACAGGAGCTGAATCTGGTGTCCGGGCCCTTTTGAGGCCTAGAAACGGGGACTTTACAATGAAATAACGTGCACACGGAGAAACGTGGCAACGCAACTTTACATAGGCCTGATACTCGTAGCTTTCACGAGAACTGGAAACTGGCATACTAGTGATGGACACAACTGTAATTGCGTCTTTAATCAAACATGGGGATACATATGCATATTTAATCATGCACACATAACATAAGATGGAGGACACGTAGGGACACAGAACACGGCAAAATTTACTTTTCCACACCCCCACAGCAGAAGATACCACAAATAGCAACAAGAAAAACACCATAGGAGTCTCATAGGATGTTCTTTCCACCATTTCCTGGCATGTGTTGATGGCGATCAGAGGAAGAAGCATGCAGAGAGGACAATGAAAGTTTCACAGCCAGAGATAACGGTGCCACATGAGTAATGCAATCAAGACAAGACAGAAGCATTGAATACGTAGTGGGTAAGTCATGCTAATGAGGGGGCTTGTATGTCCCACAACAGCCCTGTCTTGGCTCTACAAACATGAGTCTGCAATAATTTAGGTCAGGTTATGCCTCTAAGCCCTAAAACAGAAGGGATGATTGGCCGTTTTGTACCTTTTCCCACAAACTCTTAAAGGGGACTGTTGCACTCTTGATGACCCAAAGTGATAAATGACTGGGAGGGGGTTGTCAGGAATCTTTAAAAGTAGGACATTAGGCCACAGTCAGTGCGAAGCTACAGGTAGATGCATTTCTTCATTACACTAGAGTAGTTTGAGAAAGCTGGGAAATCCCTACGTGTTTTATATTCCACCAACTTATGTGAAGCAGAAATGCCCCCAACTAGAGAACCTCTGGCCTATATTACCTCTGGTAAGTAGAAAGATATTCCACATTTTACCTGACTACTATGACTTCAATTGGACCTATTGAGGTGTGTGGTTGGGACATGCCCTTAATATGTATTGTGTGTTAGGTAATTGCTGATGACCAGTTGGGTCTGTTCGTTAGGCCGGAAGTCAGGTATGTGCATGTTGTCAGTGTTATTCAGGCAGGGCCCAAGAAGTGGTGTAGTCAGTGTGTCATGGACCCTAGCGCAAGGAAGGAAATGGGCTCCACAGGCCTCTGTTTGAACTGTGAAATACAGCAATAACCAGCATTCAGTGGGCCACTCGCGACTCTCAGCACCGGTGCCACTGCACCTGCAGTATCAATGGAAGCAGTGCTCCTGGGCCCATAGCATTGTGTGGGTGTGATCTGAAATTAGCATTGTTTTTAGTGGGTCACTAGTGATTTGATGCAGTTCATCAAAGAGCAATCAAGATTTCTGCTCAGGTAGCTCAAGCCTCCAGGACCTTCTTCTTTAAAGTCTAACATTAATCCTGCAAGCAGGCAGCTTCTGCGTGTCCCACAGTTGACCGTGGTGTCTGCCCGCTGCTATTTGGGGACTGCAGGTATGTTTGCAGCTCCCATTGGGCTCAAACGGCTTCAGCCCCCACCCTCCCCACATCATGTCTCAACCTAGGCTGCTTCGGGATCCAGGATACACAATATTCCTCAACTGTTGTGTGCTGGGTAACACTTGAGATGGGACCTCACTAACAGCTGGTAAAAATAATGGAAACTCTGATCCTGAGTGTAATGGGGACGGGATTACGGACGTGGGTAAAAAGAACAAAATAATGTGCAACAATTTTGTTGGTCTTTCTCTTTATACGGCACATACCTTAAATGAAAAATAAATGCAAGTTAACATAAACAGTGGGAAATTAATTATTTTATGCTATGACAGTTCCATTGGTTAATGTGCTCACTCCTATGTCTGTGTCTGTGTGTATATGCAAATCATAAGGCTGACGCAAAATGTGGCAAGAGATTTAGATAACGCAAGTGTATTCAAACATGTATTTTTAGTAATACACAATCATAATGTACCTAGTAGAATGTTCTTTTTATAAATTCCCATTAAAAAATCACACTCCAGAGCTTTGCTGATACAAGCCTTACATTACCTCTCAAAAAGTCATATTAGTCCCCATGAAGCCTCAAGAGATTCCATCAATTAAAGTCATGTACTGCAGCGTACATTTGCTGAAGAACCAATTTCTCACATATTCATTATTTTCAGATAACGGACACCCTGCTTGTTTTCTTCTTTTGCTGTCTGTCTCTCCCTGCCCTCCACAGCATTGGAGACCCCTACTCGTTAAACCAGAGGCACCCAAAAGTCTATGTTGTCCGTTCTAGAACAGTTTGTTAAACAAAATATATGAGATGTGTTATTGTAAAATTTAATGTAATTTAGAATGCTGTGCCCACCAGATCCCGCACATTTAAACTGCTGAAATCATCCAATAGTCATTCACAGGTGGAGGAGGCTCTTAGAAATGGGGGTCTCTAGTTGACAGAGGTAGGTACCTTTGTCCAAATAGGGACCCTTGCTTCTAGTCAGACTAAGGGGGATACACACTTTAGATAACTCCTGCTCTGCCCCTGGGTAGCTTGGCATGAGCAGACAAACGTATCCCAAAGGCAATGTGTAAAGTATTTGAACTCAAAACACACAGTAATAACACCACAAATGTACACCACATCAGTGAGGAAAAGTGTCCTTCTTGCAGGCATCCATTTTGTGTCATGACTCCATTGTTTTTGCATTGCCATTTCGTGTCAAACACCTCTGCACGACCCTCCTGGTCATTTCTGCTGATGTCTGTTGAAATTCTAGCTGTCACGACCACCTTGTCCTTCCTGCTCCTTGTGGTTGAGCCAATTTCGGAAAAGGGGAACCAAGAATTGGCCTCACCACCCTCGGACTGGACTCCTGCACACATCCATCCTGTTTCGCACGACTTGGTCACGCCACCGTCCCAGGACTTGTTTCTTTCGCATTTCCTGTTGTTCAAGATCTGTCTGTTCTCTCACGTACATATCCTGTTTTGCAAGACCTGTTCATAATCTCTGTACCATCTGTTGCAGCCCCCATCCTGCCTGAACAAAGAATGCTGTAACTGCATTTTTGACTCGGGGGCGCCAGGCCCCCACCCAAAATGGTTTCTTAATGTGGGGAATGTGTATATAAGGCCTGTAAGCTGCATAGTGAAGCAGCAGCCTCCTCAGTCTTGTTTCTAACGAGCTTGGGACTCTGTTCCATAGCCCGGGCTATTCGAATAAAACTTGGTTCCTCCTGCAGACGAAGGCTCCTGTGTCTCCTTTTACTGAATAAGGAGGGTATGGAAGACTTGGCGGTTCCCCCGCCACCGTGACCCAGTAAGTGGGTTTAAATGGTCTTCAAATGGCGCCCGATAGGGACTCCACAAGCACGAAGGTCAGGCCCGGTGGATGTGAGGAGGTGCACGGAGAGACTCCAACGGAAGGTACCCTACCCGAGGGATTCTTACAGTCCGGTAGCTGAACGACTTGCCCGCTGTTCCTCCCCACCGGTCTGGGCCACGTGACCACGTTATCGCTGGAGTCCCCTAACAAAGTGATTTCTGGAGTAGGACACAGCCCTATGTCTGCAGAAGAGAACTACCCCTGCTAAGTAAGGGTGGGCTGATCACCCACTGAGTCTGTATGATTCTGCTGTTATTGACTTTTGTTAAAGCCAAGCCAGCGAGGTGAGTTTTTTAAACCCGCTGTTGTCTGTTATCTGTTTACAAGCATGCCGGTCAGTAGTAAGTTTAAGAAATTATGTTGTTGTATGTGTACGCAGGACTCCCAGCTGGAGGCGGCCTGTCCGCTTCCTCTAGAGGTGAGCCCTGGTCACACCATATATTCTAAAGATGGTCCTTCTGCTATAATGTTTCCCCCTTTTTGGACCAAATACACTAAACAAAGTAACTCAGAATTACAATGGCCGCCTTATGGCCCACAAGTTCTGGCAAATCTAGAGGAACAGCTATTTAAACGGAAGATTCGTCCCTCGATGTTTGAGTCAGTCAGGTTGTGGAGGAAGGAAATTGAGCAGAAAGCAAAGAGGGAAAAGGCACTACAAAGGAAGCGGGAGTGGTTGTCAATGGCTGACCATGCTAGGGAGCACTTACAGGACCGAATGGAAAAATCTGTAGAGATAGCTGATAGGGAACATAGGGCGCGGGTGCAGAAGTGCTACCCGGCCTGGAAAGAGAAAGGAAAAGGCTTTATGGAAGGGGGAGAAGAGGGCAATTCCCTGCTCGAAACCATGTTGGAAAATCCCCCTGCTTATGTTCCCATGTACCCTGCGCTGACACCCCCTGCCCCGCATGCAGCTGTACCAGCCGTGCTGCACACTCCTGCCCCTATTGCCCCTCCTACTGTTCCCCCGTCACACCGACCCCCCTTATTTTGACGCCTATGACACCGACTGTGCACACTACCCCTGTCCTCACCACGAGAATGACCATGAGTCCCCATCCGCCCAATCCCTGCAGCCTTACCCCTGCCCGCCCCTTCCCTTCTTCCCCGTGGTCTACGGTTAAGCAGGATTTTTATAGATTATTCGATTCCCCCCGACTAGCTTCCTTGCGCTCTGCAGTCAGCTTTTCGTCCCTTCGAGAAGATGACCTGCAAAAGCAACAGTGTGAATGTTGGATAAATAGCGGGAATATTTACCCATTTAAAGAAATATGGTCACCTTTTCCCAGTGGACAGTTATGGGACAGACCACCTGGGCTGAACACATGTGTACCTTGGTTATGCAGAGATTCGAGAATTCATTTATGCAGATACCCGCCGGATTAGTTGACCTCAGGTCACAAATAAAAAGAGGCGATGTGCAGGGAGAGGGGATGTGTGGCGCTATGTCTGCTTTGATAGTTTACCGTGATATGATCGCCTTCCCCAAACCCCCTCTACAGACAGCTATGCCAATGAGAGAGGCGGCCCATGTCTTTGTTAACGCACTCACCGATGCCCAAATAATGGCTGAGGGGCTGTCGAAGCACACTGGCGCAGGCTATGGGTTCATGTCCCTTGGAAAAGGTCAGAGGTAATGCAGTTGAAGGAGCAGTTACCAGAATCTCTAAAAAATCCTTTTACAAAGAATTGGACCAGATAATATCTGCTGGTACACCTATTCTTGACGACATAGACTTGCTCTTTGGTACGGTCGTTCCTACTGAAATTTGGGATAAAATTCGACATAGTGACCATGAAGTAGAGCTGGGAGGTTAATGGGCTAATCTGGAAGCTGTGGAAGACGCAAGGGCTGGAGGGACTAAACCAGAAGCTGCCATCCTGATTTTGCCCGGTAAAATAATAACGCTTATTAAAACATTTTTGCTAGAAACAGTCATTAACTGGGATTAGATAAATGCCTGTAGACAGTGAAAGGATGAAAGTGTGGCTGACTTCTTTACTCGTTTTGAAACTGAATACAAGGGACATAGTGGCTTGGACCCCCGGATCCCAGGCTCTAGCTCAGTATTTGTCGATAAGTTTGTCAGCAACCTGCTTCCTGAGATTTCCGCCAGGCTCAAGAAAGTTGAGAGTACATGGCCCCCCAGACTATGACTGGTATCTTGGCTATGGCACAGTATCACGAGAATAGGGAGAATGAAGATAGAGAGAAGGAAAGTAAGAAGGCTAGGGATCGTAAGACTAAGGTACTTCTGCAGCAGGCTTACCCTCCCTGAGGTCCCGATGGCCGCGGGAATTTCAGACTACAGCCCCAACCCAATCCAATGGCTCAGCAGTCTACCCCCTCAGGCCCTCAACGCACGGGAGCCCTCCAAACAGATCAGTGTGTTTATTGTAAAGGGTACGGCCATTGGATAGATGAGTGTCCCGTATTAGCTGAAAACATCCGAACAGGGAAGACTCGGCCTCGTGCTCCTAGGGAGGGGAGGCCAACTAGGGACCATGGCCCGCCCCGTCCTGTCCGTAGGACAAAGAGCATAGATCCAGGGATGACGCCCCTATCCGGCAACGCCTGGACAATATGTTTGATGGATATGAAGCAACACGCACTTATTACAATGATGAATATGATGAAGTTGATGAGACAGGGTTCTATCAAGCATAGGACAGCCAGGAAAGGGGTATTACTAGAGTGCAAATTCCAGTGGATCAAAGGGGCGCGGATGTTCAAATGTCAGTTATGGGGAACAATCAAAATTTTCTTCTGGATACCGGGGCCACCAGGTCTTCTATTGCACGTCTGTCAGTCCCGGAGACACCCCTTTTCTGGCAACATGAATGTCTCCGTGGGTTTTGCAGGAACACCTGTGACCAGCCCTGTCTCTGAACCCCTCCCTCTAGATATTGGCCCCGCACATATTGACGCTCCCTTGGTCCTCACTACAGGTTGCAGTGAAAACTTATTAGGCCTGGATTTACTGAAAGCTCTGTATGCGACTATATCATGTAGTCCCCAAGGTGTATCCCTAACAATTTCCCCCACCACAGCCTTCTATATGTATCTGTCCGTCCTCTTCCACCAGAGTTGCAGTCTTTACCTTCCTCCCTCTGGGCATCATCAGACACTGATATGGGGTGTCTCAGCATACCTCCTCATGTGGTATGCATTCAGCCAGGCACACTCTCCCCCGCCTTCGACAGTACTGACTACCCGCGGAAGGAGAAGCGGCACTTTTAACAATAATATCTGAATTGATGGACAAGGGCGTAGTGGAGGAGACACTTGGTAATATCTGTAGCAGTCCCATGATTGGGGTTCTTAAAAAGACCAATGGAGATGCTCTCTTCCCTAAAATATACAGATTTGTGATTGACCTGAGAGCCCATACCAAAATAACAACCTCCCAATACCCCGTTGTCCCGACATTACAGCCCTCTTGACGATGGTCCCTTCTGACGCCACCCACTTTTCTGTCATAGACCTGAATAATGCCTTTTTCAGCATTCCTATACATCCTGACAGCAGACATTCTTTTGGTTTCTCCCTTGGTGGGCGGAGCTTTAGATTTTTCTGCGCCCCTCAAGGCTTCACCGAGAGCCCCAGTATCTATAGTCATGCTCTCAAAAGTCAACTAGATTCCTTGGAACTACCTGATCATTCCACACTGCTGCAGTATGTTGATGACCTCCTCATTACCTCAAATTCCGCCACGACATGTAAAGAGGCTACTCTCTGTTTGTTACGCCACCTTGCCCTCCATAACCACAAGGTCTCTTTAAAAACGCTTCAGTTTTGTCAAGAGAAGGTGACCTATTTAGATCATCTCCTCTCGAAGGAGGGAAAGCAGCTCACCGCTGATCATGTAGCAGTCATCAATGCTATGGCGGCCCCACGGACACAAAAGTAGGTGCGAGCCTTCATATGTCTAACCTCATACTGCAGACAGTGGATTTCCAATTTTTTGGCCATGGTCAAACCTCTTCTTGCCCTCACCACTAAAGACGTATTAGACAGTTCCTTTCCATGGACTAGAGAGCATTCCAGGATTTAGAAAGAGCTCTGTGTACTGCTCCAGTCATCGGTACTCCTGATTATAACAAACAATTTTTTCTTTTTGTACATGAGACAGATGGCTGTGCATGTGCTGTATTGACCCAGATATTCGGAGGTCACCATCGGCCAAATGCCTATTTTTCAGCCACCTTAGATCCTGTTGCGAGGGCTCTCCCAGGATGTCTACGGGCGACAGCTGCGGTTGCACTAATGGTCCGTCAGAGTGCGGGGATCGTCATGAACTCCCCATTGACTCTGATGGTTCCCCATTCTGTGGCTACCCTCCTTAATAACACCAAGACACAGTACCTCACTAGCGCACGACTCACAGGATATGAATTGACACTCTTTTCCAGCCACATTAAGAGATGCACTGTACTGAATCCGCCACATTACTCCTACTGGATACTCAGGAGGCCTGTTTAGATCCACATGACTGTATATTGAGGACAGAAGAGGAGACAAAGGGATGGGTTGACTTACAGGATACCCCAATAGCAGACCCAGAAGGTACACTGTATGTGGACGTATCAGGTCTCAGAGGGCCAGGTGGTAACACATCTGCCACCTACGCCCTCACGACATTAGAGCAAGTAGTAGAAACAGCTCAGATTCTGCAGTGCTCTGCTCAGGCTGCAGAATTAGTGGCCCTCACTAGAGCCTGTGAGTTAAGCAAAGAAATAACGGTTAATATCTACACTGACAGCCAGTACGCCTTTGGGGTGAATCTGGAAAGAAAGGAATTTCCTTACTTCCCATGGGACAAAAATTCAACATGGATCCCTAATTCACCGATTATTAGACTCCCTGACTTTTCCCAGAAAGGTTGCTATTATAAAATGTAAAGCAAATAAGAAAGTGACGGATGATGTTGGAAAAGGCAATGCCCTGGCTGACCAGACAGCCAGCCAGACAGCTCTTAAGAAAAAGGAAGGAATTTATGTGGGAGGTCCCGCCAGGTGGGTGGCAGAGGGGGACATGGTTGAAGATACTGTACAGAGTGTGATCGTTATTCAGTCCCATGCTACCCGTGAGGAGCTGAGGATGTGGGCGGAGCATTTAGTGGTAAAGGAAATAGATGGTTGTTGGGCCCGCATCACTATGGAGAGACAATGGATGTTGCCCGACAGTCATGTGCTACCGGAAGTAACGATGGCCCATGGCCCTGCTCACATTAGTGCGAAAGGTATATGCAAGTTGCTGGAACCCACCTGGTATAACTCAAAGATACCAGCATATGCTGAGAGGATGGTTAAAACATGCATGATTTGCCTTATGTACAACCCGGGAAAAGGCACAGCAACCCCTGGAGGGGGATTCTCTCCCCCTACCTTTCCTTTCGAAGCCCCCCAGATGAATTATATCCAGATGGACAGATGTAACAGTTTAAAATACGTCCTGGTGGTGGTCTGTACCTTCAGCCAATGGGTGGAGGCCTACCCTGTCAAAGACTGTACCGCTATAACTACCGCCAAAATACTATTGAAAGAATACTTCCCACAATTCGGTTTGCCCCGTTTGGTCGGGAGTGACAATGGGACACACTTTACGGCTCAAATAATGGAGTATGTCTGTTCAGCTCTGGGTATAAAACAAAGATTTCATGCAGCTAACCACCCCCAATCAGCAGGTCTAGTGGAGGTGTACAATGGCATCCTAAAGACTAAAATGGCCAAGATTGTAGCAGAGACAGGTGTCACTTGGGTTGATGCTCTGCCCCTGGCCCTGCTGTCTGTCAGGACAACGGCCCATACCAGGATAGGCCTATCTCCCCATGAGATCGTGTTCGGGAGGCCTGCCAATGTGTGGGGTGTTCCACGGCACCAGAAACTGTTGGATGTTGAATACCCTGTGTTGACTGATTATCTGTACAGTTTGACTAAAACCTTTCGTACTCTTTACCACCAGGTGCGGGAGGCCATACTTGATAAAAGCGAGGGTACAGGACACGACCACAACCTGGCGACTGGGTCCTGATTCAAAACTTTCAACGTACTAAGAGCCTCGAGCCCTGCTGGACACAGCCCCGTCAGGTGTTACTGGCCACCAGCTCCGCCGTGAAAGTTGAGGGATGGAAGAAATGGATCCATGCGTCCCACTGCAGACGAACACCTCTGCCTCTCCCCTATGATTAGTGGGTGAGAGAAGGACAAGGAGACTCAGAGACAAAAATAGACCCGACGTTTGTTCCCTTCAGCGACGCAAGACTACATTCTACATCTACGGAAGTAGAGAGTGACAGTATACTGAAGGGAAAGAGGGAACACTCCCCTCACTCTGCTCAGCATCAGGAACAATTATTCCCTGACCATACTGTTCCTACTTCTACCCGATATAACTTGCGTTCTAGAAGGAAGGCTTGCCCTTGACTTCGCTCAGGTGCCTATAGGCTGTAGGGCTGTGATCTCCCGGCTAAGAACGGTGCTGGTATGTCAGACTAAGGTATGCCATAGGGCTCTTGGCACCTGTATCCAGTGAAGCAACCACCAATCACAAACGGCCGCTAGTGGTCCCTGGCTTAGTACAATGGCAGTCGTCCAATACACCCAAGTCCAGAAACGATATGTCAGTCTCCTACATAGCAAGTGCTTTCTGGCGCCCGTGGTGACGCTATTTGTCTCAACGCTATTTGTCTCAATCATCTTGTCTATCATTGGTTGGATGTTACTGATCTACTATCCTGTTACCCCACCAACTCCAACCCAGACTCCTGTAGAGCATCAGTATTTCAAGTTACCCACCCACGAATTGCCCCGCCGTGCAGAATTTTTCAATAACACCTTTGTCCGGATGTTACATCATCATCATAGCTGATCATAAATACTTCCAACTGTTGGGTATGTGGACTGATGCCACATGCTATGACACAACCTGTTCCATTCTTTCTCCATCTCTGGGTCCTCTCTTGCATGGTGGATGTTGATGCAGGAGGCCTATACTGTCAATGGTACTGCCAATTCTGCCCTTGGAACATTTCGAGATGACTTCTGGCGAAAGAGGTCTAGCAATACCAATACCCCTTTTTGCCCAACCAGTTCATCCACATTGCTATTACCACCGGATGAACTCGGTGACATGGTTGTATTTAACTCAACTTCTCGACAAACATTTACCAAATTTTGCGCCAGAAAGCTACTACCTGATGTACGAAACACTCTGAATGTTAGAAATGTGCGAAAGTTGGTACTAGTATCTGTGACATCACTAAAACTTTGAACTCTACGTCTCCTCCAAAGTTGGTGGCGTCCCCCAAAACTTACTTTATCTGTGGCACAGCAGCCTACACTTGGCTCCCCGTAACTGGTCTGGTACCTGCTATCTGGCCTTCCTCCTTCCACCAACGTATTCTACCCATGGAGATTCCCACCTGTTGATGAAGGGCACTTAGCGCCCCTCATGTAGGGGTGTCATATCGGCTAAGGATACAGTAGGCCAGGAAGCCGGGGACTTCTTTAAGCGTTTCCTCCCGTTCTGGGGCCCAATGGTAAACAGTTGAGCTATACGAGGACTGACCAGGGTCCTTGAGGCCACCATCACAGAAACAGCTGGTGCCATCTCAACATCACTGCAGAGCTACAGGCAAATCGCCTTGCAACACTTCAAAATCGTATGGTCCTTGACATCATCCTCGCTGATCGTGGTGGTGTGTGTACATTCCTGATCACGCACCCACAGTATATGATGCAGTCCATGGTTTGCATCACCTTTCCTCTGAAATTCATCAGGATGAAGGCAACTGGTCCCTCACAGGCTGGGTCTGGGGCCTCCTTTCCCAATAGGGATGGATGGTCCTCATCTTCCTTGCGAGTGGCTGTCCTAGTCTCCCGCTGTTTGTGCATTCAGTGTCTGCCAATGCTCTGTGCAATGTGTGTTCAGGCTCTCAAGCCTCAACCTTCTAACATTCACAACACTAATATGAAGATAATTCTGCAACAAGAAACAGATGATCTTATGAATATCGACGTCTCCTAGAGTATTTGCTATTCAATGGCAAAAGGAAAAGTGTCCTTCTTGCCGGCATCCATTTTGTGTCATGCCTCCATTGTTTTTGCATTGCCATTTCGTGTCAAACACCTCTGCACGACCCTCCTGGTCATTTCTGCTGATGTCTGTTGAAATTCTAGCTGTCACAACCACCCTGTCCATCCTGCTCCTTGTGGCTGAGCCAATATCAAAAAAGGGGAACCAAGAATTGGCCTCACCACCCTCGGACTGAACTCCTGCACACATCCATCCTGTTTCGCAAGACTTGGTCACGCCACCGTCCCAGAACTTGTTTCTTTTGCTTATCCTGTTGTTCAAGATCTGTTCGTAATCTCTGTACCATCTGTTGCAGCCCCCGTCCTGCCTGAACAAAGAATGGTGTAACTGCATTTTTGACTCAGGGGGCGCCAGGCCCCCACCCAAACTGGTTTCTTTATGTGGGAAATGTGTATATAAGGCCTGTAAGCTGCAGAGTGAAGCAGAAGCCTCCTCAGTCTTGTTTCTAACAAGCTTGGGAGTCTGTTCCATAGCATGGGCTATTCGAATAAAACTTGGTTCCTCCTGCAGACGAATGCTCCTGTGTCTCCTTTTACTAAATAAGGAGGGTATGGAAGACTTGGGCGATTCCCCCGCCACCGAGAACCAGTAAGTGGGTATAAACGGTTCTTCATCAGTTTAGAAAAATAATGTATCTTTAACTAAACTCAACAAGACCAAAATGACAAAAAATCCAACAAACATGTGATAAGAATAGGACTTTAAAAAGGTTTCAAACAACTTGGACCATAGAAAACTATGGATGCGTGATTTCTCTCAAAGTACCTGTAGTTGTGTCAAAATTCACAAGGCCAAACAGCCGCAGAGATGGGAAGCATAGAAAACAATGAGATGCGTCAGTTTCTGAGACCAGGGGGAGCCGATGTGACAGTTCTGCTGCACGTAGGAGAAGTGATACATTGAACCTGGTCTGTAGGGGGAAGTGATGCATTGATTCCGAGACGATTCTGGTCCGTGTGTGATGCGTTGGGAAAACTTGCCGCACAGGTACGATGCGTTGAAATCTGGATGCGTTGGCGATCAATGCGGAGAAGTCAAGCGGCGCTGCATCAGTTTCTTCAGCTGCAATCCCTAGATGCGTCGGTTCTTGCAGCGGCGACAGGTGCTGCGTCGTTTTAGCAGCGGCACGTCAAAGCGTGGAGATTCTTCTCGTACAGCGGTCCTGCGACAGAAAACCAGCCGCAAGAAGAGCGATGCATCAATTTTCTTGTAGGTGCGTTTATTTCCAGCTCCCTACAGCAGGAACAACCTCCAAAGGCCCACCACAGTCACAGGCACCTCTTGGCAGATCAGAACTCCCAGCAATGAAGTACAGGGGAGCTAGGGGTAAAGTCTTTGTGTCCCTGAGACTTCAGAACAGGAGGAAAGCTCTACTCAAGCCCTTGGAGATCTTTTCTCAAACATGGGGACACAGCACACAGCAAAGTCCTTCTCCTTTCCTTGGCAGAAACAGCTACTGCAACCCCAGACAGCACACAGCAAAGAGGCAGTACTCCTCCTCCAGTTTCTTCAGCTTTTCTCCTTGGCAAAGATTCTGAAGTAGTCTAAAGTTCAGGGGTTTTAGGTCAAATACTTATACCCCAAAATGTATTTGTTCTTATTGTGCAAGGGTCTCTGAGCCCAGTCCAAACCAGTTCTGTCCTCACTGGTGCAGTGTGACCACAGGGGGTGGAGACAGCATTGTGCAAAGGAGACAGGCCCTATTCAGGTGCAATTATATCTCCTCCAACTACTCTAAATGTAGCCAACCCCTATTCAGCTCAGCTCTGAATCATCCAGGAAGGACCAGGCATACCTCAACTCCCCAGTGGCTGTCTACAGTGAATGCACATCCCCAGCCCCTGTCACTCCAAAACCAGAAAGTCAATACTCAAACAGGCAAAGGCACACAGAATGGTTAAACAAGAAAATGCCTACTTTCAAAAAGTGGCATTTTCAAACACACAATTTAAAAACCATCTTTAATAAAAGATGGGTTATTAAATTCTGAGTTCAGAGAGCCTAAACTTTATTTCTTAATCTTGTCCCAATGTGAAGTTATACTTGTAAGATGTTACAAAGCATTTCCCATTCTATCCTACCGGGCAAGTTAGCCTTTCAATAGTGAAAAACGAAATTGGCTATATTTCTCCATCAGGACATGTCACACACACACACCAGTACTTGTCCTAACTTTCACACATACTACACCCTGGCCAGGAGGGTACCTTGGGCCTACTATAGGGGTGCCTTACATGTAAGAAAAGAAAAAGTTAGGGCCTGGCAAGTGGGTGAACTTGCCTAGTCGAAATGCCAGTTAGCAAACTGTGCACAGACACTACAGTGGCAGGGCTGAGATACCTTTTCAGGGCTACTCATGTGGGTGCACAATCAGTGCTGCAGGCCCACTAGTAGCATTTGATTTCCAGGCCCTGACACACTCAGTGCACTTTACTAGTAGGCCTGAGCGAAATTTCAGTCCGCTCGCAGAATTTTCGATATTTTGACAATTTTGCGTTCCGTGGAGAACGCAGAAATGTTACAACTTCCGCAATCGGACACAAAATGGAAGTATTTTCTTGTCTGCGCTTTTAAAATGCGTTCTCGCGCCCGCGGTAGCGACTCACCAGGTCCCTGCGTTTGCCAACGAGTTTTCCTATACGTTCGCGTGCGCCATGGGATGTTGGATTGTTGGTAGCCGGTCGCGCTATCCCGCGAGAGTTTGCGATCGCGAACACGTCATTCGATCCAGAGCAGGAAATAAGCATCGCAAGCAAGATGGCCGTGCCCATTAGCGACCGCATGGGCAAGTTAGAGATCTATTTCCCTGAGAGCATGCAAAAACACATCGCGAACGGGCATGAAAAGCAATCTCCGCGTCTTCGCGAAAGTTCCGCGTGCTCGCAGAGATTTAGAGCAATTTTGCGATAATTTGCGTAGGGCAACTTCGCAAATTCCGCCCACCCCTATTTACTAGGAGCTTACCAGAAAATCAAATATGCCAATCATAGAAACACCAATCATGATAACAATTTACACAGACAGCATATGCACTTTAGCACTGATTAGCAGTGGTAAAGTTCCCCTAGTCCTAAAGCCAGCAACAACAGATCAGGAAAAAAATAGGAGGAAGAAGCAAAAAGTTTGGGGATAACCCTGCAAAAAGTGCCAAGTCCAACAGAGGCTTAGTTTGTTTTTCTTTGCTTTTTGTGTCTGGTGGTGTTGTGCTCTCTGTGCCTAATAGGCCGAAGGCACGATGCCGAAAAAGACATGGGTCTTGATTGGGAAATGTATGGAGTTCAATTCCAGTGTGGAATTCTATTCCGCACAATTAGAGATCCAGTGTTCCTGCATCCGGATTTATTGGTTGGAGAACCAACAAACCAAATTTTAGTGATTGGAAAATCCACCAGGTAAAATCTCTGTGGGAAAAGGCTGCATTGTAACTGCCTGGACCCTTTACATGACTCCTGCCCAAACCTCAGACAAGTCATTAGGAAACATGACATGCTGCCCTCTACTACGTCAAAATGTTCCACTTCTTCCTTCACTCCCCCTTCCCTGTATCCTAGTGACTAAATGCAGTGCCCGTGTCTTTGTTAGTGTGCCAGTGTTATTTGTGCTTTGTTAGTGTGTTAGTCCTTTGTCACTGTGTCCATGTGAATGTTAGTCCTCTTATGGCAAAGTGACATTATTGCTACCCATGTCTAAGTGTCTGTGTCTTTGGCGATGCTCCTGTATCACTTTCACTGTGTCATTGTGGGTACCCTGTGCCATTGTACTAGCTTTATGTCTCACATGATAGAATTGTTTGTTTATAAGCTAAGCCATCCTAAAACCACCTTGCAACACTTTCTGGACGAGAGAAAAATAGAACTGGGTGCTGAGTGTTTTAGGATGGATTTATTTATTTTTTATTTAATGTTGTAAAATCAAATTCTTGTCAACGATAGCGACTCATTTCAAACAAGTTAGAGTCAACATGCATTTAACTATTGCACTTTTAACTAGTGCAGCATTATGATTATCCCACACATCAGCCTTATTTTAAATATAACGACGCAAGAAAAATGTACTAATCATTTAAAAAATAAAGAAATTGTTTGAAGTCTGTTACACAATGCAGTTTGGATCTTTCATTTTATTTTGCATGCTGAACATATAGAGACTCGATGAAGGAAGTTTTATCTTAGCTAACCTTTTATTTTGAAGCAATCTCTTAACACGTCATCAGGCGCTTTCAGATGGGGCAAGCACCAATATGGTGGCGCTGGGCTCTGCCAGGCTCCCAATGGCTTCGACCCAAGGCCTGTTTGTATGTGATATGTGATCTGACTTAGGGATCTGTTTTGACAGCTTGGCAGGGCACCCTCTCAAAAACGTTGATAGGGTGGACCGTCATTTTGATTTACGGCACAATATATACACAACCCTCCCTCTCCGCCTCTACCATCGCCTTCACCCCCTCACCCATGCGGCAGGTCGACTCGGCTCTCAAAAAACATCCTCTGCATGACGTGGAACCCGGGGCGAGCGCGAAGGCTTGTCAGTGCTTTCACTGCATCGGACAGGCACCGTTGCGAATCCAGGGTAGGATTTCTAAATGCCAACCTGTCAGAGACTGGCACGTCAGGTCATTATTCCGCACCAGTGCGCAGATTACCGAACGTCTCCATCTGCGGCTGGGGAGCCCTGTCACACCGTCAGCTTCCCGCCCAAGGATGCTAGCTGGAAACCCAACCATCCAAAAAAAAATACACGCCACTGATTTATGAACAAAATAATGCCCTCTTGAAAATACACTCGTTGGCAGTTAATGCCCTGGGGAGAATGACTGCCATCAGATACTCCAGGAGACAGAATCATCTGTTCAGAAACGTTTCATTGATAAATCCCCGAAATGCAAATGTCTCCGGTGATTTTTTATGCTCCTACGGACGCATTCATATTTATAGCATACAATCTCTGAGTATCAAGGTGCCTTAGCCACCAGCATGGGATGAACGAGACTGGGAGCCGAGGGCTGGAGCCCAAAGTAAATAATGCAGCCGGCAGCGGTCCTGATTATTTTTTCATTTACCTTTTTATGGTCGGGCTTGACAGCGCAGCTGCCGCCAGACAATTATGTGAGGATCCCTGGAGAGGGACTTTGGCTCGGCCAACGTGTTGGGAGATAGGAGTACATGTTTTTATTGGGCAGAAGTTGTCTTCTTCCACAAAAAAAGTGCGTGCCCTCTACACAACTGTGATGATATTGTTTATTTTTGCAGGTGCCTGAGCTCGAACGTTCAGGATACATACATGACACTGTAATGCTTGTTAAAGTGTCTTAGATAACTAGATACATTATTGTGTTTTCTCAGGCAGAAGCACAGATGGGAGGAGGGCAATCATTAACCTATATGGATGATTAGGTCTGGTTTGACAGTGCAACTTTTAACTTTCACCAATATTATTCTACAGTTATTTGCTTCCACAGGAATACATATCCATTGCTATGCTATTTAGTTCTAATTCTTAACATTTCCATGCAACATTCCTCTAAAGCCAAGCATATTGGCATTGCCAATGCTTGTTTTTAATTTGATAATGTTCTTCGAGTTTGGCACTTCACTCATTTGCTCTAGATGATGTCCTACATGGCCCAAACGAGTGTGTCATCCCTGTTAGCGGAATGGCCTTTACTAAAAGGCAATTATATTTGACTTGAGTGGTCTAATACAGTTTTTTTGCTGCACATGGCACTGTAGTTGTGCTGTGCCCTCCTGACCTCGGCATAATGCTACTCACGTTCAGTGCAGACTCTTGGGCCCAACGCAACTGATATGCTGACCTTTGGGAACAAAGGTTCTGCTATACATTTCGGTTGTCAGGTTGGCATGATACGTCAGAGCATGGGAACAATGTTGTGCACTGCTTACCCCCGGCAGGGACTAGTGTCAGGGCTGTGCACTGCAAACCCATATTGGTCTGGTGACAGTGCTGTTCACAGCTGATCCCATACAATGATGCTGCTGCTATGACCATTGTTCTTGTGGCACTATGACAGTTCTTCGCACTGGTGACCTCAGTACTTGTACACTGGGTCTTCTGCTGACGATCACACTGCTGTGCAGTAGTGACCACAGTGGAGGTTGGTAGATCTATGCATTGCTGGACCAGAGCATTAATGGTAGTACTGTGATGTGATGTCTCTGAGGTGCAATGCTAGAACTGTGGAACCCTGGAAGAGGACACCAAGATGTTCGGAAGTAGACCTCAGAGACAGAGTCTAACCTAATCTTCAGGGTTAATAAAGGGAGGACCAGGTTGAGGGAGACTGCCCACAATTTTTTAAGACATTATTTAAGTTTTGTATCATACCAGGCACAAAGTACGGCGCTTAAGTAGCACACACATTTGCGAGTAAGTATCAACGGAAAAAAATAAAAAAATACTTGAGACAGCAAACCATGAACAATAAACAAGTACAAAAACAGAGGTAGCAGAATCCCTTAGTTGGGAGTGGCGCTTATGAACGGTCTCATCCACTAGCTTGGATCTAGCAACCCGCTCTCATTTATCCCAATCCAGGGTGTTGGGGGCAGGCCCGGACTGGCCGTTGCAGGCACCGGGCAATCCCCCGGTCGGCCGCGAGGGTGGGGGCCGGTTTTGGGCCCCAGGGGGCCGGTTTTGTTACAGGGTCGTTTTTTGCATCATAGCTGCAAAAACGGCACTGTAACAAAATTGGCTGAAAACCGGCCCTAGCAAAGAGCGCGGTCGCACCCCCCAACCCCCCCTGTGGGGAGGGGGGGCCGGCCGAGCACTTTGACAGGGCCGGTTTCGGTTCCCAGTCCGGCCCTGGTTGGGGGACCCCCTATATAACATGAAAGGCACCACGTGGTCTGCCCCGTGTGCTTCCATTGTCTGTTCCTCTTCCGACACACTCCTCACTCTCTCCTTTTCTCCCTCTCTTGTACATTCATTCCATTTACACTGCCTTGGCCTTCTAGTCGTGCGATATTTAGGTATCCATCCAGGAGAGCTATCTTGAGTCTCCATTGAGGGCCCAGCACCGGCCATAGCATCAGCTAGTCTTCCAACCATCTCCTCCCACCGCTTCAGGTCCCTCTCAGCATTCTCATCAGTTGTGATAATTCATAGCCTCCTCTCCTTAGCTGTGGCTCACTCTAGTAGATTTCACCTCCTTGTAGCTAGCGGGGCGGTGCAGGTGTCATTCAGTGTATCGCTATTAAGCACCTAGCTAAGACACTGCCCATAATTAAGGCATTGATCCCATCACTATTCAATTTAAGGGACTTCTAGCCATCCTGTTGGCAAGCTCTAACATGCAAAAATGAATGCTTGCCAGTGTATCACTGAAGTTATCTCTAATAGAGATGATGATTTGAATTTCATCGGTATGAGATTAAAACCAAAAAACTGGATGAGTGATGCAGGAGGAAAGATATATGTTTTGAAAAGAGTGCTGCTAAGAGAAGAGCCCTGAGAAACACCACAGGTGAGGGAAAGGAGAGGAATGGAAAGGTGTCTGTAGTCCGTGTAGGAGAGTAGGATCTGCTTCTTATAGTTACCCCCACTTTTTGCTGAGGTATCACTATTTTCGAATTAGTCTGGGTGGGAGCCTGCTATCCAGGACCCCAGCCTAGCTGATTTCTCCTCTAAATTGATTGCATGTACTTTAGGTAACTCCAGATTGGATGCTAGTCCCTAGTATATGGTACCCCATGTACCCAGGGCATAGGTACCACAGAGGCCTCTCAGGGGCTGCAGCATGTATTATGCCACCCCTGGGAGACCATTCAAACTGACACCACAGGCCTGCTACTGCAGCCTGTGTAAGGTGGTACATGCACCCCTTACTTAGAGATGGGTTCACTATATCTAATCTAAATCACTGCACATATAAACCTATCAGTCACCCCTATGGCAGGCCTTATCAATCCCGAAGGCAGGGTGCTGGGTTTTATGTGAGAGGGTGCTCCTGCATGAGCAAAGCCCCTCTGCAGTCTTCAGAACCTATTTTCCAGGGTTGTTTGTGATGCAGCCAACCACATATATTTAAGTGCATCATAACCTCGCGGTAAATGCTAACTTTAAAACAGGTGCTTAGAAACATGTCGTGTTTGGTGTCAAACACCTTGAATCATACCTCCACACACCAGTAACTGGTGTGGGAAGTATGATTCCTCTCTTGTAGATCCACTACTGTGGGTCACCGGGCTACCCAGTACCAGTTTTTTTTAACCTGGGCATCACAAAATGGATGCTGCCAGCCACAGACACGCATCTGCCCTCCTGATGCTGAGCTGAGCTTGAGCAGGGGAGGCTGGACAATAGGTTTCCTGTCACAGGGAGGCGCGACCACCTCCCAGACAGGATTTAGTGTATTGGGGCTGGGTGGGTGCACTCTGAGAGTGCCTGACCGTCTGCACTGGGGGCACAATTGGTGTCCCTGTGCTTAGTCCAGTTCAAACCAGTTGCAGGAACCATTTGCTCCTGCTCTGGCACAAAACTGGACAAAGGGCATGGGTGTAACACCCCTCTGTCCTGACTAAGCATGGGCGTAAAATCCGCTCCGCTCGTGGATTTTTCGGATTTTCGGCAAATTCGCAATCCGCAAACGCTCGCGAATTTGTCGAGAATCCGTGAATCCGGATTTTTTGCTTGGTTGCGGCGCGCGGCGTGGTGCACGGCGTTCACTTTCCGTCATTTAGCGTTTGCCGAGTTGTTTTTCTTTGCGAGTGACGCGCCATTTTAGATCTTGCTGCGTGTTCCCGCGGGAGTTTGGCGCCCGCGAATACGTAATCGCGGCTTGCCACCTTGCACAGCACACCTCGCGAGAGTTCGCAATTGCGAACACGTAGTTGCGGCGGAAAGGAACAATCTCGCACTTGCGAAATAGAGATTTTGCAATTTCGCACAAGAAAATCACCAGCAAACAGGATAAACCTTCAGAAAATTATGATTTTTATCAGAATCACTCCTCAGGTTGACATTTGCATGGCCTTTTTTTTTGCAAGGAGTCCATTTTGGGGGGGGGGGGAGGAAGGAAGTGCCCCACAGTCTCCAACTTCCTGTTCCTGTCCAGCAGGCTCCTCCCAGTGCTTTGTCCATCTCCTGGTCACTTTCATTTGGATCTGGAGCTGGAAGGATTACTTTTTGTGGGTGCTGCTGGATATTTGGGTTTGAGGCCTTTTTGACTGTCTTTGGATCACTTTTGGATTAGAAATCAACTTTCACAAGTAAGTTTGTTTGGGGCATTACAGTTGCTGCAAGTAAAATTTTGGAACTTTTTCAGAACATTAAATAAATTATATTGTGGGTAGCCACAGTATCCAGTAGGACCAGGGTTGGTTAGGGGTGCATGATACAACTGTTTTGTTGAATTTAAACACCATTGAGGCCATGGATGGGCTGGGATTGTGCTGATTTTTGTCCTTTTTTTGGGCCTGCTGGTGGGGCCCTTTGCCCAGGGGTGGTGAGTGTTGCATGGGCCTGGTCTTTCTGTGGGGTGTCTTCTTGAATTTAAACATAATTGAGGCCATGGATGGGCTGGGATTGTGCTTATTTTATTGTTTTTTGTCGTTTTTGGGGGGCTGCTGGTGTGGCCTTTTGCCCAGGGGTGGTGGTGCATGGACTGAGTGTGCCTGTGGTGTGGTCTCACTCTCTTTAATGTAAACATCATGGATGGCATTGGATTGTGGTGATTTCTGGCTGTTTTTCTGTTTTTTGGGGGTGTACTGTTGATGTGGACTGGCCATGTGGGTGGTGGTGGTGGCCATCTTGAGTGCTGGCTGGTACAGGCAACATGTGCTTGGGGTGTAAGGGGCCATTTTGAGGAGAGGCAGTGTCTGAGGCCTGCACTTATTTTGCCTACTTTTCATCCATTATGCCCAGGGGTAGTGAGTGTTGCATGGGCCTAGTGTTTCTGAGGGGTGTCTTCTTGAATTTAAACACCATTGAGGCCATGGATGGGCTGGGATTGTGCTGTTTTTTTTTTTCTGTCGTTTTTTTGGGCCTGCTGGTGGGGCCCTTTGCCCAGGGGTGGTGAGTGTTGCATGGGCCTAGTCTTTCTGTGGGGTGTCTTCTTGAATTTAAACATAATTGAGGCCATGGATGGGCTGGGATTGTGCTTATTTTATTGTTTTTTGTCGTTTTTGGGGGGCTGCTGGTGTGGCCTTTTGCCCAGGGGTGGTGGTGCATGGACTGAGTGTGCCTGTGGTGTGGTCTCACTCTCTTTAATGTAAACATCATGGATGGCATTGGATTGTGGTGATTTCTGGCTGTTTTTCTGTTTTTTGGGGGTGTACTGTTGATGTGGACTGGCCATGTGGGTGGTGGTGGTGGCCATCTTGAGTGCTGGCTGGTACAGGCAACATGTGCTTGGGGTGTAAGGGGCCATTTTGAAGAGAGGCAGTGTCTGAGGCATGCACTTATTTTGCCTACTTTTCATCCATTATGCCCAGGGGTAGTGAGTGTTGCATGGGCCTAGTGTTTCTGAGGGGTGTCTTCTTGAATTTAAACACCATTGAGGCCATGGATGGGCTGGGATTGTGCTGATTTTATTGTTTTTTTGGGCCTGCTGGTGGGGCCCTTTGCCCAGGGGTGGTGAGTGTTGCATGGGCCTAGTCTTTCTGTGGGGTGTCTTCTTGAATTTAAACATAATTGAGGCCATGGATGGGCTGGGATTGTGCTTATTTTATTGTTTTTTGTCGTTTTTGGGGGGCTGCTGGTGTGGCCTTTTGCCCAGGGGTGGTGGTGCATGGACTGAGTGTGCCTGTGGTGTGGTCTCACTCTCTTTAATGTAAACATCATGGATGGCATTGGATTGTGGTGATTTCTGGCTGTTTTTCTGTTTTTTGGGGGTGTACTGTTGATGTGGACTGGCCATGTGGGTGGTGGTGGTGGCCATCTTGAGTGCTGGCTGGTACAGGCAACATGTGCTTATTTATTTTTTATTTATTTTTATTTTTGTGTTTTGTAGAGCGCCTGGTGACCCGAAGGCATCCCCGCGCTATCGAGTTGTGAGATCCTGGAGAGGAAGACCGAGGGGACTATTTAGGGAAGAGGAAGGTTTTAAGTTTTTTACGGAAGTGTGGGAGACAAGGTTCCAGACGCAGGTTGCGGGGGAGAGCGTTCCATTTTGCGGAGGCATTGACCGAGAAGCGGCGGCCACCAGTACGCGACTTCTTGAATTTAGGAACTATGGCCAGGTGTTCGCTGTCAGAGCGGAGATTTCTGGGGGCTTTGTAGGGGATGATCAGGTTTTTAAGGGCAGCTGGACCAGCCCCGTTTATAAGTTTATGCGTGGTGCACAGGGCCTTGAACTCTACACGCTGGCGCACAGGGAGCCAGTGCAGAGCTTTGAGGGCCGGCTTGGTCGAGGCTCTGGGCGGGAGGTTCAGAATGAGCCTTGCCGCGGCATTCTGAGCACGTTGGAGCTTGGCCAAGGTGAAATCAGGAGCTCCAAGGTAGGCGGCGTTCCCATAGTCAAGCCGGGCAAGTATCAGCCCCTGGATCAAAAGTTTCCTTGATGGGGGGGGAAGGAGTGGGAGAATCTTACGGATTGACCTCATGAGGCCAAAGCACGTTCCAGCGGTCTTTGCTGCCTGGGTCTTCATGGAGAGGTCCTGCTCCAGCCAGAAACCTAGTGTTTTGATTTCTTTCTTAGGCGTGGGGATGTTCCCAAAGGCCTCCGGCCACACTGATGGGGGGATGGAAGACCATTTGTTGCCTAGGAGCATGATTTCGGTTTTCGCACCGTTGAGCATAAGGGAGGATTCGCACATCCAGGTGTGGATATCCTGCAGACAGTTCAAAAGATTATCTGGGTGCTTGTCAAGGTGCGAAAGAGAGACGACGAGTTGTGTGTCGTCAGCATAGTTTACTATTTTAATCCCGTAAGGGGTCACGACATCTTCCAAGGGGGCCATGTAAACATTAAACAGGGTGGGACTAAGCGAGGACCCCTGGGGAACTCCACACGTGAGAGGGAAGGGGTCGGAGCGAAAATTGCCGTCCCACACCTGAAATGACCGTCCGACTAGAAAGGATTCAATCCATGTATATGCTGTTCCCCCAATTCCTGCCCTGGCCAGGCGATGGAGTAGGACACGGTGGTCCACCGTGTCGAAGGCGGCACTGAGATCCAGGAGGATCACTGCCACTGATCCTCCTGAATCCAGGATACATCTGGCCTCCTCGATGACGGAGAGGAGGGCAGTGTCCGTGCCCTGGCCCGGCCGAAATCCTGTTTGAGACTGCCGCAGAATTTTGTTGGTCTCAAGGAATTGGGAAAGTTGTACGTTAGCCAATTTCTCAGCCATCTTACTGATACAGGGAAGGATCGAAATGGGTCTGTAATTAGCCATGTCGCCCGGGTCTGCTTGAGGTTTTTTCAACAGAGCCTTGACGACAGCGCTCTTCCAGTTGGAAGGGACCGAGCCTTGCTGAAAGGAGGTGTTAATAAGATCCCTGATGGTGGGGGATATGCTTGGTGACACAGTTTTTAGGAGTCTGACAGGGGCCGGGTCAAGGGGGGAACCACTTTTCAATTTGGCCATCGTGGTGGTGACCTCTGTGAGGGAGACTGTTCTAAAAGAGATCAACCGCGGGCTGTTAGTGCAGATGTCAGTATCATCCTGTGTGAGCGGGCTGATTGGGGGGAGGGAATCCAAGATCCGCGAAATTTTGGAATTGAAGTAAGCCGCTAGGTCCTTGCTTCTATCCAGGGGATGGGGAAGAACAGCCGATGTAGTAGGAATGTTGAGTAGTTCCTTGACTATAAGGTAAGATTCTTTAGCAGAATTAGTCGCATTTTTTATTCTATTGTCATAGAATGTGGCCTTAGCTAGTTTAATGGCTGATTTGTATCTTTTTACCGAGCTATTGTAAGTCTCCTTGTCACTATGGAGCCAGTCTTTCCTCCACTGCCTCTCAGCCTTTTTGCACTCTCTGCGAAGGTCACGAAGTTCCGAGGTGTACCATAGGGCATGGCCCTTTATCCTATTTTTGACCTCACGATTTTTTAGAGGGATAATACTGTCAAGGGAGGAGGATATCCAATCTCTTAGTTGAGTGTCAGCCTCGGACGGGTCCTCCACGAGGCTAGGGGTGGAGGAGTCCAGTGCTTTAGCCCAATCCTCCGATGAGAGTCTGGCCCACGGTCTATCTCTGGTAAAGATAGGGGGTTTGTGTAGTTTCTTGTAAGCCCCAGGAAGGTGGAGTGTGACCAAGAAGTGGTCCGTCCAAGGGAGAGGAAGGGAGTCAATGTGTTGAAGGGAGGGGATGTTGGAAAACACCGGGTCGAGTAGGTGCCCTTTTATGTGTGTTGGGCCGGTGTTAGCAAGGAGGAGGCCATGAGCCGCCAGATCGCGGATAAGGTCAGCTGCTCCTGTATCCAGGGGGTCGTTGAAATGGATATTTAGGTCTCCTGTTATTAGGAAGTTTGATGTTAGATGGGCCGAGGACGAGATAGTGTCCAGAAGAGATGTTACAAAGGGAGCAGAGTAACCGGGAGGCCGGTAGACCAAAAGGCCAGATAGGGAGCTGGTCGAAGTTAACTGGATTGTAAAGAGGCAGCTCTCTGATTCCCGATTCGCAATCTCATTAATTCGACAGACAAGGTGGTCCCTGTGGAGGATGGCTAATCCACCTCCTCTACCTGAGGGGCGTGGTTGAGACATGATGAGGAAGCCCGGGGGCAGGGCCAGTACTATGTCCGAATTTGAGTGCTCCGTGATCCATATTTCTGTCAGAAAAAGTATGTCCAGGTTGAGATCGATTATGAGATGATTGATAAGCAGGGCGTGCTTGGGGAGCGATCTACAGTTGAGAGTCGCAATTTTGAGGGCCGGAGGTGGAACCGGGGATTTTGATAGACGTAACTTGCCCGGTTTGCAGATGTTACAGCTAGAGTAGGCAACATTAGGGTCCTGCATACCATGACATGTGTTATTTTTACTGGTCCTTAGGCTAAGGAGCTCTCTACGAGAGTAGCTTACCTTTGTACTGACAGGGACGGGCATAGCATCTGGCCCAGGGCCCGGTCGTGCGTGGACGGGCGCAGACGGGCTTGCCTTAGGCGCGCCTTCGGCGCGCAAACGGCGCTCCCGCTGCGCTCGTCCGCTGCGCTGGTATGACCGGCACATTTGTGGTCTCTGGGGTGGGCGTGGCCTCGGAGTGGGCGTGGCTATCGCCTTGGGCGTTTCCTGCTACAGCGCTGGGACGCTGTGACAGGGGGTCGGAGAGAGAGGTATGAGCGCGTTAAGGTCGGCGCTTTCCAGCAAGTGTGCACGGTGCTTTTAAAGGTTAAAACACAAAAGAATTAGTGCAATTTTAAAACAGGGATTAAAACACAGTCCTCCGGCTTTCCGCCTCAGAGGATGACAACAATGAAAGAGAACCGCTTTCAGTCAGCGTTTTTGTGGTCTCTGGGGTGGGCGTGGCCTCGGAGTGGGCGTGGCTATCGCCTTGGGCGTTTCCTGCTACAGCGCTGGGACGCTGTGACAGGGGTTCGGAGAGAGAGGTATGAGCGCGTTAAGGTCGGCGCTTTCCAGCAAGTGTGCACGGTGCTTTTAAAGGTTAAAACACAAAAGAATTAGTGCAATTTTAAAACAGGGATTAAAACACAGTCCTCCGGCTTTCCGCCTCAGAGGATGACAACAATGAAAGAGAACCGCTTTCAGTCAGCGTTTTTGTGGTCTCTGGGGTGGGCGTGGCCTCGGAGTGGGCGTGGCTATCGCCTTGGGCGTTTCCTGCTACAGCGCTGGGACGCTGTGACAGGGGGTCGGAGAGAGAGGTATGAGCGCGTTAAGGTCGGCGCTTTCCAGCAAGTGTGCACGGTGCTTTTAAAGGTTAAAACACAAAAGAATTAGTGCAATTTTAAAACAGGGATTAAAGGGGTGTAAGGGGCCATTTTGAGGAGAGGCAGTGTCTGAGGCCTGCACTTATTTTGCCTACTTTTCATCCATTATACCCAGGGGTAGTGAGTGTTGCATGGGCCTAGTGTTTCTGAGGGGTGTCTTCTTGAATTTAAACACCATTGAGGCCATGGATGGGCTGGGATTGTGCTGATTTTATTGTTTTTTGTCGTTTTTTTGGGCCTGCTGGTGGGGCCCTTTGCCCAGGGGTGGTGAGTGTTGCATGGGCCTAGTCTTTCTGTGGGGTGTCTTCTTGAATTTAAACATAATTGAGGCCATGGATGGGCTGGGATTGTGCTTATTTTATTGTTTTTTGTCGTTTTTGGGGGGCTGCTGGTGTGGCCTTTTGCCCAGGGGTGGTGGTGCATGGACTGAGTGTGCCTGTGGTGTGGTCTCACTCTCTTTAATGTAAACATCATGGATGGCATTGGATTGTGGTGATTTCTGGCTGTTTTTCTGTTTTTTGGGGGTGTACTGTTGATGTGGACTGGCCATGTGGGTGGTGGTGGTGGCCATCTTGAGTGCTGGCTGGTACAGGCAACATGTGCTTGGGGTGTAAGGGGCCATTTTGAGGAGAGGCAGTGTCTGAGGCCTGCACTTATTTTGCCTACTTTTCATCCATTATGCCCAGGGGTAGTGAGTGTTGCATACTTGCATGTCCCTAGTCTTTCTGTGGGGTGTCTTCAATGTAAACATCATGGATGGCATGGGATTGTGCTAATTTTTCTGTGTTTTGTCGATTTTTTGGGGTGTATAACTGAACTGATGTTCCTCTGTCTTCCATTGCTTTTAGGTGCACAAGAAGACTCAAGAGAACCACCAGTGCCAGGAAGAAGTCCTGCAGCGGTGTGTGTGTGCAGCATAACGTCACGCGACGTCACGTCTGGACACAGAACCCTCTGCAACTCGTGCAACTGCTGCCTGCTGACCTGCTCTGAAGAAGATGGCCCCAAAAAAAGTAACCCGTAGCTCCTCTAGCAAGAAAGGTGCCAGTAAGGAGCAGAAGAAGCAAGTTACCAAGGACACTGGTGTGCTGCCCGCCCCTTTTTTTGGGAGTAAAAAAAAAGTATGCCTGCAGCAGCAGCAGCGGGATCTGCTGGGGACCAAGCTGGCAGCAGCACCCCCGCTCCATTGGGCTCAGTGCCACCACCACCACCACGCCAACTTAAGTCCAAGCCCTTGAGTGCTGCAGAGGCAGCCAGTATAGTTCTTCAATCACCATCGACCAGTGATGTTGGCTCATCGCAAGAAAGCAGCAGCAATGTCCCTCAATCAACACAGGTTGTTGTAGCTCATCTGACGAGTGTTGAACAACCACAGCCGCAACAACAATCACATGTGCAAGTACAAGCCCAAGTACATGTGGAAGGAGAGGCAGCGCAAGGAGATGCGCAAGCAGAGGTGCATGGAGGGTCACAAGTGCCCACAATAGTTGTTCCTCCCGAAGTAGGGGCACATCAGGAAATCGACAATCAAGGCGAGGTATCATTTGAGGAAGCCACTCCTCCTGATGATCCTTCATTGTCTTCCACACCCCTAGCAAGGAAGAGATCAAGGGTGGTGTCTACATCTTCTTCAAGCACACCTCCTTCTGATGATACGGATCAAACTTGGGAACCAGGACCACAGCCGTCTGAGAGTGAGGCACACCATGATCCGACAAAGGTAGTTAAGCGTAAAAGGAAGCTCGTCCAAAGTCTCAGAGTTATGGAGTGTGATGAGTCTCAACAAGAAGTGGCGGATACTGCTGCTGATGAAGACTCTGCCAACGACGACCCAGTCATCATAAAGGTCACTGCAGCCCCAGCGGGCATGCAGCAAACAGACATTTTGACCCTAGCCCGAAGAGCTGCTGAGCGTGATGATGATGATGATGTTGTCGATGAGGAGGCAGTGGAAACACCACAATCATTGGAGTTAAGTAGTACACCAACTCGTCCCGCTTCCATATTTCTTTCTGGCAAGAAGAGACCTCCGTCAACCTCGACCTTAATTAGTGGCGGTGAAAGTGCAAAACGTACAAAAGTTGGGCAATCCAGATCCTCCACTTCATCTGGCATTAGCTTCATGACCACCACCACCAGTATCGCCGCCTCCTCCATGTCCCACAGACACTTCAAGTCCCCAGTTTGGGACTTCTTTACTGTTTGTCCAAAAAATCCAAAGTTTGCCATTTGTACCATTTGTAAGCAAGCAGTTAGTCGTGGTAAGCCAGGTACCAACTATGGTACCGGAGGCCAGAGAGGTCATCTTAGGAGACAGCACACTGTCAAATGGTTTGCGCACCTAGATGCGATCAAGAAAGGCCGAAATCAAGGAAACGTTGATGTTTCATCTGATGATGACGAGCAGGAAGAAGACGTGTCAAACACTTCCCTTACACCCAGTACCCCTGTCAGCAGCACACCCAATGTGAGGCACACTAAGAGTGTTGGAGCGAGTGAGACACCAACGCACAAAAGTTCACCAGCGAGCAAAATTGGGTCAACGAAGTCATTATCAGCCCGTAAATGCTTGGTCCAGGGCAACATTAGAACAATGCTTACTTCAGACGTGCCATATGAACGCAACCACCCACTGACGCGTCTGTATAACACTAAGCTGGCTAAAATGCTAGCTGTGGACCTTCTACCTTTTTCTTTTGTAGAAGCGGTAGGTTTTCTTGAATTAGTGGCAACGCTCTGCCCTAAATGGAAGGTTCCGAGCCGGTTCTATTTTGCCAGAGTTGCGGTTCCAGCACTACATGAAGATGTGCTGGAGGCGATTGGGGCAGCTTTGCAGAAGAGTGCTGTTCACACAATACATCTGACAACAGACATGTGGACCAGTGGCACAGGCGCTGATTACATGTGCATCACTGCACACTGGGTCTCTTTTTCAGGTGTTAAAGCAAAGCTAAACGCAGGTGTTGACCCGGACAAAGTTTTCAAAGCTGCTCGGAAACATGCAACACTAGCCATGTTTGGCTTGGAGAAAAGTCACACAGCAGAAAACCTTTTGGAAGAGTTTAACAAAAAGGTCTTGCAAATTCTATCCCCCCTAAAACGCAAGATTGGTTATGTTTCCACGGATAATGGCGCCAATGTAGTTAAGGCCATGTTTAAGGGTGACCATTTTAGAGTGCCGTGTTTGGCGCACTGTATCAACCTGGTAGTTCAAAAATTCTTGAGTGATAAACAGAGTCCAGCGTTCGAGGTAATGGCCACCTGCCGCAAAATGTGCAACCATTTCAGCCATTCTTTTAAGGCCCGGAAGCATCTGCGGAGACTGCTACTTCAACGTGGAATGCCAGTGAAAGCACTCATCCAGGAGGTGGCAACACGTTGGAACTCAACCTTCTACATGCTTGAGCGTCTGTATGAGCAGTATACGGTACTCGATCACTATTTCTTCACAGAGGCTACATCTCAGAAGGAGGACATGCGGATGGGTGCGGCGCAATGGGACATAGTTAAAAGCCTGACAGACATGCTTCGTCCTTTTGAGTTCTTCACGCGTGCAGTCAGCCAGGAGGACTGTAATTTGGGAAAAGCTATCCCATTGTTGTGCATGCTGGAGCACCAACTGATGGCGGTGTCTTCTGAGTTTGAAAAAGATGAAAAAAAAAAGACCATTTTATTTTGTCTGAGAAATTATTAGAGCGCCTACGTGGTGATGAACGTCTTAAAATGATCAACTCAGAACAGCATTACATTTGTGCTACTATTCTGGATCCACGCTACAAAAAGGCGCTGGCAGGCGAAGCATTCTTTCCTTTTGCTGATGCAGATGTTCAAAAGTACAAACATTGGTTAGCCTGGTCAGCCAAGAGGTTTGAAAAAGAACGGCAGGTTATTGAAGGAGAAGCCAGTACATCAGCATCAGCATCAGCAGGCCATCCCCAGTCACAAGAATCCACTTCTGCACCTGTGGCTGGGGCACAAGTGACCTCTCAGCCGTTAAAGACACCGGCAACTGGATCATCTGCACCACACACAATGACAACACTAACAGTGGCTGCGGAGGAGGATTGGCTAAGTTTGATGGGGTATGGTTCTCGAAAAAATGTCACAGGCACAGCAAAAAGTAAGCAAAGTGGAGGAACAGTTGATGACCTTGAGTCGATGGTGCAGGACTATCTGAATGACTCAACAGAGGTCTTTCTTAATGATGAGCCATTGCAGTATTGGCATGGCAAAAAACAATTGTGGCCACAGCTCTTCAACCTGGCTATAAACTATTTGTCTTGCCCACTCGCAAGTGTGTCTTCTGAACGTGTTTTCAGTGCTGCTGGTGGCATTGTAACTCCCAAACGGAGCCGCCTCTCGCCCAAAAATGTGGAGCGGCTGACAATGATCAAGATGAATCAGCACCTCATACCACCAGATTACAAAGTACGAGAAAGCACGCCGCATGAAGACGAGGAGGACGGCAACGTAGATGAGGGGATTTGTTCTCTGTTCGGTGGCACTGACCTCATCCAGCCTGAATTCGCAGAGTATGATGACGAAATCTTGTTCTTATTCCCTGACACCGAGCCCTGAAAATGAGACAATCAATCAAGAACTTTCTTTTTCGTCCTTATTCACTTTTATTCCTGTGTGCTTTGTGTCTCTCTTTCTTTGTTTTGCACAGTTAATTTAATTCAAACTTTAATCACCTAATCCCAAAAACAAGACCATCATCAGAACTGTCTTCACTTGTTTGCTTATTGATTTGAAGGTGCCGCAGTCTACATTCCTCAGGTTCACAAGTTCTGAAGAACATGCTCCTCTATCCTCCTCCTCCAGACTGCGATTTCCCTCAAAGCAGAGTGCTGGATTACGCCCAATGAAGAAAGACTCAGCACTTGTGGGAGTGTTGTACTTCTTTGCGGGTGAGTTGACGGATTTGGGCCCATTGCTGTGAAGCTCTAAAAATGGACAAAAGTGTTTTGGACCAAATATGAGGTGGAAATTTCTTGCCGTTTTTGCTGACTTGCTTGCCTTTGAGGTGCTCTTTGGCGGGGTTCCGGGTGTTTGTGGGTAATTTTTGGTGTCTGGGAGCACTGCTGCGATAGTCTAATCTTGATTGCATTTGCTTTTCAGGAAATCCGTGGTGGAAAACAGGAGTTATGATGATTGATGATGATGATGAGTGACCTAGCTGCACAGCGCCGCGTTTGGACCGAAGGCCGAGAGATATTGTAAGTATGAGATTTAGCTTTTTCGCTGTTTGGGGGTGTTGTCGGGTGGTTTTTTCCGGGTGGGTTGGCGGGTCTTGCCTGGGGCATTCCTGGGAAGGTCTAATACCGGATAGAAGTGTTTTGGACAAAATCCTGAAGGAACAGCCTTTTTTTTGCTATTTCTTCTGTCATCTTGCTCAATGTAGCGTTTTGGGGGGCTTCCTGCTGTTCGTGGGTGGGTTGCGGCCGGGGTCTCTGTCGAAGCACTGCTGCGACAATCTAATCTTGATTGCATTTGCTTTTCAGGAAATCCGTGGTGGAAAACAGGAGTTATGATGATTGATGATGATGATGACCTAGCTGCACAGCGCCGCGTTTGGACCGAAGGCCGAGAGATATTGTAAGTATGAGATTTAGCTTTTTCGCTGTTTGGGGGTGTTGTCGGGTGGTTTTTTCCGGGTGGGTTGGCGGGTCTTGCCTGGGGCATTCCTGGGAAGGTCTAATACCGGATAGAAGTGTTTTGGACAAAATCCTGAAGGAAACACCAGTTTTGGCACTTTTTGTAAGTTAGGGTTCGTTAGGGTTAGCCCTAGCAGCAGGATTGCATGTGTTTCGGGGGGTTCTATTGCAACGCAGTTCTGGTGTTGTAGAGCACTGTTGGAGCGATGCTGGCTATGGATACTTTTGCTTGCTTGCAAGTGGTTTGAATACAATCCACGGTCTGTATTTGGGCCTACTGTTACTTTCAAAGTACGTTTTGTAACCATTTTTCTGCTAGGCATCGTTTTTGGAGATCTGATTGGGGTTCTTCTACATTTTTGCGACTGGCTTTAGTAAGGGTCTTGGTGGGAGCATTGCTGGGAAGGTCAAATTTTGTTCTAAAACACAGTTTACAGTACACCTACCTTGAGGGGAAAGATCCGCTATAATATTTTGGCCATACTTATTTATCCTTAAAAAGGTGACTCAGACAGAGCACGCAATTTCAAAAATATTGTACTGTCTATTAGGGAAATCAAAGTGTCACATTTTGAACCACACAACGTACATACCTTTTATTTATTCATCAGTGGTATTGTAATAGCACTTCCTGTTTTCCGTTCAATAATTACAGGCCGGGTTTCAGTCAACATCCGCCAGGCAGGCAGTGGACAGGGTGTCTTCTGTCAGTGGTGGTCACCAACATTGATGGACGAAGCGTCAGCTGGAATGGAGGAGTGCCGCCAATAAGAGGAATTGTTTGCTGCATGCAGGCGCAACTTACTTACCAAATTCAAGGACAACTCCAACAACATACGCAATACAGATACAGTATCCATTGTTTTATTCTATGAGTGTGACTGCATGTGCTTAGCTTTACTTTGTAACCAAAGATTGTCTTTATCTTCAATTATTGTTTGTCCATGCTCTGCTTTTTTTTTCTTCTCTCAACAAAACCTACCCAAAAAGAAACCCCCATTCCCATCCATTTTACAAACCCTAACCCTCTTCCCCCGGGCTGTGTTGTTTTGCTTGATGTCTGACTAAAATGACATCAATAATTCCACACACTTGCTGGGGAGGATAAGGTCATAGCAACAGGCTGGTGAAGGAATACGAGGATATCTTCTAGACTTACTCAGCTTCAGTACTATATCTTCTAGTAGTAGTAGCCAATGTCAAATAAATTCAACGCAAGTACTAGTTATACTTGCAAGCAAATACTTTACCATTTGTTAGGCTACATTATGGCACTGTTCTGTCTGTCACCTGCTATATTCTCGATCGTACCGTAACCGTTGTAATGCTACAGTAAGGACAAACAAGGTTTCGTTTTCTTTTTTTCCATAGGCATGCAACTGCCACTGTGTCACACCACTAGTACCACCGCAATGAGGAAATGTCACCCGCCCAGGATTGACAACGTTAATCCCCATTTCACGTGGAGCCAGCCCTGGGCCTAGCCCTAATTTCTAACACAAATTACAGGTAAGATAAGCGTTTGGTGGGAGGTAGTATAATGGAGTATTATTTCGGAGTAGACAAGAGATTGACGGTTGTACTACTAAAGTCCTACGACTGTTCAGGAAAACAAAGTTACTGTTACACCCCCGCCCCCCACCCACCAGACTGAAAAGCAGTAAAAAACAGGTATGGTCAGATAAAGTTTAAAAATATATTTATGTAGCCCTAACAAAATAATCTCCCTCACCCACCCTAACCCCAACGATTGTCTTTGAAACGTCCCAAAACGATCCCAACTCCCAAATCCCACCCCCCAAAAGTCTATAAAAAAAGGGCAAGGGACACTCCACTACTGGAGGGTGCTGGTGCTGGTGCATTTTGCGGCATGGGCATCATACTCCTTGCGGAGGGTGGCAAGCTCGGAGCGGAGGCCCTTAACCAAGTTCTTATACTTCAGGACCTCCTGCTCCAGGTTGGACATTCGGACTCGTAGGCGGCGTTGGCGTTCCTTGCAGCTCCTGTGGGGGGCAGCTGGTATTTCTGTTGCTTGGCGGTGGCGGTTGTCTTTGTTAGCCCGGCTCGGTCCCGCTGGCTTAGTCACGGAGGAGGATGCAGTGGTCGCAGTCAAGGATGTTGTTGTTGCCCCGCTCGACTGCGTGTCCTCCTCCTCCTCCAGGGCCACCAGCCGCCGATATTCGGCGACAGTGGCCTCCAGCCTCCGTTGCCGGGCCATTCTAGCCTGCTCCCTCCGTGTTGTTGATTTGGAAGGAGCAACTATATGAAGAAAGAAAGACATAGTCTGTAACCAATGCTCCTTAGCATTAATAACACAAAGTGATTGAGCCGAAAGTTGGGTCACAGTACAAGTAGCAAATTGAAAGCACAGTACATAACTATTGAGGACAGTATCTATGTAACCTCCCACTTCTGCATCCTTGCTCTAACATTAGTGGTAGTTTAATGAACAAATTCTACGACCACTATGGACTTCCATTACAGTCGACTATGACAGTACACCAGTCTTATTCTTCTTCTTCTCTCTTGTTTAGGGAAATTGGTACGTTATCTTATGCAAGCCGGCAGAATGACATGGACAGCACAGTGAACTTGCACCCGAGAAAAAAAGTTGCACACCATGATGAGTGAGACAGACTTGCGTTACTGTACCGGTCCAGTACATGCAGGTGGTGAAGCTATTACTTTTCTATTACGGGTGGCACTGAGAATACTCTGTTACAAGGGCTACTGCTTAATTAATTTACCTTTCACCCTACAGTGCAAATGAGTACTAGAAAAGGAAAATGAAGAAGCTAACTAATTTGATTATCTATCACTTCACATGGGACGTATTTGATGACATATGGGATGACTTTAGGTGCTTTGCTTAATATTGAGTGAACAGTGATACACCCACACATGAATGACGTACTACAAGTAAACTAAAGTTATTAAGAGAGGTACGGAGTGTCCACCGTAATAACCAGATATATGCTGTGATTGCAGACGCAATACAAAGTACTGCTACTATTCATGGTAGTATTGGACACATTTACAATTTCTTTTCCTTGCCTTCCCTGCACTGGAACGGACGTGCGGGTGCGGTGGTACATGCTCTTCAAGGTAACACTTACTTCATCTGGCGACCATCTACTCTCTCTAGATACACATGTGCTATCTAAGAGTCAGAGAATACCATGCTCCAGGCATCCATTCAGTCAAAGTATACGCACACATACAGTTTCTGTTTCACCCACCCAGGCTGCTGTCCTTCCACCCATCCTTGCTTCATCATTGACCCAGCCATGCACCATACCATATTCTTTCCTTCCCAGCCACCTCGGGGGCCAAGCAAACACATATCGTTCTTCTTTGCCAGCCATCATACAAGTTCGCGTCCCACTTACTTACACCCTTCTTTCGCTTTTCGTTCATCCCATCCATCACGTTCGTCTAAGAACTTATTGGGATTCTTCTCACCAAAAACTTCACAGCTAAGTCGAAGTACATTTCGAGGAGGCTACTACCTGGTTGATTTGTAATACACCCGTGCAGAAAGCACACTATGCAGTCTTCAATCTCAATAAGTAAGGAATATATAGCTTACCTGTTTCCGCCACCACCGTTTGAACCCCCACAGGACCGTCCACCGGCTCTTGCACCGCCTCCTCCCCAGAGTCCGCCGAGTCCTCGCCCAACACAGCCACCTCCGCGCTGGCCCCGTCACCAGATGTTACACCTACAAAGTACATTTAAGAATGTTAGAATACACCACTCACTACTATATAATATTTGGTCTAGGAGAAATGTTAAAAAAACTGAATACAATGTAATAATTTGTGACTGTCTACTCCAAAGTAAAAATGTCCCATTTTCCAGGGAAGGCTGTTGTCTTGCTGCACTTTTATGCACAACTGATGAATGCTTGCTTTTGATTTTTAACACGCACCACTTTTTCTCCTAACAGACAGAAGCTTGACTCCTAAGAACACGACCAGGATCAAGTTCAAACCAGGTGAGAGCTCGGCTCGACCACAAGAAATGTGTCCAATTAATCGTCAGCACTAACCACTTTTCCGTTTTCAGTTAAATAGTTTTATGACAAAGTAGATTTTAATAAATGTGTTTACTTTTAATAAAGCTTTTAAACTTAAATAGACTCTGTGGTTTTTGTTCCTCCAGACTAGAGTGGATGAGCTAAAGGTTTTGGAATTTTTGCAAGCATGAGTGCCTCTGACACTTCTTGACTGTGCTGTGACTCCGTACTCTCTTGTCCTGCGTACGATAATCTAGAGATCATTGGGGATCAATAATCGGTGACTTCGGGAGCTGAATGACTCTGCCACACTATCTAGTCAGTAAGGAGACAGTGCATAGAGCTATTGCTGAATAGAATGGGAGTCCAATGGAATTGCCAAATGTCCAATCTTAGTTAGCTACACAGACAGACTAATAAGAATAGTCTAGTAATACCACAGGGAGTCATATTCGAGGCAGGATAAGAATTTATATCCAGTCTACAAGAAGATCAAAGACGATTTAGAAAAAATCGAATGAGGAACGCTAGGAAAAAAATAGGTACTCTTTATTAAAATGTAAACTTACTGGGGCCAGCAAAGGAGCCCTCGCCTGCCCCATCCTGGCCTGCATCCTCAGCACCCTCCTCCTGTGTCCTCTTGCCCTTGGGGGGAGCTGATGTACAACATGAAAGAAAGAAAAACCAGAAAACATGGATGAGATTTTTCACCCAAATCAAACATTTCAAAAGAACAATAACAAAATATTTTGGAGAAATAGCAAATAGATAGACAACTATTCCACGGGATCTATCTCATGTGGTATACTACGTTATTCGTATTGCCTGATTTGCGGAACGTTGACTTAGAAAGTTCCTATGTAACTCAATAAACAGACTACTATAGAGGTTTGCCTAGGCCTGGCACTGCAGGCAGCAGTCCGCAGCACGCGAAGTGACAGACAAAGTCCATCCTGCTTGCAGATCAGTGAATACTCAAACTATCAATCCACCCACCACCGCCACTATTTCTTCTTATAGCCATGTGTCTAAAGGAAGGACTGGACTTCAGTCTGTTGGGGCTGATTTAGAAGTCCCTTGCGGCTCATTTTCCTCCATTGTTGCGTGCCTTTTGTGACGCAGCGGCAGAACAAAAGACTCGCCATGGTGTTGGTGCGGCGTATATATTAAAAAAACCCACATATGGGCATATGGGCGATGCATCACGTTGTAAAGCCCTGCGCCATCAGGGGGCGTTCCGGCGCAAGGGAGGGCGTACCTGCGCAGTAACGAATCCTAAAAGTGGCTGAGGGAAATCTACAAGATGTCAATCAGTCACTTTTAGGACAATGATGCATGACTCAAACCCTGCGCGCTTGAAGCCGACGTACGGCTTGATGCAGCATTGGGGAGATAGGGTACCCCAGAGCATTGCTGGAGCTGCGCCATCGTTGGCACGCAACTCCAGCAATGCGCTGCCTTTACGGCACAGATGCGTAAGGCTTCTGTGACGTTTTGGGCCAATGGGTGGTGGTGGCATGGCACACAATTACTGCCGCATCCCTGCTACTTTGCAGGGATGCGCCGGTAATTGAAAATATGACCCTTAGTGTCTAGCATTACGCAGTTCTTATCTTTACACTACACTCATACATAATTTCTCAGGCCAATGAAATGCTTCTGAACACAACATACAAAACAAAAAAGCATAGTAGCAAGCAAGGCTACTGAGAAGGAGAGCAGTGCACCTGAAATGCATAGAAGATTTTGAAATATAATTTACCTCAATGTAATCGGCAGCATTATTGCTCTTGGTAAATAACAAAGATTTGCAAATAACAGAGCCGGATAAAACAGAGTAGTAAATGAATAGCTACTACTACTCACCAAGCCCGGGGACCTCTACGCCGAGCGCGTCCAGCAAGTCCCGTTCCCGGTCCATGACATCGGTCCAGCGGTGGGTGGCCTGGTTATATGTGCGCCGGACCCCAGAGAGCTTATACATGGCCCGGCACACCTTCTCCCACCGCTTGCGGCGCTCCCGGATGCCATAGCCAGTCGCGATCTTGCCGCCTCCCAGGATCGTCTTGGGGAGGCGGCGCTGGACGTGGAAGATGAGTGCCGCCACTTCCTCCGCGCTGAAGATCTCCCGCGGGACCACTTGCTCCCCCCTCAAATGCCCGCACGGGAGCCGGGCACGGGGTGCGGGACCCTTCCCCTTCTCAGGGTGCTTCCCGGCTCCCTTTACCATGGTCTGGGCAGAAATACAGTTAAATGATAAACAAGAAATAGAATAGTGAAGAAGAAAAGAAAAGAGTTTAAAAAAGTAGTTTAAAAGTAACTAAAAGCAGCAGAAAACACAAAAATATAGAGCTAGAAAAATAGAGGGATAGATAATAAGTAAAATTAGATCAAATAAACTTCAAACAAGCAAAGGATGGCAGAGATTGAGAGAGGATAGAGAAAGCATGCCCAGAACCATAGCAATGAATGAGAAACAAGATGGCCGCGCCCGTTCACGACCGCGTGGGTAAGTTCGCGCCAGATTTTCCTCGCGAGCACGCGCAAAATTGTACTAGCGAGCAGCACACTTTGCGAGATTACACATAGCGGCCGGAAACGGAATTACGTCACGCAAACAAGATGGCCGCGCCCGTGTACGACCGATAGGGTAACTTGGCAAACGTATAGCTAGAAGCGCCTCGCGAACACGCGCAAGATCACGCGAACATACACTTCGCAAAAAAAACAATTTTGTATTCGCACGTATTCGCGGCTTCCGAAATCGATCTCGCACGGATTCGCGCCCCAAAAAACGTGCGAAATTGCAGAAAAAACGATTTTAGCTAAACTGAAAGCAATGAGCAGGTGCAAAAGTTCAAACTTAACATTAGTAACATTCAAGGTAGTGCTTCCTGAGGGGCCCCTCCAGAGTTTGCAACTATTCTATGACCCTGCTATGACCCAAACAGCAGGCTCATAGAATAGCTACAAGTAGACCATAAAGGTCCTGTGAAAAAAAATTTCAGTGCAACAAAAAGCAAATTACAGATAAGGAAGGAAGCAGGTGCCAGCCAGACTGGAACTTTCAAAATTACTGACACAATAATGACCCACAAATTAATTGATGGCAGTTGAAGAAGGGCAGGTGTGCTTGCTTTTTTCAACCACCATAATCTACAGTGATAAATAAACCTAATGGGTGGCAGTGAGGATGTACCAGAGGGTGGCATGGGTGTCCCAGAGGGTGGCAGTGGTGAAACAGAGGGTGCTGTGAACCTGTGATGATAAACCAGACGTAGAAACAACATAGTCGCGGCCGTTGCGAGCCGAAAAGTAAGTTTGCAATTGCGAACTTGTCCCAAAATCGGCGCGAACGCGCGGCAACACAAAAAACGGGAAAATCCGCAAATCCGCTAGAGTTCGCGTATCTTCGCGGATTGCGAATCCGTAAATCCGCAATTTCGCGTACGCGAGATCCGCTAGATCCGCCCATGCTTAGTCCTGACCCTCCCATAGGTGGGTCCTCAGAGTTTGTCCAACCCCTTCCTTGTGTATAAAGAAGGAACCCTGACTACTGGACTTTAGATTTTACCTGGACTAAACTCTGCAAGCAGAAACCAAGTACTTTGACGATCTACATTATGCTGGATGACTGAAGAATCTCCTTTGGAGTAAAGGATTTACTCCACTGCAAGGGAGGCACTTTTAATGCATCTGACCGGTTTGCATCTCCTGAGCTCCGAAGATTTCTGCAACACAGGAAATGGATACCTGAGTTTTCCTGAGGTAGTTCTGCCCTCTCAGCAATTCTGAGACCAGTATCCCTAGTGAGGACCGTGCAACCTGTACCCCTGTGCACCGTGTGCTTTTGCAGCAGAACGTGATTTTTGGCAATCCCTGAGGCTGTGCTTTGGGCTTCGTGTGGTCCTGACCCGAGCAGTAATTGCACTGAAGATTTCCGGCCTAGACTCCACGAGTGTTCCGTGGGCTGGTATTTCATGATTCAGCTCAAGGTCCCTTTGCGATCCCTGGTCTGTTGGCCTGTGGGTCCCTGTGAAGGTTACTTTGATTTCTCTTGGGCCTCCCTGGTTGCTCTAGACATGCCCTGACTCCCCATAGCTTTTAGAGTCCCCTGGACTTTGCTGGTCCTCACTGTGACTGGTTTCCACTGCCCATGTGGGTTGAATTTGCCAAGGCTTGTTGGTGTTCAATCCGGACCCTGACCCCTCAGCACTCGACATCCTTCATGGGACAGCTCACCTCTGGACTTTGGTCCTCGTCGATGTCTCCTGGTACCTGTGGCTGCAGAGTCTAGCATCCAGTCATCTCCCCGGAAGCACCCGACATCGGTGGGCATTCATCTACCGAGCCCCTGGTCACCCTGTAGTGACCCAGACTCTGTCCCCTCTGGTTTCAGGTTCTTCTCACCTTGTATCCAGGCTTGGATTCCACCAGACACTTTTCATCTTCCCGGCAGCAGCACTTCTTTGAGTCACGCCACTGAAAACAACAAAGGTTTCAGACATCACTTGACACCTATGCACCCGGCTCCCCTGGGATAGGTAACATGGATACTTCAGTACTCACAAGGGTGCTGGCCTTAGAACCTTCTATGTTCCAAAGCGTTTGCTTGAAGTCCTTTCCGAAAGGTCTTTAAACTGTCATTTTCCAACCGCAACTTTCCCATAGAGTTGTACGGAGCTCGCTTCTGTGTTCTCACTCTGCACCCGGCCTCCGTGTGTCCCCTGTGTCACTACTTTGGGTGGTTCCTTGGGATTCCAGCGATTCTCTGTGCTCTATGCACTGTGTCTAGTCAAGTCGTGGTTGTTATACCACTTTCTTAGTATATGGATCGGTCACCCCCTGGAGCCCGCTGTGTATTGTGCTATTTACTGTCGTTCTATTGATTTATAATTGTGTGCCTTGTGCTCTAATGTCATATAGAGGTTAGTAGAGAGTGTTTAGTAATAACTACATACATTTTATATATCTCTTGCATAGTTCTCCTTTCATTTGGTTATTCAGGAGGTTCTAATCTGGTAAAAGAAGCTGCTTTACATTCCTTCGAGACTTAGCCTGAAGGCTGCTCTCCACAGCTACCACTAGGATAGCTTTCTTTAAAGGTTGTCTTTGACCTAATCATCAATAAGGGTCGTTTGGACTGGTGCAAGGTGCCCACTTTAATTAGTGGACAGCATATACCAGGCCAACTTCTCACAGTCCACATAACTGTCTGAGAGAATTTCGGCCAGGTAGGATCTTAATGGCAGACCCCCTTGACAGAGTGACCAGAGATCATCATATCCTAGAGAGGGTGTCAATATCTGTCTAGATATCAAGGAATATTCTCCTTGATCCACGACTGATCTCATCTAAGATGACCAAAAGAGCAGTCTCCATGCCTTGGGAAGAGCTGCAGCTGGTTTCAGTAGAATCCTGAAATCACTAGACAAGCTTTTTATACGCTTCCTACTAGGTGCTAGACTGGCTACCGCACACTTTGGAGGAACCAATTTACTCCTCTGTTGCATCTGTGGTAGGTGAAGATATGGAATATATATGCTTCAGGGAATCAATTAGCCATGGTCAATGAGAAGATGGAGAAAGCGTGACAAATGGAGAAAGCAAGGATTAAAAATAAACTAAAAGAGTGAGATTTAGAGGCAGGGAGTGTCTGGTGGTGGATGAAAGAGTTATGGGGTGGAATAAAGACTACACACCTCGTTATTCATCACTGCCAACACTTAGTAGTGACAGTCCTGGGCGCCCCAGGCAAAATTTGGGATCCAGTACTTTTACTTGTTAAGCACTTCTGATCCAATGTGCTGCCTCTGGCACCACAATGTAAACCAACAATTCAACACAATGTAATCGTTTTTATTGAGTTTTCTGTTTAATACATCAACACAGTGGTAAAACAATAGAGCAAAAACCCCACACACCATACCGCGACATGAAAAAATGCACCACCCAAAATCCACATAGAGTAACTCAGTCGACACACACTACATATTGCACGGGCACAGCACATCAGTTGAAAGTTCACAATGTCTAGTTAGATAAACTGCCTAAGCCATTTCCCGCAGACTTTGACGTGCTTCCAGGGGTACCTACCTGCTTCATAGACCACCCATTCCTGTTGCGCACACCAGCCCATCCACCTCCTCCATTTGGCCAGAATAGGGGGTTTGCATGCCAGCCATTGTGAAGCAATAGCTTGTTTGACTACCAATAGGGCTGTTCCCAGGCAGAACCTTTCTACCCTACTTCCCCTTGTTCAGTGCAGCACCCCAAGCAAAATCAATGTGGGTGACATGGGGATCTCCCCTCCCAGAATGCCTGATCATTCTCCAGTCACCCTTATCCAGTAGAAAGTAAGGACATCCCAAGACCATATGAAAAAAAATCTGCAGGTTCCGTGCCACATCTGGGACAGTCGTGGGTGGCACACATACCTGCTCTACGCAGGCAGTGCGGAGAAAGGTAAACAAAGTACAGATAATTAGTTTGGATGAGACGTAATTTAGCTGAAGTTGTGAGCTCCCTCAGGCCATCAATGCGTCTCCCCAGTCCTCCTCCTCTAGAGGTCCTACCCATTCCTGCAACTGTACCCTGAGATGATCAGTGTCCCTGGTGAGTTGTTAATGAGTGTACGAAAGATCTGTGAGATCCCTCCTCTACCCAAGTGTCCCATCAGTAGCTTGGCCTCCAGTGGACTGCATTCTGGCAGGGGCTCCTTTGGAAGGGGGTGTGCACCAAGTGCATGTCTGAGCTGAAGACACTTGTAAAACTGGGAGTGTGAATGCTGGTATGTCTGCAGCAGCTCATGAAAGGACCTTATGTGAGTCCCCGACCAGACATCTCCCAACTTAGTGACGCCAATGCAGTACCAAGACCGAAAACCTCTAAGAGGTATGGTTTCCCTCTGCCAGGTGCCGTGCCAAAGTAGCGTTTGATGTATAAGTTTGGACACCCAGCGCACATGCCGGCAATCTGCTTTCCATGCTGTAAATACCACCCGGGTCACATGGGCAGTGTACGGGGGATCGAAGTCCCATAAAGTATACTCTGAATCGGGGCAAAGTCTAGCTGTGTAAGTTCCACTTTGTATGCAGGATCTGACCGCCCCCGTTAAACCAGTCATGTATGTTTAGTAGCTGGGCAGACAGGTAGGGTAGAGATTGGACATTCCCAGCCCCCGCTGGCAATGCGCAAGAGCAATATGCGGTCTACAGTCCTTCCATAAGAATGATGTTGTGACCTTGTTTAGGCCCAAAAAACGTACTCGGGATAGCTGAAGGGGTGACTTCTGGAAAACATACAAGAATCGAGTAAGGATAATCATCTTGTATAGAGCAATACGGCCTAAAATGAGGGGATGGAACGCCACTTAGTGAGATCAGACTTGGCTTTCTGTGTAAATGGTTGAAGGTTAAGGGTCCATGAGACTTCTGGGAGCAAAGCTACCCATATGTCCAGGTGCTTGAAGCTGAGTCTGCACAAGAGGGTCGTCTTCTGCCGGTCAAAGCAGTCCTTGAATGGCGCAAAGGAGACTGTATAGATTTGGCGGGATTCAAGTGGAGATCAGACGCATCCTCAAACCGCCCAAGCATCAGGAGACAGCATGGTACGCTCACAGCTGTGTGGCCCAGGTAAAGCAGGACATCATCTGCACACGGAGCAATTATGTCTTCATGACCTACCCCCCACCTCCAACAAATGAACTGGGACTCCGTGCGGATAAGTACAGCGAGGGGTTCTATTGCCAAGGCGAAAAGGAGGGGGGACAGAGGACAGCTCTGCCTGGTACCCCGTTCAATGGGGAAGGCTTCAGAGAGGACTCCATTAACCCAGACTCGGGCCGATGGGTTTACGTAACTGACCCTCACCATAGTCTGACAGCAGGGCCCGACTCCGGCACGGGTGAGCACCAAATGCAGGTAGCCCCAGTCCCCCGAGTTGAAAACCTTTTCAAAGTCAGGAAGGAGCAACACGAGATATGGGGTAGTCGTTGTTGGTGTTCTAAGGCCACATGCAGATGTTTGATACAGTACCTTGTTCTCCGGAGTGGCATGAAGCTACACTGGTTTGGATATACCAGAGACATATTGATGCATCGAAGCCGATTTGCCAAAATTGCAGAAAAGATTTTCACATCTCCATTAAGGAGCGAAATCAGGCGATAATCCATGCATGAAGTGGAGGGGCTCTGCATCTTAGGTATCATGACTATAGTGGCAGAGTCAGTTTCTGCCAGAAAGGACCCCTCCTGCAAATCCTCCTGGTAGAAACACGGGAGGTGAGGGGAGAGAGTCTCTTGGAAGATGCTATAATATTCCATTGGGAACCCGTCAGGGCCCGGTGTTTTACCCGGTGCTGACCCTGACAGTGCCTGTCAGGGGTCCGTTTAGGACATGCTTGTCAGGAAAAGCCAGCTCCGGGAGTGGGATTGAGTCAATGAATACCTGGAATGCCGTCCCGAGGCCTTGCATAAAGATTCTGGTAATAAAATGCAAAAGTTGGCACTATCTCCGGCACAGAGCGCCGGGGGTGGCAGTGTTCATCAAGAACCTCCAGGTCTATTCTGTTGGTTTGTGAGTGTGACACCAGCCAGTAAAGCAGTTTCCCATTTTTATTTATTTATTTTTATTTTAATTTCTTCTATAGCGCTGGAATCAATCCCGTAAGGGTATCTCCGCGCTGTGCCAGCTATAGGATTATCAGTCAGTACATCTAGGGAGATTAAGTGGACAGAAATGCTTCTTGATAGAGGAGGGTTTTTAATATTTTCCTGAAGGATAGGTAGTTAATAGTTGTTCTAACATCAGGGGGAAGTTTGTTCCATAAGGCAGGTCCAACTGAGGAGAAGGCCCGGTCTCCTTGTCTGGATTTCTTTGTGGCCGGGGGTTTTAAAAGGGCTTGATTGCTTGAACGAAGGGACCTACTGGGCTGATATAGCACCAGAGATTGAGACAAGTATTTAGGACTTACACCATAAATGCATTTATGAACCGTGCAGCAGATCTTAAAGTTGATGCGCTGACGTATAGGGAGCCAATGCAATTCCCTCAGCAAGGGTTTAGAAGGGGTCCTAGCTGGGGCACCCATGACCAGTCTTGCTGCCGTGTTCTGGACCACCTGCAAACGACCTACCGCATCAGCATTTGCTAATGTCAGCAGGCCGTTGCAGTAGTCCAGACGACTGGTCACTAATTCCTGCACAAGTGTCTTTCTGTAGGTGGCAGGAAGATATGGAAAGACACGTCTAAGTAGGCCAATAGTGTGGAAACACAATCCTGCGATGTAGTTGGGGTGTTCTTTCAGGGTTAGCTTTTGGTCCAACTTCACCCCAAGATTCTTTACATGGTGTTTAGATGTAGGTGCTGGGCCGAGATCTATTGGCCACCAGTCAGGGGACCAAAGAATACTTGCTTTGCCAAAGAGCATGACCTCAGTTTTTGTTACATTACATTGGAGGCAGTTCGTCGCCATCCAACGTGACACCGCCCTCATGCCCTCAGCGAAGTTCTCTTTGACTTTAGAGTCAAGGGAGCTGAAAGGGTAGAGGAGCTGGGTGTCATCAGCGTAGGAGATCGGTGTGAACCCATACTTCCGCACAATCTCAGCAAGGGGGGCCACATATACATTGAACAATGTAGGGCTAAAACATGAGCCCTGTGGCACCCCCTTCGTGAGCCCCCTGGAGATGGAACGAAAGGGGCCCAGGCTGACAGATTGTGATCTCCCGGAGGGGAAACTCTCCAACCATGATAATGCTAGGCCTCCAATTCCTACTCCTTGCAAACGGCTGAGAAGGATGTTATGAGACACGGTATCGAAGGCTGCAGACAGGTCCAGCAGCACTAGAATCATGGAGCCACCTCTATCCTGTGACATTTTGATCTGATCCGTCACAGAAAGAAGGGCTGATTCAGTGCTGTGGTTGGGCCTGAACCCAGATTGTGATTGGTCCAGGCCCCCTGTCGCCTCGATAAAGCTGGAAAGAGTGGTGTTTACGTGTTTCTCTGCCAGTTTGCTGATGTAAGGAAGGAGAGAAATCGGGCGGAGGTTGGAGAGTTCAGACCAGGGCAAGGTGGAATTTTTGCGTATGGGATTCACTACCGCTTCCTTCCAGGCTGATGGGAGCAAACCCTCAGCATAGGAGAGATTAAGCAGTTTCTGGATAGGAGGTCCTACTATGTCAATTAGAGGGGAGATGAATTTGGCAGGTAGCAAGTCAGTAGGGGAGCCAGTCTTTATTTGGTTAATTAGTATAGTCAGGTCCTTAGTAGTTATTTCTGGGATTGCCTGAAGAGTTTTTACAGAGGTCAGCATGGGGGACATTTCGGGGACCTCATTTCCCAAAGGATCTGAGACTGCGGTGATTTTTTTATATATCCCTTCTATTTTGTCCTCAAAGAACTGAGATATATCGTCACATAGAACCTGGGTAAAAGTGTCTGGGCTCTCGCATACCTCAGGGTTGGTGAAGGTCTGAATGATTTTGAAAAGCTCTCTTGTAGAGTTGCCTGCCTCTTCAATTTGGGTTGTAAGGCTTATTTTCCTGGCCTTTTTTATGTTTTTATAATAGGAGGTCATTACTTCCAGATAACGAATCTTATCTTCCTCCTTACCTGTTCGTCTCCAAAGTTTCTCTAGTTTTCTGCATCCCTGCTTTTCTATTTTTAGGGCCTCGGTGTACCAGGCTTCCTTTTTGGCCATGGTAGATTTTTTTACATTTTTCTGAGGGGCAAGAGTGTCAATAGCTGTCATCAGAGTGGAGTTAAACTTGGAGAGAGCAGTGTCGATGTTTTCAGAGTTGGAGAGAATTGGCTGTTCCCATGTTTGCTTGAGCTTAGCAGAAGTAATTTTATGCCACGGTCTGCGTTTGATGTGCTGAGTGGCCAGGCGATTCAAGGGATTAATTATATATGTAAAAGAGAAGTTAATCAATTTATGATCAGACCAAAAAATGTGCTTAGGGGGATAGCAGTGAACATTTGGATGGGAGGTGAGAATCAGATCTAAGATTTGACCACCTGAATGCGTAGGTTCACTATTTCTTGGATGTAGACCTAAAAGAGCAAGGTCCGTTAGAAAGACATTAGTATCCGGATGATCATCAGTATCAATGTGAAAGTTAAAGTCTCCTAATAAGATAAAATCTCCATTAGCTTTCATATGGGGGGCTAACAATTCAGTGAGGGCAAGAGAGAACCCTGCATTGGGCCCAGGCGGACGGTAAACTAGTGCTCCTCTCCAGTATACCTTGGGGCTGATTGTTAGATGAAAAATTAACACTTCCATGGTAGGTAGCATCACTTGATCTAAGACTCTGATATTCAGAGTATCCCTGTATATGATGGCAATCCCGCCTCCTACCTTCACGGGGCGATCTAGACGGAGAATTTTGTATCCTGTAGGTATCCCCAGAGTGATAGTGGGGGTAGTATGAGGTTTCAGCCATGTTTCCGTTAAGAAACAGATCTCTGGCTGAATGCTATGGATAGTATCCCATAATTGTGTGTGATGTTTAGGGAGTGATCTGAGATTCAACAGAAAACTTTTCAAACCTCCCTGGGAACCTATGCTGTCAATAGGCCGTCCAGCAATAATATGGGAGTCCATAGCTTGAAAGCCGCATTTAAGGCATGAAAAGGGACCCTCTGGGCAACGTAATGTTTTGTTGGTGCAGTTATATTTCTCCTGGGGTTGCAATGCTCTGAGAGCATGTGAGGCATACCTGATTGAGGGGGTTGGCATAGAGCAGTCCATCACCCCAGCCATAGATGTTAGCCATTGTTGCCCTCCAGAGGTGCTTGGCCGCCTCCAGGGAGTATAGACGGATGCCTTCCCGAACAATACTTAGTTGGCTAGAGACATAACGCTGTGGACCTGTTCCCAGCTGGTGCTCAAGCCGGAGAACCTGCGCCTCTAGCCGGGTGATCATAGCCGAGCGATCCTGCTCTTTGCCATTGATGTATTTTTTGGCGAAGCTGCGCAGGGTTGCTATACTAGCAGGCCATAACGTACTTGCCTTTGACTACCCCTTGGTAGTGCCTCCCTGACAACTCCACATTCCAAGCCTCATAGGGCTCACCAATATCTCTATATGGCACTCCACGAGCACAGTCCCAAGCCCAGGGGTCAGCTTGCTGCATGGTCGCTTGTGCCGCCCCTTCACTCAAAGCAGGGGTGGGCCAGTGGATCTGATGTCCCCTAGCTCCCCATCAACTCCGCCAGCAGGATTCCAACTTTCGGGGTGGTTAGCTAAGTTCTCGGGTCTGGCACGCAGCAGTCAGGGCCCTCCCGCCACCTGGGTCTGAGGTCCGTCTGAGAATCAGGGACAGCCGAGTCCAGCAGTCCCACTCTGTCTTCCAGAGGCTGATCTCTCCCCTGGGCCACCATGGTTGCTCTCTGTCCTCTGTCGCTGAATGGTATTTCAGGGAACGACGCTCCACACATCACCTGGCCCCCCTCCGAACTCCGACCTCATAGGAGAGGGGGCCCCAAAGCAGGATGAGAGAACAGGTTGCCGCTTCCCCGAGCCCTCCGTATGGGCGGCCCTACACCCAAGGGTAGAGCCTCGCAGGGATCAGGCGAGCCCCCTGCAGCACATCTCCTTGAGTGCACTCCCCGGCCTTCACCAGATCCTCAGGGCAGTCATGGAACAGACCCAGTAGGGAGCTCAGATGCCGCTCCACAGTCGACTGTCAGCTCACGGGCAAGGCCACTGCTTTTTACGATCTTGCCTTTACATGTCAGGGAGGCCTCTGGCCGCGCACATGGGTCCCCGGTCTCGCTGTTGGGATTTCTCTGACACCAGCCTCAAAATACAGCGCAGCACCGCCATCGGTTTTCACTCGCCAACAGGTAGGCCAATGGACCCTCTCCATATTGGATAAATATAGGATCTTGGGGATAAAGTCCGGCGCGGCGTTAAAATACATCCGACATGTTAACCTCCTAGGCCACGCCCCTTTGTAGAATTCATATTTGATCACAAAGATGGCATAATATGTTTGTTCTCCTGATGTCTCACTCTTTTCTGGACCAGGACTCACAGAAACTAGCAGACTGTTTATATGACCAGCTAGTACAGTCATTGATATCCCTAAAGTGTTTTATGGAACAGCCTAGAACAGTGTCATCTTAAGTATTTTGGGGACCCTGGGTAATAAATGTTTTGACGGCCCCTGTTCTGAACAACTTGGAATTGAATTACTGATTTTCTGGCAATTCAAGCCCCATGATCCTAAACAGTATTGAACTATATTTAGCTGCCAAACACCAACGCAAGCACCCTTGCACCGTAGTGCAAGGGTGCCTGCATTGTGGAGAATGATTGTTTATGTGCAGAAAGGTGTTCCTTCCTGCATATAAACAATCTTAAATGGTTATTTATAGATTCTATGTGTGTTGCTTTGTGCAGCACACATAGAAGTTGCAACACGTCATTTTTAAAATGATTGTTCATGTGCAGAAAGCGACACCTTCCTACACATAAACATTGAGGCATGGCGTTTTGCTGTTTGTATGTGTGTTGCACAATTCAGCACATATAAACACAGCAACAAAAGTTTCTCCTCAATGCACCCTGTTAAGACCAGGTTTTTCCGGGTCTTAATTTAGGCGCTGCCCCATATTTACACCACACTTGTAGGTATCATCAAAATAAAAGGATAACTCCCATTGCCCATACCTTTTACGCTAAGTATAGCGTAAAAGGATGCCTTATTACCAAAGGCAGTGGTAAACCATGTTAAGCGGTTTAACACTGACTTGTAAATAATGCGAAGCCGGTATCACCACCACTACGTAAAAAAAAACGTTCTGGTGGCGATAGGGGCTTGTGAATATGTCCCTTTGATTTTGCCTTATGTCATCTCGCAAAATGCTCCTTAGTCTTCTAAAATGGAGACTGATATTTACTTTTACTTTCTCTGACTACAAAGTGAGAGAATTTGCAATGCAAATAAACAATGTGACAATGTTCCCTGGGTACAGGGACTGTGAAATGAAAACCTACGGGATATCACATGTTTTCTTACACACATCCACATTTAAATACTTGTAAATGAACTATGCAATATTTCAAAATATGTCAGCCTCAAGGAAAGTACAAATGATACACATTGTTTTATAGTTTGCAGGATTGATGAAAAAGTTATAATAGGATCAAAACACCCAAGACACTTGTGTGATCTGCAAACGATAAATATGCACAGAAACCCCATATATTGTATGCACTAGAGGTTTAACTGTGAAGCTGTTTAGCTGTAAAATTAGTTCCTGATGCAAATTTAGTTGGCATTTCAGGTCGCCATTTAAATATAAAATTTCTCAACGTCAGAAATATACCACACTATTCTCTAACATATTTATGGAACAGTGTGCTCTATAACCGGCCACGGGACACATGCTGCTACACCACTACCCTCCTACTGAATGGGCGTGGCTTATTTACTACACTGCTTCTTTATGTGACATCCATTTTTTCACAGTCCCTATGATGGAGCTAGGACTCATGGAAAAGAGACTGGCTTGGAAGCAATCCTCTCATTTAACTCATATCCTTAAATTAACTGTGTATTGTGTAAATTAATATGCACAACATTGATTATGCAAGAAAGAGAAGCTTGCCTATGTGTCTTACTAACCAGTAACTCGAGTGAAATTTTAAAATGGCCGCTAACGGTGGAAACTGTATTGTGCATGCGTCAACTGCATCTACGCAGTACGACGAACTGTCACTTGGAGGGAATTTTTGACCCCGCACAGACTCTATTAAAATTGCTGCTAGGTAGCTCACATGCTTAGCATCTGCTTTGCTAAAATAGGACTAGAATTACATGAGAATTTTTACACTTGTTTCAAATATGATGTGAATAAGGGTGGGAAATAAAGATTTATGAATACAAATTAAGGAGTGAGATTTTTAACAATGGACTGAAAGACTAAATTGGAACATAAGCATGGTGTGATGATCATCCCCTCTTGCCTGTCCAATCAGAGTTAGTAGTTTCATGATATTGAAACATTATTGGGAGGTACATGAATATTGTAGGGTATAATTGCTGTAGTCTTAGCTAGTTAGTGGGTCAGAGATTTGCTGAATGCGCAGAGCTCGGTATGCTGTCGGGATATCGAGAAATGCTGATAAAGAATCAAATGCAGAACCATCTATCCTAAATTAATTTGTTTAGAAGAAGATCGCGGAAGAATCTCGAGAGTGGGGTGCTACGCAAGCGTCGGTGGTAGAGAGGTCATCTATCCTGTCCTGATTCCTGTCCTGAAGCCTTTGTCGCCTGATATTTCTTGGGGACCCTTCCCAGCTCCCTTGGCCAGGGGGTTGGTTTTCAAACCAACCTAGGTAATTACATTTCTGTGTATGTGCCAATGTTCTTTTCTCTCTATCATCTCCTTTTTGAGCTTATTCAGTGCAAATTATAAAGTATGAGTTTGATGATTGATTAATTGAAACTTCCTTCCTATGAGTGACGGAGACTGTACTGTACTTTGTAAGTGGTTCACATGAAATTAATTTAGATAAAGATTTAAAATACTTCCCAAGTCTGTGGTCATTTTCATCAAATGTAAGAAGATCATTTTATGTTGTTTTTAACTAGTTTAACTAATGGTCCTTTGACCAGAGGAAAGAACTTTTTGATCAGTGAAAGATTAGTTGAGAATAAGAAGTGACTGATTTTAAATTGGTAGCGAATCATAAACAATTGACCCCAGCGGTTTATTACCAGGTTGTATAAATGTGTGTTTATGGGCCCAGGTGAGTATATGGTATTGGAGTACCTGTTGCTGGTAAGCCGCTGGATCTGTTTTTTGGTAGCAGAGATATGGGTATTATTGACTAGTTTGGTGATAAGAATTGATTTTATATTGATATATGTTTAACAAAAAGAGTTAGTGTCTTGTTTTATGTCATCTAGAACATTTCAGGGGTTAATGAATAGAGGGTGGTGATAGAAGCCATACTGCAGTGAGGTTACTCATCTGTTGGAATAGCATTGAGAAGCTACGCAGGGTTGGCATTGCTAAATTAGGGACTGTTTCGTATAAAAGTTGAGTGTGAGTGAAAGCAAAGGGGTTCTCTGGTGAAACTTTGGTCTTATATCACCTAGAAAGGGTAACACTGAAGAAGTAACAGGTTCTCTCGAGCTTGAATGAAGGGTAAACTGAAGGTTTTACTCGCAGTGTAAGAGGAGCAATTTTGAGTCTCTAGAATAAATCAGAATCTATCCTTTGTTTAGCTGAACAGGCAGAGTAGCGAATGCTTTAACGTTGTTACTAACAGAATTTAGTTAAAGGAAGAGAAAAAGAAATACATTCTCGTATTACCTTGTGAAGGGAGGGTCAGTCGCCGGAGGTGCACTGACGTCACAGAGTGCCACGCTGTGATAGGTTGAAACAGCGTGCGTGTGACTGACATGAATTGTAAAGGAGGGGTCAGTAGTAAGGAGCAGAACTGACGACATCAGAAAGGCTGCGCTGGCATTGGTCAGATCACAAGCGTGAGCCGCAATCCAATTGGATAATTGGGTGAAAGCTGCTTTTGAATTGGTAGATGAAAAATTGTAGGCTTGACTTTCATTTGTCTTTTGGTGAAAAAAATTCTGACAGAAAAGCTCGAGGTTTTACAGATTATTGAACATGTATCGAGTATCTAGTATGTATGGAGAAAAATTGAAACACTTGAACCCGATAGGATATAGTGAATCAGAAGATGAGTTGCTAGAGGATATTTTGACTAAGAACCCTCCACCGTACCAAGAAGGACCAAGTCAAATCACCCCAAGTGCACCTGTACTAGGAACACCCTTGATTCCCCAAATTGTATATGATCCAACAGTTAATAGGGTACTTCAAGATAGGGAAAAAGAAGTGTTAAATAAAAATAGAGAATAATTAATACAGAAGATAGGGCAATTAAACTTGAACCCTGAATCATTGACAATACCAGTAACCATAGGTCCTATTGTTCCATTGTATGGAGACAAAGCAAATTGCCTTAAACCATCAGTTGTAACAACTCCCTTAAGCAATCCCAGAAAAGAAACTCTGATAATAGATGATCAAGCCAGTGAGTGTGATTCAATGATTTCATTAATGGATCTACTGACAAGAGACTCAATAAGTGAAACCCCAAAAAGAGCTACACCTAGTAGTTCAAAAGAAGGAAGATCAGTGGTATCCTATGGAACCAAAAGTACAACAGCAGGAGTTCCAGAAGATTTAGAGAGATGGGCACAGGGAATAGAAAAACAGAGTATACCCCCTAAAATATAGGATATTTACAAATTTAAAGTAGAATTGGGAGAGATGATAGCTGGAAATGTGGGAATAGAAAGATTGACTACTTACAATGAGTAAGCGTTGTTATTCATCTGTAGAAGTATAACCAGGAATGCAAGATTATTTCATGAGAAATTGACAGAACTTGCCTCTGAAATGGGAATTGAGATATCAACCCTATCGAGTGGAGTTTACTGACAAGGATTTAGAAAACATGAATGTGTCTGGAAAGAAGTTGCAGGTAAAGGAGTTGTTGAATATTTTGCAAAAGTGGGGAGGCATTGGCAGGTGGAGAATAAGGTGGACAAGGAAGAAGGAGGAAGCCCAGGCGAAAGAAGCGTCTACTGTAGATATGTTAAGAGAGTCAGGGAAGGCAGAAAGATTGTGTCCTATTAGAGAGGTACCTGGTGGATGATATGTTCTTGTTCCATGGAGTCAACAAGATATTTTGTAATTTACAAAACGATTTCCCTAATCTGAGAGAGAACCCAGTTAAATGGTACAAACAGGTTGAGAGGTTTGTGAAGATTTCGAAGGTTTTATTAAAAGACTTGGATGGTCTGTTTGATAAAGTGGCACCTGCTGATTTATGGACAGAATGTAAGATCACAATTGATTGGCCAAGTGAAGAGTACCCAAGAGATACAATAACAGAAGCACCTTCAGATGATGTGATGAAGAAATATCACCAAGGAATTACTTTCCTGAAAGGGAAAATTCCCCTGAAATAAACAGATTGGGTAAAAATAGACAGAATGACCCACGAGCCGAATGAGTCTGTTCATGCATATTATGACCAAGTGCTGCAAGTGTTCAAACAGTATAGTGGGTTTGAGAACATTGGAGATAAGGATATGAGTCATTTTGTGTATCGGTTTGTGTATGGTTTGAAGCCAGAGATTAGTCAGATGATTCAACAACACATATTGTGTTGGCAAGGAAAATCTATAGATTATATTTTAAAATATGCAAAGTATTGTGGGGATGATATTGAGGCAAGGCATAATAAGTTAAAAGAGAAAATTATGTGGGCACAAGTGAAATTGGCAGAACAACAGGAGATTAAAAAGAATAGTCAGACGGATGGACAAATGAAAGAACAGAGTCAGAGTGATCAAGTGGTGAATGGTGGCAAACCAAGAGGACGAATGAATAGAGAGAATGCAAAGAAAAAGTTTCCATGTCATGGATGTGGAAAGCTTCGACATTGGAAAAACGAGTGTAAGAATATTCAGAATAATAATGGCCCAACCCAAAACTTAAATCCACAGATGCAGAATGTGGTGATTATGAATCAGCTGCAGCAGGTAGTTAGCCCCTTCCATGGTCATGACGAGCTCAGCTCGTCATGGTATATACCTCTCAGGTGCTCATGACGAGCTGAGCTCGTCATGACCACACCCGTTTTCATTGCTGTCCAGCACTGCAGGGGAAACTAACAAGCAGCAATGTGGTTAATCAGCAGTGTCAGGTGCCACCTGCCCGTATGCCAAATTTTGTGAATAAGCCAAAGTACAGTGCGGATGCCAGATTTCAAGGAGGGAGTGGTAAGAACAATTCTGTGATTTCACAATACCTATTGTTGAATAACAGTGACAGTAAAAGCGAGCAATGATGGGGTGGAGGAAGAGGAATGCGTACTTGGCGCATCCTTGCCGGTAGATCAGTCAGGTCCATTTATTGATGGAAAAGTGGAAGCCAATGATATCACTTTTCTGTTGGATACTGGTGCTACCCACTCTACTGTGAGAACGGCAGACATCCCAAACCTACCCGTCTCAGGAGAAGTGATCCAAGTAGTTGGAGTGTCGAATCAACAGTTTAGAACCCCTGTTACTGAACCCATGGAGGTTCAAATTGAAAATTTTAAAGACATGCATAGATTTGTGGTCTGTGATTCTAGTCCAATGAATTTACTAGGAAGAGATCTGTTGTGGAAAATGAACTGCACAATTTATTGCACGCCGAATGGTGTTGCTCTCCAGACCCCTGATGAAGATAGGATTACAAAATAATGTTAGCTAAACAAGGCACAGAAATAGATGAAATGTATTTTTTTATGACAAAAGATGACTTACCAGAAGAACTGAAAACAACTGTGAATCAAGAAGTATGGGATTTCATGGGAAAAGAGATAGGGCTAATGGCAAACGTGGACCCAGTGAAAGTGACAGTGAAAGAAGGTGCAGTTTACACCCAACACCACACAATACAAAATGAGCCCAGAAGTAGAAGCAGGAGTGGCTTCAGAAATTGACCGTATGATTAAGCAGGGCATTTAGAAAGAAATAATGAGTAGTCCTTGTAATTCGCCTATCAAAGGACTTAAAAAGCCTAGTGGAAAGTACAGAATAGTTCGGGATTTGAGGAAAATTAATAAAATTGTATTTCCCTGATGTCTTGTGGTGCCAGATCCAGCAGTGATTCTTTATCAGATCCCTTGGAACGCTGGCTGGTTTACTGTAATTGATTTGTGCCAAGCCTTTTTCTCAATTCCTTTACATCCAGATAGCCAGTATCTTTTTTCAAATACCTTTGAAGATCACATATTGGCATGGAACTGCGTTCCTCAAGGGTATAAAGAAAGTCCCTCAATTTTTAATCAAATACTGAAAAAGTGTTTAGAAAAATTAGATATGCCCTGAGATTCAGTTTTAGTGTGGTATATCGATAACTTACTTATAGTATCGAAATCAAGAGAATACTGTATTACCGATTCCATTGCCTTACTAAATCATTTGGCTGAGGGAGGACACAAGGTGTCCCCAGAAAAATTAAAATTTTGCCGAACAGGAGTCAAGTACTTGGGTCACCAAAGAGAAAGAGGAGTGAGAAAAGTGACCACTGAAAGAATTAAAATAATCAAGCAAATGCAATTACTACAGTCACAAAGTGAAATCAGAATGTTTCTCGGATTGGTGGGGTATTGTCGACAATGGATTGTAGGTTTTTCCTTACTAGCTAAACCACTTATTCAGATGACACGGAAAAGAGTTAAAGATCCAATAGTCTGGGATGATGAAAGTGTGGAAGCATTTGTAAAATTGCAAGATTGTCTATGTGAGGCCCGAGCTTCAGGAATGACTGATTATTCTAAAGAATTTTCGATATTCTGTTGTGCAAGAGAAGGTTGTGCACTTTCAGGCCTGACCCAAAGACATGGATTAAGCAGACGTCCAGTTGCATATTTTTCCGCTACTGTAGATCCTGTGGCTTCAGCATTACCTGGCTGCTTGAAAGCAGTAGCTGCTACTTGTATGAGCCTATAACAAAGTTAGTCAATTGTGATGGGACATCCAGTGAAGGTACATCTTTCACGTTCAGTTGACATTCTGTTAACAAGAACTCAAACACAGCATCTTACCGCTAGTCGGATGACTAAGTATGAAAGAATAATTTTGGGAGCAGAAAATGTGACAGTGATCTGGTAGGTATACCAGGGTGAACCCAGATACTTTATTGCCAGATTTATGTTGTAAGGAGGTGAAAGATGAAGCTGAACATGATTGCTTAGACTTAACTGAATTGTGCACAAAGCCCCGCCCTGACATACAGGAAGAGCCTCTAAAAGAGCCAGACCATGAACTATTTGTTGATGGTTCTTTCTTAAGACTTAAAAGTGGAGGTCTACGTGCAGCTTATGCTGTTTGCAAAATATGTGGGATCATTGAAGCATCCTGTTTACTGGAAGTCAAGTCTGCACAAGTAGCCGAATTGATAGCTTTAATAAAAGCATGCAAAATTGGGGAAAATTGGAAAGTAACCATATTTACCGAAAGTCAATATGATTACAGGGTTGTGCATACTTTTGGCCAGCTTTGATTGCAGAGGGTATTTCTGACTTCTTCAGAGTCCCCTATTCAAAATGGGAAGTTTGTGAAAGAACTGTTGGAAGCAATACAAGTGCCAAAAGAAATAGCAGTGGTCAAGTGTGCAGCTCACCATCAGGAAATGACTATGTGGTGGCTGGTAATCGATACGCTGTCCAGGTGGCACAATACTGTGCCAGAAATAACATGTAATTGAATAAGAAAATGGAAACGTGGAATCAGCTGCCAACTCATGCTATTCTCAGCTTTTGAAACATGGGATGAAGTGAGACAGTTGCAGGATGAGATAGAAGAAAGTGAAAGGGAAAAATGGATAAAAACAAGTTGTGGAAGGAGGGTAGAGGACGATGTGTGGGTGTACCATGATGGAAGAACAGTCTTGCCAGATTGCTTGCTTTCACAATTTGTAAGAATGTATCGTGGAGACACTCATGTAGGCAGGGACGCTATGATCAGACTAGTGAGATAAAATTTGTATAACCCAAGGTTTAGGGTAGTCGCACAAAGTCTTTGCCGGAGATGTTTAATATGTCAACAAATAAACCCAGGACGGAAGATAGTGGTCAGTTGGGGAAAGATTGGTAAGGCAGAAAAACCATTCATCAGACTACAGCTAGATTTCATAGAGTTGCCACCATGTAGGGGAATGAAGTACGTCCTTTTCATAGTGTGTTTGTTTTCACAATGGGTGGAGGCATATCCCGCTAGGAGAAATGACAGCATAACTGTTGTCAAGTTGTTGTTGAGGGAGTTAATTTTGCGTTTTAGTTTTCCAGTACCTTTGGAATCAAATAGAGGACCTCATTTTAATAATGGAATAATTCGATTAATCTGTGAAGCATTTAAAATTGAACAAAAACTGCACTATGCATAAAGCCCAGAGGCTTCTGAGTGATGGAACAATTAAATGGCACAGTCAAGTCAAGATTGGCAAAGGTGTGTGCATCCACCTCCATGGATTGGCCAGATGCATTGCCTCTTGTCTTGATGGGACTCAGAAGTATTCCTGACAGAAACTCAGGATTGAGTCCCCATGAAATTCTCATGTGAAGGGCAATGAGACAAGCATTTATACCAGGATATAAATAACTGAATATACCTGATGAGCTGGTATTGGATTATTGCAAAGGATTGGCTGACCTACTGCATTCTCTCTCTCTCCAGATTGGAGAGGACGCAGTTGCTAGGCAGACGGATCAGGTGCATGATTTGAGTCCTGGAGACTGGGTGGTAGTGAAGAAACACACCAGAAAGTCGTGCCTAGCACCTAGATGGGATGATCAACGGCAAGTCATACTGGTCACTACTACAGCAGTGAAGTGTGCAGGTTTGCCCAATTGGATACATGCCAGCCACATGGAAAAGGTTCCAGCTCCTGCTGAAAAGAGACCACAACTAACTGGAACAGTTGAGGCTGCTGAAGGTTGTACAGTCAAAGAATCTGGAGGAATAAATTCTGTAGGGACTGACCAAGAACAACCGAGCACAAGTCAGGAGGACTGGATACCAGTGGTTGATATACCTGAGGTGGTCATTAAAACAAGAAGTAGAATGAGATTAGAAAGACAAGAAAGTAGTGAGGATCAGATAGGTGTAGAAGAACATGCTCGGGAAAAATAAAACAAAGCTACTGGAGACCCTGAGCAGGACCAGATAGAGACAGAAGAACATACTCAGGTAAACCTAGCAACTAAAAACCCTGAGCAGCGACAGACAGGTGAAGAAGAACACATTCAGGCAGCAGAAGAACCAATTGATGTAAGACCTGAACAGGACCAGTTTAAAGAAGAAGAACACTTAGGGTTGAAGAATAACAGCCAGAAAGGATTCCCAAACAGGAACAGTTAGAGGAAGAAGAACATGTTCAGGTAAAAGTAGCCATAATAACAAGGCCTGAACCAGGACAGATAGAGAGTGATACTGAGAAAAGGGAAGATCAGATTGCGCCACAACATAACGCGAATAAAAGAGCCCTTGAGCAAGACAAAGAAGGTAAAAGTGCAGTGCACGTTAAAAGGGTCAGAGAAGGTGATAATTGCCCAGGAGGGGTCAAAAGCCTATAATATATGTGGAGAAAACTAAATGAAATCCCAGAACAAGTGAATGAAGTTACTAGTCAATCTCAGTCAGAACAGTCAGTTACCAAACACATTTGGAGAAGTCCAAGATTGAAAGTCTTGAACAATAAGTTCAAGGGTCCTGAATGGACCTATATAATACTAGAAGATTTTGAAAATCTAGATTTAAAATGAAGATACAGATGAATAAATAATTGCAGAACAGATTGATGAAGGGAAAGTGAGGCATCCTTGAAATTCATAAGATTCTAATTCATATCAAAAGAAAAGCAGAGAAGTCTTCTTAAGTCAAAATGGCTGCAGACAGGATTCCTGAAAGACCAAAACGAAAATCTATAAAGAAATGCTGTGTGGTTTGCATATGTAGTGTTTTATTAGTGATCATAGTATGGCTATTTTTAACAATACCAGTACCTCATCCTATAATAACAGACAAGAAGAATAACACAGACACTAATGAAAAGACAGCTAATGTGAGAGGAGATAGAGTAGAATTAGAAGCAACAGATGAGGTAGATTTACAGCACACAGTAACAGATAATGATACATCTTTAAATGTATTTACAAAATTATTGTTTCAGTACATAGACGCAATGGAGATTAGTGATTCTTATGTTTGTATGAAATTACCAGCTTCAGTAGCAGAATGAGTCACATACCATCATTTGCCTTTAACATATGGTATTTCATGTAGCATATTGTCAAGCTTATTTTATAGAACAGGAAAACTTCAATATTATTATTTAAATTTAGATGTAGTATTTACAGACGGTCCTATTCGAAAAAATATGAATCCAATGTGTAGTAGTCTAGATGCACAGTTTATGGGTGAATTTTTCTTAACAATGAAGTCATTAGATATAGTGAAGGCCCACAAGAATAATCTTAATTGCTATTTACGTGAAGAAGAGAAAGTGTTTTTGAATTTAGTTGTAGAAAGGAGACAGGATTTCCAAAGAAAAGCAGCTGAACAGAAAACCCATATAACACCCTGGGCTGAGAAAGAGGGAACCTATACAGCTGGCAAAGCTCATGCTGCAAAGTTCTAGGAAAACCTGCCTTCATAGATTAAAGATAGACTGTAACAACGTATTTATTGGTTCCAGTGAATGTGAACATAACTTCCTAATATTGGGAGGCTGGGGACTTAAAGGGGGAACAGATCCAGTATTTCCTGGAGTTTACTACGTGTGTGGGAATAAAACGTATTATAAGCTGCATGTACAGTGGTATGGGAGTTGCTACTTCGGAATAGTATTTCAGAAAATGTATCACGTAAAAAGAATCACTGGAAGCAATGCACACACAAATGAACAAACACAAAAAAAGAGAGCTAGTTTTTCAGAAATAATAGGTGACATATTTAGTGCATTGATACCTTCAGTGGGAGTTGTTCTAAATTCACATAGAATCTGTCAATGGTCAGCAGTAGTTGATCGTCTTTCGACCGATACTGCTGGAGGTTTCCTGATGATTAATACAGAAATGATTGCTATTAAGTCTATGGTTTTGCAAAATCGACTTGCGCTTGATATATTATTGCCAAAAGAAAGTGGAGTCTGTAAAATGTTGAAAGTGCAACATTGTTGCACTTACACACCAGATAAAAGTAAGGAAATTAGAGGATATATTGGAAACATTACAACACTTCATGGAAAATTGAAACCACTGGAGGTTGATAATGTATGGGAAAGACTAACAAAAAGTAATTTTTCAATAGGGATTTGGTTTTCTAATTTTGGGAAACGTTTCTTAGGATAAGTGGTTCTTCCATTAGTTGGTATAACTATAATAGTCTGAACAATAATAATATGGTGTAAGTGTTGCACAAATAAACTAAGAAGAAGAAGATATGAAATAAATGGAAAAGGAACAAAAATAAAGTATGAAGAGATACAGTTAGAGGAAATGAAGAGAAAATTGTATGATAGAACGAAAGATTTGAGGAACAAAGATGAGAACAAGAACGAAAATGGAAAGGAGGTGAGACATGTTAAAGTTGTCATCTGGTTGGGATGGGTGATTTTGTGATGGCTCAAAAATGCCATCAGAGAAGGGATTGATGAGCAAGGGCTCGTGGAAAAGAGACTTGCTTGGAAGCAATCCTCTCATTTAACTCATAACCTTGTATTAACTAAGTATTGAGTACACTAATATGATCAACATTGAACATACAAGAAAGAGAAGCTTGCCAATGTGTCTTACCAACCAGTAACTCAAGTGAAATTCTAAAATGGCCGCTAACGGGGGAAACTGTATTGCGCAGGCATCAACTGCATCTACGGAGGATGATGAACTGTCGCTTGGAGGGAATTTCTTGCCCCTACGCAGACGCTATTAAAATGGATGCTTGATCGCTCACATGCTTAGCATCTGCTTTGCTAAAACTAACACAAGCTATTTTACTATTGCTAATGCGGGGAAAGCATTAATAAATTATTGGGATTAGAGTAGAGATAGGTGGTATACAGTGAAACCATTTATTTTTTTAAATGAACATATGTCTTTTTCACTCTTTTATTAGTTCCTATTTTGGGCCTTTCATATGAGTCTAAAGTCTGTTGGCCACCTGATCTCTGCATATGTGTGGTGTGACCGAGCTGAAGGAAGTGATGGGACACTTGAACACAATCCAAGGACAAAAGAGATACATACCTTGGGAACCAGTACCCAGATCCTATGGAGGAATAGAAATACATGAGAATTTTTGCACTTGTTTCAAATATGATGTGAATACGGGTGGGAAATAAAGATTTATGAATACAAATTAAGGGGTTGGATTTTATAAAGTATGGGTTTGATGGTTTATTAATTGAAACTTCTTTCCTATGAGTGACGGAGACTGTACTGTACTTTGTAAGTGGTTCACATGAAATTAACTTAGATAAAGAATTAAAATACTTCCTGAGTCTGTGTTAATTTTCATCAAATGTAAGAAGATAATTTTATGCTGTTTCACCATCAACTAGTTCAACTAATGGTCCATTAACCAAAGAAAGAACTTTTTGATCAGTGAATGGTTAGTTGAGAATAAGAAGAGACTGATCTTAAATTGGTAGCGAATCACAATCAATTGACTCCAGCGGTTTTATTACCAGATTGTGTAAATGTGTGTTTATGGGCCGATGTGAGTACATGGTATTGGAGTACCTGTTGCTGGTAAGCCGCTGGATCACCTATGGCTTCAGCGGCATAATATTGATGGCAGCAGCCCCACTCTGAAAGTGGTTCCAACAGCAATGTGTGAGCTTGTACAGAAACATAAGTACATAAAATGTCATGAGGAACACCAAAGTGAACATTACGTATTTGACTAAAGTGAGAACCTTCCAACCTTGAGTACATAAGTGTAGAATAAGACTATAAATTATTTCTATCCACCGGAGGTAACAAATGAAAATAAGGAGAGTCTTGTTGCTTGTGTCAAAGTATCATGCACCTGACTTTTAATATTTCTTCAGCTGAATCTCACAGCAAAGCAAATTTCCGAAATGCTGACGCAGATTACAATTGAAATCAAAATTGCAGAGTTCACCCGTTTATCTCTAAGATGCAGAATTTATCTTTGATCACAAAAATGGTATAACATGTTTGTTCCCCTGAAGTCTCACTCTGGGCCAAGATTCACAGAAACTGCCAGACTGTTTATATGACCAGCTACAGTCATTGAGATCCCTTAGTATTTAATGGACCAGCCCGGAACAGTGTAATTGTAAGTATTAAGATGACCTGGGTAATTTATATTTTGGGGGCCCATGTTCAGAACAACTTGGAATGTCATGACCCGTTTTCTGGTAATTCAAGCCTCATGATGGCAAACAGTATACAACTATATGTCAAAGGGTGAAACAGAGATATAGCCAGGATCAAGACAGAGAAAATAAAATAACTTTCGCTGAGGTCCCTTCGAAGTGGGGGCCCTGGGCAATTGCTCACTTTGCCCATGCCGTAAAACATCTCCGGCCCAGAGAAAGAATCAGAATATCAGTATTGTCTTGAAGAGGATTCTTCTTGAAAATAGATTGTGACCATGAGATATATAAAATGATTTGAAACAAATGTTATCTGTTCTGATTAGCTGTTCTGTTTGCTTCAGTAGTGGTAGTGTATTTCATGTGAAATGATAGAGCAGTGGTTTATAACCTATTGACGTCAGGGGACCCCCACTGACTCACCAGTGGAAATTAGGGGCCCCAGCAGAAATTTCTTGACCATCAAAATACACATGTAGCAAAACAGGTGTACATCAAACAAATGCTCAAGTTATGAAACAATTATTTCACCAATAAAAAAAAAAAATTGAAATATTAATTTTAATGAGAAGGTTGGAGCTTTTCAAAATTCAGTTTAATTTTTAAAAGACGAAGAAATATACTTGAGTGTTGCATATCATTTTGCTTTTTTTTCTCTTAATGCATGTTGTCTTTTGTCTGTGTATACCAGAGATTTAATTGAGGCACCATTTGTCCATGCTAGAATCTGTTTACTCTATTTGTATTGCTCTGACAAATCAAGCAAGGATACTGTTGTAATCTTCTAGCTCAGCTTTGGAATGAAGTGACCTCATAGTTGTCATGAGGCATTCTTTCCATGGATGAGCTGATATAAAGACCTGTTGGTGGTTGCCGACGGATTAAGGAATAAAACTTCACTGAACCTATGCTGATTTCTGGCTTTCAATAGTAGCAGCGACGAGGATGGGAAAGTGTTTTACTTCCTCAAGGTTGTTTTCTCCAAGGGTTGGCCAGATTATAAAGATCTTGACTTAAAACCATTCTGGACTGTGAGAAATGATCTTACATTCTGCCATGGTAACCTCATGCGAGGTGATGGAGTGGTTCCTCCTGCTGAGCTTAGAGACAAAATTGGCAGTCTTGATCATGAAGGACATCTGGGTAGGAGCCTTACCAAGGCACGTGCCCGGGAGGAATATTGGAGGCCTGGTATGGATTGGATGATTGAGAGGGTTGTCAAGTATTGCCATTTGTGTGCCTCTAATGATAAATCCCATGTCACTAATTCCACTCCTTTGTCTCCTGTGGAGGTCCCAGATGCAGTGTGGACTGTTAGGTTTGGACATAATCGGTCCCTTCGAACTAATGCCCTCTCACGAGAAATTTGTTATTCTCCTTGTGGATTACACTTCCAAATGGGTGGTTTCCAAGTGTGTTAGTGTTGTTAACTCCAGAACAGTGATAACCTTTTGAAGGATTTTTCTGTGATCAGAAGGGATTCCCAAATACATGGTCACTAATATTGGGGTGCAATATACGTCGCATGAGGTTGATGCAGCGAGGTTACCAGCTTAGGTTATTAATAAAACTACAATACTTTCCTGGGCCCATAAACATTCATACAGAAGCCGATAATCATCGATGTGATCAGGATTTTATATTTTCCTTGTGATAACATTTACTTTTACACCATTTCTTTTTTTTTTTTTTTTGATTTTCAAAACCTTTATTATGTTCATGAAGCATCGGTGCGGTACATCAGTGCAATAAGTACTACCATTACAATGACAGTCAGGCACCTAAGCGATAAGGCACATTCCCGCATATGCAGATGAGTTCTTGTAACAGAAACAGAACAAGTTCTAACTTACAACTCCCCCCCCCCCAGTTGTGCGTGCATCATCATACTAAGGTATCAATAATGGATAGCAGTGCAATGAATAAGGACACATCAGGTGCCATTTCAGGCGCAGTCTTGTTACACAGTCTCATCCAGTGCACCCAGCATGCCCCCAACGAGCCCCCATCCCATCCCCATCTCTCCTCCTGTCTGGATTCCATTCCTTCCGCTGCATAGTTATGCCTCCAGTGTAGGCACTACATATGGGCCAGTCCCTGTTTGTGAAGATGTGTATGAAGGCGGTGCCGTACTGATTAGTTAGCAGCCCTAGTGACCCCGTCCGGTGTGCCCCTGAGCTCATCTGCCTCTTCCGCCCCTTCCTCACGCTGTCTGAGGAGATAGGTCGTGAGTGGTCCCCATACGTCTTTCGGGGGCGATCTCAGGGGGAGTAAATCTGCATATGCGTGAAGTTGGTCCTGCCACATCGCCATGGTCGAAATCCATGTCTTAAATTTGGGGGCCCTTCCTCTCCGCCATCTGCATGCCACCTGACGTTTGGTTAGGAATAGACCCAGAGCCAGAAATTTTTTGTGTACAGTCAAAACGATGTGTGTGAGGCCCAGCAGCGTCGTCTGTGGGCTCGGTGCTAACTCCACCCCCAGCATGTCTGACAGCCCTGCAAAGACCTCCGTCCAGTAGTGGGCAACCCTGGGACAGGTCCATGCCAGGTGGAAGAAGTCCGCCTCCTCTCCTCCACAGCGGTTACAGCGATCATTCTCCCTGAGGTGGAATCGGTACAATTTAGCAGGAGTATAATAGAGGCGGTGTAGGAATTTGAAATGGACTAGCCTTAGTCTAGAGTTACCTGTGACTGCATTAGTTTGTGTGCAGCTAATCTCCCATTGTTCATCCATCAGCGGCTCATCAAGGTCTCCATCCCAGTCTGTACGCGCCCTAAGTGTAATTGGCAATGGGGCATTCTGTACATGTTTGTAAAGTAGTGATACTACGTGTTGTGGGGCGTCTTTTTGTAAGAGGGTGTGGAGGGGGGCCAGAGTGTCCGGCTCGTCTGGGAAGCTGGGGGTGACGGCTCGAAGGCTCTGGCAGAGCCGGGTATACAGGAAGGTATCCATGGTCGTAGATTCCCCAAAGAATTGATCTATATTTCGGAACTGTCCTTGAACATACAGGTCCCCCCAAGTGTGATATGCAAGTTTGGACAGCATCTTTCGGCAGATTTCCTCGCATGTTACAAGCAGTCTGGGGTCATTCATGAGAGGCAGTCGCGGTGAGTACATGAAGGAGCACCCCATGGATCTGGCCAGGCGTTTCCACGCTGCAGCCATGCAGTCAACCGTAGATGGGTCTCGTGCTCTCTCCCCTACGTATGTAAACACGTAACCAGTGGCACTCACAGGCCGCATGTGTCCATCCTCCACCGCCAGGTGTGCCATATAGGGTGGTGGGTGGAACCAATAGACGGCAAAGTGGCTTTGCGCACAATCATAGTATCTCTCGAAATTGGGGATTTCGAAGCCTCCAAGATGGTATGGTAGCGTTAAAGTAGTCAGGCTGATCCGAGCCTGCTTTCCCCCCCATATCAACCGCGTCAATTGGGTTTTGAGTGCGCGAAAAAAAGACGTCCCGGGCTATAGGGAATATTGGTGAATAAATACAAGAGTTTGGGCAGCAACACCATCTTGATGAGAGAGATGCGACCTGCCATTGAGAGTGGAAGGCGTATCCATTTGGTGAGGTATCTGTAATTTTGTCCAGGGCTGTCCCATAGTGGGCCCTAATTAGAGTGTCCTTTTGCCGAGTTATTCGGATACCGAGGTACTTTAACTCCTCTGTTTCCCAGACTAGGGGATAGTCTAGCTGGTATGGCTGCGTTTTGTCGGTCAGGGGGAATATCGCAGACATATTCCAGTTAATTTGTATTCCGGCAATACCTCCAAACTTCGTGATTTCGCGTAGAAGGGGATTAAGAGTCTCTTGGAGCTCCCCAACATAGAGTGTCATATCATCAGCGTAGAGCGAGATAAGGAGCTGACGGGCGGGCTAAATCAGCAAGCGATGATTGTGGTGCTGTCGGAGTTTTGCTGCTAATGGCTCGATGGCCCGTGCAAATAGGACAGGGAATAATGGGCATCCCTGGCGGGTGCCTCTGTTGATCCGGAAAGGGGCAGACCTGGACCCATTCAGTAACACCACTGCCGTTGCCAGGCAGTACAGGAGCCGCACCCAGTCCAAAAAACTGAAGGAAATTCCCATGCGTTCCAGGACTCCCAGTAAGTAATCCCATTCGAGCGAATCGAATGCCTTCATGGTGTCGAGAAAGGCGGCAGCCGCCTCGCAGTTAGGGTCTATATCTTGCAGCACTGCATGTAGTGTGCGCAGATTGTGCGAAGTTGGCAGTTCGGAACAAACCTGCCTGGTCTGGGAGAACTAGACGTTCCATCAGGAGGTTAAGGCGTGTGGCTAGAACTTTTGCCAGGATTTTAGTATCACAATTAAACAGAGACAGAGGGCGGTACGAATCACATTGTTCCGGGGATTTGCCAGGTTTTAGCAGTGAGGTAATCAGAGCTTCGCGCATGGTGCTAGGCAGACTACCTTCTTCCAGGGCAGCGTAATAAACGTCTTTGAGGATAGGAGCTAGAATGTGGGAGAAGGCCTTATAAAACTCGATCGGAAGGCCGTCCGAACCGGGGGCTCGGCCGGACTTCGTCTTCATTATGGCTTCTGTTATTTCATCGATCTCCATCTCTAGATGGAGTACTTTTTGCTGCGTGGTACCTAGCCAGGCTATTGCAGTATCTCCCAGGTATTCGTCTAAGTCCGGTGGCGTGTCGCCACGTGAGGTGTACAATGTGGCGTAGTAGTCTCAGAGGATCCGGAGTTGGTCCGGGAGGTTTCTATGCACGGTGCCCTGGGCGTCCTGCAGCTCGGTCACGTAGTTAGCAAACCTGGGGGGGGCGGATGGTGTTTGCTAGCGCCATACCTGGGCGATCTCCCTCCCCATGAATGCACGCAGTGTGTGGTTTCCCGCGAAATTGGTATTCTCTATCTGCCACTGTCTTCTATTCAGTCATTTTGTCCCTCGTGTGGGCTTTACTCGAGTGGTCACCTGGATTGCGTTCTAGTGCTTGTTCAAGATCGCGAAGCTTCGTTTCGAGCTTCCGGAGGTCATCCCCGTAGGGATTTAAGTATCCCACCGCCTTTGGCCAGGCACCAACCGCGAACGGTGACTTTGAAGGCCTCCCATACTGTTGTCACACTGGGCACCGACTTTAGATTCCGGTCGAAAAAATCTTGTATGTCCTGTTCTAATTCGGACTTAAAAACAGTGTCATTGAGGTGGGAGGGGTTGAGCCGCCAGCTCAGGTATGGAGTACAGTCTACTGGGATCTGCAAGTTCACAATCACTGGGGAGTGGTTCGAGAAAGTGCGGGCCAAGTGCGTCACCTGTGTCAGCCAATGTGTCATCCCTGCTGCCAGGAAAACATAGTCGAGGCGCGCCCAAGTGGAGTGGACCGCTGAATAATGAGTACCTTGTTTAAGCGTGGGGTGTGTGTGTCTCCAAGCGTCTATCAGGCAGTGATCCCTCACTATGTCGCTCAGCGTTCCTTGTGTAACTGTGTAGTGCGCCCGGAGCGGATGCGATCTGTCCTCCTGAGGACACATTGCCGTGTTGAAGTCTCCCCCTAAAACTACGTAAGCTATGCCTAACGTCTGTATCTTGCTCCACAAGAGAAGTAGGGCATCAGGGTTATCGGTGTTGGGACCATAGTAGTTTGCGAAGAGGATATTATGTGAGTATAGCCGCCCCCACACTATACAGAATCTGCCTTCCTTGTCAGATTCTATTCCCTGTGGTGTGAACTCTACTCCCCTTTTGATTAAGATGGTCACCCCCCTGGAGTATGTGGAGTAGGAAGCAAATCCACGGCATGAAGCCCATCGTGCCGCGAACTGTGGAGTGCCCCCCAGTGGGAGGTGTGTTTCCTGCAGTAGGGCCACTGTTACCCCATGGTGGTCTAAATAACCTAGTACCTGTCTGAGTTTTCTAGGGTTGTTGAGGCCCCTCACTTTCCATGAAGCTACAGTGATGTGTCGGAGTGCCTGTGGAATACATAAGGTATTATATCCGAAGAAGCGTCCAGACCTTCCTTAGTACTTAGCAAGTCAACATTCAAAACAAAAGACTCCTCCATCCCCGCTGGCATTCCCAACTTGCCAGTTCCCTCCCGTGTCATCCCGCCCAGCCTACTGGTTTTATGCACTACTAGTCCTGTAACATTCTGCTCATCAGAACACGCATTTGTCCATCATGGCTTGTGAAGTCCAATCCCTCCCTCGGCCCAATCCTCCCTCGCCCTCCCCTTCCCCACCCACACCGACAACCCCAACCTGTCGGGTATGCAAACCTCCCTCCCCATGTAACAGCTCCCAACAGTCATCTAAAGGGGTTCGCCCTCTCGGGTGTGCACTAGGGGCTCACGACCCGCCCTCTTTCCTCCATACTCTCACCCACCCGGAGCGCCACCCTCGGGGAGCCAGCCGTGGTGGGACGGAGGAAAGTCACCAAGCCAGTCATGTCTCTCGTAAAGAAAAAATTATCAATACATAACCATTGGTATGCGCCACTCCCACTAATCAGGAAATAAGAAAGGACCGATAGTTGATCCCACATGAGTTCTGCTTTAGCTGGGATCAGTGTCTCGTGACGAGGACCTGCGGTCTCTGGCGCCGGTGTCATTAGTGTCTGAGCGGCGATGGCATCGTAGATAGTCTTTGACCTGCTGCGGGTTGGAAAAGAAATGGTGCGATCCGTGATGCGTGATCTTAAGCTTTGCTGGGTACAGCATGGCGTATGGGATCTGCTGTGTCTATAATTTTTTCTTTACCGCCACAAATTTCCTTCGGGCGTCCTGCACCATCTGTGTGAAGTCGGGGTAAAAAGACAGGGTCGTATTTTCATAGCGCACCTGGCCTTTCTCGCGAGCGAGTCGTAGCACCGCATCCCTGTGGCGGTAGTTTAAAAACCTGGCATTCACGGGACGCGGCGCAGCTCCCGGGGGCGGACAAGCAGATGGGTCGAAAAGGCTTCTCTCCCGAAGAGGTCTATTACTAGTTTCTCATTTTTATCAGCTATGATTTTGAGAAGTTTATCCATTTGTGAGATCTGTTTTTTACTCTCAGATGCATCTTCCAGGTCCGATACTCTGGTCTCGGCCTCCTTAAGGCGTTGCTCGTGCTGCCCCAGCTTAGTTACCACTGAGTCCATGCGGGCATTCATCGTGTCCATCTTGGCGTCAATGGAAGATATGCTCTGCTGCATGCCGATCAGAATGCCCTTCCAATCTTCCGCAGGCGTGTCTGTGCTGTATGTATCCTCTTGTTCCTGCGTGCGCAATTTAGGTGTTTTCCATGTTTCAAACGGTATTTTGGTTTGTTTGGCCTCCGAGCGCCCCATTCTGGTGGTTGGTAGCTGGCAGTGCAGGATTGTATGTCCAGGACGCAGGAGTGCTGCAGGTAGCCTGATTCGGGAGTGGCAATGCTTCGCGTCTTAGCTCCTTGGGTATGACCCAAGTTATGGCCTAGTGGCCTAGTGGTTCAAGCGGGCTCAGCGCATGCCGCTAGTGCTTCTACGGTAGGAACCCAAAATGTATCCCGGGCCTAGTGACCATCCGTCCCCCAGGAGACGCGATCCCCCCCCACCAGATCACCAACAGCACCAGTGAGGGTGCGGGAGCAGCCTGCTGTGAGTAGTTTCTCGATTGTGGCTCCTTTGCCTGTGCACCCGTCACATGTGTCAGAGCAGTTTATTATACAATTGTTAATTTCACGCCGGCACGCAAAGTGGCGGGCAGTCACTTGCCGGGCCGGCTGTCACGGCAGGCAGTGGTATGGATTGGTGCATTCTAAATTACTTCGCGCCGCAGATATGTGCGCAGTAGTGGCGTTATTGGAGGCGTCGTTCCAGGTTGATGCGGCAGCGTCGGCCTCTTCTGTGGTTCAGGCCTCGGTATCGCCGCTTTCATGTGCTGTCGCCCGGTTCCAGTGGCAACCCCTCAGCTTCCGTGTCACAGGTTGCAGCCGTGCCGCACAGGTGCCAGGGCCAGCCCTCTGAGATTCGGCCGCCCCGCGCCGCAGCGTAAAATGGCGGGCAGTCCCCTCTTCAGGTTTCTCGTGGCTGAGGGTAGCGCGCCCAAGGTATCCGTGCGCTGTGATGTGCGGGCAGTGGCGGCGGCAGCATGGACGTCAGTGGAAAACACGGTGAGCCGCAAAGCAGTTCATAGAGAAGGAGGGGGGGTGCCGGCCGTCCACCAACTCGCGCCCCACCTCCGTACCTCAGCACCGTCGCGGCTCCAGGAGTTTCTCCGCCACCGGCTGTCGACCCCCCCGACTGCTCACCAGTGTCCGGGGAGGTCCGATGCACCGCTTGGTGCTCGGTGACCCACTCCGCAACCTCCGCCTCCGCCGCAGGTTCGGCAGTAGGGCCTGCGCAGCCCCGGTGTTTCCTGCTCTCGCGGGCCACTGTCTGAAACCAGGGGCAGCAGGTCAGTCTCCACGCCACAGGGTGACTCGTTCCAGCGTTGCAGGTGTGGCGTGTAGAGGTGCAAGTTTAGTATCGCTGGAATCAGCAGATGCAGCCGGATCTCATAATCCGGTTTTTGGTGGTGATTTGTGATGTAAGATGGGGTTGATGTGGGTTATCTGGCTGGGCTGGGCTGAAGTTTTACAAGCGCGCGGCCATCTTGGTTGTGCACCACCTAGCGCCCCGGCATCTACTTTTACACCATTTCTTACCAACCCTTATCACCTTAGTTCTCAATTTCCTCTGCTCAATAGATCAGGTTGTTAGCAGAATAGGTAGAAATTACATTTACCTTTATTTCATTGAAATAACCACAGCCTCAAGAGAGTTTTAAAATCTTTATCTATGCAATAATTTTGTGAGTCAGATACCAGTACATGTCCAACACCTACTTCTTTAAGGAAAATGATCAAAAGTAAAACATAAAGCTTAATAAGATCTCATGACATTGTTACCTGGGAAGGGTGAAAAAGGAAACAGTACGAGGAGATACCACACAGATTTATTTTTACCTAGAATAGTGTGAGGACCAACCCCTGGCCAAGGAGCTTGGAAAGGGACGCCCGAGTAGTCAGGAGCCAACAGTTCAGGACAGGTTCAGGACAGGGCAGGTGACCTCTTCTAAGTGCAACGCCAGCATCGCACCCCTCTCTGGTACTACTCTCTTTGATTCTTCCCCCTTCTAGATGGACAGGTTCTTCTTCTGCAATCTCCGGCTCTTCTCTCCCGCTCCGTCTCTTCTCTCGAGATCCTTCTTCCGAGTGCTCGAACAGCGTCTCTGACCTCCGTGGCAGCCACCGTCATCTGCTTCAGCGATGGGTCTGTGACAGGTCAGTGACAAGTCTGACAATCTAACTCACTGAGCCTAACTTAGTGATACTATTCTAAGTGTATGTACCACCCCTCAATGTTTCAATATTCGTGAATCCCCTACTTCTGATTGGACAATGGGATGGGGAGAAGTCTTCACACCATACTAATGTACTCTTCAGTTTATTGTTCAATATTCCCACCCCTTAATTTTACTTTCCCATGCTTTATATCCCAACCACATTTCGCATTAATTTCATCTATAATGATACAAATTTTGACTTCTTCTTCCCCTCTCTGGGTCAAGAGGTGGTGTTCCCAGGCGCTTCCCTGGTTAAAATGTCCTTGGCTGGGTTTCAATGTCACATTGCGGAGTTTGACTGAGTCCGGTGCGCTTGTGCATAACCATGCAAGATGGAGATTTCAGTCACCCTCCAGGCCCAAATACGAACTAATACCAAGTTAAAGAAAAACATGTTAGAATACGAAAATAAATGAATGCACTGTATACCACTTATCCCTACTCTAATCCCTTTTATTTATTTTAACTATTGCATTATCAGTTTAGTAGAACGTGCACGGTTTAATTTAAGCATAGCATGTACATTAGCATGTGAGGTTTAAGGGGCCATTTTAAATACTACTGCGCAGCTGCAAAGATTTCCCACCAAAGCGAAAGATTTTTTTCATACTACGTAGATGCGGTAGACACATGCGCAAAAGATTCCAGCATTTTCGGCAGCCATATTAGAAACTCGAGTTACTTGTTAGTAAAGCACATAGTCAAGCTTCCTCTAGCTTCAATATAAAATTGTGAAATGCGATTATTAGTATTCACAAACATGGTAGCAGTATTACATGTTATTCGAGAGGATCGCATCCGAGCAAGTTTCTTACGTACAAAACCTTGCTCCATCAAGGTGCATGCCATCTTTAGTGACCTCGAAATTATCCATCAGAAGACTGCCTTATATGCACCACAGGCTAATGGTCTCACAGAAAGAATGAATAGGGTGGTTAAGAGTTGCGCTCAACGGGCATTGGATTCCAGAATGTCTTTCAGTAGTGTGTTAAGAGAAACCTGGTGGGCTCATCGCACTGTGCCCAAAGCTATTTCGAAAAAATCCCCTTTTGAAACTTTGAGAGGTAGAATAGCTAGCCCTAAGTTGAATCCTGTGTGGCTCCCTGAGTGTAGGATGGAGGGTTTGTCTAATGAGCTAAGAAGAGCAAGTATTTCTGATTATCAACAAAAATATAAGTTGATGTATGACAATGAGATGTCAGTCAGGAGAAATAAATGGAATCTAGGAGACTATGTGCTGGTGAAAAGAGCGAAACGTGGTTACAAGGGTTCATCTAATTTCCTAGGCCCTTTTACCATCACTGCTATTAGGAAAAATGTTGTAATTGTGGACAATGGCTGTACCTGGAGTATGTCCAGACTTGTTAAATTTACTGGGCGATCTCCTAATACAGTTGTTGCTGAACCTTCTCACGACTTTGTTTCTCTGCAAGAAAGCATGGTTAGTAATCCTAGTAGGTACAAGAGGTTGCCTGCAAAATTTGATGACTATGTTCTTTATTACTCAAAACATCAATGGGGAGGGAAAGAGAAGCTGTGATCCACTCGGCTTCCAATGGTTAGTACAAAGATCAAGTAGGGGGGAGAGTGGAGCACTTGTCCTATGTCACCAGGGTTTTAATTAACGTGGCAGACCATTGTTGAAAAAACCCTCATATACGGACACAGGCGTTGGGTGGTATAGGTTGATTCTCCGCCTTTGTGTATGTATTTGCATACTTATATATGTATTTGCATACTTATATAGCGCTACACTGTCACCCAGAGGGTACCTGGCGCTTTGTGTATTGTAACAGCATGATCATTGGGTCTTTTCCTTTGTTCGGTATGCTGACCTCCACATGGAGGAAGACCAGCTGGGTTGACAGTAGTGGTCAGAGATAAAAGAAGGCGTGCCTGTGCTAAAAAAAGTGAAATAAAATTCCTAAAATCAAGTCTCTTGCGTTTTATACTTGAGCCATATGATGTAGGAAACTAAAAACAAAGTTGTGCATGTGTAGACCCAGTTTCTGGTCTATCGCACTGGTGATCGTGGTCAACATGTTTCAGCCTTTTGGCAACTCTAGAGGCCTTCGTCAGGACCAGTAGGGTAAGAGCTTATCTGTAGCCCTTTCGGGTAAAGTAAGGGGGGTTTATTTTATTCACCACCTTTATTGGTTAAGGTCAGATCTATTGTATCTGTACCTAAATAGAAGAGATTAAAAAGAAACATATTACCGAGAAACATTGAGATTGTGACATTAAATAGTAACATGTTTCTTAATTCTCAATTCGCTGTGACGGTCATGTACTTTTTCTGTCCCTATGTATCCAATTTGGAGTAGGGTACGCAAAAGTGGTAGGGTTTCCATTCACGCTTGTGTTTAATGCAGGACTAGGGAAGAGTTCAGCAGGAAAATAAAACATAAGTCATGTATTCAAAACTAGTTAGATCAGTTGTGGGAAACCTGGTCGATGGTCTCCATGGTCTCTGCGTTAAAGTCGGGATATAGGTTTTATTAAGGTACCCAGGGCCAGATGTAGGTAATTCCTATTTACTGACTCTAAAATACCAACTCATTCCGAATCAGTATTTAAGAGTCGGTAAATAGGAAGGAGGCAGATGTAGGTAAACAATTACCGAGTCTGTAAGAGTCGGTATTTACCGAATCTGTAAATACCGATTTGGTATTTCACATTGATTCCTATGGGCCTTGAAGCCCATAGGAATCAATGTGAAATACCGAATCGGTATTTACAGATTCGGTAAATACCGAATCCTGCAAGGGTGCAGGGGTGTCACTTTGACACCCTCTAGCACCCCAAGTACAGGCATGTGTGCCATGTGGCACACATACATGCCCTAAGGGCCCGTCTGTGTGTCACATGGCACAGGTGTGCATGCACAGATGTGCATGCACACCTGAATTCGGTATTTTACCACCCAATAGGATTGGGTGGTAAAATACCGACTCTTAAGGGCCTGTGGCACTCTTAGGAGTGTCATCTACATATGGATTTACAGAATCTGTATAATTACCGATTCGGTAAAATACCGAAGTGGTAAATTTACCTAATCGGTAAATATACCGATTCTGTAAATTCAGACCCACCTACATCTCAAATGCCAAATACCGGTCGGTAACGGCCGAAATCGGCCGTTACCGACCGGTATTTGGCGACCTACATCTGGCCCCCAGTGTGGTGCAGTATCTTGTGGTTTTTTGGTTTCCACACTAAAGTAAGTTCCATTAGTGTTATGTGTTTGTAAACACACATTAGGTCGTTCTTTCGAAAATGATGTGCAGCAATTAATTGGTCTCAACGTCATGACACATTCTTAGCGAGACAGTTGTTGTATGAGCTAACAGCCGATAGTGTGATATTCATTGAGCATTTAATTCGATAACTATGGCTGTAGTTATATATTAGGCCTTAATCGGGGTGTGGAGCTCGTGTGGCTTAAATGTTTTCAGAAAGCGTTCTAATACACGTACGCTGTGCTATGAAAACCGGTACATAATGGTGGATTTTTCTAGCGTTCGGCATGATTGTCATATGAGCCTTCTTTTCGCGGTGTGGTTAATGCGCTTATCGATACATAGGACTACTGTGTCTTAGGTAGAATTATCAGGGTAGTAATATTCTCTGCTCTCGTGCGCGACAATATCAAAGGGCAGCATTATTGCGTAAAACATTAATGTTAATCTTTACCTCCGATTTCTATGTATATTATTGCATCGGGCCACCAGCGAGTCAGGAGAACCTCTTACTGATTAGGAGAAAGAGGAATCAAGTTAGTGACCGGTTACTCACGGTTTCTTCTTCTACGAGTAGTGCACTTCTGCACAGCTTGCCGGTGCTCCATCGGAAAGACTTGTTCAGACTCTGCTCCTGGTTTCCCGGGTGACGTGATCACGTTCCCAGTCGTTTTTGGCACTGGCTCAGATCGTTGACTATTGTCTATTCGTGGTTGGCAGTGGTGGTTGGCATGTCTGCTCATATTCACGAGTGAGAAGAGAGACTAAACTAGAGATGGAACCTAGGAGACTGTGTGCTGGTAAAAAGAGCGAAACATGGTTACAAGGGTTCATCTAATTTCCTATGCCCTTTTACCATTACTGCTATTAGGAAAAATGTTGTCATTGTGGACAATGGCTGTACCTGGAGTATGCCCAGACTTGTTAAACTCAGTGAGAGATCTCCTAATACAGTTGTTGCTGAACCTTCTCACAACTTTGTTTCTCTGCAAGAAAGCATGGTTAGTAATCCTGGTAGGTACAAGAGGTTGCCTGCAAAATTTGATGACTATGGGCAAGATGTAGGAGCCGAAATACCGGTCGGTAACGGCCGATTTCGGCCGTTACCGACCGGTATTTAAGAATTGGGATGTAGGGGCATTCTTTTTACAGAATCGGTAAATTTACCGATTCGGTAAATTTACCGATTCTGTAAAATACTGAATCAGTATTTTTACCGATTCGGTAAATCCCAGATGTAGGTGGGACTCTTCTGAATCCCAAAGGCCCTACAAATTCGGTATTTTACCATCCAATCCAATTGGGTGTTAAAATACCGAATTCAGGTGTGCATGCACATGTGTGCATGCACACCTAGCCATGTGACACACAGACATGCCCTTAGGGCATGTCTGTGTGCCACATGGCGCACATGTCTATTTGTGGGGTGCCAGAGGGTGTCAAAGAGACACCCCCTGCACCCTTGCAATATTCGGTATTTACTGATTCGGTAATTGCCGAATCGGTATTTCCCATTGATTCCTATGGGCTTCACAGCCCATAGGAATCAATAGGAAATACCGATTCGGTATTTACCGAATCGGTAAATACCGAATTTTAACTAATCGGTATTTCCACATCTGGAAATACCTACATCTCCCCCCTTCATATTTACCGACTCTTAAATACCGAATCGGTAAAATTCGGTATTTAAGAGTCGGTAAATATGAATTACCTACATCTGGCCCTATGTTCTTTATTAGCATACTGTCATTCTTGTTTTTGCCTGGTTAACTATGCAGGTAATGTGCTTATTTCGATTTTGTACATTTTTGTAAAATAAAGAGCCATATGTATGAAGCCAATTTGCGATCGCAAACACTGAAATTCGTAGAATGTCAGCGTTTGGGATCACAAATTCGCAGTGTGCAATGTAGCACACCAAAACCCCCTTGCAAATTTTGCGATTCCCTATTTTGCAATTGCATTTAAGGAATCGCAAATTGCGATTCCTTAAATGCAGTGTAAGAAGCACAAAAGAAAGTGCGATGTGGTCTTAACGAATTGCAATTTACCACCAACTTCAAGTTGGTGGTAAATTGCGATTTCACTTAAAAATGCACTATTTTGCATTTTTTAAAGTGACATGTGGCGCACATTAGGGCATGTATGTGTGCACACATGCACATTTTAGGGATGCAACACGGTGTCCTTTTGACACCCTAGCTCCCTTGAAATTGCATTCTCAATTTGCGATTCTCTAATTGCTAATCACAAATTGAGAATGCCTTTCCATTCATTCCTATGGGCCTCCTAGCCCAAAGGAATTAATGGGAAGATATTCCTTATTTGCTAATCTCAATTTGCGATTCATAAATAAGGTATATGTGGGATTCGCAGAATTATTAGCAAATCCCACATACATTGCATTTTGCAATTCGCAAATTGCGATTTGCTGAAAATAGCAATTTGAGAATCGCAAATGTATATTTTGATACATATGGCCCCATGGTCTTTATTAGCACACTGTGTTTTTTTAATTTTATCCTCGTTTTCACTTCGTTGACTTACGCAGAGAATGTGTTTTTTTTTGTTTTTGTTTTATAAACAGGATGTGTTGTAATCATCTAGCTCGAGCTATGGAATGAAGTGACCTCATAGTTGTCATGAGGCATTCTTTCCATGTAAAGACCTGCTGGTGGGTGCCGACGGATTAAGGAATAAAACTTCATTGAACCTGCTGATTTCTGACTTTCAATAGATACCAACCTAGGGGCTTTTAATATGCGAAAAAGTGACGTACCGGCGGCGCAAGGGGCTTATAGTTGTAAATACGCCCTTTAATTTTTAGATTTCGATTTCAAATCCCCTCACATTCATTGAGTGTTTTAACATGTTTAATTTAACATGCTGATTTATAATATATATTCATATATATATTCACCGAAAAAACCATAGGTTATAGACCATATATAGTTAGGAATTAGCATTTACAAAACCTTGAAAATTCACTGAAAAAACCATAGGTTATAGACCATATATCGTTAGGAATTAGCATTTAAAAAACCTTATTTTACTCACACAAAACCATTGAAATTCCATATATAGTTAGTTGCACTAACTATATATCGCGCACCCGCAATCCACTGCTGATGATGTCACATATTACATCATTCATGACATGGTCAGTGACATCACTGATGACATCACTGATGACATCTCAAATGACATCACTGATGACATCACTGATGACAACATCCAGTGACTGTATGTTTCTGTAAAGTTAAAATGTGTCTTACATATTGAAGAATGAGTGGAAGTATAAGTGTCTGGACAAAGGATTTAGTAGGTGCATGACTGAATGTATGAGTGAGTGATTAAATGTGTCTCACTGAGTGCATGGGTTAGTGACTAAACTGTCTTAATTTGTGCATTATTATGTCTGTTGTTCTGTAAACTGCTGCATGTGTTGATCAGTAGCTATATGATTAACTATATGGGTTACTGATTGATTGTCCAAGTATTTGTATGGGAGACTGAGTGTGTGTGTGGCTGGCTGGGAGGTGTGTGACTCTGTGCAGATCAATGTGTACTTGTATCAATGATTGTATAAGAAGGTAAGTATGTGTTAGTATATGTTTGAAAATGTAAGGTGCTCTATGTTTAACTGTATAGACAAGAAAATGGAAGTGTCATTGATTCTTTACAGGACTGACCAGGTGTGTGAGTAACTCCATGGATGAGTGGCAGACTGTGAGTGTCTGTATAGGTGTATGAGTGCATATGATAGTGTTGTAAAGATGAGTGATTGTATGTATGAATGATTGTATGGGTGAATGAGTGAAGGTGTGTGTAGACGTAGGAATCAGTGAGTGCGTATGTAGTAACTAGTATTGGTGTGTCAATGGTTTCAAAAATTATACTCTGTATTTAACACTGGGTGAGACAGAGGTTATATTAAAATGTGAGGAGATGCATTGTATTGTCACATGAATGATATCATCAGTGATGTGGTCATTGATGTCAAATGAGATGTCATCAGTGATGTCATCAGTGATGTCATTTGAGATGTCATCAGTGATGTCATCAGTGATGTCACTGACCATGTCATGAATGATGTAATATGTGACATCATCAGCAGTGGATTGCGGGTGCGCGATATATAGTTAGTGCAACTAACTATATATGGAATTTCAATGGTTTTGTGTGAGTAAAATAAGGTTTTTTAAATGCTAATTCCTAACGATATATGGTCTATAACCTATGGTTTTTTCAGTGAATTTTCAAGGTTTTGTAAATGCTAATTCCTAACTATATATGGTCTATAACCTATGGTTTTTTCAGTGAATTTTCAAGGTTTTGTAAATGCTAATTCCTAACTATATATGGTCTATAACCTATGGTTTTTTCAGTGAATTTCAATGGTTTTTTAATAGCAAATATCATAAGCTGTCGAATGTCAAGTACGTGGTAAGTAAAAACATTTTCGTGTTTATGCACACTGATCTGCTTTGAATGCTGCCCCCCCCCTCATTTCTATTAGGAGTACTCTCTCTTTGCAGATAGTGAAGGGTAGTTAACGCAGGCCTTTGCCCCCGTTGTAATCTGTCGTGCCTGCTTCTCTCTCCATTTGATTGATTGTTCTCTTTGGTTCATTCTCTATTTACAAACAAGCACAGAGTCGCAATACTCTGTTTAGTCTTTGCAGATAGCGAAAAATCGTGTAAAAAAACAAAAGGAATCGAGCAAAATCAGTAGGCCACTAATGGGATCTCTTTTTGACCTCGCTAAAATAGAAACATTAGGAACAACCTGTTGAAAATAGCAATGTGTATGTACATAAGCGGCGTTCATTTGTGTTCACAGTACCCCTTGTTGATTGTTTGAATCGAGCATTGAATTGTTCGAAGTTGGTTCTCTTAAGGATCTTCTCTGCCTGCAAACGAGGAAGAATAGGAATATTCTCTCTCCCTTTGCAGATAGTGAAGGGTAGGTAACGCAAACCTTTAACACGTCGTGCCTATTTCGTTCCTCATTGATTGATTGTTTGCCCGAACATTGACTGTTTGGGAATTGGTTCTTTTTGGAGGTATTCCCAGTTTGCAAATAAACGTAGGAAAATCTTTGCAAGTAGTGAAAGGGTACGTAATGCGGACCTTTCTCCCCCGTTGTAATCTGTCATGCCTATCTACTCCCCACTGATTGATGCACCTGTTTCACCCGGACCATTTACTAGAGATAGGTCATCTGGCCCGACCAGAGAGCACCCCTAGTGAAAAGGACATATGCAATAATAACGAAGTGATCACTGTATCCTGTTAACAGAAACTTTAGCATGAAACAACCTGGAAAGAAAAGAATAGGAAAACGAAAATCAGTAGGCCACTGATGAACTTTTTATTAAATAACAAACAAAGAAACGATAACAATACGTAATGATAAAACCTATTATTGTCCTAGAAACAAGAAACGTTAGAAGTAAGCCCGTAATAAGAAACCTGAAAACATCGCCCCTCACTGCCCCAAAACGTGTCTGTCCCACCGCCTGCCACGGCCAAATAACGGCAAACTGGGAAAGATACAAGTCAGCAGACATCCGCCCCATTCTAGAAACTTCCAAAGTGCAACAGGTTTTCGGCTACGCCCAGCCGGAAGCAACACATATAAGGCGGATCCTGCTGATAACCGTCGGCCAGGAGATCATCACGTAGGGTGTAGCCGGAGGAGAGGCCGAGGCCACCGGGACCCGGCCAGGGGGATTGACAACACTAGAGAGTTTTAGGGGGGGAATGTCCGTGTCCTCGACCCTCCCCTCTCTCTCCCAGTCCGGCCGCGGTGGCCATTGAGAGTTGCAGGTTGTCCCCCCACACTCTCTCCCGGTCCGGCCACCAACGGCCGGGGGCTGGGGCCGACGGGATCCGGCTGCAGCCGATGAGCCAAGGAACCCGTTCATGGGGCCAGAGCAAAGGGCGCCCGGCCGCCAACCGCCGGAAGCCCGGCCCGAAGACGGACGGGACATTTCTTCTTTCTTCTATAATTGCTGCAACAACCCTGGGGGGGGGATGTCTTGCACATGCCTCCGACCCCCCCCCTCTCGTCCTCATCGCCTGGTCCGGCCATAACAAATGTCAAGCGAGACGCCGTGGGGTGCACTGGGAGGGAGAGACGGTGCGAACAGGCCTCTCCCGCCTCCCCAGGTGGAGGCTTCCCAGCTGCACCCTCAGCGCTCCCGGCGCCCGGAAAAGGGTTCTACCACTGTGGCGATGCTGCAACGTCTCGCCCGGCAGGGTGGAGCCCGTCCGCTCATTTGACCCCGCGATCGCCAGTAGCTACCGAACTCTCAAAATGGCGGTCGACCTGGCAAGAGCGGGCCCAGCATAAAGAAATGGCCCGGTCACTGGTTGACTCCACCACCGTAGTCCTCCACGACCTTGAAGATTCTAGAGGAGCCGCGGGAGTCCCCGACCCCCGCAGACACCCCCGATGGGGAATGACTGCCATGATCGCCCGTGGAGTGACGAAACTGTAGCCGCGGGACGTCGGCGCTCCCATGCTGGCGCCAGCCTCAGTTTGAATGACTAGAATCCTGCAGACCTCAGTTCCGGTGAAAGCACAGTGTGACCCGGTAGGAAAAATTGTTGCACCCCCTCCCCTTTTTGACTGATGGTTCAAACCACCGATCCTTTCCTTTGCCCTTTTAACGGAACTTTGGACTGCCTCCCCCCCCCCCGCGGCGCCCCACGCCGTTATTTGCTGGGCGGCAACTTACTAGACATCACCTTCGTGACATCCAGATTTCAGCGCGTTCTGCTGCCTTGGAACTATTCGCACAACAGACCGCTACTGACAACCCACCCCCCGGGACGCCCCACGCCGGATACCCAAATCAGTGCGGCACCCAGGCAACATCTTCTGAATTTTCATAATTTGAAAGAACTAGTAACATGTCCTCATCAGGAATTTCATCTTCAATCATCTCATCAGGAATTTCCTCATGAAAAGTCTGCAATGATGATTCTTGTAACTCTATGGTCTCCAAACATTCGATAAATTCGCCATCAAGAGATTGATCAAAAAAATCATTCAAGTCATCTCCTCCTTGTGAGAATATTTCATTATTGGTGCTGTCAATTTCAATAAATGTAGTGGATAATTCAAAAGAAATTGCCACGGTCTCTTCGTTGTTTAAATGTTTTTACTGTTTTTGTTTTGTTGTATATATTTATAAGTTATTAAAGTTTTATATTCCTACTACTTTGTTGGAGTGCTATATATTTTTAATGTGACACATAATTGTAAAAACTTTGATGTACAAAGAGTCATCCCTGGAATCTTCCGCTTCAGGCTCGGTCCCCTCCCCAATCACAATACAGGATGGTTTTCAGATAGTAGGAACACGTGTGGTGTGACGGATCTCATCGGGTGTGGGCCTTGATCTACTATAACTCCTTTGAAGAGGGGTGATTCTTTACAGCTGGGGCCATAAACTACATCTGCAGGGCTAGCTGATAGCCTGGACAATCGGACACAGAGGAAGAGGAGTGTCAGAGGGTGCGGTAGTGAATAGGGTGAAAGGGAGGTGTCGGGCGGGCACAGAGTGTGATTCTCAGGGAAGAGCAGCGCAGATGGGGGGAGGTTTATTGCCCATGCATAAGACAGAAAGCGGGGGTGACCAGTGCCTGAGGAAGATGCTTGCGAGGGTGGGGAGCCATGCTACGAATCGACAGCGTGCAGAGAGTGGGTCTGGTCAAGGCATCTAAAATGGCTGCCGTGCACGACAAAAGTGTGGCATTTCAAAAAAGGCAAGATGGCGCAGACAATGTTTTTCAACACTTCCTCATTTCCTTCGAATCGAACGTTAACAGACGTTGGTGCATATTACCAAAGTTAAGCGATATTTATCGCTAACGATGCTTAGCAACAAATTTTTTTACCGCTAAGCATCGTCAGAAATTATCGAAGATAAACCTTGCTATTATCAAGGTTTATCGCAAATGCGATAAAAAACGGCCGCAATGCATGAATATCGCTAAAAAGTCAGCGATATTCATGCATTACCGAGCTAATGCTCTTAGCCATGTTATCCACCTCCCATTGGATAACATGGCTAAGAACTGCTCAGGGCAGGTGTTAGTTTTTGGAGATATTCGCGCTTAGCGCAAATATCCCCAAAAGTTGGTAATAGGAGATAGATATCTTGCATGTTGTAATGCAAGTTATTGTGGTATATGGAACTCATACCATAATCTCTCAGGAAAGCAGAAACTGATCCTTTTGGGACCGCCTGAGAAGGCCTAGGGGGTGAGGGGTACTCTACTTTGCCCCCTTTTCACGTTCCGAACTATTTTATTTTATTCTCTTCTGTAATTACACAAAATGGCAGCGATAAGATGCATCAGAGACAGACAGTGAGAGAAAGGAGGCCGGAGATGAAGAAGAGATGTCAAATACACATTGGAGATAATATAGTGGGAGAAGGGAAGTAAATATGAGTAAACTTACCATGTAACATAAAAATGTTGCACTCTATACTATAAGTCTCATTTTATACTACAATCACTTCGCTACAACCTCATAAATTAAAAATAAAAATGAATAATGTCTCAAACAATTTTTGATTTCTAAATATAAATTTATTCTTCTGAATTTTCAAAATTTGAAAGAACTAGTAACATGTCCTCATCAGGAATTTCCTCTTCAATCATCTCATCTGGAATCTCCTCATGAAAAGTCTGCAATGATGATTCTTGTAACTCTATGGTCTCCAAACATTCGATAAATTCGCCATCAAGAGATTGATCAAAAAAATCATTCAAGTCATCTCCTCCTTGTGAGAATATTTCATTATTGGTGCTGTCAATTTCAATAAATGTAGTGGATAATTCAAAAGAAATTGCCACGGTCTCTTCATTGTGAGCCATTTTATTTTGAAATTGCTTGCTGTAAATTGCAGAAAAAAATAATCACTTTCATTTATCGTTTTTAGTAATACATAATATAAAACTAACTTTATCAAGTATTTAGTATAACAGAAGGACTGTAAATAAATAACAGAAAACATTTTTCAAATTATCTTCAAGTGTACAACATAGTTCCCCTTACAAATTAACAACTCACCTTTTTAAAAGTAGGAGAAGTGTTAGTACTGTGTAAATCAAACACCAGAAATTGACCACCAAAAATTCCTCACAAATGTACCTCAGACAGTAGTATCACAAAATGGCTGTGGTTTCCTCTCATTTTAGATATATACATAACCAATTAACTTTCATCACACACAAATACAAAACCAAAGTAACATTTTAATTGGTTCTAAATTTCAACACTTTGAAATGTGTTTTCCCCATACAATTTTCCATAGGACATTTAGATACGTCTACAGCCTGAATGGCTGAACGGAATTACACCAAACTTGGCAAAATGGTACATCAAACCTAAGAGGTCAGGGAGGATCTACTATGCCCCCTTATGGTCATTTGCCCCTTCGCTTTGGCCTCCTCTTGTCTCTCGATCCTACCGAGAGACAAGATGGCGGCCGCTACGGACTGTTTGGAATGTTTACAGACGCCGGAGAACCAATCAGCTTCGCTTCACAAAGCTCCGTAACGCGAAAAGTACGCGAACTTGAACGCTGCCCGGTCCGCTGTTACAGATATATATCTTTTTTTGAACGTTAATTTCTCAAAATCCACTGGAGCACATATATTGAGACTTAGCAAAGGCACATCGGGCTACCAGTCCCTACAATTTTGCCAAGTTTCGTGCAAATCCATTCAGCCGTTCGGGCTAAAAGTGAGGCCAACCGCCCTATGGAAAACTCAATGTTAAAAACACGTTTTGGGACCCCCCTTTTTTCTCGGCCCCCCCTTGACAACCCCCCCCCCCAAATTTCCAGGGGCTGCTCAGAAACAAAATGTTCCATTTTCCTGAAAATTTCAGCCAATTCCGTCCACAAACGCCAAAGTTATTAGACATAGAACTTTCAAAAATCCCATAGAGAAAAAATCCTAACTATATATACCTACTGGCGACCGCCAGTAGGTAATATAGATATATACTTTATAAATCTTATAATATTATTTAATTTAGCAAAGTGTTACAAACCCCCTGAGTAGGTGTTGCGGACCCCCAGGGGTCCGCGGACCACAGGTTAAGAACCACTGGCATAGAACATGGGTCCCGTAAAAAAAAAAGTTACCAAAAAATCTGAGGTAAAACTCCAAGATGCAATCTGCTTGACTCCCAAAGGAAGAATGGAAAAATCATCCTTAACAAACACAGTCAAGTTAAACAGAAGTTTCTAGTAATTTGTTGACCAGCTGTCCGGCGTGTCTGATTACTACATGCATTTTCCTAGAGTGCCAGGTGTGAGTCAACCAACCAGCGCACTGAACCATCAAACCGAAATGTATTCTATACTCCTTCATAAGAAATAGAACAAGGTAGTCAGTTTACTGCAATTGAGCGCCATTTTGTGTTAAAAATTGTCCTAAAGTAATATGTAAGGAGTGACAGTCAGGTAAGCATGGGCCAAAGTTGGAGTAGGAACTGGGATGTCGACAGAGTAGAGCGCCGAGGAGGGAAGTGGTGGGGCTTAACTAATTAATTGATGATTAAGCAAGATGAATTAATTCAGCGTCCATAAGAGTGCAAGAGAATTCAGATCAATATACAATCCTCCAGGTTTGAGGGGGCGGTCACGGCCTGCTAGAGAGTAGCCAACAGGAATTGCTTGAGCAATATCTGGGCCTAATGGAGTCTCTGAGCCAGTTCACAGTGAGAAAAAGTGAATCTGCTTTATAAGAACTGATAAAGGAAGGAATTTTGGATTCTTGTTTTATGAAGGATCTGCCATCAAGTGGGAAACGTTTAAGCTCGGTATGTGAGTTGGGTGCTAGTATTCAGAGCTCTGCATGACAACAGTGACTGGAAAAAGTTCAGGTGTTAAAGGAAAAAGCACATACGTGGCAAGCGTGTTTCCCACTAGGGAGATGCAGGAAAAAATTGAGGGCAAATTCTTATACAATGGGTGGGATGCAGGGCTTTGAACGCTGCAGCGGGATACGACAGAGGGGGAAAGAGAGAACCAGGAGTCATGGCAGTGCGTACAATCTGAGTGCCTATGACATGCCAGCTGCATGCTACTGCACGTGGCCACACAGTGTTGTCCTTGAACTAGCCCTCCATGAAATGGTATGGAATATGAGGGGGTAATCAAACGTTAGGAGCGTGAATAATGGAGTATTCTCTAGCCACAGCACGCTAGACAAAATACTGGCCCGCAGCCACGGCTTATGCAGGTGAGAGTGGGGGGGCCGGGTGGGGAAGTATTTTGATGGACGATGATGAGGGAAAATAAAAAAAAATACATTTTTGTCTCGTCATCGTCCGTCGCAAACCCCTCCCCCCCAACGGGCCCGACCGCTCTTACCTGCACAGGTCATGGTTGCTGGCCAGAAATAAGTGCGAACTGGAGTCCAGATGCTCCTGGATGCAGCTGGGAGCTTGCCTGTCTTTCAAACCTACTAGGATATGAAAGTAAGTTTAATAAAGAGTGAAATATGCAGATGAAAGAACATGATATTAAAACAGCAGGCACTGAATAGTAAACAAAAACAAAAAGGTAAATAATGGTGAAGGGGTATGCCAGGCAACTCCAAATTAAAAGAAAAGAAACGAAGGTGAAAGTAAAGGTGAAAAGAGACATGAGGATCTTAAATATAGCGCAGGTGGGAGAGAAAATAGCCTCTGTAGTAATATTGGAGACTTAGGTACCTGATAATCAATATCAATACACTGATTCCCTGGGAGATCAATAGCCGTACCCTGGACTGTTGTTCCTGGGGTTTAATACTAGTATTGTACAATGACCTCCATTGGGATCAATACTATTACTGCACACTAACATCCCTGGAGATCAGTAGCAATGTTGCAGATTGATATTCTTTGGAATCAACAGTAGTATTGCAGGCTAATGTCCCTAGAGATCAGTATTAAAATTGAACCCTGACTCCCATGTAGATCAACACTATTACTGTACATCGAAGCCCCTATGGATGAACAGAGACCTCAGGCTCAATGGTAGGATTGGTCACAGATGTCTCTGGTGATCAATATTAGCATTGCAGACTTTTTCCTGCGTACCAAAAGAAGTATTGAGGTGTGGTGGTCTTGGGGATCAATATTTGTATTGGGCATTGAGGCCCTGTGAACTAATAGTGGTATTGCAGACTGGAGTCTGTCGTGATTAACCCTAATCCTGTATTCTGATGACCTTGGAGAGCAATAGTGGTAATACACACTGATGACCCAGGGGATCAGTACCAATATTTTACACTTATGACCCTAGGAATCAATAGTCTTATTGCAGAATGAAATGTCTTTGGATCAATAGTAGTATTATAGACTGACATCCATGTGGATCAATAGTGTTTTGTACACTGATGCCTCTGGGTATCAATAGTAGTATTATACACTGATACTCCTGGGAATCAATAGTAGTAATGCATAGTGATGCTCCTGTAGTCAGTAGTATAAGTGTACGCTGACGCCCCGCCCATCAGTAGGAGCATTAAATACTGATGCCCCTAAGGATCAATAATATTAATGCACGTTGATGCTATTGGCATACAATAGCAGGATTGTACTTAACACTCACTAGTAGCATTGTGCACTGATGCACCGGGAGATCGAGAGAAGGACTGCACACCTGGGGTTCAACACCATTCATGTGAAGTGCTGGCTCAAAGGGAGCACTCTTCAAAGTTGTTTCTTCAGCTAGCGCCTTGTGCTATGACCTTGTTGGAGGATAACAGTGGATACTAAGCCCAAGGCCCGTGATTTGAGGATTTAGGGCCAGATGTACGACCCGCCAATTAGCGAGTCGCAAATTGCGTGGCATTTGCGACTCACTATTTGCGTCTTGCTAATTGGGATGCACAACAGTGTCTGAGACACTTTTTGCGATTCCCAATGGGGTCGCAAATTGCATGAATCATGCATATTAATGAGGCTGTCGCAATTTTTGACCCCATTGGGAATGGCTTGCACTCCCAGGGATGGTGGCCTGCTGGGTCAGCAGACCTCCATGTCGGGGACTGCTTTTAAATAAAGCAGTTTTTTTTTATGCAGCCCGTTTTCCTTCAAGGCAAACGGGCTGCACTTAAAAAATAAAAATTAAACTTTTCAGTTTCTTTTTTTAAGGGCAGGCAGTGGTCCCTAGGACCACTGCCCGCCCTTAAAAAATATTTGCACATGCATTCACAAAGGGGAAAGGGTCTCCTGGGGACCCCTTCCGGTTTGTGAGTGCTTTACCACGCTTCTGAGAAGGGTGGTAAACAGCGTGTGTTTTGCCACTGCAATTACATTCTGATATAGCTTAAGAAGTTGCTATTAGGAAGGGATGCCCTTCTGAATGCCCCTTCCTAATAGCGAGTCTCTAATACTGTTTTGCAAGTCACAAATTGATTTGCGACTCGCAAATTAGGATTAGTACATGGGTCACTGGTATTTTTGCAGCCGCAAACGGCTCTAAAACGCATTTGCCCCCACAAAAAACCTTTGTACATCTGGCCTTAAATATCTGCCGCTAGCACTTCTGACACGTCATTACCCAACTACCTATTGTCATCCCCTTAGCCCCACAGCTTCAATAAAGGAGCCTAGAGGGTGTAAGAGATAACGGGTTGCCCTCCACTCGTAAATCACAAAAAACAACAAAACCCGTTCTCTAAGGCAAAAGCGTGTAGTGTATCAAACGCTATGGTTTCCTTCTCAGCGTGGTGTATACATCACCTTATCTTTTTTTATTTCTAAAACAAAAACCTTCTTGTTTCTTATGGTCATTTGCAACACTCTCTTGCCTATTATTTAAAACCTCTATTTCCACTGACAGTCCTCCAGAGGGAAAAAGCGGTGACTGATTTTAACACACTATTCAGTACACTGACCAGCTTCTTCAGTAAGCACACACCATATCTAGGTGAATAAAATGTGAAAGAGATAAAGTGACCCCTCACGGGTGAACCACCAAGGGGGTATACTTACCAGATAAGCTCACTGTTCTCATCATTGGTAGTCACCTAATCTCAAAAAAGAACACAAATAGTGTCCTAAAACAGTGTCCAAACAAAACAAACTGAATAGGTGCCATAGAGTGATAACTAGGTACACTCTAAAGTAGTGACGATATGTTATTAAAATTGACAGGCAGACCTTTCACACGATAACTTTATTATTCACTTAGGGGTGAACTGTCAAATTAAATTTGTGTACAGGTTGCTATCCATTCATACCCATTTCACATGCCAACATGTTTCATTGCCTCCAATTTATTGCAAATTCTTCAGGGCTAGACAACTCGTCACAGCACCGGAGTTGGACACACCATTCTAGAGAAACTGTCAATGGAAAGAAAGGAGAATACAACACTGTATTTAAAAAACAACTGCCTCCTCCCAAATTGCTCACAAACTGGAAAAAAGTGTGCGGGACCCTATTTACACTTAATAGTCATAGTTACCCTCGCTAAGCAATTGTCTCTCGTACCAGCTTGCGGGTGGGTACTCAGGTCAGAGCAGACTCCTTGTGTGAATCCTTCTTTCTGACTATCCCTTAGTCGTAGTATCAATCTACATATCACAAAGGAAAAAACAACAACAGTGATGTGCTGAATGTTTTTTTCACATTGTTATGTACCATAGCGCCCAATCATGTCCCTTCTCCTTCATTCCTTAGTCCCCAAGTCATATCAGCAATCGGGTCTGTAAAATGTTTGCACACCAGTAGGCTATTACAATTATTAGATTAGGCAGCACTCTTTATCACTACGAACACCATTTCACAGCGTATCACGTTGTGTAAACACAACACATCAGCCATTACTTTCAATTCGAGGGTTCTGCTCACCAAATCCCCTTAGCCCCCCCCCTCCCCAAATGCACTTTCTATCCTTCACAACCTCAAACACGAACCCCAACTACTGCCAGCACTAAACACTCTCCACCACTTTTTCACCCCCACATTACCGCTACACACCCTGTATCAGCCTCTTTCCACTCCCAACTTTATTTGTCCCCTCTGCCTCACCTCTAACACTATAGCCTTCTATGCTCTACTTTCTGCCCCTACATTTAACCATTCCTTTATAACTCTACCACTACCTACCTTGGGCATCTACTTGCTCATCACTTAATGCTAACCTCCACCATCAAATTGACAGACTAAACATTTTCCTCACTCATAAACCGGTCTATTGGTATAGCACAGGGCAACCAAAAAAAAACGTTTATTGGTGATGATAACAGACACCTATTATTATTCAAATCAATAATGCTCGTTGGTTGGCCTTTGAAGGATAAAAGGCTGAAAGGGCTTGCCAGGATTCAAACCCATGAAAACATGTGGAGGTAAAAGTCTTCTAAAGGAGGATTTAGCTAGAGCTGTGCAAATGTATTTCTAACAAAATATTTTGATGAATTCCTGACTTTCAACCTTTATGAAAGTTGCTAGATTCACCTGAACACAGGCACATTTTGTTATACAGAGAGCAGAAATATAATGTTCACTCTAATAGCTAGCACTATATAAATACAAACCTTTTCCCTTTTCTATCCCTCCAGTATCTTTCTCAATCCAAATAGCAGACTAACGTATCCACCACTCAAATTACTTTCATATTTCACTATACTAATTCACCACTAATCCTTTATGGATTCAGGAGAAGCATGTTACTTGCCAAGAAAGCACATTGATGCCTGTGTAGTAAGCACCACATACATGCAACAACAATAGAATTCAATAATACAACTCATACAAGTTGAACTCTGCCCACATAGTGCAGTTCATACTATTTGCATACTTTCCACAGAATCTCATGCTTGACAAATACATGCAAATGTTTTCAATGCAACACCTCATCAGCGTAGCAAGCGCTATATAAATGCAAACCTTTTCCCTCTTCTATCCCGCCACTATCTTTCTCAATCCAAATGACTAACTAACATATCCACCGCTCAAATTACTTTCGTGTTTCAGTATACTTATTCACCACTAATCCTTTATGGGTTCCAGAGTAGCGTGCTACTTGCCCAAAAAGTGCTTCAATGCCTCGTCAGGGGTAGTAAGCACTATATAAATGCAACTACAATACAATCCAATAATACAGCTCAGACAAGCTGAACGCGGCTCACATAGTGCAGTTCATACTATTTGCATACTTTCCACATAATCTCATGCTTGACAAATGTATGCTAATTTCTTCACTGCAACATTGCATTTTGCAGAACATTTCTGTACACAAAGCCATTGGAATGGAAATGAGCATTAACAGTTTCCCCAGGAAAGCTTCCAGTGAGAGCAATCAAAGTCTTGGTGTGGTTTTGTTGCTTCGCTACCTCACTGGCTTCCTAGGAAATCCTCACAGGGAAAGGAAGAGGATGCAGCGTAATGGCTAGAGCAACCAACCTTGATGCTGGGGAACCGGGTTCGAGCCTCGGTGAGAGGCTCAACAACCTGGGCCCACCACTTAACTTTATCCTGAACAAGCATGTGCAGTGGAATAGGTCTCAAATTGACAAGAGTTTGACCCATTGGCATTGTAAATGACAATGCCAATAGCTTAAACTCTTGCAAATGCGAGACCTATTACATTGCAAAAGCATTTTTTCGAAAAGCACCTCCTGCCTCACTTTCACATTAATGCCGGCCATGCCCCTTTCTTTGGATGAGCTGCGCCTAAAGAAAGCGATGCGTGTTGGGGCGCTTTTACAAAACAAAAGCATCCATTTGACAAGGTGACAAACAAATTCATTTTTTTCTAAAAGTGCACCATGCCGCGGTTTCGCTTCAATAGCGGCTGCGCCCCTTTCTTTAGACAAGCCGCGTGTAAAGAAATAGGCGTGGCTGACATTAAAGTGAAAGCGCAGTATAGGGCGCTGTTACAAAAAATATTTGCAATGCAATAGGTCTCGCATTTGCGAGAGTTTAAGCTATTGTCATTTATAATAACAATATCTCAAACTCTTGTAAATGCGAGACCTATTTCATTGCAAAGCAGTGTCCATGATTGTCCCGGGCTGCTTTGAAAGCCAAAGCCTGCATGGGGTGCTGCACGTAGTGCCTGCAGGACCAGAAACTCGTGGTACTAAGGAGGGACTGACAATCCTATTAACAAATCAGAAGCCAGCATTTACGAAGGACAATGACACAAGCCAATACAAAATATGAGCGGAGAGTGGGCAGGGCTTCATTTCCATACTCCACTACAGCATGCCTCACAGAGCAGCGCATGTGCTGCCTAGGCTCGACCTAAAAATGAATGCGTCCCTCTATAATGCAAGCGGGGTTATGTAAAGTGCACCGATACCTTCGGGTCGAGTTTGCACTTTACAAAAACAGTACAGTTGCTCACTTTTGAGAAGTACAATCAAATCATCCAATAGTCCTAAGAGAAAATACTTGCTATTTTGTTCCCAGACTCTTACGAGGAACCAAAAAATATGAGGTCATAACCCTGAACCTCAAAAACCTGTTCTGGCTTCCCCTCGAGGCCAGAATAAAATTCAAACTGGCCTGTATCACAAGCAAAACATTACTTCTCAACAACCCAAATTATCCAAGATCCACACTAAAAAAGATCTGGCACCAAATTCAACTTTAGAATCATACTCAAGCTAACACTTGAAACCAGGACCACGAAGAGCGGACACACAATCATTTTCAGGAGATGCCTTATTGATTTGGAACTCTCTGCCACTGAAACTTCGACTTTTCAAATCTCTCTTCATTTTGTATATTAAAAATTGTCCTCTTCGAGTAAATGTCTAAATGATCCATCATCATTTCCTTAAACAGAATAGAATCTCCTCTGAAATCATTCCCTCGGAGTTGCCCCGGCATTCATTTTAATTTCTCTCCTGCCATTTTTCTTTTACCTCTAATATTTTCAATTACCTATGGCTTACACTTTTTTCTGTCCTGACCAAACTTAGGGGCATATTTACAAGGGCTTAAAAAGCCAAAAAAGCGGAGATAAAACTATCGCCCTATTTACAAGAGGGTGCTAACGTGCATAATCGCATGTTAGCACCCTTTTTCCCAACGCCTCCCTTTGCATCTCTAATGAGATGCAAAGTGAGCGTCACTGGGCATACCCCAGATGGACTACTTTGCAAATATCGCTGATGTTTACATCGCGATATTTACAAGGCTGCACCCAGCCTTTTAGCACACGTTAGTTTTTGGAGAAAACTGCTGTTTTCTCCAAAAACTAACTTCTGCTAAAATGCAGACTTACCTATCTCTAACATTGGGGTGGATTATGCTGATACGAACCTGTGGGTCGTATCAGCAAGGTTATCGCCGTTTTGCAGTGAACATCGCTGGAAAACCAGTGATGTTCCCTGCAAAATGGCGATAACCTCGCTATCTCTGGAATTTTAATCGCCCTGGAGAAATGCGTTGTTAATAACGTGCTACCAGGGTGATAAACTCCAGAGATAGCCTGCGATAAAATTATCGCTAAGCACGGCCAGCGATAATTATCGCTGGCCGTGCTTAGCGATAATTTTTCCTATTCTCGGTTCCTACATCTACTTTGATTCATCCTCATGTTCTCTCCTCCTTGTTGCACACCTCCTTATCCAAATTCTTGACTCATTGTGGAGCATTCTGGAATCATCCTAACAAACTTGTCTTTGTTACTATAGGTTTTTGCTAATTCAGTTGCTATATGTTCTTCTTCCGTCCAGTTCCATGTCTTCTCTAGTTTCATGTACAGCTGAGGGTTGTGTGCGCTGTATAAATAATGATAATTTACAAAGGCTGAACATATATCATCATTTAAGGGTTTCAATGCGCTGTGGGCCATCAGGAGATTAAGTGAACTCTTGCCCAGAGTCACAGGATGCTAAGCTGAGCTGCCACCGAGCCTGGGGGTCCAACCACGAGAGAGGTGCTCTGGAGTCTTCCGCTCTTGCCGCTGTGCCACGCCTCTACCCCTGTATATATGAGAATCAGGGCTCCACCATCACCTCCTGTATATATAGGAATCAGGGCTTTAAGTGGGCCGGGTCCTGCCAGTGCACAGCACTAGCAGTTCTAAAAAGAAGGTGCTAAAACAGGTCAAGATACGACTCTCCATGTTTGCCCTCACCATTAGGGTGAAAAAAATCCTAACTCTGCAGCAGTACCACCCTTCACTGCCTTTAAGGTAACTTCAAAGAGACTCGTTATAGTTCTTTCACAGTCCCATCATTTCAGAACTGAAGCATTTTAAATATTTTATACAAAGGAAGCCATTGTTGTTGACTATTTATCTTATTCAGCTAACAACCATTGACAAAGCCAATAGACCTTGCTTGTTGTAGGTGCAATGTTACTTGTTGAATTATATATCTGTCTGGAGGCAGTACAGATTTTTGCTTAATGTGTTTTAAGTCATGCCCTTGACCACATTGATTCAGAAAAGGGGGTGGTGATGAACAGAGTGTCTGAATTAAGCAGACCACTCTTACCCAGTCCAAAGATCAGGGCTTGATCCATCACCGTTATTTAGCTCACTGCCCCATCCCAGCTCAGAACCTGGCTATATGCAAATTAGTCTGTCCCTGGCCCAGTGCATCATGGGAACAGGGCAGACCAAACTACCAAGCCAATTCTTCACCAGAAAGGAGACAAGCTTCCGGGGACCGGTTTCTGCCATTCCAGGCGTCTTCGGCCCGGCTTGCTTGAATCCTGATGGAGCAGTGAGCAAGGGACTCATGTCTGAGTATACCCTTCCACGCTTATGGTGGACAAAATGATTCAGAAAAGGGGGTGGTGATGAACAGAGTGTCTGAATTAAGCAGACCACTCTTACCCAGTCCAAAGATCAGGGCTTGATCCATCACCGTTATTTAGCTCACTGCCCCATCCCAGCTCAGAACCTGGCTATATGCAAATTAGTCTGTCCCTGGCCCAGTGCATCATGGGAACAGGGCAGACCAAACTACCAAGCCAATTCTTCACCAGAAAGGAGACAAGCTTCCGGGGACCGGTTTCTGCCATTCCAGGCGTCTTCGGCCCGGCTTGCTTGAATCCTGATGGAGCAGTGAGCAAGGGACTCATGTCTGAGTATACCCTTCCACGCTTATGGTGGACAAAATGATTCAGAAAAGGGGGTGCCAGAAACCGGTCCCCGGAAGCTTGTTTCCTTTCCAGTAAAGAATTGGCTTGGTAGTTTGGTCTGCCCTGTTCCCATGATGCACTGGGCCAGGGTCAGACTAATTTGCATGTAGCCAGGTTCTGAACTGGGATGGTGCAGTGAGCTAAAAAACGGTGATGGATCAAGCCCTGATCTTTTGACTGGGTAGGAGTGTTCTGCTTAATTCAGATACTCTGTCCATCACCACCCCCTTTTGAATCGTTTTGGCCACCACAAGTGTGGAAGGGTATGCTCAGATGTGAGTCCCTTGATCACTGCACCATCAGGATTCAAGCAAGCCGGGCCGAAGACGGCTGTAATGCCAGAAACCGGTCCCCGGAAGCTTGTTTCCTTTCCAGTAAAGAATTGGCTTGGTAGTTTGGTCTGCCCTGTTCCCATGATGCACTGGGCCAGGGTCAGACTAATTTGCATGTAGCCAGGTTCTGAACTGGGATGGTGCAGTGAGCTAAAAAACGGTGATGGATCAAGCCCTGATCTTTTGACTGGGTAGGAGTGTTCTGCTTAATTCAGATACTCTGTCCATCACCACCCCCTTTTGAATCGTTTTGGCCACCACAAGTGTGGAAGGGTATGCTCAGATGTGAGTCCCTTGATCACTGCACCATCAGGATTCAAGCAAGCCGGGCCGAAGACGGCTGTAATGCCAGAAACCGGTCCCCGGAAGCTTGTTTCCTTTCCAGTAAAGAATTGGCTTGGTAGTTTGGTCTGCCCTGTTCCCATGATGCACTGGGCCAGGGTCAGACTAATTTGCATGTAGCCAGGTTCTGAACTGGGATGGTGCAGTGAGCTAAAAAACGGTGATGGATCAAGCCCTGATCTTTTGACTGGGTAGGAGTGTTCTGCTTAATTCAGATACTCTGTCCATCACCACCCCCTTTTGAATCGTTTTGGCCACCACAAGTGTGGAAGGGTATGCTCAGATGTGAGTCCCTTGATCACTGCACCATCAGGATTCAAGCAAGCCGGGCCGAAGACGGCTGTAATGCCAGAAACCGGTCCCCGGAAGCTTGTTTCCTTTCCAGTAAAGAATTGGCTTGGTAGTTTGGTCTGCCCTGTTCCCATGATGCACTGGGCCAGGGTCAGACTAATTTGCATGTAGCCAGGTTCTGAACTGGGATGGTGCAGTGAGCTAAAAAACGGTGATGGATCAAGCCCTGATCTTTTGACTGGGTAGGAGTGTTCTGCTTAATTCAGATACTCTGTCCATCACCACCCCCTTTTGAATCGTTTTGGCCACCACAAGTGTGGAAGGGTATGCTCAGATGTGAGTCCCTTGATCACTGCACCATCAGGATTCAAGCAAGCCGGGCCGAAGACGGCTGTAATGCCAGAAACCGGTCCCCGGAAGCTTGTTTCCTTTCCAGTAAAGAATTGGCTTGGTAGTTTGGTCTGCCCTGTTCCCATGATGCACTGGGCCAGGGTCAGACTAATTTGCATGTAGCCAGGTTCTGAACTGGGATGGTGCAGTGAGCTAAAAAACGGTGATGGATCAAGCCCTGATCTTTTGACTGGGTAGGAGTGTTCTGCTTAATTCAGATACTCTGTCCATCACCACCCCCTTTTGAATCGTTTTGGCCACCACAAGTGTGGAAGGGTATGCTCAGATGTGAGTCCCTTGATCACTGCACCATCAGGATTCAAGCAAGCCGGGCCGAAGACGGCTGTAATGCCAGAAACCGGTCCCCGGAAGCTTGTTTCCTTTCCAGTAAAGAATTGGCTTGGTAGTTTGGTCTGCCCTGTTCCCATGATGCACTGGGCCAGGGTCAGACTAATTTGCATGTAGCCAGGTTCTGAACTGGGATGGTGCAGTGAGCTAAAAAACGGTGATGGATCAAGCCCTGATCTTTTGACTGGGTAGGAGTGTTCTGCTTAATTCAGATACTCTGTCCATCACCACCCCCTTTTGAATCGTCTTGACCACATTGGCCACGCCCCTTTGAGAGACCTTCCAGCCTTTTCGTCCCACTTAAAACCCTAATAAGAATGCATAAAAAAATACGCACATAAATAAATAAATCAATAAACAGAGTGTGTGTATGCAAAACGTACCAAATAGGTGTCCAATAACAGAAACAAAGGATTTACAATTTCCTTACTAGGTTTGGTATAAAGTAAAAAGATAATCATGTATTAAGAAAATTGGGTATAGCATTCAAAAACGTCTTAAAAGATTACATGTAATCACAAAGTCAATACTGGTGGGGATTAATCTAGCCCTTTGGCCATAGCAAAACAGACAAGATTATAGGCCCAGTTACTAAGGCACAATTTACGCACCTACGAATAATCTCTTGCGCAGGATGCAGTAATTAACTGATGTGGCTGATATAATAATTGGAGATAATGCACACATTTAGCAAATTTTTCCCTGTTTCAAGGTTTGCAGAGTGGCATTTTGTGCTAATTGCCTGTCCAATTTTTGTACAGGTTTTACCTGGAGAAAATCAGGTGGACAAGCACCCGTGGGAGTTTGCACCAAAACAGTTATTTCCAGAGTGCAACCATCTTATAGCAATACTTCACCTAGTTTTTTTTTTTTTTTTTGCGTTCAAACTGCTTTATTGAATGTTAGAGGTATTACACTGCTTTGTATGCCTACAACCCGGAGGCCGGCAGCACCAAGTGGACAGTCACGAGGAAGTTGCACTGAGTATAACACAGCCATAGGACCGACATCCCGGAGGCTCGGCAGCGTTAAGTATAAGCATATCCTGCGAGACAGGTATCAAGTGCAAAAAGTAAAATAGATCTGAGGATGCAGTGCAGTAGAACAATGCTTTTTCTGTTTTTTTGTTTAGTTCCCAACAATTAACAAAACTGTGACGTCTCACAAACACACTGGGGGATGAGGATCAGGGACAACAGGATAGCATTATGTGTCCTTAGTCCTTGAATACTACGCTTTGATATATCAACAGTCTCGATCATATCTAGTAAACTGGAAGGGTGCGGGCTCTGTGCAGCACCATAGGACTGTGCCTGGTCCAACAATGTGGGTGTATGGAAGCAGCAGGGCAGCGGGGATCTCAAGACAAACTAGGGTCTAACGGCCACGTCTGCCTATGTGGTGTTCGTGAATAATATACCGGAGAGTGCTGTCTAGGCTTGTGAACATTAGGGTAAGATGCGGGGCAGTGTGTCAGGGTGGTATGCAGCAAGTGGTGCGGGCAACAACAGGAATCCGTCAGCAGCGCCAGGTGTATTTAACTCAGTCATCCGCTAGCAGGACCTCCCTCCGGAACGTCATCATTGTCTGTTTGAGCGAGTAAATAAGTGACCAGCGGCCCCCAGATATCTTTTGGTCGGCTAGGGATCGGTACCATTTCAGTAAAAGTGATGTGTTGTTCCTGACAATAGATCATATCTGCCAACCAGTCCTTGAATTTAGGTGCTCTGCCCCTGCCCCAACGACACGCCACTCGACGCTTCGCCAACAGCAATGCAATATCTACGAATTTCCTGCAGGATTTCGGGAGGTGTGGCGTGAGTCCGAGCAGGTTGAGGAGTGGCTCCATAGCAATGGTCTCACCTGTCATTGTCGTGAGGGCGTCGACCACCTGTTGCCAGTATAACTGGACAGAAGGGCATTCCCAGGCCAAGTGTAGGAAGCCCGCCTGGTTGGCGTGACAGCGTTCACACCTGTCGTTGTCAGACAGGCGAAATCTGTGTTTTTTTACTGGAGTATAATATAGCCGGTGAAGAAATTTGTAGTGTATCATTTTAAGTCTGCTACTGGCTGATACACGAGACGTTAAGGCGCAGCAGTACTGCCAGTGATCGTCGGTGAGTTTGATGGCCAGATCAGCGCACCAATGCGCTCGAGCCTTCGCGTCCGGCATCATGGCGGCAGTTCTGAGTTGATGATAAAGGCCGGCGACCAAATGTGCTCCGTCTTGCGAGCATAGTAGAAAGTGGAGTGGAAGAAGGGTCTCAGGTTCCTCAGGGAACGCGGGTAAGATGTCTCTCATCCCTTGGCGCAGGCGCAAGTAGTAAAACATATCCAACGGGGTGTGAGCATGAGAGGAAAAGAACAACTCTGCGGATTTGAAAGTTCCATCTGCAAACAAATCGCCCCAGGATGCAATCCGCAGCCGTCCGCAGAGCTTATGAAATCCTCGCTCCTGTAGAAGGGCAAGGTTAGGTTGGTATGTCAATGGTAGTTTAGGGGAGTACGGTAGAGCGCTGGACAACCTCCTGGCCATGCGGCGCCATGCATCCATCGTGCAAGAAACGGAAGTGTTCGGCGTTTGTATGAGGGGTTCCGGGCAAAAAAGCAGGCCATTAAGCGGAATGGGATGTACGATCCAGTCCTCCACAGCCAGCTGAGGCATGAAAGGCATCGGGACAAGCCAGTGATATACGTAATGTGCCTGCGCACAGAGGTAGTAAGCCTCAAAGTCGGGGATGTCAAATCCTCCAGTCTCGTAAGGTTGGGTTAGCATGGACCATTTCAGACGTGGATTTTTACCCCCCAGAATAACCGACAGAGTTCTGATCGGAGAGTTTTGAAAAAGAAAGCACCTGGATAATATGGGATATTGAGGAAGAGGTATAGGAACTGGGGCAGGACCACCATTTTAATAAGGGAAGCTCTGCCAGCCATGGACAATGGTAGGGTGATCCAGCGATCCACTGTGGTCTTAAGTTTCATGATTGCCACTCCATAGATGGAGCGGAGCGTCTCATCTTTATCACGCGAGATCTGTATGCCGAGGTATCGAAGATCTGTCCGACACCACTCTAGAGGATAGTCAAGGGGGAAGTCAGTGACCGCATCTGTAAGGGGGAAGAATTGCAATTTAGACCACTTTATGTTTATTCCCGATAACCCGCCGAATGCTACAAATTCCCGTAATAGGGGGTTGAGGTGGAGGTCAGGGTGCTTGACATAGAGGGTAATGTCGTCGGCGTATAAAGACACGTCGATTTGGCGTTGGAGGCACTGGACTGCACCATCCCGATGCAGCTGACGCAGCCTGCAGGCCAATGGTTCAACTCCAATTGCGAATAACAGGGGGGATAGAGGGCACCCCTGACGTGTACCTCTGGTAATGGCGACGGGGTGAGAAAGGCGGCCGTTAATGAGGATCTTTGCCGTAGGCTGTGTGTAGAGTAGTTGAACCCAGGAGATGAAAAGTCTCGGGAAACCCATGCCAGCCAGAACCGAGAGCAGATAAGGCTATTCGACCGAGTCGAATGCCTTGGAGGCATCCAGAAAGACGGCAGCAACCGGTAGGTCAGGATGAATAGAGCGAAGTAGGGAGAATAGTGTGCGTAGGTTCTGAGAGGTAGACCGTCTGGAAACAAAACCATACTGGTCAGGAAGAACAATTCTGGTCATGAGTAGGGACAGCCGATTGGCCAGGACCTTAGCGAGGATCTTGACGTCGCAGTTTAACAGGGAAAACGGGCGGTAGGAACTACAAGATCCGGGATCTTTGCCGGGTTTCAAAAGCGAAGTAATGACTACCTCCCTCATGGAACAGGGGAGGATGCCATCGGCAAGAGACTCGTCGTAGACCTCACGAAGGACAGGGGCCATAATGTCTATAAAAGCCTTATAGAACTCAGCAGGGATGCCATCCAGACCAGGCGCCTTGCCATTCTTCAATGACATAATGGCCTCACGGATCTCATCTACCTCAAAGGGGGCCGCCAGGAAGGCCCTGTCCCCGTCACTAAGCAAGCATAGTGCCACATCGCCCAGGAAGTCTGCGTATGATGCATCTGGTGTTGCGTTAGTAGTGTAGAGGGTATGGTAGTGAGAGGTGAAGATGTCGAGTATTGCGTTAGAGTCCCTGATTGTGTGTCCTTGGTCATCAGTTAGTTCTAGGATGGTGTTGTGGTCGCGTGGGGCGCGTGTAAGGACAGCGAGTGCCCTCCCCGGTCTGTCCCAGTCACATAATTTTCTGGCCTGCCAGTGTCTCCCCCGGAATTTTGCCTCTCTGTTAGCCTCCTCCTCATATTGTGATAGCTTGTCCCTGAATTCTGCATGAACTTCAGGACCGCCGTCCTCCGCCATGCGAAGCTGCAACGCTCTCAGCTCCCTGTGTAGCGAGTGAATAGTGTTTTGTATGTTACGCAGGACCCCGAAACTCTTAGATATGCAGTACCCCCTTATGGTGACTTTAAAGGCCTCCCAGATATGTTCGATGGAATCCACTGACCCTTTGTTCCTGGGGAAGAAAGCGGCAATCTCCTCCCCCAGTCGAGTGCGGAACAAGTCGTCCAACAAAGCTGCCGGCTGTAGTCTCCATTGTGGCCTGGGATTGTCCCAACCTGGAATGCATGTATGCAATAGGACAGGGCTGTGGTCAGAGTAAGTTTGTGGTAGGTGCGTGACTCCCAGAGCGTCCGAGGTAATAATACCTTTGGTAATAAGGAAGTAATCCAATCGTGCCCATGTACCCGTATGCGATGTAAAATGTGTGCCCTCCCGCCTGAGCGTGTGTAGGTGTCGCCATATGTCCACAAGACCACCCTCATCAATAACCCCCTCTAGTGCCTCCCTGGCCCTAGGCTTGTATTGTTGCGCCGTGTCCGAGCGATCGAACCGAGGTGTCAATGCTAAATTGAAGTCCCCTCCCCAGATGACATGTCGGGATCCTGTTTCCATGACTTTGCCCCAGAGTGTGGTAAAGAAGGCAGGTGTGTCCATGTTGGGAGCATAGCAATTAACGAACGTGATCGTGTCGCGGCCCATACGTCCCCACAGCAATATATAGCGTCCCGCACTATCTGTTAAGTTGCCATATTTCTGGAAGGGCACCCCGCGCCTAAGGAGGATAGTAACCCCTCTAGCGTATGCAGAATAAGAGGAGAAAGTGCGAAGTCCAGCCCATTTGCTAGCAAAAGTTGCCTTAACCAGTGGCGACAAGTGAGTTTCCTGAAGCATGGCAATCTGAACATTGTGTCTGTTAAGATAAGCGATAACATTGCGACATTTCTTAGCATTGTTGAGCCCTCTAACATTCCATGACAAGCAGTTTAGTTGTGCAGCAGACCCTAAGACCGCCATAAGTAGCAGAAGACCAGCACGTCCCACCCTAGTAGTGGTAAGACAGCAAATACCGAACCATCAAGACTATACTTGCAGACATAGCATTTCACGACTTGAGTGTCCATCCCGTGTGTGAACCATCCCCCCAAGAACCATTCCCCCCCCTCCCACTACTGCATCCCAATCATGCCAGCAGCCACCTTTTCCCTCCCCGGTCCCCCCCCGCCACCCCCCCCTCTATCCGTAACTTGAACAACCCAAAATCCAGTTTGGGGATCACCCTCATGGGAAACAGCATCAAGAGCGCACAGCCATTCCTCACGCCAACGGCCTCCCATTCTGTACCGCCCTCGGTGGAGGTCGAGGCATTGAGGGTGGTCCCTGGCATACATTACCATCGGAGATAGTAGGTAGAGCAGTTCTGCGGCATGTAGCCCACGGCCCCCAGTTTTCACAGCAAGGGCTAGAGTCAATAGTTCCGATCAGCAAGTGGTCTGGTCTAGGCAAGATCGTTTGTTCAATGGTTGTCCGCCGCCGGGGCTGGATCGTCATCTTCCATGTCTGCCTCAGCGTCACGACCATTTCTTCGAGTCTTGCGAATTGATTTTAGAAAATCTTCAGTCTTTTGAGGATTCGTAAAGAAGCGTTGTTTCCCCTGGTGTGTGACCCGCAGCCTCGCCGGGTACAGAAGGGCATATTACAGTTGGGCCTCTCGGAGCTTCTTCTTCACCGGAAGGAACTTGCGCCTCTCTTCCTGCACCAGAGGGGTGAAGTCAGGGTAGATGGAAAAGGACACACCGTTATATTGCAAGGATTGTTGAGTCCGGGCCGCTCTCAGCGCAACATCTCGGTCGCGATAGTTCAATAGTTTAGCAATGATCGGCCTAGGCGGCAAACCGGGCTTAGGTACAGGCGCTAGTGAGCGGTGCGCCCTTTCGATGATGAATTGGGGTGAAAAAGCATCTTCCCCTATCGAGCTCTTGAGGAGCTTTTCAATGTAGAGTACCATTTTGCCTGTGTCTGTGGATTCCGGAATGCCCGTGACGCGTATGTTGTTGCGTCGGCTGCAGGCTTCCAAGTCCTCATTCTTGGCTGCAATGATGCGGAGCAAGTTATCCATGCGGGCCAGTTGCGTGGTGTGAGTCGATGTGACATCATCAGCATCCGAAATTTGCTGTTCCGCAGCTGCTATTCGTTTCTCGTGGCGGTCAACCTTATGCACCAGGGCATCTAGCCTAGACGTCATGCCATCCACCTTTTCCACCACCGTGGCGAATCCCTGTCTCATCTCCTGGAACAGGTGATGCAAGTCCATATCTTTGGCAGGGGACCCAACAGCCGTCTGGCTAGCGTCACTGGGCCCTGATTCAACAAGTACCGATTTCGCGTCCTTTCTGGCGCCATCGAAGCTTATCTTGGTCTGGCGGTTTTCGGGGCGCACCATCCTAACCCCGGGACGTGTCCGTTACGCCAACTCACTGGAGCAATGTCCCTGCCCACGTTGGACTCTAGTCGCAGGTGGGACAGCGATAGTCAGCGGGCCGATATTCACTTGCCCACGCGCCCAGCGCTAACCAGGAGGCACACCCGGGGGGGTAGCAGCCCCTCCAACACCCCACGCGCTGAAGAACAATGAAGGAGCCAGGCAGGGGTAGGATATCAGCAAGCTGCAGACGATAGGCGTCCCCCCCAAATGCACCGTGTGGAGGCGGCCCCAAGATCGGCGACAGCAGTCATAGAGGTAAGTCAACAAGCCAGGAGTAAGCAGTGGGACCAAGGCCGGTGCAAAGAAGAAACAAATCCCACCAGACCAGGTATAGAGCCACTACCAGGTTAAGTAACCGCAGCAGGAGCCTCAGCAGTCACTCCAGGGCAGTAGGGACCATGCGGTATCTGATGCACTCGAATCCCCTCCAATGTGCAGGCTCAGAGCGTGGTCGGGCCCAGAGCGCCGACGGGACCGCGGCAGTCAGTATCCCCGAGGCCCGTATGTATGTTCAGCCCGCAGCCGCACGGCGGACACCAGGGAAGGACGGCCCCCGCCGAATCCAACCCCCTCTCACCTCCTATCCGGCGGCGGTACTCCTCCCGGTCATCCAGCACTCCACGGCAACCCAGGAAGGTGCAGCAGCAGTTAGGTCGCCGCCCTCGATAGTCCCACCGTCATTTGGGCAAGACAGGGACAGAGGCGGCACTTCTTGGGCCGCCCACTACGAGCCAGGCACAGGGGGGTGAGCTCACACGCGGGACAGGCCCCCGCCAGCGATGTCAGGCAGGCGTAGCGCCGCTCGAGCCCAGATCCGGTTTCGACCCAAGCGCCAGATATCAGACGCGAGGGTCGGGCCCGTGTCCTCATGGCAAGCCGCGGCCTCGAGTAGATCTCCGTGGCCGGTCCCCTCGAGAGGCAGTCTCCAACGGCGCCACCGGCAGTACTTCGGATGCCGTTTGCGACGGATCAGTTATCTCTAGGGACCCAGGCTTCGGGTCGAGTGCGGGCAACTACCCACCGTATCAGTTGGTGGTATTTGGCAGCCGATTACTCTCCTTTGGCAGCAGATTAGTGTAGGATTATGGGCCAGGGAGCGGGAGCTACGCTGTTAGGCAGCCATTCCGCTTGCGCGCCCTCTAGCGCCCCCCAATACTTCACCTAGTTAATTCCATCATCAATAAAATCGCACTTTCCGTCATTTGAAATTTGACACTAGGTGTCACAATACTTAGCAGGCAGGCCTTGGGAACACCCTGCACTGTAAACCTTGAGGTTTTATGAGACTGGCACACCCGTTAGCTATGTTTCTTCTCTAACCACCACTAGCTCATTCCTTTATTCAATTTAAAGGTGTTCCTGTACCTTTAGAGTGTGGCTACATCAGAACATCTCAAGAAACAAACACCCGCAATGGATCTGTGGTTTTCCCCTCATGAAACTAGGTACAGCTGCGAAGCCGGAGGTGCCATCCATCAATTAAGGCCCTTTTTCAAATCCCTATTCCTTTCCTGTGAAATGCAAGGTTGGTTAAGGAGACATGAGGTGGAGGCCTCGAACCTTTACAGTAGAATGTTTCTTGGATAATACCCAGAATGGCACTGTGCCTTTGTTGCCTGGTAGGAGAGGATAAAAACTAACATAGATAATTTGATTTTCAATTAGGTTGCCTAAAGCCAGTCAGTCAGGAAAGCTTTATTCGGCTGCTTTTTAAAACAGACATGAAACCACATAAAAAGTAGATTTCATACTATTTACAGCAATATATCAATAAAACACAACTCAGTGATTATACTATTCCTAAGTTGAAGCACCTTCTTTAAAAACTTAGCTAGTCTCCATGCTATATGCTCATTTTCCAATAGCTGGAGTTAAAACATAGCTGGGCGACACTGCCTAAGCCCTAAATCTTTTAAAAAAGGAATAATCTAGACTTTCCTTGGCTCTATATAAAATTTACAGAACAAGACTAAGTGCATAGTAGATTGATCAGAAATGTTATCAAAGTAATAATCATGCAACCAATCATTCATTTTCGGTAATTACACTAATCTGTGTACATTTCCCAATCTGAGCCTCATTAAAAGGAATCTATTGAATATTCTGGGTACAAAATAGGTAAAGTTCCATCCCCAAAGTTGTACGTAGCAGCTGATGATGCCTCACACTAATTTTGGAGGTATCCCCTACCATTCTGATAGCTTCCAATAACTGGAGACCCTTTTTTTAAGATCTTTCTAGGGATCTCCAGCATAGATGTTGGGTTTGAAAAATATTCTGGATGGCCCAGATCATTCATGGATCATTGAAGCCCCCTCTAACCTCAGAGTGTCTTGCAGGATCTCCCTGTGGATCACTGAAAGAATATCGACTACCAAAATATCGACTACCCAAAATATCGAGGAAAAAATATCTACAGCAAAAATATCGAGTTTGTATGTACAAACAGGTAAGTACAAAAATATCGAGTACAAAATATCGTTTACAAAAATATAGTTGTAAAAAATATCGTATTTACTAAAAACAGTGTTAAATTAAATTAATATTAATAATTAATTACTAAAATATACTTAAAATTACTTAAATTAACTTATAATAATTAAATAATTCATGAAAGTTAAATAAATATTTTTTTATTTCATATTTATTAAACATATATATATAGTAATAAAATATAATAAAATAATACCCAAAAACTGAAAACTGACCCTGAACCCTAAAAATACCCCTTTACCCAAAAACTGAAAACTGACCCTGAACCCTAAAAATACCCCTTTACCCAAAAACTGAAAACTGACCCTGAACCCTAAAACTACCCCTTTACCCAAAAACTGAAAACTGACCCTGAACCCTAAAAATACCCCTTTACCCAAAAACTGAAAACTGACCCTGAACCCTAAAAATACCCCTTTACCCAAAAACCCAAAACTGACCCTGAACCCTAAAAATACCCCTTTACCCAAAAACCCAAAACTGACCCTGAACCCTAAAAATACCCCTTTACCCAAAAACCCAAAACTGACCCTGAACCCTAAAAATAAAAACGATATTACTTCACTTACCTTAAAAACGATATTACTTCACTTACCTTAAAAACGATATTTTGGCTGTCGATATTCTGTCCAGTCGATATTTTCTCCAAACGATATTTTGAAGTCGATATTATGTCCAAACGATATTTTGGAGTCGATATTATGTCTGTGTACCCTCCCTGTTTAACTTAGTCTGATCTTTACACCAAACTCTATGCCACAAAAGTATAGGCTCTAATTTTATAAGATCAGCTATATAATGAAGACCCAACTCTTTATGGCAGACAAACGAGGAAGTGCTCGGGGGTACAGAAAGCATATACCGTAGGTAGGTATTTTCAACCGTTTGTAGCGGAGTAGTATTTGCAAAACCCCACACCCCTGCCCCATAAGTTGCCATTGTAATACATTTTGCGTTGTATATTTGCAGGACTTCTGGGGGAGATTTCCTGCCTAGTTTTTTGGCAAAGGTTTCTAGAGCCAATAATCTTCTTTTCACTTGCTGCCAACAAAACGATCCAGAAAACATTGACAAAATGGAGGATATGGTGTGGTCCAAGGGAAGGTGTAGTCAAAAGAGACATCCATAGCAACGACGACTAGAGTGACAGTCATGATCTGATTTAGAACTGTGAGGTAACAAACACACATTGGATTCAGTCCGATTGGCTTCCATTCAACACAATGACACTGACAGAAATCTCACCCATTCCTCCCCTCAATTCCTCAGCATTCCAAATGCTTTAAACGCTAGCAATCAAAACAGATAACCATAGACAAAAAATGTAAAAAGATACCCTGATTCAACAGGCATGTTGAAGCCACAGGTCACGCAAGAAACGTGTATGGATTGTGCAGGATTTAGGGGCTTTGGGGTTGCTCCGAGTTGGCAGTTTCAGTCCCAGTCAGCCAGAAACAGGTGAGCTGTTTATCCTGAGTGGTCAGCTAAGCTCCTGACAAAAAGGGAATCTCCCACTCCCAGATTTTTCCACCAATGTTGTATGTATTTATTTTTAATCTTTAGGTGGGGAAAACCCAGGGACATATTTACAAGGTAATGATGGCAGCACACAAAGAAATAGCAAATTGTCAGTATTTATTGCTTGCTAATGTGCAGGAAGGGACAACTAATAAATTAATAAAAGTATTTCTCCTCGTTGCGCATTGTAACACCTGCAATTGCATGGCGTTAGTGTTTTGCGCTGCCCAAGATCGACACCTTCTTGTAAATCAGAGGCAGCATCAAAAAGCGATGAGTGTAGCAGTGAAACAACCACAGCAACACCCATTTCATGCAGATACCTGCGTGAAAGGGTACCATATTTACAAAGCGGCATTAAGCCACAAAAAGTGTCTTAACGTCGCTTTGTAAACATAGAGCAGGGCATTCTGCCACAGAAACACCATTAAAAGTGACGTTCCTGTGGCACAATCCCATTGCAGATATGCTCCCCAGTGTGTAGCCTTCGAGAGTAGAAATCATCAACGTCAACATGTATGACTAACTCTTAGCATGAAGGCAAAGAAAACTATAATGTTCTTCCCTTGAGACGTGAGTGTATGGCATATACAAAGATTTTTGGAAAAACATTGCATATATAAAATGCATCAGAGCAGATAGTTAGCACTGAAAACAAAATCGTATCGCGATATAGAGATCAGAGGGTGAAAAGAAGGATGCTCATGATGGCCGAAGAATATAAGGAAGATAGAGGCTAGACCTTAAGCAAGCAAACAACTCACTAATGTATACTAAGATCCAATGGATTAACAAAGGCTCACGCAACCCCCGTGGGCGGAGGGGGGGGGGGGGTGGAGCAAGCTCCAAGGGTCCCTCAGCACAATACTCTGGCCGGAGAGCTCCTGATTGAGTAGGGGGTGGGGGCTTCATGTACCAGCGCTAAGATCCAAATTACAAGCTTGTCGGATGGAATAAGATGTGTATCAACCCCAGTGAATACCGCTACTCCAGGGAGAGGTATTTACTGGACACAATAAATACCTCCTTTTCCATCTTTTGCACCTGAAAATGAAATATAACATGTTGAGTTGGTATTTAAAGTACTGAGGTTCATGTGGTTGGCCTTTTTTCTGGGCTTTTTGCCCTGGTACACTTTGACAGATTTGACCTGCTGAATCCCGTCAGGGAAAACCAGCAGGAATGCCATAATCAGTGCACCGCCTGGAACTGCGGTCCCTGCTCTAAATCCTGTTGGAAACGAGATTCGGTAATGTGAGCTGAATATTGCCTTCAGGAATGTCAGCTTCAGCTCCAAGTATCCCATTTTACTGATTCATGCACATACATACTTTTTAAAGTAGTTACTTTTAGACAACTGATCACCTTTTGAGTGTTTCTACATGCTATCATTCATAAATGGCAGTCCTATAGCTGTGCATATTGACAGCTTAGGAAGCGAAAGTGAGGACTTTGATTTCTTAGTAAAACCTAAATAGCTTCAACTGTGCACAAGGGCTGGTATTGCAATGCGAATGTTTTCAGGCAATGCCTTTTTATTACTAATTACAGCTCCAATACGCCCCAGACACTGACATGTGAGTGCCTATTTTTATTTATCACCAAATAAATGTGGAAATATATGATTTGCAATAAAATGTTGTCATCAATCTAAAACGAAATATGAATAAATGCTAATAAAAGAGGAAAATAATAAAAATGTAAAAATAAAGATGGAGATGTCCACAAATAAACATAATGAAGTTAACAGCAGCAATTATAACACTGAGGAGGGGAACCATATCACCACTGGCAATCCAGAGAATTAACTATTTTATTTATTTATAAAGTTTTGTATAGCGCGAACAAGACCCAGATGGGTATCAGAGCGCTTTACAATTTGGAGTGTTATAAATAAAAAAGGAAGTAAAACCAACGTCATTTGAGAATGCATGCAAGGAACAGTGATGGATGGGGTATCAAGAAACATAAAGGAACAAAGGGGAGAGCAAGGGTTTTTGTTCACAGAAGTGAACGGGGATTACTCCTGTACCCCTGGGTATATCTGTAGAAACAAAAGAAGGAGTACCACCAACGAGAAATCACAGATTCCTACTGGGGTGGATGGTGCGACAAAAGGGAAAAGTTCTCCTTTTGTTAAAAAACCCCTCACTCATCACCTAGTGATGACATGCTTCATCATCGGGGTCCACCCCAATGACCTAGCGTCATAAGGGTGTGCTACAACACCTGATTACAGTGGAGCAGATTGTGAGTGAAGGTGCGTGAAAAAGAAAAAGTAAGTGTGTTAAAAATTTTCCTGGTTTGAACTTGAGGAAAATAAAACTTTATTTGCAAGCAACTGGACAATGTTAAAATCGTGGCAAGATAAAGTGAGGGCAACAATGAACCCGTGTATCTCTGTATGTGTCTGGTCTACATGTTTCAACCATGAAGGTTATTATTAACCAGGTTTTCTTCAGGACCACAAAACCAGTAGAGTGGATGGTCTGCGTCCCCTAAAAGACGCACCCGGTCCTGCTCTCTGGAACCACTGGATGGCAAAAGTGTGCCCGTGGTATCAGCTAGCACCACATTGGGTGAGCTTGAAAAATCAAAAATGCCTGTAACGGAAGATGAAGACAAATGTCAGATATTAAACATTGCACATGCCTGTTACGTAGTGCAGTGCTTCAAAATTTGTGCCTGCATGCTATCACTCCCAATGAGACTGTGATTGTCTTGTATCACCAAAAATTGTGGCGCGACAGAATTTAGCTACAATTAAGACCATAGTCCGTGAGAGGATGTGGATGTGTATGGCCATGGAAGGGCGGTGGGTATTGACCGCAACTTGCAAACTTAATAGTTAGATGTGCTGTGTGTTGATTCTATATCTACACAACTACAGCGCTTCTCAACAATTATGGTGGCGTGGTGCTATCTCGCATTCCATATAGTGGGGGCGAGGTCATATCATGATAATGCATGCACTGGCATGCTCTATTTGCTAAACATAAAACAGACACACTGACAATACATAAAACAAACAAACACCAAGGCTCACTCTCAATGGAGTAGTGGTTGACTTCATAGGGCAAGGGAGGTTATCCTCGTATTGAAACGTATTCTGAAAATGAGAGTTTTCAGAAAAGACGTTAGTGGGAGGGAGACCGGCTTGAGGGCTCCGAGCCGTGTCTAGGAAAAGCGCCACGGTGCTCAGTGAGCTTGCTGTGCCCGTATACGTAGTGGGCGTATCTGGCTGGGTTTATTACTTACAGTTTTACTGCGAGGTCTCTGGCCGGTAACCTACTTCCCTCCTATGCCCTGCTAGTGTTAAATCGGGCGTTCGAGGGAAGTGTTATTGCCGACGCGCTTCCGTGATGGGCGGGGTTCCGTCCCGATCACGTGAGCAGTTGCTAGGAGCCGGGGAGAAAGCCAAAGTTATGGTGGCTGTGCAGGCTCAAAAAGTAACCACCTGTGTGGGTTCGATCCCCGGTGTAGGGCCAAGCGGGGGTAGGGAGGTGCTGTTAAAAGGGGAACGGAAGGTAATCATAAAAATATGATGTTGGTTTTAGATTAAAGGAAAAATTATATTTAAAGCAGATGTCAGTACATGTGATAATGTCTGGAAGACATCTAGCGTGCATAGTAGGATATACTCGGAATGTACCCTGATGTGGTCAAACCAAGAAGGGATTGCCAGGTTAGGGATGGGAGAATGAGGTTCATTCTCAGAACTATATGGATTAAAGGTACCTATGTTGTGATGGCATGCATTACTGACTTCTTATGATAAATGCCATTGATGGTCATTCTGATGGACACCTAAAAGGCCTGTTAGTATTCAAAAGGGCGATTGGTAATATTTAATATTCATGATGGATGTCAATATATATTTATTGTTCATACTGGGCGTGTGATGGACTGCCCGATGGGGTGGCCATTTGCTGGGGTATTAATGCTCAAGAAGGGTATAATGGATTCATTTAAGTACTGATGCCCACGGGATATTATCATTGAGGCCTGTTTTATGGGTAGATAATCTATAGACCCAGCGTTGTTCTTTTTCATACAAGAGTTGTTGTGAGTTTGGTCCTGCTGGAATCTGTTCAATGATGGTCCACCTCATGTCATTAGGAGTGTGGTTTGCATCTAGAAAGTGGTCCGTCAGTTTTGTAACATTTTTCTTGCAGCGTATGGTGCTGCGATGCTCACAGATACGCTGCTTGACTTTCCGGGTGGTCATGCCGATATAGGCCTTCCCGCATGTACATGTAATCATATATACGACATTTGCACTGTTGCAGTTCGTATGTGTACGCTCTTCCCATATTTTTCCTTCTTCCAAATTCAAAGTCTTGGTGTTCTCCATCAGGTGGCACACACTACAATCTCCGCATTTAAAATGTCCTGTGACTGGTCGGAGATTCCACAGTTCTGTGACGCTTGGGTTCAGATTGGTTGGTTTTGTTTTCGGCCTGGTGTTAACTAGGCTGTCTTTGAGGCTCGGTGCCTTCTTGTAGGAGAAGAGAGGTTTGTCCCATTTTAGCATGCCCGTGTTCAATATTGACCAATGTTTAGTGATACTTTTGCTCACTTTGTTGGATATTGTATTGTATGTCGTGACACAAGTGAGGGAAACTGAGTCATTGTGTGCCATGTTGTCTTCTAGGAGCGTCTCTCTAGGTTGATTCCTGGCTCTTTTTTGGCATTTTTCAATGATCTTGTTGGGGTATCCTCGCTGTTTTAGTTTACCGGTTAGATCCTGTGCTTGAGCTTTGTAGTCCGATAGTTTGCTGCAATTTCGCCGTAGTCTTAGGTATTGTCCGTAGGGCAGGTTTTCTCTGAGTGGGCGAGGATGAAAGCTTTCGTATCTGAGCAAATTGTTCTTGGCTGTCGGTTTGAAATGTGTTTTGGTTACCAATCCATCCTCTTCCTTAGAGATATCTATATCGAGGAAGATCATGTGTTGTCTGTCATAACTATGAGTGAATCTGAGGTGTGGATCGCGGGTGTTGATCCATGTGATGAAATCTTTATGCATTTCTTCTGGTCCTTGCCAGATTGCAAGGACGTCGTCAATGTATCGGCGCCAGAACTTGATGTGCTCAATGAAGGGGTTCTCCTCTGTCAAGATGAAATGTTGTTCAAAATCATGGATGTATAGTCCAGCTACACTTGGAGCAAAAACACTGCCCATGGAGGTACCACCGGTTTGGAGGTACAGTGAACCTTCATATTCGAAGTAGTTTCTTTTTAGTGCTAGAGTGGCACATTGTAAGATGAATGATTTGGGCGTTTGGTGCTCCCAATTGTTCCTTTCCAAGATGGTTTTGAGGACATTGAGGGTGGCATCTTGTGGTATGCTGGTATACAGACTTTCAATGTCAAAGCTGAGTAGGATGGTTTCATCGTCTACTCTAATATCGTTCAGGAGTATCAGCAGGTTTTTGGTGTCTTTTAGATATGTGGGTGTAGATTGCACGATGGGTTTTAGAAAAAAATCGCAGAACCTTGATAGTGGTTCCAACAACGAGCCAATGCCTGAGACGATGGGTCTCCCCGGAGGGAGGTTTTTCCCTTTGTGCATTTTTGGCACTGTGTAGAAATATGGGATTTTTCCTTCCGTTTTACTCAGGTAGTCTGCTTCCTGCTTGGAGATCCCTCCAGTGGCCTCTGTCGTCTCTACGAGTTGTAGGATTTCTGCTCTTAGGTCTTCTGTGGGGTCTCTTGGTAGGAGTTGGTAATTTTTGGTATCGCCTAGTAATGTTGTAGTCATTCTTGTTCATAATGACCAGGCCTCCTCCTTTGTCCGCTGGTTTTATTATGACGGAATTGTCGGTTTTGAGTTTCATGATGGCATCCTGCTCTTTCCTGCTACTATTTTGGAATTGCTTGGTTTCTCTCATTTGTTCGATATCATAGAACACTGCCTGTTCAAATGTGTGGATTTCCACAGGAATGGTATGGGGTGGTGGTATGAATTTGGACTTGATTTTTAGTCCTGTTTCGTTAGGTGTCTCCTCTGTCTCATTGCTTGGGTGTTTTTCAACGAAAGCTTTGAGTTTGAGTTTCCGGAAGAAGTTGGCCAGTGCGCAGTGTAGTTTAAATTTGTCTAATCGTGTTGTAGGTACGAAGCCTAGGCCTTTATTCAGAACTTTGGTTTCTGTGTCGGTAAGGATTTTAGATGAAAGATTGGTCACTAGTTCCTCGTGTTGCTGGGACCCGCTTTGCTCGTTCCTGCTCTGCTGCTGGTGTTGTTGCCCACTGGGTCCTCTTCCTCCCATTGCACATTGTTCCCGGTTCTTTTCCGGCCCCTTCCGCGCCTGCCTCTGTTGGAAAAAGGAGGGCGGTATTGGTTGGGTTGGAAAAATTGGGGTTGGAATGGTGGTTGCCATCCATACATGGGGAATGGTTGGTCTGGCATAAATGGTGGGGGAAATGGAGGCTGGCTGTATTGTGGCCATTGGTAGTGTCCTCTGAATCCACCTCTTTGTCTTTGTCTCTGGTTGCCGTTCCCAGAGCCCCCACTGTTGTTGGAACTGTTGGAAGTATTACTAGATGCATCCGAGTCGGGATCCGGTCCTGGTGTGGCTTTGTAATCCGCATCCGAATAGGGATATGCCTTCACAAACGAGAAGCGTTTCAGGTCCTTTTGAAATTTTAGCACCTTTTGCTGTCTGAGGTTATCCCTATATTCGTTCATCTCTTTGTTGAGGTCATCAAGTTTCTTTTTGTGTCCCGTGATGCTTGTTTTTATTTGTGCTTCCGTTATTTGTATTTCAATCTGTATTTTTTCGGAGAGGCGTAGGGCTGTTTTGAGGATAAGCATGATCCAGTCATGTGTGCAGTGCCATGCTATGCGTGCCCAGTCTCTTCTGAACTCCTGGTCGTCTAGAAAAATTCGTGGAGCGCTGGAAACCAGTAATCCTTTGGGTGCCATCTGGTTCGTCACATATTCCTTGAGTATTGTGCCATGTAATATGGTTCTAATCCTGTTCCGTTTCATCTCTGTTAATTTGTCCCAATCTGATGTCTGGGAAATTGTGCTGCTTATGTTTGCATCCGCAAAGACCGCTAAATTGCCCATGATAGAGTCTATTTCCTCTGTCGAGTAGGTTAAGCCTTGGGTGTCTGCCATGATCGAATAGTGTGTCCCGTAGTTTATGCAAGCAGTAAGATGGGCAGTGCTGCTAGGTATCTACTCTCACAGCTGTGCGCTGCCAGGGCATAAAGGAACAAAGGGGAGAGCAAGGGATTTTGTTCACAGAAGTGAACGGGGAGTACTCCTGTACCCCTGGGTATATCTGTAGAAACAAAAGAAGGAGTACCACCAACGAGAAATCAAAGATTCCTACTGGGGTGGATGGTGCGACAAAAGGAAAAAGTTCTCCTTTTGTTAAAAAACCCCTTACTCATCACCTAGTGATGACATGCTTCATCATCGGGGTCCACCCCAATGACCTAGCGTCATTAGGGTGTGCTACAACACCTGATTACAGTGGAGCAGGTTGTGAGTGAAGGTGCGTGAAAAAGAAAAAGTAAGTGTGTTAAAAATTGTCCTGGTTTGAACTTGAGGAAAATAAAACTTTATTTGCAAGCAACTGGACAATGTTAAAATCGTGGCGAGATAAAGTGAGGGCAACAATGAACCCGTGTATCTCTGTATGTGTCTGGTCTACATGTTTCAACCATGAAGGTTATTATTAACCAGGTTTTCTTCAGGACCACAAAACCAGTAGAGTGGATGGTCTGCGTCCCCTAAAAGACGCACCCGGTCCTGCTCTCTGGAACCACTGGATGGCAAAAGTGTGCCCGTGGTATCAGCTAGCACCACATTGGGTGAGCTTGAAAAATCAAAAATGCCTGTAAAGGAAGATGAAGACAAATGTCAGATATTAAACATTGTACATGCCTGTTACGTAGTGCAGTGCTTCAAATTTTGTGCCTGCATGCTATCACTCCCAATAAGACTGTGATTGTCTTGTATCACCAAAAATTGTGGCGCGACAGAATTTAGCTACAATTAAGACCATTGTCCGTGAGAGGATGTGGATGTGTATGGCCATGGAAGGGCGGTGGGTATTGACCGCAACTTGCAAACTTAATAGTTAGATGTGCTGTGTGTTGATTCTATATCTACACAACTACCGCGCTTCTCAACAATTATGGTGGCGTGGTGCTATCTCGCATTCCATATAGTGGGGGCGCGGTCATATCAATTTGATAATGCATGCACTGCCATGCTCTATTTGCTAAATTTGCTAAACATAAAACAGACACACTGACAATACATAAAACATAAAACAAAAGGAGAACTTTTTCCTTTTGTCGCACCATCCACCCAGTAGGAATCTGTGATTTCTCGTTGGTGGTACTCCTTCTTTTGTATCAAGAAACATCACATTTAAATAATAGAAAGCGTGCTGAGAGAAGAACAAACATCTTATGAAAGTATTACCGAACAACTCTGAGCTTCACAAGTGATATTCTAATATAGTAGTTAATCCAAGGGCGGTGAGTGAGACAGACGAGTCATGGTCATTTAAGGCAAGAACTTGTTCATAAGGATTATTTTCACTTAATTTTTGAAAGAAGCCGTTGATGAGATTCTGCAGACTTCCAGAGGGAGAGAGTTCCAGATCTTCGAGGCCGAGCCTAAAAGAGCTTTGTGCCTCATTCTCTTTTTGCAGAAAATCTGTGGTTTCAAGAGGAAAGAGTTTGCACTTCTTGATGGTCTACCCCCGCCTGATCGTTCTAGCTTTTGTGCCAGGTAACGGGTATTGAAATGGATGGCTTTATGAGTCATGTAGGCAATCTTTAGTTGTATTCTTGCTTCAAATGACAACCAATTTAGGGATTTTAGGGACGGGGAAATGTGAGCATTTCTAGTTGTACCTGTAATCAATCTGGGTGCGGCATTCAAGGAAGCTCTTAATGGGGCTAAGGTATATTTGGGGAGGCCACAGAGCGTAGCACTGCCTTGGTCTAGCCTCAATAAAACAGGCACTTGAACCACCTGCTTGACCTCATCTTCTGGAAGGAATGGTTTGAGATATCTCTAAGTATTCTCATCTGGTGGTTAGCACCCTTGCATACCTTACTAATATGATTCTTCATGTTCAGGTGCATGTCCAGGGTGATTCTGAGAGATCTGGCTGAGTCAATAATGTGAGGAGAGCAATTGAAGGCTGTGAGGAGTTTCATCCAGTGGTCTATCTTGGGGGTGTGATTAGGCGGAGATATGATAAGGAATTCCGTTTTGGAGGTTTTGAGCAGTAGGCGGTTCTCCGTCAGCCAGTTTTGAGTATTCGTCAGGGTAGAATTGAGTGAAGTGAAATCTTCAGAAGAGGTGATTTTCAAGTAAAGCTGCATGTCGTCCGCATACATGTGAAAAAGAGTGTTCGAGGAATTTAGTGCATTTGCTAATGGTTCCATGAATATGTTAAAGAATGTGGGAAATAAGACAGACCCTTGTGGGACCCCATGTAAATTGTAGAGGGCTGGGATAAGGATTGATTCACCTTGACTCTTTGGGATCTGTCTGTTGTGCTGAAAGGAGGAGAACCATTGCA